>NC_047085.1:364295835-364932835 GCF_902459505.1 Geotrypetes seraphini
CGCACCCTCACCCCGAAGGACCGCCGACTCCCCAACAATATCGGGCCAGGAGGGAGCCCAAACCCTCCTGGCCACGGCGACCCCCTAACCCCACCCCGCACTACATTACGGGCAGGAGGGATCCCAGGCCCTCCTGCCCTCGACGCAAACCCCCTTCCCCCAACGACCGCCCCCCCCCAAGAACCTCCGCCCGTCCCCCAGCCGACCCGCGACCCCCCTGGCCGACCCCCACGACACCCCCACCCGCCTTCCCCGTACCTTTGTGTAGTTGGGCCAGAAGGGAGCCCAAACCCTCCTGGCCACGGCGACCCCCTAACCCCACCCTGCACTACATTACGGGCAGGAGGGATCCCAGGCCCTCCTGCCCTCGACGCAAACCCCCCTCCCCCCCCAACGACCGCCCCCCCCAAGAACCTCCGCCCGTCCCCCAGCCGACCCGCGACCCCCCTGGCCGACCCCACGACACCCCCACCCCCCTTCCCCGTACCTTTGTGTAGTTGGGCCAGAAGGGAGCCCAAACCCTCCTGGCCACGGCGACCCCCTAACCCCACCCCGCACTACATTACGGGCAGGAGGGATCCCAGGCCCTCCTGCCCTCGACGCAAACCCCCCTCCCCCCCAACGACCGCCCCCCCCCAAGAACCTCCGCCCGTCCCCCAGCCGCCCCGCGACCCCCCTGGCCGACCCCCACGACCCCCCCACCCCCCTTCCCCGTACCTTTGGAAGTTGGCCGGACAGACGGAAGCCAAACCCGCCTGTCCGGCAGGCAGCCAACGAAGGAATGAGGCCGGATTGGCCCATCCGTCCTAAAGCTCCGCCTACTGGTGGGGCCTAAGGCGCGTGGGCCAATCAGAATAGGCCCTGGAGCCTTAGGTCCCACCTGGGGGCACGGCCTGAGGCACATGGGCCAAACCCGACCATGTGTCTCAGGCCGCGCCCCCAGGTGGGACCTAAGGCTCCAGGGCCTATTCTGATTGGCCCACGCGCCTTAGGCCCCACCAGTAGGCGGAGCTTTAGGACAGATGGGCCAATCCGGCCTCATTCCTTCGTTGGCTGCCTGCCGGACAGGCGGGTTTGGCTCCCGTCTGTCCGGCCAACTTCCAAAGGTACGGGGAAGGGGGGTGGGGGGGTCGTGGGGGTCGGCCAGGGGGTTCGCGGGTCGGCTGGGGGGGCGGTCGGAGGTTCTTGGGGGGGGCGGTCGTTGGAGGGAGGGGGGTTTGCGTCGAGGGCAGGAGGGCCTGGGATCCCTCCTGCCCGTAATGTAGTGCGGGGTGGGGGTAGGGGGTCGCCGTGGCCAGGAGGGTTTGGGCTCCCTCCTGGCCCGATATTGTCGGGAAGTCGGCGGTCCTTCGGGGGGGGGGGGATGTATCGGACGTCGGGGAGTCGGCCGGGCAAGAGGGCTTGGGCTCCCTCTTGCTCCGATCGTGGATGCGGGTGCGGGTGGGAGCGCGTGCGAGCGGTCGTTCGGGGTGGGGGTGCGAGCGGTCCTGCTGGGGGGGTGAATCGGGCGTCGGGCGGGGTGGGAACTATGTTTAAAAACTTTTCTATACCGCGCTCAGGCATATAACACGCGAGGGGTATGCGCGGTAGGTAAAAACGCGTATAACGCGCGCGTTATATCCACGAAAATACGGTAATCCTTGATTGGTTTTGAATCACAGATTTCTTCCATTGTTTGATTGTGTTTTACTGCCTCACATCTGATCAGATTCTTAAGGAGTAATTTGAGTGAACCTTCTTGTGCCACCCTTCTGTATGCACTTGTAAAGTGATTTACTCAGGCCTTCCTTTTTCTTTAAAAGCTCAGGCGTGTCCAGAATACTTTGACTAGGCTTCTGATATAAGCACATTGATATGAGCATGTTTCCCCACTCCTGGATAAATATCATTGGTTTCCAGTACTATATCCAATCAAGCACAAGATACTTTTACCTACAGACACCCTATACAGGTATCCCCTCTTAACTGTCCTCTATGACTATCACATATGTTACTTCTCAGAATGATATCAATAATCGTTCTTTAAGCGCTCATTCCTCAAACATGCTCATACATATATTCACCAAAGTTCCTCAGATTACCTCACTTGCGCTATATATTTGGCAAAGCTTGTGTGGTGGTTCTCCTCACCGGAACTATTTAAATCGGTGTAATATAAATTATTTCTTATTTATTATTTTCTTCAAATATTTAAAATGTACACTCTGCCATGAAGCACTGCCTTGTTGTCCCTTCTTTTTCTCATTTAAAAAAAAATCTTGAATTGACTTGCCATTCTGCCTTTTTTTTATGTTTCTCTCAATTTATGGAATGTTCTTCCTGTATCTCCATGCCAAACAAGTCTACCCTAGGTCTTCTAGAGCATACATGAAGGCTCATCTCTTCAATGAGGCTTTCAGTGGGGGCTGATACAGTGGATACTAGCATGGCTGTTACCTATCCCCCTTCCTTCTGTCCTATCTACACTGTAGTTCTGTTTGTGTGCTTTTTGGATTTTAGCTTTGTAAACTGCTTTGATTTTAAAACTGAAAGGTGGCAAATCAACATGCTCAGTGCTCACACATGAACTGAGCAAGTGGAAGAAGTAAACCATGTATGTTCATGGTGCCGGTGTCAGCAGCTCAGCATGATGCCACTGAATGCCGTGGTTTAGCAATTGAGGGCTCCTTTTAATAAGGTGCGCTGGCGTTTTTAGCGCACGCACAAGATTAGTTCATGCTATAGCGCACACTAGCCGAAAAAGTACCGCCTGCTTAAAAGGAGGCGATAGGGGCTAGCGCGTGCAGCATTTTAGCACATGCTATTCCATGTGTTAAGGCCCTAACGCACCTTTGTAAAAGGAGCCCTGAGTCCAGCTCTGAATTCTTCAGTTGTTTGGGCCTGGGGATTCCCACCAGTTACATGACTGGTGTGCCTGACTGCTGGGTGGGTCTGAGGACAAAATGGATGGGCCCAGTGAGCCCAGGGCCCCCCCACCCCACCCATACACACACTTATACCTCTACCAGTATATCAGTCAAAATGCTTGAGTACCTGAATAAATCCATGTAAACCGTTCTGAGCTCCCCTGGGAGAACAGTATAGAAAATTGAACAAATAAATAAATAAATAAAATAAGGTATATTCCAATTTTGTATGCCCTTCCTAAATAAGTGCAGTGTAAAGATAATTTTATAAGATCATCCTTGAAGAAACTCTCACTACAGTCATAAGCTTTCAAGGTCCCTCAGAGATGTCACCATTATATTCAATTAGTTTCATAGTATATGGCTTTATACATCAAGTCTTCATCGGGTCCAATGTTAATCAAGTGTTATAAATAAAATGAACCAACATTGCTCAAAGATGCAGTAAATACTTAGCTTTGCTTTACGTGGTCAGATTCACAGGGACTAATCAGCTGACATTTCACCCTAGGGGAGGGGGGAGTTTCAAGGCTATTTATCCCTACGAACAACGAAATAATCGTGGTTAATTATAATTTATATTTTTAAGTCCCCTATTCCTTAGTCATTCTATTACATTGTTAAACTACATCACCAATGGTTTCATATGAATAAAGAGTGAAAAAATACTTTCGTGCTGTTCTTGCCCATATAACGACCACTCGGTGTATATACCAAAATGGCAGCGGCGTTAGTTTCATGCAATTAAGTACCTCCTGTGGTCAGCTGTTGCCGACGTCACAAGGACGTGACCAACAGCTTTCCATGGGGGGCCTAAAACTCATAGTTATGTATTTTACAATGCTAATGCTATTCCTCATTAGATAGACAGATTCTTCAAACTTTCAGAAAATAAAAAAACAAGAGGGCATTCGGAAAAGTTGAAAGGGGACAGATTCAAAACGAATGCTAGGAAGTTCTTCTTTACCCAACGTGTGGTGGACACCTGGAATGCGCTTCCAGAGGACGTTATAGGGCAGCGAACAGTACTGGGGTTTAAGAAAGGATTGGACAATTTCCTGCTGGAAAAGGGGATAGAGGGGTATAGATAAAATATTACTACACAGGTCCTGGACCTGATGGGCCGCTGCATGAGCGGACTGCTGGGCACGATGGACCTCAGGTCTGACCCAGCGGAGGCATTTCTTATGTTCTTATGACTAAATTTAAAGTCCTGATATCTCAGACCCCCCTCACCCATCCCCCTCATAATAATGTTTGCCATTCAAGTTCAAAGTTTAGATCAAAAGGAATAACTGTATTGAGTTGATAGATCCACATCTGTTCTATAAAATTCAGTCTCTCTTCATTGTTACCCTCATTCTTAGGACCTGTCAACTTAGCAATCACCCTCCATTTGATTTGGTCCATTGAATGCCCATACCGGGTCCAATGTTGTACCAGGGGGGCTTCCTAAATAAGTATCATACAATATATGAAGTGTCCATCTTAGAGAATGATATAATGTATTCTTTTTTGTTTACAGGTTCCTTGTCCAGTAAAATGACTGTAAAGGACTACTTGAAGTAAGTTTGAGGCACAGTGCTTACCAATCAATAATGTTTATGTTTATCAAAATTTTGATATACCACCAAATCTTAACATAGGGCTCCTTTTACAAAGCCGCGCTAGTGGTTTAACGCGCGTAATAGCGCACGCTAAACCACCGGTCGTGCTAGCTGCTACCGCCTCCTCTTGAGCAGGAGGTAGTTTTTCAGCCAGCGCGGGGATTAGCGCGTGATTAAAAGTCACGCACGCTAAAACTCCTAACGCGGCTTCGTAAAAGGAGCCCATAGTTCTTAGCGGTCTACATTAGTAGAATTTCAAAAAAAATATAAAAATAATGCCATAAAAAAATAGGATAGCACACAGAGAACACAGCATACAACATCATGTACAAATAATAATTGCACTGTGCATTTAAGGAGTGCCTGAGGAATTCTCAATAAATATGATCCACTGGCAGAGAATCTGCTCCAAATGTCAACTGGAAATAATAGGTTTTTAACAGTGTCTTAAAAGCCTTGATATTTATTTCAGACCAGATATGCCTTGGAAGATAATTCCAAAGGTTGGGCGCTAAATAAAAAAAGAGTGCTTTATTACGAGTGGATTCCCACCTTGTTCTACTTACAGCCAGAAGTACCAATCTATTATCCTGTATCAACCTTAGCATATATGCTGGAGAATAAGGAATTGTCAATGAATTCAAATAATCAAAACCATAGTATAGAATGCTTTATGAGTAAGCACTAATATTTTGAACTGAATTCTATAAACAATGATGGCATAGAAGACAATGGCTCAATTATCTTTTTTTAAACAATACTATAAACTAATATTGATTCTGTCCATTAAAATCTGTGAACAGGTCCCATAAAAATGCATCAGGAAGGGTTGTCAGAAATCTGCAACTAGCCTTGGAACTGGATATCTCAGCAGCTCCATAACATAGGAGCAATTGAGATAGTGACATTTTATGAAAGAGTATATACAGATGTTGATCTGATTCAAAATGTGATTTTGCTGTAAGGACAAAGCAAATCATCATGAGGAATGTTGAAACAATGGGTTCTGAGGTAAAATGGACAAACACTTTTAGAAACCAAGCACACAAGAAAATGTAGTGTCTTACGGAAGAAAACTCCCAGCAGTCCCTCACTGTTTTCCTGATGATCAAGAGCCTTCTGCCACTCACTCAGGGTTTGCTTGCTTCACCTCAATAGCTATAGCATGCTATACTTAGCATTGTATGTCCAAGGGTTATGTAAGTACCATGGAATATTTTTTTTCCACATCCAGCATAAGCTTACCCGCACATTCGTTCTGTGTCAAATCCTCTTCAACCAACAATTGATATGACCTCTAGCCTTCTCCCTTTCTTTTGATTCCTTCTTTAATAAGAGGAGAAAAGGCTAACAATTTGCATCTGTTGAACTTTTCTAAAGTTTTTTCGGTGACACCTACAGAAATACTTTAAAAATATTTTATTGAAATCTTGAATATTCCTGAAGAAACTGTTCCTCCTTTTACACAAGTATATTACTTGCCAAGTAAAGATCAAAAACAACAGGCAATGGATCAATTGGATATTACAGCTATCCTAGAGACTTCAGATAAAGAGTTGGCTAAACCTGCAACTCTTTTTAATAACAGTGGCATTATTGCCAGATAAAAATTGGATTATGAAATTATTCTTTAAAAATAGGTATAAAGAATTTCTCGATTTGAAAATACAAATATTTCCTGATGTTTCTAGAGAAACTCAGAAGCGGACACGCCAATTCCTGATTTTGAGCTTGGAGTGACCTCGATTGGTGGTGTCTATTTCCTTGGGTTTCCGTGTAAATATGGATCTTGTAAATATGGATCTTATAAATATGTTTTTTTCAAACCGAATCATGAAACTAGTTTTCTGACTATAAAACGCCTTGAAAAGGAAGGAACAGTAAGCTGAATGAGTAAATTTTGACTCCCAAGTTTCCCAAGTCAGATACTTATTTTTTTCTTAATTTTGATTACCATCTATTTACTTTAGTCACTCAGGTAAAATCTTAGATCTAACTTGAGGACTTGAGATTGTTTAAGTAATAATATGTATTATTATTAGAGAATTTCCTGTATAATTGAACTTAAAATTTTCTGTACAAGATGGTTAAATGCTTGATAAACTGTTTAAATCTAAATATAAAATTAAATTAAATTAAAAAAGAGGAGAAAGGGCTGGTCTAAAGGTATTGGGTGTTTTAGGTAAACCTTTAGCTATGTACCCCCTTTCCACACAAGGAACTTTTAAAGATTAACATTGAGCATTAGTATAAATTTTTGTAAAAACTTACCGGCTGATATTCAGAGCTACTTGGCAAGCCAGGAATGGCTCCTGGCCGGCCAAATAACATGTGTTTAGCTACTTGCTGATATTCAGCAGGAGATAGCCAGCGATGTCCCACTGAATATCCTGTTCCCTGGATCAGCTGGTGACAGGTGATGGACTCAAGCAAACTTCAAGCAAATGACTATGCTTATGATTTGTCTATGTTTGATTTATTATGTATGTTCTCTTGTGAACCACCAAGAATGCTGGATTATGGAAGAGATAGAGATAGAGATTATGGAAGACTAGCCTGGTTTGCCCAGAGAGGTCAGCAGTACATATACAGCAAAGACACAATTGCATATAAAGAGAATTTTTATTTGGCTTACCTTTGCCAAACTGCTACAGGCACTAGTCTGTTTTCTCAAGACCTACCTCCGCCTATATCTAGGGAAAACATGAGAGTTCCTCTTTCTTCTTCAGGGACCTCTCTAGAATAAACACAGCCTGGATACAAATATCTGTCTCCTATGATTCCCGCCCTTGTGACTCAATATTGAGCTCCATATTCCAGAGCATGCTGGGACATGTAGTTCCACAATTGATTAGCACCTCTTGCTGCCAGGGGGTATAATATTTGCCCCTTTAATCTGTTACAGAGATATATAAATAAATAAATAAATCTGCCTGCCTAAAAGCAGATCTATCTTTGGTTGCTAGGCCTTAGCTGGCCAGCCGCTGAATATTAGCTTGGCCTGCTAAGTCTGCGGTGGTGACCTTTGACCTAGATATTCAATTCCATTGGCCAGATATGGTCCTGACACTCAATATGCAGAATTACATTGGACTGCAGGAAGTAGGCAGGCTACCTCACACAGTCTCAATATCAGGCCCTCTGTGTTTATAATAACACATTATTTTACATGAAAAGAACAAGATGATACTGATATAAGCAAAAATGATAAACATTAAAGAGGAAACTCTATAAATTGGTGCGTCCATTAAGGTATGCAAATGACGAGCACAGGAATACACTGCCCATGTATACAATCACTGCATAGCAGTATGCAATCAGTTATAAAACTGCACCCAGTTATAAAATATAATCCAAATTCATTTCCTATTCTCTCTCCTTGCCTCTAACAACTCTATTCTCCTTCTTCCCTTGATCCCCTCTAGTGAGCACCCCTCCTGCCGGTCTTCTAAAAAAAAGTACAGGGGGGTTCTGAGGGAGGGGTGGCTTACTAGACCACCAGGCTTGTGTGGTGGAGGGCTGTTGTGGGGGGAAGCTTGCTGTTTGGGATGGGGGGTTATAGGCATAGCTTTTGTGTGTGAGCTGTGCACACATAACAGCTGCCTACATTTTAAAAAGTTTGCGGCAGGAGGAAGTGGGCATCCCTCCTGTCGATCTTCTGCATGGGGTAGGGAGGCATTGGCAGGGGACAGCAATGGTGTGTGTGTGTGGGGGGGGGGCTAGACTACCAGTCTTTTTTGGGGCTACATTTATAAGGAATCAGGGTTGGTGGCAGGTCTGAGAGTTGCTTTATTTTCCTGTCTGTGCCTGAGCCAATCAGCGCTCAGGCACTGACAGGAAAGTAAGGCTACGATAGTTCAGACCCTTCCGGTAAATATTGGCCCCGATTCCTCATAAATGGAGAGGGGGTGTTCTTTTTTAAGAATTGCCTGGAGAGGTCATTTTAATATTCATGACCTCATTAGACTACAATTTTAATATTAATTATCTCATTGTATTAGATTTGCATAGTACAATGGGAGAATGCTAGAAAGCATGGAAAAAAACACGGTGAGCTGTTTTAATAATCAGGCGGTAAAATCCATGCATTTAACGATGGTTTAGCGCCATCATTAAATAAATGGTGACTTTAGAGAATCAGTTTCTTAGAGTACTTGAATGTAAAAATTGCCTTGATGTATTGCAAAGAGCAGTATATAAGTGCCTCAATAAACATAACCATAAGGACTATTGCTGTGGTGTACAGGTGGGTACAGTAAATTTTAGGTGGGCTTTGAGAGCTCACCATACAATATAAGGGGTCTTTTATGTGAAGTTCACTTCAGTGCCCCCCTAGGGTGACCAACTGTTCTGATGGGATGTCTGTGTGTCCAGTCTACTAAGAATGCTGGCCCCTCCTGCATCCTAATGGCTTATTTATATGCGTGTTTCTTTTGGATGGTTTTCTTTTTCAAAACTGGTTCTAAAAGATAGACACACTGAGGACAAATACTCTAGGAAATGGTCATTTTTGAACAAAAGAGGTTTTTCTGGTTTTAAAATGGCCATTTTCTCTACTGAAAATTTGGTTGTTTTTCCCAAAACATCTAAACTCAGATTTAGATGTCATATTGAAAATGCCCCTCCACATCAACTTAAATAAGTGAAAAAATAAGATTAACTCCCTCTTTTACGAAACTGCAATAGCAGTTTCTAGCACAGGGAACCGCGCTGCTCCCGATACTCACAGGAACTCAATGAGTGTCGGGAGCAGCGCGAGCCATTCAGCACACTCCCCGCACTAGAAACTGCTATCGCAGTTTCATAAAAGGAGGCCCAAGTGTTCAAGGTTTTAATTCGGTTTCATTTTTCTATATCTGCAAAACTCAACAGAAGTATGATATTGAGATTTTATGACTCATGTAGTAAATTATATTCTTATACATAGCCTACTGAATGGGACATTGGATTCTACATTGGTGAGTGGGACTTGTGAGAGTGAGAAGAGTAATACTGGGAGCCCAACATAAGTGTGTAAAGAAGCAGGGTCCTGAAGCCAGTCTTTTCCTCATGAGGACCTACTAAAAGAAGGTAAGGACTGGTCTCCACCTTCATTCCCATAGCTTTTGGAACTGTCAAACACTTGCCCCCTCTTCTATGAAACTGTGCTAGCAGTTTCTAGCACGGGGAGCCACGCTGAATGGCCCGCACTGCTCCCGATGCTCATAGAGTTCCTATGAGCAGCGGGAGCAGCGGGGGCCATTCAGCATGGCTCCCCTTGCTAGAAACTGCTAGCGCAGTTTTGTAGAAGAGGGGGTTGGTCTCCCGCGGGACCTGGTGCATATGAAAAATAACATCATAGCAGGCAAGTCCACTCAAGTTACATCTGGCACTGAGTGAGCCTATGAAATATATGTTCATGGCATCATTCTTAATACATTTACTAAGGGCTCCTTTTACGAGGCCGCGGTAGTGGTTTAATGCGCGTAATAGCGTGCGCTAAACTGCCGGACACGCTAGCCGCTACCGCCTCCTCTTGAGCAGGCGGTAGTTTTTCAGCCAGCGTGGGGGTTAGCGCGTGATGAAAAGTCACGCGTGTTAAATCCGCTAGCACGACTTTGTAAAAGGAGGCCTAAGATGAAGATCATGAATCATCATGCTTTTGCAAGTGGCACACTCTATGCAGATTTTGCTTGTTTAGACCTGAGGCACTTTTTTAAAATATTTATTTATTTAAAATTTTTTTATACCGCATAAAACCTATGCGGTTTACACAGAAAGCATACATAAAAATAAAAACAATACATACAAAATCATCTTACACTACTCCTCCTTTAAAAGACATCAACAATCAAATCACTCCCCCCAATTTAAAATATGCAATAACAAGATTTCACACATACCTTCATAAAATCTCTCTTCCCATCTCACAACACCTCTAATCTCTTATGCAAGTATTCCATTACATAAAAGCATTCACAAACAATTGTGAATATGAGACAGTGGATTTCAACCCCCCAGTACTAGAAGACTTCAGCAAACTGGAAACTGTTGATGAAATTTAATAGTTAGCGCATTTAATGCAGGCACTAACCCTCTCTTTTACTAAGGTGCGCTACTTTTTACCGTGCGATAAATATTAGCGCTTGCTAATCATGCGCTAAATGCTAACGCGTGCATGTTATCCTCTGGACGCATTAGTGGTTAGTGCACGTGTTGATTTAGCGCATGCTACATGCACGCTAAAATGCTTAGCACACCTTTGTAAAAGAGGACCTAAGATGAGCTAAAATCTTCCATATTAGAATATATTGAGTGAATATGTTGATAGAGTTGGAGGCAGCAGCATAGTAAGGGTGAGCGGTGCCTGGAGTAGTGGTGTCCCTTCCCCGTCCCCCTGCCGTGCGCGTACCTCCTTCCCTTTCTCCATGCTTTTTAAATTTATCTGGCATGAACAGCATGCCCATGTTGGTGTCGGCTCACCTTTTGACATCACTTCCTAGGGACGGGTCCCGGAAGTGATGTCAGAGAGAGTACCGATGCCAACATGGACAGCAACTTCACACCGGGCAAGTAAAAAAAGGTACGGGGGAAGGCAAGAGGTATGTGCGCGAGGCAAGGAGCGGAGCGCGTAGAGGAGGAGAAGTGCCACGCCCTTAGCAAGACAGTGCCCCCCCTCCCCGGTTGGAGGATTGGGTCCTTTTCATTTTGGGGAAACCACCATAGTGTGGAATGGTTGTTAATTTCTATGGTGGACGAGATGTGGCATGGTATGGATGAGAGGGATGTCTAGTGCCTTATGACCCTAGACATTTCCTCTGTGTTTGATTCTGTGATGATACATTTGATGTTGAAAAGAGTGTATGATCTGGGTTTGTAGGGAGGGGAAGATTGATGTGTAAAGCAGGTCTCCTCAGCTCTGTTTCATCCACTGAGCTGAATAGACAAGAAACAATGCAAAAATACTCCTAACTCTGTTCTAGAAAAAACCCCTATTTGTTAGATCAAATTAGGAATACTGCATCAACACTGGGCCCTCTTAAAATTTTCCTTTTTATACTTTCACCTGTATTGTTTAGAGAAAGCACTCAGATATCAGTCTCAAAATAAGGGTAAAAACCAGTCAAAGATCCTTCCTGCAGGGTCTTTTTCTTATCAGGGTGAGGAAGTTCACCTTAAACAGAAAAATGGTCTCTCAGATTCATTATCAATTTCCAAGGTCTACTTTAGAAGCTGTCCACCCTCCAAATTCCAAAGTGGCACAAAAAAAGGCCTTCTCAATAGCAGTTCTCTCAATGCGCTCCTTTGTGCGATCCTGCAGTGCGTTTTTAAATTATTGACATCTAGTAATCACAAGGTTTTGAAGCCTTGTCTAATCAAAGTTATTTTTCGCTGATTATTATTCTTTTTGAATGTTAATGCATCACGTAAATTTAATTTAAGTTCAATACATACTCCGATTGATTATTCTTTAATTATGGACAACTCCTCTTCACCTATTTCGGTTATCTGGGGAAATAGGCCACCCAAATCTGATTTTAACCATAATTTTCTACGCTCCTCTGAACGTTTAAATATTAAACTTTTACCGACATCTCATGAATCTTCAAATAGTCAATTTAACATAGGTCTAATCAATGCCCGCTCTATCAAATCTAAATATCATCTAATTAAAGATGCAATTATTCAACAATCACTAGATATCTTATGTTTAACTGAAACATGGCTTTCTAATGGTGAAGAGGCCTATCTTTCCTATATTTGTCCCCAAGGATTTTCATACTTTTACAACCACCGTTCTAATAAGAGAGGAGGGGGATTAGCAATAATTTTCCGAGAACCTCTATTATTACATACTGACAACTCCTCACCAAACTCTCCTATTGAATTCCTGCAATTTTCATTATTAACTAAACCAAAAACTGATATACTCTTGTTATACTTACCGCCCCCAATATCTTCTGATATTATCACACAACTGCAATCTCTAATCTTTGATTTTGGCAGTTCTACCCTAAATCCCCTAATTCTGGGTGATTTTAATATTCACTTTGATGATCCGAATAGCAATTACACAAAAACTATTCTTTCATACATAAAGCAACTAGATCTATATCCAATCATAACCCTCCCAACTCACCAGGCAGGCCATACAATTGATATGGCCCTAACACCATCAACTACAAAGAAAAAGTTACTATTAAACAACTGCCTACCAGTTCCTTGGTCCGATCATTTTTTAATCTCCTTAACATACTTATCTGCACATAATCTAAATCATAAAAAACAACAAATAATTAATTTTCGAAATTACGATGATATCTCTGCTGATTTAATTCTCTCTTCATTCAAACTAGATTTTACTAAATCTAGTACTAACTCCTTAGATGAATTAACTAACCTATGGAATATGGCTTTAAAATCATTTTTAGACGAAACAGCGCCCATAGAAACTAAGGTAATTTCCGCTCAAAAAATTTGGAATCCATGGTTCATGGCTGAACTTTCTCTCATTAAACAACAAGTAAGATCCTTAGAATGTAAATGGAGAAAGAATAAAACCCAAACTAATTTAGAATTATTCAATGAACAATCCACATACTATAAAACAAAAATAAACCAAGTAAAAATGAAATACTACTCTGATAAAATACTCAAAGCTAAAAACTCATCCATACTGTATAAAATATTAAATAGAATAACAATAACAAATTGCAAAGATTCACCAGATGAAATTGGCAATTTTCTCACGGCTCAAGAACTTGCGGACCATTTTACTGAGAAAATCAATAACATTAGGAAAACTTTCATAATACACCAACAAATAACGAATGACTATGATCAAACAAACTTGGAATCTTTAATCTCAAAATGTTCTAGATTTAAACTACCTAGTCAAAAAGACATTGAACTTATCTTAAAAACCATTTCCATATTTTCGCGGATATAACGCGCGCGTTATACGCATTTTTACGTACCGCGCATACCCTTCGCGCGTTATATGCCTGAGAGCGGTATACAAAATTTTTTTTACATATTTCACACCCCGCCCGACGCCCGATTCATCATCCGGAAGGACGCTCGCACCCCCACCGCTCGCACCCCCACCCCGAAGGACCGCCGACTCCCCGACAATATCGGGCCAGGAGGGAGCCCAAACCCTCCTGGCCACGGCGACCCCCTACCCCCACCTCGCACTACATTACGGGCAGGAGGGATCCTAGGCCCTCCTGCCCTCGACGCAAACCCCCCTCCCCCCAACGACTGCCCCCCCCAAGAACCTCCGACCGCCCCCCCAGCCGACCCGCGATCCCCCTAGCGACCCCCACGACCCCCCACCCCCCTTCCCCGTACCTTTGGTAGTTGGCCGGACAGACGGGAGCCAAACCCGCCTGTCCGGCAGGCAGCCAACGAAGGAATGAGGCCGGATTGGCCCATCCATCCTAAAGCTCCGCCTACTGGTGGGGTCTAAGGCGCGTGGGCCAATCAGAATAGGCCCTGGGGGCGCGGCCTGAGGCACATGGGCCCAACCTGACCATGTGCCTCAGGCCACGCCCCCAGGTGGGACCTAAGGCTCCAGGGCCTATTCTGATTGGCCCACGTGCCTTAGGCCCCACCAGTAGGCGGAGCTTTAGGATGGATGGGCCAATCCGGCCTCATTCCTTCGTTGGCTGCCTGCCGGACAGGTGGGTTTGGCTCCCGTCTGTCCGGCCAACTACCAAAGGTACGGGGAAGGGGGGTGGGGGGGGCGTGGGGGTCGCCAGGGGGATCGCGGGTCAGCTGGGGGGGCGGTCGGAGGTTCTTGGGGGGGGCGGTCGTTGGGGGGGGAGGGGGGTTTGCGTCGAGGGCAGGAGGGCCTGGGATCCCTCCTGCCCGTAATGTAGTGCGGGGTGGGGTTAGGGGGTCGCCGTGGCCAGGAGGATTTGGGCTCCCTCCTGGCCCGATATTGTCGGGGAGTCGGCGGTCCTTCGGGGTGGGGGTGCGAGTGGTCCTGCCGAGGGGGGAGAAGAATCGGACGTCGAGGGGGGGCATCAGGCTTTCAGGATGGGGACAGACCTTCAAGGGGGGACAGGACTTCAAGGGGGACAGGCAGACCTTCAAGGGGGACAGGCAGGGCAGTGCACCGAAAGTCAGGGCGGGTGAACGGTGAGTCGGGGCAACCAGAGGAGAGTAGGGGAGGGCGAAAGGAGAGTCGGGGTGGCCAGAGGAGAGTCGGGCAGCATGCGCGGTATACCCATGAGCGCTGTATACAAAAGTTTCCGTACATACAAGTGTGGTTTCTGCGCGCTATACCCGTGTGCGCGTTTTACACGGGTGCGTGTTATATCCGCGAAAATACGGTAATATTAAGGGCTCGAAAGCTGATCCATTTCCTCCTTTCCTTCTAAAGCATTACGTTCATATCTTTGGACCATTTATTTACACTTTAATTACCGAGAGTTTTAACCAAAGCACTGTTCCAATGACGTGGAAAAAATCAATCATCCGTCCTATCATTAAAGATAAAAATGCAAGTTCCATAGACCCATCAAACTATAGACCAATAGCCAATATCCCTTTTTTGGCAAAATTGACGGAAAAAATAGTTTTCAACCAAATTTCAGGCTTTGTGGAAAAAACCAATGTTCTTCATCCTAACCAAACTGGTTTTAGGCAACATCATAGTACCGAACTTGCATTGATAGGTTTGACCACCTCAATTCAATATTATCTAGATCACCATCAAACGACTTTGTTAATTTCACTTGATCTCTCTGCGGCTTTTGACACGATTGACCATCAGCTTCTTCTTAACAGACTTCACTCTATCGGTGTCACGGACCAAGTTCTTTCTTGGTTCATATCATATTTAACAAACCGCACTTCTACTGTTCTGTTCAATGACTCAACATCTAACTCTTCATCAACCACTTATGGGATTCCTCAAGGATCTATTCTCTCTCCGTTATATTTTAATATTTTCCTGGCTCCTTTGATTACCCTATGTTAGTCCGTGGGTTTTCAGGTGTTTGCATATGCAGACGATATTCAGCTCCTGCATCCAATAAATACAAACAAAACATCTGACATCCAAGAGATCAGTGAGAAACTTGATCAAATTCATCAATGGTTAAACAGAAATAAACTTGCTCTTAATATTAAAAAAACCAACGTGATGCTCTTCCCATGGAAAGACAACTCTACTCTTATTGCTCCCATTACAATAAAAAACATACCATTACAAATAGTTAATAATATAAAAATCTTAGGGGTAACTTTTGATACAAAATTGAACTATCATGATCATATTAGTACTATAGTTAAATCTACATTCTACAGATTACGTAGGATACGATCTATTGCAAAATTTATATGCCCTAAATCAATAAACATTCTCATTCACTCTTTAGTGATTTCTAAATTGGATTACTGTAATGCTCTTTTTAAGGGGATATCACTAAACGAAATTAAACGTCTTCAAATTATCCAGAATGTATCCATTAAACTCATCACTAAGTCTAGAAAATATGACCATGTTACACCCCTTTTGATAGATGCACACTGGCTCCCAGTTATCCATCGGATAACATATAAACTCTGTTTACTTGTTTTTGTCTCTTCTCTACAAGACTCCTGCATTCATATTTAAACATTTAATACCATATCATCCAAGCAGAACCTTGAGGTCTAATGAGCAAAATTTATTGACCATTCCATCACTTAAGGTTATTAATACTAGACGTCAGTTTATTTTTTCTGTAACTGCTCCTCAAACTTGGAACGCTCTCCCCATTTATTTACGGAATGAGCAGGATCATTTAAAATTTAAAAGTAATCTAAAAACATTTCTTTTTAAAGATGCTTTTAATATTTAATTAAACAGTTCTTAAACCAGCGATTTTATTTTATTGCATTATGCTCTGTGGTTATTTATTTCCCTATTGTATTTTTCCTTTGTTTTGCTTTTCATTATTAATTGTATTTCAAACCCTTATCTTACCTTATGTAATGAGTATAATGTATAATGTATTAGTTATCTACCCAATGTTATTATTTAAAGTCTGTAATGTTTTGTCTCTATTTGACTATATTTTAATATGTTCATCGCTTAGAATTTGATTAAGCGATAAATCAAGAAAAATATTAAACTTGAAACTTGAAACTTGATATGCAAATTAGTATTCAAATCAGGTCAACTCAGAATAATAGATGAAGCAAAATTGAGTTTCTCAGTTTCCATAAACTGGTGTAAGTCAGTATTTAGGGAATGATTCCCCCTCCCACTCCAATCTACTGCCACCTCCCCACGTAGTTGTCTCTAACTAGCTACCACCACCCATTAGCAGGACTCTATTAACCCATCCCAATATGAAAGAAAGACTTTCCAAAGCTATGTGGCATTCTCATATTTTTTTTCTCTAAGAGACTTCTCTCTGGGATATCTTGGTCTCTGTAATGAGTCATATACCCCGTCACAATTACTGATAGTTTCTTTTAACTGGTCTGCAGATATTGATCAACTGACTCTGTCTGGAACACATGACCTCTGTACAGCGAAGAATACTTTGTCATTACAGTATAATCTCGTTATGACGGACTTGCTTATAACAGAACCTCGCCTATAGCAGATGAGGTCCGCTGGTCCCGGCTGAGTGCCATTCAGTGTTCCCTCTAAGCGGGCGGGTGTTGTGAGCAAACTTTTTTCACCGTGAGCCAAAAATATCGGGCGCCAGCAAGTTATGAGCCAACTCGCCCGATTCTCCTCTCGCCGCCCTGCCATCTGCCGTACGCCTCTTCCGATCGTGCGCTGTGACGAGAAACGTGTGCGCTGCGATGTAATATTTTGTGCGCCAGCGCACGCCAGCGCAGCTTAGCGGGAACACTGGTTCAAATGGTTTTATTTATTTCCCCAAATTTATTTTTGTTATACGCATTGAAAATATTTGATATTGCGTTTAAATCAAAATCTCAATAAACTTGAAACGAGTGCCCGTGAGATTGTGGGAGGGTTAAATACTCAAAACTTAGAAGTTTTTGCTACGCCAGCTTTCTGGTATCTTTACATACAGTGGCGTACCTAGCATATGTAACATCCGGGGCCCATCATTTTTTGGCACCCCCCCCCATCTGTAAGAAAAACATGATTTTTAGTAACAAACCACACGCCACACATGAGTACCTAGGAAAAGGCAGCATCTTACATATTGCAGTGAGCAGTACATCAATACACCCATTGTAAAACTAAACAAGCCAGACCAGCACAGATCAATCCTACACCGTCAATCCTAACAGAAAACCATGTCTTTCGAACACACAGAACACAGAAAACACCTTCGCCTAGTAAGGAATATGTAATCACAAACTAACCCCTCCCTCTTTTACAAAACTGTAGTGTGGATTTTAGCTACGGAGGTAACAGCTCTGATGCTCATAAAATTCTGAGCATCAGAGCTGCTACCACCAAGGCTGGTGCTAAAAACGCTTCACAGTTTTGTAAAAGGGGGGATAAAATAAAAATACATAGACAAAGGTTAAATTGAACCAGCAAGAAGCTGGACTCTGCATACAATGCTTCACAGAAACAGTGACACATGTCTCCTAAAGCAATAAATAAATAGAAATTTTTTTCTACCTTTGTCTTCTGTGGTTTCTCCTTTCCTCATCTTCTTGTAACTCTCTTCCTTCCATTCACTGTCTGCCGTCTCTCTTCCCCTTTATGGCATCTTCTCTCCTTCTATGCCCCTTCCAGAAACTGTATGCCTCCCCCTTCCATCTCTCCTTTCACCCCATTGGTCTGGCATCTCTCTCCTCGCCTTCCCTCTCCCACACCTCTCCTCATAGTCTGGTATCTCCCCTTCCCTGATTCTCTGGCATCTCTCTCCTTTCCTTTTCTTCCATCTTTCGTTCCCCCTCCATGCTCTCACATCTCCCCCTTCCTTTTCCCTTAGACTGGCATACCTTCCTCCTATGCTCCAAGCCCTGGCATCTCCTTTAATTCCCTCCCTCATCTTCCTTCTCCCTCCAGCTGGGTACCGCAACACTCTTCCCTGCAGCTCTGCACTTCCCCACAATTGCCATGCTTCGGTTCCTCTTCTTCCTTCCTTCCTCCCCCCCCCCCCCGCGGGATCCTGCGGCACCATCAACTCTTACTCCCTCTAATGTCGGCCCTGCAGCTCCAGACTTCCTCGCACCTTCTCCCCTCCCCCTTTGGATCGCTATTATTTTAAATGTTATAGCCGCGGAGCTGTATCCATCAGTGGAGATGTCTAACCTCGGCCTGCCCCGGAACTCTTACTGCAGCAGCCGCCCGTCTAGGCAGGAACAGGAAGTCACTGTTGCAGTAAGAGTTCCGGGGCAGGCCGAGGTTAGACATCTACACTGATGGATACAGCTCCGCGGCTATAACATTTAAAATAATAGCGATCCAAAGGGGGAGGGGAGAAGGTGCGAGGAAGTCTGGAGCTGCAGGGCCGACATTAGAGGGAGTAAGAGTTGATGGTGCCGCAGGGTCCCGCGGGGGGGGGGGGGGAGGAAGGAAGGAAGAAGAGGAACCGAAGCATGGCAATTGTGGGGAAGTGCAATCCCCCCAATGCGTCCCCTTACCTTACCTCCCCTTACCTTTGCGACGCGTGTGTGCGCTGTGAAGAGAAACTTTGCGCTGCGATGTAATATTTTGTGCGCGCGCGCAGGCCAGCGCACCTTAGCGGGAACACTGCTAAATATACAGAAAATCATTGAATATAGCGGACTCGCCTATAATGAACTTTCGGATAAAATGGACAACTATTTTGATCCTCAGAGCCGCTTTTAGCTGTAGTTTTATTTGGCTATAACGGACATGCAGGCTCCGCCTACAAGGCACGTGGCATGCCGGTGATATAGTATCAAAATGCAGCCCAGAAAAAAAATGAAAGAGTATTTTTCTTTTCAATACAGTGTTCTGGTTTGTAATCATTTCGTGCCATACCAATGTTTTGCTGAGTTTTGTTATTGATGTTGCTGATATGCTTCTGCGGTGACTGTTGTTCATCAATTTACGTTGTTTCAAATTGCCCTAAATAAAGTTTTTTTAAAAATGCAACTCTGGATATAACGGACCGTTTTTCCAGTTCCCTTGAAGTCCATTATAACAAGATTATACTGTATCATCTTCATTAGAAGCAGTGTGGTCTAATTCATCACTTGCATCTTCAGATTTGTTATCATGCTGTCCAATTACAAAGAAGGTGCTCACATAGTTGGAATCATTGTCTGTAATTGTTCTAACAATTTTTCATCTGATGGCAAACTCTGAATATCTTTGAGAACTGATGCAAGAACATCAAATATGTGGGGAACTCTTCAGTCTTGGAGCCAAACAAAAAGACATCCTCTTTTAAAGATTAGCAATCTAGTGGACAGTCACCCCGATGTAATATTTTCCGTCAAATGACCAGTAGTCTGTTGTGGTAGAGACTTCTGTTCACCACGAATTACAACCAGCTTCACTTTTTTCTTCATTTCAAAGTGATTCAACTCATCACTGTTCTATTTGTCTGAAGACTAGTAACCAGTTCAACAAACACAGTGAGTCCACTGTTCTCATAGGTTATATTCTCTGAACAGTAAAATTTAAGATGATGAGGTTTGCATGATGAGGTTTGCATGATGAGGTTTGCGTGATGAGGTTTGCATGATGAGGTTTGCATGATTGGGTTTGCGTGATGAGGTTTGCAATAGCAAAATCTTGTTACACGTTTTGCTGTTTCATTTAGTTTACTGAGGAATCATTATTTATGTTTTTACTTCCATATCTACGTTTTACTTTTAATTGCAAGCATCAGATGTAATTAGGTAAAAGTAGTGAAATTTGGTGAAATTATTACTTCAGTAAAAGTAAAAGTAACAAATATTATCCTGTACAAGTAAAAGTAACAAAACTTTTACTTAAGTACAATAATTGGTTACATTTACTTATATTCTATATAACACTGGTGTTATATAGAATAAATGAGATCCGCATGTAATTTAGGTGCAGGAATTTGCGACCAGATTTTATTTGGTGTAAATGTTTTCACCCGGTGGCTCTGAGCATCATTTATAGAATAGCACTTTATACTCTTGTTTAGACTAAGCTTTAGGATAGGATACTGCATTTGGTCAAACAATGTTGAGCAATCTATCTCTGTCAGCTAACAATTCTTGCAATAGATTGTGCAGGTTGTTCAAAAGATTAAGACCATTCAAAAGTGAGCAGCACCAAGTTTGGCAGTCACCTGTGCTTGGCTAAGTCCTGCTTGTCGGTGGAAAAAGCGTACAGTAGGATTGATAAGGCACACACAATCCCTCCCACCTCCTGAGAGTTGATTAAATTAAACTGTGAAGCCAGCTCAGAAGCTGAGCAGACTGATGTACATGGGAAGGGCTGTACTGTTCCCTTTAAGCTGAGCAGGAGTCCTCCTACTACATTGCTGCCAGTGGGAGGTGGTGCTTCAGTACTATGTTTTCAGTCACCAGCGACAGGCAAGTTCCCTTGTAGTGCTGCAAAACTTGCCTTTCCCTCACTATTGAAAATGTAATAGTGAAACAGCACCTCCTACTGGGGGGGGGGAAATAACCTTGTACTAAGGCCCTTTTTTACAAAGGCGCGCTAAGCATTTTAGCGTGCGCTAACTACTAACCCGTCCATAGGATAGCATGAATGCGTTAGCGTTTAGCGCTTGTTTAGCGCACCTCTGTAAAAGAGGGGGCGTAACTTCATTCTGAGCTCTGTGAGAGCTGTTCCATCCTGGCACCATCAAATGATGTCAGTCACTCATGTGCCATGTCAATCCTGCTGCTTATGGAAACACCTGTTACATGTTAGTAACATGGCTTTTATGCACAGTATGGGGGCAATTCTAACAGGGCACCTATTTGGAGCCTATTCTTCCTTTAGACTAGAGAATGCTAGCGTAACAGGTCAAATAGATGCCAATATTTTAAATGCAGTCATACCAGCCATAGAACTGGTGTAAATGTTTGTGCCTCACAAAATCAGCCCCATGTTACCTTCATTCCCTCTGCCATTGAAGTGGCTCTTCTCTCTTCTTTTGTCTTGTTGTTGTTGATCTCTTTCTCTTTCTTTCACCTACTGCAATCAGTGTTTTAAAATGCTCCTTGTTTGCCAAAGAGCATGCCTCTCAGGTAATCCCTTTTACAGCTGATGCAATCTGTTTTTGCCTGCCTTCAGGTGGCAAGAACATTTCCAACATAAAATATCTTGGGTTTTATTGTGTTTTCATGTCTACCATGGAGATACTTCTTTTTTAATTTCATTTTAATTTCTCACTCCTTTCCAAAAAAAGAATTCATACTGTCACGATCATGCATTACAACAAAACAACAAGCAAACAATTTAAATACATTATACACAAAAGAGTCAGAATACATCATAAGTAAATTAAAAGCAATGACATCCAGTTTTCTTATCCACCTCACATTCCTCTGTGAACAGAGGCACTTAAATAGTAATAATAATAAAAAAATGTATTTATATACCGTAATACCTCATGGTTCAGTGCGGTTTATAATAAGAGATAAAAATTGTAAAAACAGCGAATTTACACCACAAAACACAGTACATTATATATAAAATATAATATTATGAACTTATTAACTTATCTAGATTATACATACTTATCAAACAGATACATTTTTAATGATATTCTAAAGGCCTGGTAAGAAGAAGATTTAAGATCAAACCACTAAAACTTTTGTTCCAAAGTCCTGCCTGAAAGGATAGGGTTCTATTAAGAAATCTACTAAATAGCTCCTTTGCGTCTCTCAAAAAAATAAAGGAAGTGATTTTAGAAACTCGGGGCTCATTTTTACTAATCTGTGGTAGAAAGTATCCCATATGCTAAAGCAGCTGGAAAATGATTGATTTTGTACATTAATGGCGATGTGCTAATGTTACAATTAGCGCACAGTCATTAAGTGCATAAGCCCTTATGACACCTACTTTGTAGGTGATGAAGGCCATGCACTAATCCTGTACTAATGAGCCTACAGCAATGTAGCTGTGCTGATTAGAACAGAAACTCCTACTCTCCTCCCAGTAGTAGACATGGCACCTCTGAGCACATGATTTGCGTGCGTACATTAGGTTTTCACTGCAGGAAGACTTAGTGTATCCCTCGGTAAGCTCTTATCAACTATAATGAGTACTTACATAAGCAAAAATATTGTTTACACCTGTAAATCAGCATGATCCTATAAGGAATAATTTTAGAAGAGGCAATTAAGGAGGTCACTGGCTGCGTTGTTTAAAACCAATTATATATAATTGCAAGTGTCTACAAATGACAGTGTCCAACTCCTGTTCATAGTGGCACCTACCTGTGCCTACATCTATCGTAGGCATGGTTTATGCCGGATGTAGACGTAGGCTCCAGTATACGCCTCTATGGACTTGATTCTCATCAAAAGTAGGCACCAGAGATGTAGGCCTGTAAAACCCTGGCCTAAATTCCTTTTGACGTGGCCATGATTCTCTAAACAGTGCCATCATGTGATTGACATGCGATCAGCACCACTTTTCTGAGCACCCGCCTCTAAAGGTGATGTTTAGAAAATCCGGCCCATAATGAACATCTATGGAAACAAAAGTATGGCTGTGATGGTTCCCTTCTACTGCAGGTCCTTGATACGGTGACCGCGAAGTTAGAGCACTGAGCACACTTTAGTTAAAAAGAGAAAAAAGTATTGCAATTATAAGATAAATTTGAAGGTACCTGTGGTAGTTTTGGATGAAGTTGGGTACCTAATTAGTACCTAATTTCATCAAGATGCATGGGCAGCACAGCATTTAGCTCATGCTACTCAGCAGCATGGCTTGATAAAAGGAAGGGGGGGGATATACACTACTCCTATAATTGAGGATTGTATTTTTGTAATGTCATCAATAGCTTGAATAGTTACCAAACTTACAAATCACTCGAAGGAAAATCTAATTGTGCTATATTCTAAGAATCCAAATGCATTCCCAGTAAAACTTATCTGTGCCTCCCACCAGAACCAAAATGCGATACTTCAACCATGTACACACCTGCAAAGCAAAAGCTTTTTTACCTCGATGCTACGTTATGTCTATACTGCAAATGCTGCAATTTAAACCAACCTTAAGTCCACCAAGTCTGTATTTTCCAGTCTTGTTTGTACTGTGAATGTACTCTTGCAACCCATTCTGGGCTCTTTTCGGAGGATGGGCTAAATAATTGAATAAATAAATAAGAATAGTGTGCCCTATTCATATTTAGCAGGTTCTTTTCATATATATCATACAAGATTTATTTTTTTGTGTGTGTCATAGAGTACTGCCTGCTATGTAAGTATGAAACATGTTAAGCAGTGCACAAATGTTCTGTGACAAGCAGAGAACCGTTACCTTAATACATTAATAAAAATATTTGTTCAGAATAACCTTCAAAAGCAATGGATTAAAAAGCCACAGTGACACATTTTTTTCACAAATGTAAAGTTCTGTAAGCACTCATCTCAGAGAAACCTTTCTCTCTCTTTTGTATAATTTCCTTTTAAAATAAAGAACCTTGCATAGTAGAAATAATATCAGTTGTAAGTAGGGGGGCTAGGGGAGATGTGTTCCCTGAAGGTTAACAGCTGATTTTCCATCTGTCAGAAAACAGTACCTTCTGTCCCTTTTATTGTATAATTAGCATTTACCACTACACTACCTAACACCTCTATTCTCACACCTAAGATTTGCCATACTGCTCTCTGAAATGCTGGATATTTAAGAAATATAATTCCTTAGGAAAAACACACACGCATACACACACACACAGAGTGAACACACACACGCACGTACAGTGAAAACAAGAACTGCATGAACAAATAAAATACCTTAAACCAGTGGTCTCAAACTCAAACCCTTTGCAGGGCCCCATTTTGGATTTGTAGGTACTTGGAGGGCCGCAGAAAAAATAATTAATGCCTTATTAAAGAAATGACAATTTTACATGAGGTAAAACTCTTTATAGTTTATAAATCTTTCCTTTTGGCTAAGTCTTAATAATAATATTGTAATTTATAGCTAAAGAGACATATGGTCGAGAAACTGTTTTATTTTACTTTTGTGATTATGATAAACATATTGAGGGCCTCAAAATACCTGGTAGGCCGCATGTGGCCTGCGGGCTGCGAGTTTGAGACCACTGCCTTAAATGGAACTTTGGAGCCATTCACCATAATTTTGTTCATTGCTTATAATTAATTTGCAAGATTTTCTCTTTTTTTTTTTGGGGGGGGGGAGGGGGGTTAAGATAGAGATTTCCATGTAGAGATCTGTAAAAGGTTGGCAGAGATTCATATAAATGGATGTTTTGGCTGGTCACAAAACCTATAATAAATGAACATGTCACATTGACCTTTTTCTCTTCTTCAACTAGATCCATGAACTCATGGTCAGACATTCCTGCTAAGCCAAGACAGGCCTCTTCTTTGAAGCCTAAAAGGTTGGTAATTTCAAAATAAGTTCTGTGTGTGTATATATATATATATATATTTTTTTTTCTCTTGTTCATATTGAGAAGCTAAGCAGGTATGAGACTACAGTTCAGTTTTGTTAGCACAGTGATATTTAACATTGAATATTTGAAACAATATAGAGAGTTTGGTCATACACATCAACTATTTACACTTGCCAACCCTCTAGGACTGAGATGAAGGAGAATCTTAAGTGTGGTGGAAAAGAAAAAAAGAAGATAGCAGAGCAGACGTAGGATGACAGCTGAATCTACAAGTGACATGACAAGTAATGGAAGGCAAGGGAAAAGAGATTGACATTTGAGAAAGTCAAAGATACAAGCAATCACTTGGAGACTGAGATAAATGGACAGACTGGTGCATAAGGCAAGAGCCAGTGTAGATTAACTGGAGAGAAGCCAGAAAGAATTGAGGGAACAGAGAACAGAAGCATATGGTAAAGTCTGAAGTTGCAGGCTGAGAAGAAGGGGAGTGGTATAGAGACAGGATGGTGACTAGACAACAAATCCAATGCTGAAGCTGAGGATGGTAGCGTCTGGATGCCTAGGACTGGGGTAGGGCAGCAAAAACAGCATTGTGTTATATACAAATTTGAAAACATCATATTTTTAAGTTGACATTATTTATATTTATTTTTCATTGCCTAATATGAGTTCATGGTCAGATTAATGCTATGTTGGGCCTTAGGCAAACATATTTATTTATTTATTTATAGCAGAGGTAGGGAACTCCGGTCCTCGAGAGCCGTATTCTAGTCAGATTTTCCCCAATGAATATGCATGAGATCTATTTGCATGCACTGCTTTCAATGCATATTCATTGGGGAAATCCTGAAAACCTGACTAGAATACGGCTCTCGAGGACCGGAGTTCCCTACCCCTGATTTATAGCATTTATATACCACTTGTAACCTCAAAGTACTCAAGTGGTTTTCCCTATCTGCCCTGGCAGGCTCACACGCTATCTAATGTACCTGGGGCAATGGAGGATTAAGTGACTTGCCCAGAGTCACAAGGAGCAGTGTGGGATTTGAACTCACAACCTCAGAGTGCTGAGGCTGTGGCTCTAACCACTGCACCACACACTCCTCACATATGTTTATTTAGGTACTTATATACCACACTTCGCAAGACCATCAAGGCAGGTTTTACATTCAGGTATTCTGAGTATTTTTCCCTATCTGTCTCTGCAGGCTCTCAATCTACCTAATCTATTTACGATCTATATATGTTTAAGGATTCTTTTCCATGAATCCACATTTACTTCTTTTATCAATCCTCTCAGTGGCATAGTACGGGGGGGGAGGGGGCAGGCAGTCTGCCCTGGGCGGCGTCTTGGTGGGGGCACCCACACCCATCCTCCTCTCTGACCCCCCCATTCCTTCCCCACCCCCTGCTACTGTGCATGTGCGTGCTCCTTCTCTTCTCCCATACCTCTGTAACATTCCCGACACGAGCAACAACCCCAACCTGCCGCTTGCATCAGCATCGGCTCTTCCTCCAATGTCACATACTGGACCCTTGCCTAGGAAGTGACAGAAGAAGAGCCGATGCTGGCACGAACAGCAGGTTGGGGTTGCTTCTCGCACCGGGAACGTTAAAGAGGTGTGAGAGAAGGGGCACACGCTTGTGGCAGGAGGTGGCGGGAAAGGAGTGGATAGGGTTTGGGGGGGCGGAGAAGAGTAAAGCCACTGAATCTTCTTACTCTACAGAATCAAGTTCACTCAGCCCTACCACCAGATCTGTGTTCATGGCCTTTCCCCTACACGTCATTTCTCTAGACTTGGCATGAGATAAAAAAGCTGGGTCTAAGTCTGGGTGTGCCAGGAAGAGCAGACTGTAAGTAAAGATTGGCACATGTTTTGAGTGGAGTAGGCTAATATTTAGAGCAGTGGGCTGAGAACTGGAGAAGCTAGGTAAGTCATTTTCACCCACCATTGTCTCTTGTATAAATCAGAGAAAGCAAAGGTAGGCTGCTCCAGAAAGTAAGACATAAGACCAACGAGTGAGATTTACAAAAGACTTCACAATTGGAAGAAATACCAGGAAGGATATAGACAGAATGGAGGCAGAATTAGGACAGTTTTCAGAGGAATTTGGTCATGTAACTAAATATTTATCTAGATACATTCTCTGGGCTGGAATCTTCTATCCATTTACTATGCACATGGGGTGCATTTGTACTAGTAGATTTTACAAACTCCAGTGTTTAAAGAGAAACTTTATTTAAATGACAAGAAAGACAAAAGAGCACACTCACACATATACACACATAGGGCTCCATTTACAAAGGTGCGCTAGCATTTTTAGCGCACTCACAAGATTAGCGTGCGCTGGAGGGAGGAGCTTGACTAAGATGGCGATCTGAAGCTCTCGAGGAGACGCCATCTCGTTGGACTTCAACTTTTGCTACTTACCGATGGTAAAGAGGAAGTCGAAACTCCAGGTGTTCCCAGATGAAACTCAGCAACAGTCTGGCCCGATGGACGTCTTCGTCGAGCGCGACTTGAGGACACTGCAACCGGGAACTTCCTCAGCTGGAGAGCGAGCGCAATCTGAAGCGCTGGAGTTCTCCTTTGAGGGTGCTACTCTGTCCCTGGATGAGCGCACGCCGCCGACCCGCCCCGACGCAGCGGAAGAGCCATTGGCTCGGGACGTCTTCCTGACGGTTGTGGAGAGCAGGGGTTCCGGCCCTGGTCTGAGGCAGGATGAGCTGCAGGAGATGTCAACGCAGCGATCGGCGGAGGTAGCTCGGCTGACCCATGAGGTTTCCGCGATGACTGCTGTGGGCACAGGTACCTTGTTGGTAACAGGGGTTTCTGGAGCAGAGTTGTTTCCCCTACAGAGACCTGAGGTAATCAATTTAGAATCCATTTGGAATGCCATTGCTAATTTGAATGCTTCTCTGGAGAAACAAATACAACAACTTTCTACTAATTGTACTAAGGTACTTTCAGAAAATCTGGAACTCAAAAATAAGGTAATAACTTTGGAAAATAAATCTGAAGATTTTGGGGGAATGGTTTCCCGTTGCGCTGGGCTGACTCTTCTTTTAGATATCTGGGGATCAGGTTGACTATGGATGTGGCCCAACTGTATCGTCTTAATATAGATAAACTCCTGGAGGAGACTAAACTGTTGCTAGCCAAATGGCAGGCGTTGCTGCTGTCACTTTTGGGAAGAATTCATTTATTTCGTATGGTTGTTTTCCCGAGGTGGCTTTATGTTCTTCAGACTCTTCCCCTTTCTTTGTTGCAGAAGGATATTCGTTCCCTCACCTCCCTATTGACCCGGTTTTGTTGGGGCGGACGTAGACCTAAACTGAAATGGTCTTTGTTGGTGGGGCCTGCCTATGGGGGTGGTTTGGGGGTGCCTGACATCAGGGTTTATAACCAGGCCTGTTTGCTTCGTCATATTAGTGATTGGGTGTTGGGTACCTCTTTTTATACGGATCTTTCCCTGGAGCGGGATCATTTCTATCCTCTTCATCTTTTGTATCTCCTTCATGCCCCGTTGTCTAAACTGCCGCGACCCTGTAAGCGTAGTATTTTGTTTCGGTCCCTGTGGACAGTGTGGCATCAAATCCTTCGGTTGTGGAATCAGGACTCTCATACTAGTGTATTTCTACCATTGGTGGGGAATTTAGCTTTCCCTCCGGGGGTTGGACCTTCCGTGTTCGGTCGTTGGAGGGCGCGGGGGGGGGTGGAACAGTTGCGGCATGTTCTGCGGGATGATGGGTCTCTCTTACCGTATGCTGAGTTGGCGGGGAGGGGGGTCCCTGAGATTGGTCTTCCCTTTGCTTATTGTCAACTCAGTCACTATGTGGCTTCCCTCCAGGGGACTTCCTTGCGGGGGGATTTTGGGACCCAGCTCTGTACTTTTTTGGCTGCAGACCCTGATACTAGGGTCTCTATCTCTGCTCTGCATGGCCGGATCCTGGCTCTTTGTCCGCCTAGGGTTTTCCCTGATATTTTGGAGGCATGGCGGCGGGACTTGGGTAGGGACTTTGGGGACAATTTTTTATTAAAAACCCTGAAACGAACTGCGGGCTTGGTACATAGTGCTGAGTTACGTGAATGTCATTTTCGCACTGTCCTGAGGGCCTATGCTTCCCAGAGTCAGGCTTACCATATGGGATGTATTGATTCTCAGTTGTGCATCCGCTGTTCGGTGGAGGTAAATTCTTACTTTCATGGTATTTGGAGTTGTGAGGGGATTCAGACCTTCTGGACGGATATGGCCTCCTTTTTACAGGGCTTGTTGCAGACCCCTGTGCCAGTCTCCGTGCAGTCTATGCTGTTTGCCCATTTCTCATTCTTGGGTATGTACACTTCTTATGAAAAATTATTTCTTAGTAAATGTTTTATTTTGGGGAAGAAATGTATCTTGTGTTGCTGGCTCTCTCCTGAGCCCCCTTCCTTTTGGCATTGCAGGAATCGCCTTCATGAACTTATGGGTTGGGAGGCCCGTTTGGCCTGTTCTTCTCGACGCTGGAGCAGAGACTTTGTTCACACTTGGACTCCGTATTTGAACATTTTGACTCCTGAGAGTCGTAGCCGTGTTTTGAATAGACTTCACCTTTGATTCTGTGTTTCTCAGTGTTTTTGCTGATCCCTGCCTCTGAGTTTTTGTATCTGTGGGGGGATGGGACGGGAGGGTGGGGGGTTGGGGCTTCTTTGCTGTGGGGTGGGGGTGCGGTGGGTCCGGGGAGGGCATAAGAGTCCAGCCCTCCGCGGTTGTTTGATGAAAATGTATACCATAGTTCTTCTTTTTGTTGTATTTCTTTCTGCTTAATAAAATAGATTTGAACATAAATCTGAAGATTTGGAAACTCGGATGAAAACTTTGGAAGTGCAAGCTTTAACTTGGGTTAAAGATAGTGCGAACTTACATTTCAAGCAAGAAATGCAAGAAAATTCGATTAGGAGATGTAACTTGCAGATTATTAATTTTCCCAAAGTTTTTCCAATAACTGCTTCAGTTATGTTTAAAAGATATATGACTGAGATTCTGAAGGTGCCAGAAACTTCTTATCCACCTCTTTCGAAGATATGTTACCTGCCAAAAAGAGTTAAATCTCAAAATCCAAACCAGCAGAATTTATCTGCTGATAGTTTGGATCTAACTAATTTCTGTAGATGCAATTCCAGCACCTACATTTTTCTAATAAAATTTTAATTGGCTTTTAATCAGCACAGTCAATTAGTGTGCCAGTTACATTACATTAGTGATTTCTATTCCGCCATTACCTTGCGGTTCAAGGCGGATTACATACGATTGTCAAGATGATACAGAATACATAAAGATTCCATGAGAATTGTCAAGAGATTAGGATTCCATAACAATTGTCAAGATATTAGGAGATACATAAGGAGTGGTTTGAACATTTTTGATGCTTGGGAGGATCTGTTTTTGTTATATAGGTTTTATATGGTTTTTGAAGAGTAGGGTTTTAGTTTCTTTTTTGAAGGTTTTGTAGTCCAGTTAAGACAATTAAGTTAGGCAGAGGTAGGGCACTTAACACTACCTAGCTTATGACGCTGTTTCCAGAATCTGGCCCTTAGTGCCCAACGGTATAACTAGAACTACATAAAAGTGAGGCCTACCTTTATGCAGTACCCCATAGCTAGTTAAATGCTGAATATTGCACTTAACTAACTATGTTTTCACTGGCTCCATATATCTATAAATTCAATGCCAGAGATCAGACATGGCCAGCAGCTAAATATTAGGTCTGTAGATTTTGTTATGTAGATCAGTGAAACAAATGTCTGCTTTAATGCATTTTGATTTTTTTTTTTTTTTTTCAGACAGCAAAATGTGAAAGACATACAATTGTATGAACCTTTTTACAGGGCATTGTACTTCCAAAACACTCCAAGAATGGGAAGACATAAGAATTATTATTTTCAAAAATAGTCTTTGTTTCGTACAAAAAAACCCCAAAACCTTTCACATTATTATTATAATTTTATCAATCCCACAAGTATTGATGAATGTTGTCACCATTACCTGGCATCAAACTTTACAATTTAATTGAGTATCTATGCCAAACCTTTCCCTCTTTTTCCTACAGCATTATTGAGTTATTGGAACTGTTGGAAGCTGATCCTGTTGAGCTTCTACTAGACCTTGGATTTGGAAAAGAGGAACCTGATCTATGTACGAAAATACCAGCTCGATTTATTAGTTATCCTTCCAGATCCAGAGGAATCAACATCCGGGTCTTCCTTCAAGCTCAAAAGCAACGTCTAGATGTTGAGAGCCCTAATTTATATGGTAAGCAATAACTTGCATCAAATCACTTGAATTAAAATCATAGGGGCTGATTTTCAGACCATGGGGAGGCATCCGGCATTGAATTTCCAGTCTATTTTTAGCCATGGCTGACATAATCGACCAAACTGATGTTCATAGACTGATCGGCTAAGTCATAATGGCCAAAGATAGACCTGCTATTTAGTCGGGTCTTCTGGCTGCTAAACTTAGCTGGCTGACCAGTGAATATTGGCTCTGACTGGCTATGTTATATGACATTGCCAGTGACCAAGCAAGCCACTGACCAGGGTATTCAGCCAGCTATCTCTTGCTGAATATTTACCCTGCCAGGAATTGTTCCTGGTCTAGCTGAATTGTGCTGATTATCAGGTTAGAATGTAGGGACTTGATGCTGCCATAACACTACATTTAAATATCTGTTCAGGATATCTGACTAACATTTTTGTGTGTTTTTCCTCCAGGAACCTGTCTAAAACTTCTTTTGAATTCCACTGTTAGTTACTTTGACTATGCCCTCCATTAACAGATTCCACAATTTAATTTTGTGCTGTATGATAAATCTTTATAGGATTTGTTTTCAGACTGCTGGTTGTTAGTTTCTTGGAGTGTCCTCTTGTTTTTATTGTTTATTGAAAGCTTCGATACCGCTGTTAATGACTGGGGGAGTCAAGTCAGAGCGGTTTATATGAGCTTTGTAATAGTGTTACAATATATGAGCTTCTGTAAAGGTGTTACAATATAGACTTTGCATTTCTTGGGATGGTTTCAATACAGACATTATTAAGTTATAATCAATACATTAAAACTTAATCAATACTTGTGCATTTGTAAAGGTGTTGCAATTCAGAGTTAGTGTTTTCTGAGTTGGTTCTCAATATAGCCCTCTTAAACCATAAACCTCTTTCTTATTTCCACGTCTAATATATAATCAATCTACCTGCTTACATTCATAGTGAAATTGTCTTTAATATTTCTGGGCAATAGACCATAGAAGTCTACCTTATACTGTCTTTAGGTTTCCACCGCTGAAGTTGCCATTGAAGCCCACTCCAGCCTATCCTAATCATCCTGTCACAGACCGTGCAGGATTGCCCGACAAAAGCCTTATTTTGTTTTATACCATTCATTTTCTAATTAGAGATCCTCTGTGTTCATCCCACGCTTTTTTTGAATTCCATCACTGTTTTCATCTCCACCACCTCCCTCGGGAGGGCATTCCAGGCATCCATCTGCGAAAAATAATTTCCTAACATTACTCCTAAGTCTGCCACCCTGCAACCTCAATTCATGCTCTCTAGTTTTACCATTTTCCATTCTCTGAAAAAGATATGTTTCTATATTAATAGCTTTCAAGTATTTAAATATCTGTATCTTATCTCACCTGTCCATCCTCTCCTCTAGAGTATGGTGTTCCCCTGCAAATTTGCGGTTCGTGAATCGCAGACTCGCTCATTCATGGTCTGCTCTGACCGCTTCTTCCTGTAGTAAAATCGGGCTACACTAATCAGGAGCTGGCTGTCAAAGCAGTTCCTGATTGGTGAAGCCCAACTTTACTACAGGAAGAGGTGGTCAAAGCAGACCGTGAGTGATTTTCTTCACTCGCTGGTGCTCCACCTGCCCTCTCCTGCCTTTTCACAGATGAAAAACTGCATTTGTGGTTTTTTGAAATTTTCGGGGGTTCCTGGAATGGAACCCCCATGAATTTAGGGAGAGTACTGTATATATATTCAGGTCTTTCAATCCATTCGTGTGCCTTTTGGCGCAAGCTCCATACCTCACTTTTCTCTGAACCGTTTCAAGTCTTTTTACATCCTTAGTCAGATATGGCCTCCAAAACTGAACACAATACTCCAAGTGTGGCCTCACCAATGACCTAAACAGGGGCATTAACACCTCTTTTCTTCTGCTGGTTATGCCTCTTTCTATACAGCCCAGCATCCTTCTGGCTACAGCCACCACTTTGTCACACTGTTTCGTAACTTTCAGATCCTCAGACACCATTACCCCAAGGTCCTTCTCCCCATCCATGCATATCATACTCTCACCTCTCAGCACATATGATTCCCTCAGATTTCTACTCCCCAAGTGCATAAATCTGCACTTCTTCACAATGAATTTTACTTGCCAAAAATTAGACCACTCTTCTAACTTTTGCAGATCCTTGTTCATGTTTTCCACTCTCTGCGGGGTGTCCACTCTGTTACAAATCTTGGTATCATCCACAAAAAGACAAACCTTGCCTTCTAACCCTTCAGCAATGTCGCTTACAAATATGTTGAACAGAAATGGGCCCAACACCGATCCTAGTGGCACTCCACTGCTCACCTTTCCTTCCTCTGAGTGAATTCCATTAACCACCACCCTCTGACTGCTGTCCGTCAACCAGTTTCTAATCCAGTTCACCACTCTGGGTCTTAAAATCTGCCCGTCAAGTTTATTCAAGAGCCTCCTATGAGGAATAATGCTTGGAGATCATGGGTTGTTTTTATCAAGCAATGGAAAAGATGCCGGTACTTAATATCCCTGATGATAAAAAGGGTCTTTGTAGGGTAAGCCAGTAATTTTTGAGAAACTTATTTTAGCCAATATGATATGTATTTTAAAAAAATGTATACTGTAAATATATGTATTTGGTTCTGTTTTTTGTTGTTGTTGCAAACACATGGGTTACAGATACATGATCTGAATCTGTAACCCTCTCTATATACAATAAATAACATTAATCTTTAAAAGTACCGAATATAAATAAATTTCAAAAATATGCTGTGGAGTAAAGATTATGCAAAGATTTTTTACTTGGATTTATGCCATGTCTAAGAGGATAGGTACAAGTATGGGGGTCAAGAAAAATTCATCACAGACAATTCATTGTGGCCAATTCATCAAGGCCGATTTCATCAAGGCCGATTTCAGCCATGATGAATCATCCACGGCAGCACCTGACTTCATGGGAGGGGGGTTTGCCACCCATACCCCTCCAAAGTAGGAGCACCCCCTGCATCCCCCAACTCCGAAAAGTAGGAGCGCCCCTCGCCCCACATACCTCTTGAAAAGTTTGCTAGCACAAGCAACATCTACTACCTCCAGCCTTGGCTCCTCTCTGACATCACATCCTCAACCTGCAACTAGGAAGTGATATCAGAAGGTAGCCAAGACTGGCCGAGTAGGAGGTAGAAGATACTGCTTGCGCTTGCAAACTTTTCAAGAAGTATGTGGTGGGGGGGGGGAGCAGAGAGGAGGAGAGGCACTGGAAGGGAGAATGAGGAAAAGGAGCAGCACCAGAGGAGGGGCGGAGAGGAGGAGAGGCATCGGCAGGAGGGGAGAAGGAGAGGCACCAGCGGGGGGGGGGGGGGGAGAGAGAGGAGAGGCATCAGCAGGGGAGATGGAGAAGTACTGGGGGGAGGGGCGGAGAAGAGGAGAGGCATTGGTCTAAGGAGGAGAGGCACTGGCAGAGGAGGGAAAAGGAGAGGCATGATTCATCGTGGTTCATTGCGGCCATTGTAGAGAGGATGATTCATCACTGTCATAATGAAATGTCCTGTGATGAAATGACTGAGATAAATCATCCCATTCCACAATTAAACCTTTCCTTTGAACCATGCTTACTTTTAAGGGTGGCCAGATTTCAAAATGTCCTTTCACCCTGGTGCAAGTCTGTCTGTTTGTTGGATGGCTCTGGGAGGATGGAGTGGTGCAGTCATCGTGACTGTGGAGTTTAATTATCAAAATGTCAAAGGGGTGGCCCATGATTTATGTTCAAAAAGTTTTGGAGGGGCAGGGGGAAGTTCTGCAAGACTAAAATTCTCCTTGGGTGCCTAATACTCGTGTCTTGGCAGTGCTTCCCTCATAGATCTATCTCTTGCAACCTGTGGAGTCCTAGTGCAGTCTGTCTGCCAATTCTCCAAGGCAGCTTAAATCCAATCTTAATTTAATATATGTAACACCTGCACCCCTAAACCCTCCCCCTCTCCCCACCATCTGCCCATCTGCAAGATGATTGTAGTTCTGAGCTTTTAACTGGGCTATGCCAGTGATTGGCTAACACATCCCATCATAACAGTGTATAAAAACACAACTTGGTAATTGAGAAATTCTCTAATATTCTTTAATAGCTCCTTGAGCAGAATAGGTTAACATGTATTCCCTCATCAGTTGTTACGATTTGGAATAATGTCTCCCTGTAAAGTCAATGATTTATACAACTTAATTACTTTAAGGACAAGCTGAGGCAACCTTTCCCAAGCTTCTGCATCTTTAGTGTTATCATTAAAACTGCAGTTTAAATGTGCCCATGGAGGCCAATGCACCTTTCGCTTTTAATTGAGTTAAGTAAATAATCAGCCAAAAAGGCCACCAAGACATTTGAAGCAAAAAGTTGCAGAAACAAGTTCTTAGTTAAAATGCATCTGTAAACTGTAGGAACTTCAGGAAAACTTTTTTATTGTTTTGGGGGTTTTTTTTGGCTTCTGTAGTTTCCTTAATCTCTGAGTTTTAGGCTCAGTCATGACAGTTTTCTATTGGGGCTACAATGACATGAGCCTTTATTTGTTATTACCTAGGCTTCCCCCTTCCCACATGCATTTCAGCCCCTTCTCGTGTTTCTTTATACTGTACAGTATATTCAGTGACAGTCCTCCACCTGGTCAGAGACTAAAGCTCTCTTTGAAATCTATAATATATTTTTAAATCCTGGACTAGTCTAGTCAGTGTTCCTGCCAAGTGATTTGAATGCCTTTTATCCAAGAAGAATAAGACTATCACAGGGGCGCCATTGTGAATCAAGACTGATTGGGTAGGAGTAACAGGAGGATGCTTAGTAGGTGCCAAGAGATTAGGAAGATGTCTGGTTGAGGAAGATCTCTTATTGGGAGGGGGGAATCTGATCAGGGGCAATCAGGCCTTAGATTAAGTGGGGATGGGCGGATCCGCTATGCCTAAGGCCTGATTGGTCCAGACTTCTAGAGCCTGGGCCAATCAGGCCTTAGGCTTCGGCGGGATGGGCCGGGAAGGGGCGGGCCTGCCTCATTTCGACGAGGCTTGCCTGCCGGCTGGACGTGCAAGACCCATCTCGCTGTAAGAACAGGTTTGGTGGAGTGGAGGTTTGGGGGTTGTTAGCGCCGGGGGGGGGATGCGTCTTCGGGCAGGAGGGATTGGGCACCCTCCTGCCAACGATCGATATTGTTGGGGGGGGCGGTCGGTAGTATCGGGGGTGGGGTGCGTCTTCGGGCAGGAGGGATTGGGCACCCTCCTGCCAATGATCGATATTGTCGGGGGGGGGCGGTCAGTAGTGTCGGGGGGGGTCGGTAGTGTCGGGGGGGTGCATCTTCTGGCAGGAGGGTTTGGGCACCCTCCTGCCAGCGATCGGTCAGGGGGCCACGGCCCGCTATACTTATTGCGGCAGAGAGATCCCTTGCCGCGATAAGTGTAGCGGGCCGTGTCTAATCTAACCCGATTCTCTAACCCGCGTCTGTAACATGGACGCCGGTTTACAGAATCGGGGTTTAGTTTAGACCGATTCTGAATAGGACGCCTCTCTTGGGCGTCCTATACAGAATCAGGGCCTAGGTGTCTTGCGGGCCTCGCCTTCAATATAGGCGGCCTGCCTGGGGGTCATTTTTTTTAAAAAACGTACATCCCGATTGGCTGATTAGACAGCTGTAGGACGCCTACAGCTGCCTAAAATCGGGACGCACTTTTGGAGAGTCAGGGCCTATAAGCCCAGTTTTACACAGAAAGATTAGAATAGAGATGCCCAGGTCAGACTATACTTGTTTCTGGTGGTATTTCTAAAACAGCAAACCAACAACAAGGAAACAGAAACCCCTATGGAAAATAATCAAGAAGCAAAATAAGTGGGGATGGAAACGTACACACTTATAGACTGTGTGTCTGAGTGAACTGTTTATTACAACTTAGACTGTTTTTTGATCACTACGATAAATCCCCTTTTTTTGTCATCATCTCCGGTTGATATGTACAGTTGCATCCCCACTTACTCCCCCCCTCCCCTTTTACAAAACCATAGCATGGTTTTTAGCTCTGGCCGCGGCGATAACAGCTCCGACACTCATAGAATTCCTATGAGCATCGGAGCTGTTACCGCCAAGGCCTGCGATAAAAAGCGCGCAATGGTTTTGTAAAAGGGGGGAGGGGTTAATTTGGTATTTCTAAAACACCTGCAGGAGTGCACATGTATTTGCTAGCATGTACAGCAGGATCCACTATTTTAGAAACAGATCCAGATAAAATTAATATTATGATCCCAGCAGCTTTCACATGAAAGTGTCAGTACTTCCACTTGGAAACAGCAATTTTGCTACTTACACATGCAGGTGACGCCACTTCCACATGTATCTGCTTCATTTTAGAAACCTACATGTGTAAATGTTGCCAATATAGGCGGAAAATTATCAGGCTGTGAGGGTACACACCACAAGTCACATTATGGCCCACAAATTACGGTAACAGAACTCCGGGCAGCAGATTTGTAGCTTGATGCTCTCATGCTTCTGGAACGCTGCTGCTTGTGAAGCGGCTTGCAAGCAACATTTTTTCTTTTACCACAGGATTCCAAGGTGTGGTAAAAAAAAAAAAAAAAAAAAAATCACATTTTACTGCATCTTGAAAACTTCCCCCCTAAGTAATCTCATTTTGGATATATAAAAATAGGGGATTAAGAAGAATGGTTCCCTTAATCCCTTGTATAAAGGCCATGCTAGAACCTGTGCATGATTCCAAGCTGGTGTAAAACTTGATGGGGATTCCCCCCCCCCCAACCCACCACATATACATGCCTTTCCTTGGTAAATTGGGGAAGGCACAAATAGGTTTTTGTCTCACCCAGGGCCTGTCCAAACCATGTTGCCAGAGGTTGTGGTAAGAGCGGATAGCGTAGTTGGTTTTAAGATAGGTTTGGACAGTCTCCTGGAGGAAAAGTCCATAGTCTGTTATTGAGAAAGACATGGGGGAAACCACTTCTTGCCCTGGATTGGTAGCATGTAATGTTGTTGCACTTTGGGTTTTGGCCAGGTACTAGGGACTTGGATTGGCCACCGTGAGAATATGCTACAGGGCTTGATGGATCATTGGTCTGACCCAGTAAGGCTCTTCTTATGTTCTTGAAATATCTGTATGATGTGTTCAATGCAACTATTTGCACATAAAGATGCTTCTGATATATAGCTCAGTGGCAATACCTATTCCACCCCTAGCTTTCTATAGCTTTTAAAATAGTTTGATCCTATGGGGGCAGAAAAATATCTAATGTGCTGAAATGTTATACACCTTGAGCTACCTTGAACAAATGTGAACTAAATATAAACATCATGAAGGTAATGTACATGGGTCCCCTTTTATCATGCTGTATTAAGGTTTGTTATCGTGGGTCACTGCAGTAAAACCTCCGACGCTCATAGGAATTCTATAGTTTCTACAACATAATAATTGTTTTCCATTCAAACTTGTATAAATTAATATTTTATGCATTATCATATTAATTTTGTTTGTTAGGAATGTGAATGCTGTTCAATGTTCTTGAAAGCTGTGCAGGAATCCTCTACCTAAATTAGTGCCAGGGGGGGAGGGGGATGCTATTTCAAAATCACATTATCAATAGCGAGGGATGGGAAAGTTCTACAGGACTCCAGAGAACTCGCCTGTTCCTAGTGATTGAAAACAGATATTGAAGTGCCCCCCTACTCAAGGAAGGATTAATGTGTCGAGGGCCCCTAGGCACACAAGTATACTGGGCCCTCTGCCCCCACCCTACCCCACCCCCACCCCACCATGTCCTGCCCCATGCCCCGCCCCATGTATTTACCTATTTTCTTATTTACTTCATTATTTTCACTTTATTGCTTTTATTTTAAAATTCAAAACAACAAAGATTACCATACCAGTGCCAGTGTATAGTTTTTCTTCTATGCAACCTCTAAATATCTCGGTTCATAGACAGTAACGCGGAAGACAAAGGCGCGCGCCGACAACTGTGCGCAAGGCGGAGGCGCGCGCCGAAGAAAACAGGGAAAAAGTTAAGTTTTCACTAAAATGTGGGGGGTTACAACCACCCAAACTCCCCACAATGTCCCCACAATGCAGCGCGATCTATATAAAGTAAAGTGGGGGGTTCCCCCCCACACCCCCCATCGTAGCCCCTAAAAACAGTCTGCTCGCGCCTTTGTCCCAGCGCGCTTTTGACCTGACACCAAATATCTCTGAACAAAACTCCCCTTCCTTCCTAGAGGAAGAGCTCTTCAGCTGGCAGGGCTTTGAGAAGCCCCCCAATTTATATTTTGCATATGGGTAGGAGGCATGGGGCATGGCGGGAAGAAAATTTAGTGCCCATCATTTTATTGGACTAATACATTTCTTACTTAGTTTTCAGAGGTTAAAATCTCGTTCTGCTGTTATAGTATCCCTGTCCTGACCTGAGGAAAAGAGTTAGGGTCTCTGAATTAGTAAAAAATGTATTAAAATTAGTTCAATAAAGAGTATCATCTTATTTCCATTTTTTATTAAAAAACGATTATCAACACAGCTACAATAATACCTTATCCTAAAGCAAAAATAAATAAATAAAACAAATAGAAATTTTGTTGCTACCTTTGTTTGGTTTATGCTTTCTTCATCTTCTCATCATTCTCTTCCTGCCATCCACTGTCTGCCCTTTCTCTACCTCTTCCATATGGCATCTGTTCTCTTTCAATGCCACTTCCAGAAATTGTCTGCCTCACCCTTCCATCTCTCCCCCCCATTGGTGTGGCATCCATCTTTTTCCTTCCCTCCTCCAATGGTCTGGCATATATCTCCTCTCTTCTCCTTCTCTTTCCTACACCCCCATGATCTGGCATTTCACTCTCTCCACTCCCTTCCCCCCACTTCCATCAGCATCTGCCCCATTTCTTTCCCTCCAACCTAATTGCATCCAGTATCTTCCCCCTTATGTCTCTCTCCCCTTTCCCTGCACACCAATTCCATTAACATCTGCCCTCTTTCTTTCCCTCCAACCCAATTCCATACCACGCTGCCCCACCACCCTTCCATACCATTCTTTTCACAACCCTTCCATATCATCCTGTTCCCTTTCTCTTCTTCCACCACCCTTCCATACCATCCTTCCATACCACCCTGCCTCCTTTCTTTCCCTCCACCACCCTTCCATACCACACTGCCCCACCACCCTTCCATACCATTTTTCTCACAACCCTTCCATATCACCCTGTTCCCTTTCTCTTCTTCCACCACCCTTACATACCATCCTTCTCAAAATCCTTCCATACCACCCTGCCTCCTTTCTCTCCCTCCACCACCCTTCCATTCCATCCTTCCCACCACCCTTCCATTCCATCCTTCCCACCACCCTTCCATGTCACTATGCCCCCTTTCTCTCCCTCTAACACACTTCCATGCTCCTTTCTCTCTTCCCCTCCAAACATTGCAGCTGCCGGCTCTACCTTCTGAGCTCCTTTGCAGAAGGCAGCCTGAAAGGAGAATTAGAACAGCTAACGGCAATGGGCCCCCCACTGCATCAAAGGCAACGTGGCCAGATCTGTTTCAGGAAGGTCCCACGATAACTGCTTCTGCTGGTCCATCCCCCTCTGATGTCATTTCTTCTGGAGCAAGTAAGTGATGTCGAAGGAGGATGTACCAGCAGACCTAGTCATCTTAGGATCTTCCTGTAACAGAGCCAGCGGTGTTGATGTCAATGGGGGGCCCATTACCGTTGATGCTGGGAGGGGGCCATTGCCATTGATGTGGGGGGGGGGTGTTTCTGTTTAAAAAAATGGCAAGGTGAGTCATCCTCCTTCAGCGGGCCCCCCTCACAGTTGTGAGCCCTAGGCACGTGCCTACTGGGCCTATTCATTAATCCGACCCTGCCCCTACTGGCAGGAATGAACTTGGATGACTCCACTCAGCTTAGAGGGAACACTAGTACTATGTATTTCAATGGAAGGGAACTTATCTTAAGATTGAAATTAACAAGAAAAATGTTATTAGCTAGCGACACTGTTGGCTTGTTGGTTTAGTCTACATTGATAATGAATGTGACTATGCTGCAACCATAATAATAATTATGTGGCTCTGCTGCCTTTTTGGGAAGACTGGATGTAGCATGCCTTCATTTACTATGCTATATGCTAGACAAGTTTCACTATGATTAAAATTAGCGTAGACTTTTTTAAAAGCATATTTTTTTTCTCTAATTAAGGGCGATTCCGACAACTAGAGATCCTGGATCAAGTTACAAGTGTCTTCTCATCGTTATTGAATAATGTTAATGCTGCCCAGAACAAACTAGGAACAAAGACAGAGGAGAACACAGTGGAGAATTACCAAAAAGCAAAGAGGATACGAGAGAGATGGAGAAGAATATGCCAGCTTCTTAGAAAAGCCTCTAGGCAGAGCATAACATGTCAACCAAATACCCAGGACAGTCAAGTTCCAGAACTTTTCCAGCAATATGAGGAACAATCCCCAAACTCTTTTACCACTAACTGCTGTAAATTATTTGGGGAATCAAGGGAACACTTCTCTGCAAACAGGACTGGGCCACTTTTAGGGGAGGACCAGTTGCCATCTGTAGACAATACACTGAAGTCATCACAGCCAGTAAAAAATCTTCGAGATATTTTGCATATGCCTGGAAAACAAGGTCACCTTACTTTTCAATCAGAGATACCAATCAGAGAGAGAGTGTGGAAAAAATCTGGACTACTTTTGGAAAAAACACTAAGAAAGGCTTCTGGCATAGAAGGCCAGGCTCCAGATTCATTTGAAATGGAAGAGGTAAGATCCCTGGCTTATACAATATAAATGTTTTGCAGTTGTAAATCAAATCCAAATTATCTTCTTTATTAAAATTTTGCATTTTTTAAGTGGCCCAAGAACCTTTTAATGTTCTTTAAATCCTTCCTCCCTTTATTCCACTTTTTTGGAACTCCTCAAATCGTAATACCACCAGACCTACCCAAAAATTGAAATTATCTTTCCCCTCATTAAAAGGCATTTCCCATCCAGGAAAGCTAGGGACTTCCCTCCCCTTCAGATTCACCGAGCTCTGGAACAACCTCACCTCTCCTCTTCGGAACCTGTGTTCTCTCCAACTTTTCCATAAACATCTGAAAACCTGGCTATTCTCAAAAATGTAACACTCCCTCCTCCTTTGATATCCTAGTCCTCTAAACATTCTTCTTTCCTCCGATCTTCATCCTTTCCTTGGAGTTCCTTTCTTATCCCAATTCCTGTAAACCGTGCCGAGCTCTACGACTGTGGAGATGGTGCAGTATACAAACCTAAGGTTTAGTTTAGTTTAGTTTTAAATCAATTTTTTTGTCAGAAAAATATATTCAATTTTCCCCATATTCTATATATAGCACTCAGATTTAAATTTGTGCATTCACCTAAGATGTGCATGCAAATTCATTGAGTAATGAGCCCTTAACTATCAATTGGATGCTAACAACCAATTATTAAAGTCAATTGGCACTCATTAAAATTTTTTTATTGCATATTTATCATATATACACCCAAAAAGGATACAGGATATGGATATTTAAAAGAAAAAAAGATACAGATATCTTTCAACAATACCTTCTATATTCCATAATACTCTATAGTAAACATATAAAAAAATCCATTGATCTAAGTCCAACAATATATAGGCCCTCTTCTATCAAACTGCGATAGAAGTTTTTAGCATGGGGAGCCACGCTGAATGGCCCGCGCTGCTCCCAATACTCATAGGAACTCAATCAGCATCGGGAGCAGTGCAGGCCATTCAGCGTGACTCCCTGCGCTAAAAACTGCTATCACAGTTTGATAGAAGAGGGTCATAGTGTGATTAATTGAAATTCCTTTTCAAAGTCATGGTTTTCCTTCTTCATGTAATTTAAGAAATTGTTCCAATGGCACTTATTAAAATTTACGTGTGCGTCTTGTTGCGCACTATTCTTTAAAACAAAGTAAACCGTGGAGTCCGATGTTAGTGAGGTTGGCTTTATTGATATGAGAAGAAAGGTGTTCACAATTTTAGAAAAAGTGAAGTACATACACAACTTGAGTCAACGAAGAAGACCAAAAAGATCTTCCTCAGGGGTCCCAATTGGTCTCTTCTGATATTTTGTGGATATAGCAGCCTACACCCAGCATAGGTTGGATGAGTTCAATTAGGACTCTTCATTATCAGAGCTGTTACTGCCACGACCAGTGCTAAAAACACTAATGCGGATTTGTAAAGGTGGAGGGGGGGGTAAGAGTTTATATTTCCTCCCGTTAGCAGATCTTCATGATATTTACAACTTTATTTTTTGGTTTCATGTCTTTATATCATTTGTATCCACAATGAATATTCATGAAAGAAATTTGCAAACCAAGAAGCCAGACTAAGGGGCTCCTTTTACAAAGGCGCGCTAGTGGTTTAACACGTGTAATACCGCACACTAAACCGCCGGCCGCGCTAGCCGCTACCGCCTCCTCTTGAGCAGGCCAGCGCGGGGGTTAGTGCTTGATGAAAAGTCGCTCGCATTAACCCCACTAGCGCTGCTTAATAAAAGGAGCCTTAAGTTGTCTGGGAATCACCATAAATGGACCAAAACTCCATGTACAGTATTAACTCATAGATAAGTGTATAGCTCTCTTTAAAGTTTAAATATGATTGAGTCACAGTACAATCTGAAGAAAATTAAATTATTAATAAATGGCTTATGCAAGTGGATATGAATATAAATACAACAGTTATTGGAGATTGAGATATTGGACTGATGAAGGAGTTGTGGTGAGGCAGCAAATCAACTGTTCTCATTGGAAGATCTCACCTCTGATGGTCCTTGGCTACTAAGAAGTGATTTAGATGTGTATAATTTCTATATGCACCTAAATCTAGACATTTCAATGACAATTTAAACCAGCATTCTATAATGGCATCTTGATAATCAGTACTCAGCATTTGCGCTCCTTTCTTGAGATATCCAGTTATAGAATTGCCTCCCTTACACCCTCCCCCTCCCCCCATTTACAAAGCTGAGGTATTGGCTGCCATGCAGCAAATGCTATGATGCCCATTAAATCCCAAAGGGCATCAGGGCGATTATCCCAAAAGCAGCCGGTACCATGGCTTTATAAAAGGAGCCCTTTATTTGCATTTCTTGTATTTTTATGCCATTATTTTGTAAATTGATTTATGTTATAAACTTTAATTTAAGGCAACCAGGATGAGACTTGTGAACATAGAGTGTAAATAGTAACTTGTAGCAGTACCCTTAGATACCTGTGCTGTTATTCATAAACGAAGGCTTTTAAACAGCTTAAACAGGTTAGGAGATATCATTCACCGGGTTCTGCTCTTATATGAAGTGCAAGTTTTAGTGCACAAAATCCTCCACATAAATCAAACTATAAAGTGATCTGGTGTAAATTCTAACAATTTTTTTTTTTTTTAATTAACAATTTTTGGATTTAAGACAGCACTTATCTTATAGCGCTGTCTTTGCCCAACGGGACCCGTTTCGCCGATCCTTCGGCTTCTTCAGGGGTCGTGATCATTTATGGGCAGCTAAATTCACTGATTTCTTTTCAGAAAATGGCGCCAATTACCATTATGTAAACACAGATCACAGTCCCTAACTCCGTTCTAATTTATCCCACACTTTCTTGACTTCAGATAGTTTTTGTTTCTATCATCTCCACTGAAAGGCCATTCCACACATCTGCCACCCTTCCAGTATTTCCTTAGATAACTTTGAATCTGTCTCCTATAACCTGTACCCTATGGCCCCTGACCTGCCCATGCTCATCCTAGGTCCAGGCTTCCTAGAAGTTAGGTGCTTAGGGGGAACGTCTAGAAATGGCACCCTACCAGTGCCTAATTTAAATAACAAACACCATTTAAAAGGGTGCCACATTTAAGAGCTTGTCCCTGGTTGTGGTTTCTCTACCATATGATTTTGAGCACTCGTAGGGCTACCAGATTTTCCGTTTGGTAAATCCGGACCCCTACACCCATCTCCACCCCATCATGCCCCAGTCCTGCTCCCAAACCCACTCCCAATTATGCCCCAGGTCCGCCCCCCTCTCATCGGGCAGGACATTCGCGCATGTGCGGATGCCCTCCTGCCCGATGCGATGTGGAGGGAAACTTCTCAAAACCCGGTCAAAGTGCCGGATTTTGAAAAGCCATCCGTACCCTCAGACGTGTCCTCAAAAGGAGGACATGTCCGGGGAAATCCAGGTATTCATAGCTGAGCAACTATGAAAGTTAATGTTGGGTAATCTTATTATATATATTTTTGAGAACTGTTTTGGATTCACCCTCAAGTTAGACATTTTTCCCAAAATGTTGTTTTTGGGGAATCATATACCGACGTCAGTTACAGAGTTGCGGCCACTTGTAATGTAGGTGCCGGAAATGTAGGCCAGGTTTTTTAAGGCCTACTTTCTGGTGGTATTAAGCATCATAAAGTGCCTATCAAGGCACTTTATGATGCCTAATGCCACTTCTGGCATTATTGTAACATCAAACCTCTAGTAGCCACCTATATATTTTAAGTTTGAGATTTTTCACACTATGTTCCTCAGAATGCCACACTGTATAATCGTGTGGTAGCTGTCCTCATAGGAACTTTGAGGACGGCTACCACACGATTATACAGTGTGGCATTCTGAGGAACATAGTGTGAAAAATCTCAAACTTAAAATATATAGGTGGCTACTAGAGATTTGATGTTACAATATATTTGAAATATTTATGCACTTATGCACTTCTGGTGCGAGTCCGGTTCCGTTTTTTTTGATGCTGGTAGGCGCCTACCTTTTTCTTTTAAAAGCTCTTTCTTTCATTTTTTAATGGCGTCTTCAACTTAAGTTAGGCGCCAGTAGAGCGTCTATCAGTGCCTAACTTAAGGTGCCATTTATAGAACCCGGGCTTAGATGACTTAGTACGGCTTAAAAATTCAGTTGTGGGACAGATCCTTATGTTATCAGACAATGCTACACTTTAGTGAGTTTTGCAACACACTGAACATTTTTCTGGCTTCATTTGCCTCAAGTGCATTTTACTGGAGCAAACTAAGTAAAAGCATCTAGCAACCATAATGAACAATTGCTGGGCAGCATAAGTTATTTTAATGGAAACATAACTTTTAAGGCCTCGCATCTGTTCGGTTGCCTAATTATAAATGCAAAACCAACATAATTCACTACTGAAACATCACAAAGTGAGTTTAAATGGATTTATAATGTCGCTGCATGTTCTTTATTTCATGTGGCATGCAGCTGCTATGCTTCATCTCATGTTTCAGAAACAAATGAGGGTGACAACCATCCTTTTCTCTATTTTGTTCTGATTTTCTCTGTCACTTCTCATTTCATTGGTTCCCTTATTTGGAACCCATTATCCAAATGTCCTTCTTCTCTTTCATGGGTCATCAGCCACATCAGCCGCACAAACAGCTCATAGCTCCTTTTTGTTTTTTTGTAGCTTCAGTCATCCCTGCGACCCCCAGTTCCACCCACTCCCCTGTTCCCCTTCCCCCATACTACCACTGTGTCATGCCTGCCTTTGTCATTGGGATTTTCATCTCTGTAGAAGGAAAAATACCTGCATTCTTCTCTGTCTTTTGGCTTGCGCTGTATAACTAGGGCTTCTGACTTCAGGGTTCAACCAATAAATACAGATTAAAAACTCCTGATGAAAAAAAACAAAACAATCAAGATATTAAAATTCTGCTTTGATTTGCTATTTGAGAGCGATTTTTTAAAGGTACTTCCTATAGTACCCTTTTCCCAGCTTAATTTGTATCCTCCTTTCTCTGACTAAATGCCTTTTCTGCACTGACAGTTTCTGACAAAAATGTATATAATTAATCTTTCTAGAAAACTTACCCAGCCATAATACCAGTGGTACAAAAACAGTAGTAAATATCAATTTTTAGCATTCTCAAACTAGAACCCTAATTTGTAAATATCTAAGAACAGATGCCCTAAATGTGACATATTAAATTTTTTTTCTTCCATTTCCTGAAGAATACAAATGCAGGGGACACAGGCTTGGTCTTGTTAAACAATCTGAAAACTCACAAGAAACTTAAAGTGAATATGGACCAAAAAGTCCCACATTCAGAGTTCAAAAACGCTTCATATGAGCAATAGGTGTAAGTGAAATGTATGTAGCCTACAGGACCGGTCCCTTATGTGGCCCCTTAAAAGGGCAATTTCCAAAGACGTTTTCAATGCATAAAGCAGAATTTGTGGCAGTTGGGTTATTAAAGTCAGTTTGCCTTGATATTCGTCTAAGCCAGCTAACCACCAATAGGAGATAGCCACTAGAGTCTTATTAACATTAAGGACCAATCAGTGCAGTTCAAGACAATTAGTTACTACAGCAAGACCCTTCTGCAAAGAAGACATAGGGCTCCTTTTACAAAGCCGCGCTAGCGGTTTAACACGCAAAATGCCGCGTGCTAAACTTGCGGACGCACTAGCCGTTACCACCTCCTTTTAAGCAGGTGGTAGTTTTTTGGCCAGCGCGGGGGTTAGCATGTGATGAAAAGTCGTGCGCATTAACCCTGCTAGCGCGCCTTTGTAAAAGAAGCCCATAGTAACATAGTAAATGACAGCAGATAAAGACCTGACCAGTCTGCCCAATAGTCACACTCATTATACATTCATGTTTAAATTGTCTTTTCTTCAATATTTTTAGGCAATAGACCATAGAAGTCCCACTCCAGCCTATCCTAACCATCCTGTCAGTGGAGCTTCTATCAAAGCCATCCCAGCTCATCCTAAACCGAATCACCATATATGGGACGCCCAGTACTGGCCTTACTTTGTTTTTCTTGCTTGGCGCGTGCAGTGTATGTCCATACTTTTTTGATTGATTTTCCTACCATTCTTGTACATTGAGAAATTGAGGACATGATTTACAAAGGCAGGCCATAGAGGCCAAAACACGTGCATGTCGAGCCACCGCACAAAACAGTGATTTGACTAATAAAATTGCACACCAACCTTTCTTGGACCGCCACTGTGGTTTGTTGGTTCTAAAAGTGAAGTTTCCCTTGATTGAATGAAAAAAGTGAGTTAATTAAATAAATGAATGTGTTCAGAGAGAAAATTTTGCTATGAGTTCAGTTTTTCCCTCAATTTTGTCTGAAGGTTGAGGGTTACAGAGGAAAGTTATAGTTTAGTTATAGTTTCCTGGATTTCTCCTTGAGGAAACCAAGGGTCTCTTTTATCAAACTGTGCTTGAGATTTATAGTGTGAGCCGGCACAGTAAATGGCCAACACTCATTCCTATGAGAATTCCTATGAGCATCAGAGCACTTACCTCACTGGTCCATGCTAAAAACTTATAGCATAGCTTGATAAAAAAGTGGTGGTGGTGGTAGTGGCGGCAAATTAGCTAAACTAAGACTTCAACTGTTGTTTACGTCCGGTTCATGTATGTTTTTTGTGGAAATTTTTCTGAGAATTCTTGAAGGGTCACTAGTTGTAAATTCAAGGGATTTGAGTTCCCGAAGGATTCAGACTCTGGGGAATTAAAATTGGTCTACTAAAGAACTAAGGCCCGGATTCTCTACATGGTGCCATTGTCAGCAGCCACCTTAAAAGTGTCTGCCAATCATGTGTCAATCATGCAAAGGCACCGTTTAGAGCAGGGGTGTCAAATTCAATCACATAAGGGGCCGAAATCTAAAACACAGGCTAAGTTGAGGGCTGAATTTTCTATTACGATACTTAGGGCTCCTTTTACTAAGCTGCGATAGCGTTTTTAGTACGCGCTAAACCCATGCTACACAGCTAAAAACGCTATCGCAGCTTAGTAAAAGGAGCCCTTATTTTTAGTAGAAATATAGATCCTTCCTTGCTCTGAGACACCTGTGACGTGGTCAGGCACTTCTGTGAAGTGCCCTGCTCCAAACTAGCTTTTACACTGAGATTGGGTCCTTCTGCCTACAAATGGGTACTGAGGCAGCAGGGTGAGGAGCTTGGAGTGCCACTGGGACCGGGGCTGCATAGTCAGGCACTTAGATGCGACACAGTCACCGAGGGTCACATAAAACCGCCAGGCGGACCAGATTTGGCCCCCAGGCCTTGTGTGTTGCCATATGTGGTTTAGAGAATCACACCTCTGTCAAAGGTAGGTGCCAAAAATTTAGGCCAAAGATTTCAAGGCCTATATTTCCAGTGCCTACCTTCGACATGAATCACACCTACATAGACACATTATGGCGCCCAATGTCACTTCCGGCATTAGCCACATCTACAATGGCATTAGGTGCCATAAAGCATCTCTGGAGGCACAGTTCCAGTGCTGTCTTTTTAGGCACCAGTAGGCATCTTGAATTTTCTTTAAGTCCTGTTTTAATCGGCATTTAATTCTACATGGTATGTTTGATCCTTTTATTCCTTTATTTTGGAACGTTTACCGATTCTCCTTTGCAAGAGGTATTCCTCTCCCTTCCTTCTAAAAAATGGATTAAAGGAGTCAAGATCTTCAGTCAATTTTTGGTCTTTAAATTCTCTCAACTCTGGAATGATCTCCCCCTTTTTTTAAGGAGTTCTAGTTCGTTTCAATTTTTCTGTAAATTTTTAAAAACTACTCTATTTGCCAAACATTTTGAAAATTAATTCTTTTGAAATTTTGCTATTATCTTCTATTTATCATTTGTAAATCATTCCCTGTTTATTTAATTGCTGTAAACCGAGTCGAGCCTTCTCAGAATGATGACTCGGTATACAAAGTTAAGCTTTAGTTTAGTTTTAGTGGTGTACAAGTGTGTGTCTGTAGGAGTTCTAGAGCAGCTGAAACTCTACACTGAAGATTTAATTTCTCCTTTAGAAAGACTAGGGCAGTTTTTTGTTTTTTTTAGCAAGATAAGGGAATTCAGATAGGGAAAAAATAAATTCTATTTCACTGGTAAATTCTATTTCACTGGTAAGAACATCTCAGTTCAGGCTTCTGGGCAGGCAGGTTTAACTGAGATATACATGCTCAAAGGGAGGTAGAATTTCTCCTTTGGTTTTGGTCAGTACGGATATTGTTCAAATGTATTTTAATCTCTAAGACCCCCTTTAATCAAGCCGCGTTAGGGTTTTTTTAATCACTGGCCGCTGCAGTAAAAGCTCCGACGCTCTTGAGAGTCAAAGCTTTTACCACAGTGTCAGGGGATAAAAAAAACCCTAACGTGGATTGATAAAAGAGGGCCTAAAATATTTATTGAAACATATTTTGAAGATTTATACCCTATTTTTAATGTTATCTACTTTTTAAAAGTGAGTACAATAAAAACACCTTTGAAAAAAGTGGAAGTGGATAAATAAATAACAATAAGTAAAAATGCTCCCCTTATATGGACTCAAAGCACTACTTCCGATGGAAGAAAAAGCCTCAGGTATTATTGCGGTAGAGCAAGAAATGCTCAAACTTCCTCCACCCACATCATCGGCAAAAAACTTCCAAGAGGAGTGTGCTATTACCACTACTCTATTTATGCAGGACTATGATCGTTTGCTGCCTATGAACTGTGAAGATGAAATAACATATTAGCCAACGTTTCACAGCACACAGCTGTTTCTTCAGGGCTTTGTTAAATGTCACTTCCCCACAGGGAAAAAACACACAAACATCGGAGGTAGTGCTTTGAGTCCATATAAGTGGAGCATTCTTACTTATTGTTATAAAAACACCTTTTGCACTTTGTATCATGCTGAAGTTGTAAAATACATTGAACCCTAGCTTTACAAAACTTTTTCAGTATTAGTTCACATGTGCCTAGCACTTTCTATGTGGATGAGGTTGTGATTGTTAGCCTAAGTACCGCTTTCCTGAGAATGAATCTTGTTGAAGACCCTTGGTTGCATGATTACAAAGAGAAAGAGATAGTGGCTATCACTAGGAGGCAGGGCTGCGCTACACTAAGTCTGGACGGCCTGGCTGCACAGAGCGATAGTCAACAGGGCCCATATAAGTGTTTTATGGGCCCCAGCTGAATATTGGGCAAGGGCCCATAAAAGAATATGTCTTAGTTTTAAAAAAAATGCACCCCTACCCTCCCATGAATGCCTCCTCTCTTCTTCCCCCACACCTGGTGTCAGAGGACCCCCCCCTCAACCTGACCACCTCCTCCAAAATGTATAGGTTGGACCCCCTGGGCATACCCACATACCTGGTGGTCCAGCAGGGGTCTTTGGGGGCAGGAACGCAGCCCATCGCTCCTGCCCCCTCATAGCGCTTTCTCAAAATGGCTGCTATTACCTCGTGACAATTTTTGAGCAGTCCTAAATTCACCCACTCATCTTATATGGGCCCTGACTGAATATGGCTGGAGCCTACATAAGCCCTAGCTTCATTTCAGAACTGCCTCTTGGCCCACCCTTGACTGGCCCCACTTATTTTTGGGCCAGTCAGAGCTGAAATTCAGTGGAACTGCCCAGCTTAGTGATACTGAATATCAGCATTTAACTTCTGATTGGTGATTTAAGTGAGCCAGAGCCTGTTTGGCCCGCTTAAATCACTCTGAATTTCAGCCCCAATTTACCTACAGGTCTTCCAGCTCAATTACAAAGGAAAAATCTACAGAGTGTTTCATTCTGAAAATGCCAATGGTGGTGGAAACAGGATACATAAGACTTCCAAAATTAAAACTTTGGCATAATCTATGTCTCCTAACTTAACCTGCCCTTATATGCTATGGGCAAAAGTATCCATTCTATTACTGACCTACACTAGGAACTAGTGTGTTAATTGAAGGGGAAACAGATTCTCGGAAGATCTCTTTCTCCAGGTAAAAAGCTATTTACTCAAGGAACAAAAAAACAATCACTTTGAGACTGATTCTACAAAGGGCACCTAAAGTTAGACGCCTCTCAGACACCTAACTTAATTGGCAAAATTCCCTTAATAGACTCAATAATCGTAAAAAAAAAAAAATTCATTATGCAAAAGGTGCTTATCCGATTCTATAATATACGAGTGGACACCTATCACATGATGCTTAGCAGTGCCTAATGTCTCAGAGCATTTCTATGGGTGTAGAATGACTTAGGCACCACGAAACGCAATTCTCCAAAAACTTAGACACTTGAAATGTAGCTTTTAAAACTCTCGACTACATTTCAGGCACCTTTTACGTAGGCACCACTAATCATTTTTTTTAGGCACTGGCTAATTTAGATGCCTTTTATAGAATCAGCCCTTTGGGCCCAATATTCAGCTGGAAGCAGCCAGCATTTTACTAACTTCCACTGCCATTATCCCTGGAAATTTAATGCTGGGCCATGCCCAGGCTCTGACATTAAATTCCTAGGTATACGGAGCTGGTGAAAATATAGCCGGTTAAATGTGATATTCAAGTTTCAAGCTTATTCACTGTTTGATATACCAACCATCAACAAATATCTGGTCAGTTTATAATGCTAAAATTATGTTAAAAATAAAAATAAATACGACTGCTTAGCCCTGAACAGGCAATTTAACCAGCCAGGAGCTGTTTCTGGCCAGTTAAATTGCTTTGAACGTTCACTCCTTTGAAAAATATTCTACAAAGACCAGGACCTGTGTTTAGGTGTGCATCTATTTATGAGAACTAGTAAAAGAAACGCATACTGTAGTAACTTAGTAGATGATGGCAGACAAAGACCAAATCGGCCCCTCTAGTCTGCTCAGTAAGGCAGTTAGGGTTGTAACTGCTGCTCCATGCAGGTCCTCACAACATGCCCAGTTTAATTTAATTTAATTTTAATTTAATTTTTATGTACCGCTAATAACCGTGAGGTTTCTAAGCGGTTTACAAAAATGATGCATTAAAAGATACAATAAATAAAAATAAATAAGATAGGTACTTGGAAATTCCCTAACTGTCCCAAAGGCTCACAATCTAACTAAAGTACCTGAAGAAACAATTGATGAAAAGTAAAGATAAAAATATAAAGACAGAGGTAGAGATAGAGATAGAAATGAATATTCCAACAAGATGGCGGCCAGTTAGGTCATCTTCTGTGCTGTCTCCCTTGTCCTGCTTTTGTTTTTGTTTTATTTTGCCTTTGTTGATTTTTCTTTTAAATTTCTTTTTTGTTGGTTTTTTGTTCTGTCTCTGCTGTTTTCATTTGGGACTTCCAGTCTCATTGGTGTTTGCTTCTTTTGAGCTCACCTACCGATTTGCAGTTTGACAGTTGTTTTAGAAGCATAAGAAAAGTTGTGTCACTGTTGCTATAAGCTGAGATGTCCAATGCATGGTTCCCAGCATTTTGCTGTTCAGAGATCCTCTATGTATATCCCACTCCTTTTTGAATGCCATCGTCATTTCTCTCCTTAGCCTTGCAAAACATAGAGCAAAGAATTAAAAAGATGAACTTTATCTTGCCATCTTCCTGACATCTCTGAAATAAACCTTTGATTTGTTTCGTGTTGGTGTGTCTTAGATCCAAAGTTTTGATGAAGACATTTCACGAGGAAGGAACCCAGAAGCTATTTCAGGTTGGCAGTCACTACTCTTTTTAAAATATATGTTGGTGTGATCTCTCTATCAATATACTGTATTTTGTAATGGCTCTGTGTTTCTATTTTGTTTTTTCTAAGTGAAACATTTTGCAATGTAGCTTTCATCACACCTGCTCTGGTGCAGTGGTAGCTTCAGCCTGGCGTAATTTTACTTGCAAAATGCACAAGGTCATTTAGAGAAGTATATATCATATAGATTGGACTCTTTACTTTCTTTTTAATTTGAATGTGGTAGGTAGATTAGTGCCATCAGTCACACTTTCAGAAAGACAACAATGCTTTTGTATCAAAGGTTTTCCCATTTGTGCTACTTTCTCTCCAGTTGAGATGGTCCAGACCAATTACGTATTTCATGGGTTCAATCTATATAAAACTGCAGTGTAGTGAACTGTGATGCCTAGATTATTTGTGGAATTGGTAGGGTTAATTTTGCATAGGTTTTAAGATTATTCTTCATTTAACAAATGAAAACATCTAAACTGAGGCTTTTGGAGGACATGGAAAAGAGATCCCATGTGAGCTTGAAATACTCATGTACGAGCACATATTTAGATAGGGGGGGTCTATATTCAGTGCTATTTAGAAGCCGGGAACGGCTCCCAGCCATCTACTGGATTTATTCCTTCATCCCTGAGGCAGGCTTTCTACTTGAAGCTGAAACACGGACCTTGTCAGGTCCAGGAGCAAAGGAAATGGACTTTGTACATGTACAATTTGTACATGTGATATGTTTTAATGTATGACTACATTTAATAAATTTTATTGGTTCTAAGGCTGATGTGTACAGTCCCTTCCCCACTTGCTTCCTTGTTCTGGTTTATCCTTGGTGAGGTTGTTTTACCTTGGTTTTGTGGATTGTATTGATTTTATTAAGACATATTTTTTCAATAAGTAGATGAACATTAAGACTCATCTACTCATTGAAAAAATATGACCACATCACAGAAGCATACCACGACTCACACTGGCTCCCAATACAAGCAAGAATACACTTCAAATTCTACTGCCTACTTTTCAAAGCTATTAATGGAGAAAGCCCATCCTACTGGAACAACCGACTAACTCAATCCACCTCAACCAGACACAGGAGAACCCACTCACTATTCACATACCCACCAACTAAAAATGTCAAACGAAGAAAACTATATGACAATCTAATGGCCACCAAAGCAGCAAAAGTAGACAGACAAATCACCAATCTGCTGTCTTCGACCATAGATTACAAAACCTTCAAAAAAGAAACTGAAACCCTACTCTTCAAAAAATACATAAAACCTATTTAACAAGACCAGTTCCTTCCCAATCTCCACATACCACTCCATCTACCCCTTTCAAATATAAAATGTTTCTAATTACCCAATATGTATCACCTCAAGTTCCCAACAATTCATATGTAACACCTATGTAATTCCTATGACAATTCTTATGTAAAGTTACAATTCTTATAACCTCCTGATAAATCTTATGTAATCCGCCTTGAACTGCACGGTAATGGTGGAATAGAAATCACTAATGTAATGTAATGTAATCATTTTTTCCCAGTCTTTGGTTACAGTTCCTTCTGTCTGTGCGCTTAACTGTGTTTCCAGGGCCTTCTTATCCATTTACTGTTTTTCTCTTGTTCTTCATTTTCTGCCTGAAATCCATCTTTGGCATTAACTTTTAACATTCAACTTTCTTCCAATTATTTTTTTTTGTTGTTTGTTTCTTCTCAAAATCTATGTTATTTCCATGTTATACCTTCCTTTTCCATCTATCCATGTGTACCATCTTCTCCTTCTTCTCCCTCTTGGTGCTAATTGGTTTATTACTCAATTAAACTGCATGTGCAAATTGGACATGCACCCAACTTTGAATGTGCAAATATGAGTGTCGTTTATATGTATTAAAATTTGATATACTTCTATAGCTAACAATAGTTCAAAGCAGTGTGCAAGCATAAAAGTACTTAAAAAGGAAAAAAAAAAAACTCCACAAAAGTAAAGGACAGATCTGCCAATATACTGTACTGTACATGCAACAACATTCAAACTAAAAGAGAATGCATGGAGGGCCATTTTTGAAAAGAACATATGATTTGATGTTTCCCGTTAAACATCCAAATCGGAAGCACAGAAAAGTCTTTTTTCAAAGCTGAAGCATTAGACGTCCCCAAAAATACTTTTTTTTCCAAAAATTGCCTACTTGGACGTCTAGGCCAACAGGATGTACAACCCTTAGGATGCCTAACTATATACTCTGTTTTTGACCACAGAAATGCCCAAGTTGAAAACATCCAAATCCAGACCATTTGGACATGAGAGTGGTCATCATTATGATGGACAGGCCACACAAACATGTCAACAAAGCAGTGGGACACCTTAGAGAGCACTGCTGTAAACTTAACATAAAGAGTTCCAGAAGTACATCTCACCATACACCCCTTATAATTTATGGGAAGCCCTCAAAAACCTACTAGAACTACCTATCTATCACAATGCATATGAAACTAAACGAGTCCAAAACAAAACTCCTTTGGCTCGGCCAAAAATTAAACCATCTACCTTCCTCCATCCCATTGTCCACCGGCCCCCCATTACAGCTCGAGTTCTCAAGCAAAGTTCTGGGTGTCACCTTAGACTCTTCTCTATTCTTCAATGAACATCTCCAATCCCTGGTGAAGAAATGCTTCTTCAGCCTTCACATGCTAAGGAAAGTCAGACCCTATTTTCACCAAAAACACTTCGCAGTCCTAGTACAATCCATCATCCTCTCCAGATTGGATTATTGCAATTCTATCTACCTCAGCCTAACCAAGAAAAGCCTCCACAGACTTCAGCGGATTCAGAACGCCGCAGCTAAGCTTGTTTTCGCAAAAAGCAAATTTGATCACGTCTCACCACTCCTGTCTAAGTTCCATTGGCTCCCAGTAATCCCCAGGATCCACTTCAAATGTGCGTGTCTGGCGTACAAGATCCTACATGGCATCCTTCCTGCCGTTATCCCTCTATCCTGGAACTCCCCAACCCCTACTTCCTCCAGATCCTCCCAAATTTTTAAACTATCCTTCCCTTCCATAAAAGGTATTTCCCATGTAGGCAAACTTGGGTCATCCCTCCCCTTTAGAATTACTGAGATCTGGAATAACCTCACCTCCCCTCTCCGAACCTCAAGCTCCCTCCAACTCTTCCGCAAACACCTAAAAATCTGGCTATTCTCAAAACTGTAACACTTCCCCCCTCTTAGGCCTCTCACCTTCCCCCTTTACACCTAACTCTTTAATCTCTCCACTGTAGTTCCTCTCTCATCTTTCTTCCTGTAAACCGTGCCGAGCTCCGCATTCGTGGAGATGGTGAGATATATAAACCCAAGGTTTAGTTTAGTTTAGTTTAGTATCTACCATCCCAAAAGCCCTCATGGCTGCAGGTGGCACCTACTGTACAGTATATGGCAGTAGAGTAGGGTTTTGGTGGGTTTTAGTGGGCTCATACTTTCCACAAAAATGTAGAGGTTAGAGTGGCTTATGGGCTTTGGTCCTCCTCTCTATGGTTCACTAGTCTATCCACCAGGTTACTTAAGACACCTGTTTGAAGCTCTAATAGGCTTTCCCATATCAAGTGCTACTGTTCTAGAGATAAGTATGTACTCTTTCATTCAAATTTTTTTAGGGTAGGAGGGGGTTAATGAGCAGTGGGGGAGTGTGTATGTATCCAGTGATCATCTCATTAGTTTGGGTACCTTTGTGGCACTTAGATGCTTCTAAAACAGGTCTAACTGTGAACATCTAAGTTCCATCGAGGACATCTTGGGAAAGGTTTGATTATATGTGCTGGACGTCCAAATTGAGACCACCCATAATATGCCCCCTGGAATTCTGGATGCACAGCGGGAGAAACGTCCATCTAGATGTCCAAGAAATTGGTTTTGATTATAGGTACTTGGACGTCCCAGCGATTAGGACATCCAAATGCTGACTTAGGTGTTTTTTTAAACATCTTAGTTTATTATTGAGCCCATACTCATTGTGTCTCAGGGACAACTTAACTTGTGTAATGTTTGTAAATGTTTAAGATTAGCTTTGGAAATATTAGTATATATGATATTACAATAGTCAATTTTAAATGTAAAGAAAGCATGGATTAAAGTGTATAGGTCCATATTTTCAAAAAAAGTGTCTAATTTCATGTAGTGTTCTGAATATATTGAAACCTTTTTTTTTTACGTTTTCTGAAATTTGGTCATTGAATGTTAGGCTGGAGTCAACAGTGACTCCAAGATATTTAAATTTTGCACAAACAATAAAGATTTATAGTATATGAGAGTTAGTGTACAATTGCAAGAGAGCATACTCATACATGTGGTGCATGGAGGAACATGGGCATGTCTGCCAGTAATGCATGTGACATATGCAATACTGTAAGTTGTGCATGGTACTTGCTGCACTTACATGTGCTCACTTACGTCTCTCATAGACTTGCATAAATGGGTGCTCTTGCATTTAGGTGCACTGACGTTGGCTTATATTATATTATAATTAAGGTTGCCAAACATCTGGATTTACTTGGACATGTCCTCTTTTTAGAGGGCGTATCCGGGCGTCCGGATGGCTTTTCAAAACCCAGCACTTTGGGTTTTAAAAAGGTTCTTCTTTGGGATCACATCGGGAGGGCGTTCGCACATGCGCATATGCAACACGCTGATGTCACACGCACGTGCGTGATGCCATCCTTTTGCATCCTCACATCTGAGCCTACTTTTTAAAGGAGCATATGTATCTACAGTATATTGACTTTATAAAGTCAGCACTTAAAAAAATTTTTTAGATGCCCTGTAAGAAAACAACCCCATATAGTGGGGCGGGGAAAAAGCTAAAACACTGTGTACAGAGTGAAATAAAAAGCAGTTACAGTTCCTTCTAAAACAGTCCAACAGCTTCTGTCAATATTACTTATTCAAGTATATGAAGGGGACAATGAAGGAACTCTAGATTTGGCTCAGGCCTTTCTGGGAAGCAGCTCAAGGCAAGGTGCTATACCTATTTCCCAGAAGGGTTTACGTGAGGCTATATGTTAAAGAACGGATTTGCCTCAATTCACAAGGAACCCCAGTGGGATTGGATTATGCTTTCCCTGGTTCTAAGCCTCCTTCTCTAACCATTAAGCAACTACTTAAAAAAAACAACATCCAAGGCCTGGCATAACATGCCAATTAGCTGGTATGCTACAGCAATGACAAAGTTTAAAATTGAACTGCAGAGTGCACACTTGTGTAGCTAGAGCAAACTGAGAATTAGAAACTCAGTGAAGGCCTCGTCTCTCTCGTCGTTTCCCTCAGCCTTGATTTTTTTTTCAAATTGGTTCACTTTTAAGTGCTCCCAATGATAGCTGATTCTCAGGCTCTTTGAAACTTCTTTTTATTTCACTACAGAGTAGATTCTGGCTCTTCGACTGCAATAAGCTTTACAATAAGACTTTTTTTTTCCCCATTTCTGGCAACATGCAACGAGTCGCTTTTTCAAAAACCCCAAAGCTAGAATATCCTAAACCAATTTAAGCATCCACAAAAAAGGAAGACAGTTTCTAGCATTGCATAAAATATTGCATTTTGTTTTTTTATTAGGTGGTTTTTACCATTGGTATAAATTAGTAATAGTACTGAGAAGAAAGTATAATCCTTATTTAATTAAATTCATCTATACTCCCAGGTTGGCAGCAACAAGACATATGTGAGACTAATACCCACAGCCTGCCTACATGCAACTGCAATTAAAAATTCACTCTACAGTTGCAACTGGCAGTTTAGTGTTGCTTTTGGCATTTACAGATTCTTTTATTTTGCGACTTTTTTTTTTTTATACCAAACACATATGCTAGAGCAGATGTTGCTTATTTGTTGTTTATTCAAATCTGCGGGCTCTGGCAGACAGCACCATTGTTCTGTAATGAAGCGTCATTCACTGCCCTGCATCAGGACACAGCAACTGTAAAACAGCCAAAGCTGGCACCCAGCAGGAGAGGCAGTTATTGCCCTATAGATGGCTGTTTGCATTATAAAGCTCGTATTTTTTTTTAAAAAAAGGAAATGCTGAAAAGGGCAGTTGGGGAGTAGAAAGTCACTTCATTTACTGTGTTCTGGCCCTCATGAGGTGGAAGCTCAAATGGAAGCTCATCTGTTAAAGAGATGGTAAATGAGATAGTTTGCACTGGATTCGCTCGACGTTCAGTTCGTGCTTGCAAGTGGTGAGAGGGAACAGGAGGACATTGCCGAGTCCAATGTTGCTTAGTGGCTTGATGTCTTAGTGCAGATGTCTTCTAGGTGCAGTTGTCTGCATATTATGGACAAAAATGTTGGCCAAAGTAGACCCTGCTGATCCTGTAGCTTATGCGCCAGTTCAAAGGCATTAGAGTGCTGGGAAGCTCCTCTCTAACTGCTTCTCCCAAGAGGCAATCAATCAGAGTATTAACCACCTCCATCTGGCACATTTATGACAGGGAATTTTTCCAGTAGTACAGATCTAATGTGTCTTGACTCTCAACTCACAGCACTGGGTGTCACTAGTTAAATTATTGAGCCTTTATCTTTGCAGTATGTGGTCATAGTGTAATTTCTCAGAACGGGCACCAAAAACATGTCAACTTTCTTGTGACAACTCTACAGCATTATTATCATCACATCTTCCTTTCTTCTACCTAATGTCCTCATACCTCTTTTGGTTTATGTAAATTATGAAAGCCTTCCTTTTCACAAACCATATATCATGTTGCAATGGTTTCTCAGATTGGTCCTGGAGAAACCCATATTCAGTAAAGATGGGCAACAGTGGCTTACCAAGGTAGGGGGAGGGGCTTTCTGCCCTGGGTACAGACCATAAGGGGGTGCTCCCAGGGTTGGCATCATGGTCTGGGCTGCCGACAAAGAAAGAACTCACATACCTTTGGGCCTGCCTTCTAAAGCAGCATGAGTGGTGGCGGTAAACAGATTTCTTGTGGCCTGGCCTGCCGAGGCCTTCCCTCTGCCGCGTCACTGATGATGTGGCAGAGAGAAGCCCTGGTGGAGCAGGCCGCAAACAGCCCATTTGGTGCTGCTTCCAACGGTTGGCCACCACTGCAGCTGCCATTGGAGGCCCAGAGGAATGTTAAATCTCATGGTGGGGGGTTGGGGGGGGGGTCAATCGGGTCTGGAGGTATTGCACAGAGGGATGGGAGGGAGGGATGGAAAACTGCTATACAGGGTGATTGACAAGAGGAATGGAAAGCTGCTGCACATGGGGGAGAGAGGACGAACTGTTGGACAAGGGCTGGGGAAAAGGAAGGGAGATGCAACAAAGAGGTAGAAAGAGATGAGAGGGATAAATCTTGCATATGGTGGAGGGGAGGGAGACATGCATGGAGAAAAGAGAAGGAGAAATGGTGGACATAGGGTGGAAGGCAGGGAGAGATGGTGCATGGGAAGAGAGAAAGAACTGTTGCTCATGATAATGGAGGGGAAGAATGGAGAGATGCTACATGAATGGGAATAAAGAGGTTTGACCCAGGGCACAAGGCAGGAAAAGAGAGAGAGATGATAGACAGTGGGAAAGAAACAGAAATGTTAGATATGGCAATGAAAGGGACGGTACAGAGATGGAAGATGGATGGTGAGTATGGAGAAAGAAGAAAACATCAAATGGGCAGGAGACCCTGGTGAGTGAATTAACAAAAAACAAACAGAAACCAGAGCCTAGGACCAACATGATTTGAATTATAAAGTGACCAGACAACAACAGGTAGAAAAAATAATTTTATTTTCTATTTTGTGACTACAATATGTCAGATTTGAAATGTGTATCCTCTCAGAGCTGGTGTTATTTATTTATTTATTTAAAACACTTGTAGCACGCATATCAACCATCTATGCGGATAACAAAGATACATATATAATTAAAATTTTAAAATATTTACAGACAGGCAAAAAGTAGAGCATTGTGCCTTAGGATATATGCAGTCAAACAAAAAGACAAGGAAGTAGTCTTTCCAACCAGTGGTATGACTTTATTGTAAACAATGGTCCCAACAAGGATCCCAGTTTTGCCATGCAAAAAACACTGTCTTCAGAGGCCACTTCTGTGGTCAAACTGCTCTGTTCGTGATACTGCATAAACGAAAGTAAAAATGGCGTGAATCACGTCAGAATACCCATTAAAACCGCTTAGAGTTACATGCAAATGGCATACAGTCATGTGACTCTCAGCAGTTTTGAGTGGTATATGAAGTATTAAAATCAAATCAATTAAAGGTTAGAGACCACTGCTATATACAGTATTTCCCCATATATAGGCCGTGGCCTATACTTGGTTTTTACAAACCCATGTTTGGGGCATGGTCTAGTTATATGGGGCCTAGTTATATAGTTATATGGTTATATAGTTATATGGGGCACGGCCTAATTATAATCATCCTCCCCACCCCCGATACCTTTTTCGGAGCACCCTGGACAGCGAACAGCAAATCTCCAGCAGTGCGTGGGCAGCCACGATCTCTTCAGCATCCGGCCTGCCCCCGCACTACTTGCTGAGTGACTAACGTCAGTTCTCACGAGTCCTGCAAGAGATGACGTTGGCCATACAGCGGGTGCTGCAGGGGCAGGCCGGATGCCAAAGAGATCATGGCTGCCCTGCACCACTGGAGATTCATCGTCCGCCGTTCAGGGGGCTCTGAAAAAGGTAATGGGGGTGGGAAGTTTTTAAAAGGCAGGGAAGGTACCGGAAGATAAGCTGTGGCTAATACCATGGGGCAGCTTATCTTCTGGTTTATAAATATAGGCCGCCCTTTTCTGCAGCCTATACATGGGTGCAGCCTATGCAGAGGGAAATACAGTACACAGTTTCCCTGATGGTATCACTGTGCACGTGTGAACCAATGTGAATACACACACTATGGAGAACTGAGGGCATTCGAGGGGCGTTCAATAACTTATCTACCTCAGTAGGAAAGAAAAGAGTTTTCAAAATATGTTTGTTTTATTTTTCAGTATAGCTCCATATACTTCATACACTTTTCCTGCTCTTACTTTAACCCCTTGAAAAGAATTCTTCTATTTGACCTTCAAACCAGGATGTCACAACTTTCTTGATGTCTTTATTACTTGAAAACCGCTGTCTACGATGTCTTCATAACTCTAACAGGAAATAATCTAAGAGAGCCAGGACAGGACTATAGGGTGGATGGTTCAGCTGCTGAAATTCACATTCTTGAATGGCAGCTTGTAATTGTTGTAACCTGTGCAAAGGTGCATTCTCATGAAGAAGCATCACATCTGCTGTGAATTTTCCTCATCTTTTTTTCTTGATTGACTCCTGCAATGTGATCATTGTGTTGGCGTAACTCTCACCGGTTATGGTTGTCTGGTTGGCATGAACTTCAGAAGCAAAAGTCCCAGAAAATAGTTGACATGATTTTGCCTGCAGATTTTTCTGTCTGAACTTTTTTGGGGGGTAGGGGATGGCTTGTGCTTCTACTGCATTGACTCCATTTTGGACTCAGGATCTCTGTGATAGATCCAAGTCTCATCTCCAGTCACCAAATGATGAAAAAAATTCACTTGGTCTTCACTGAGCATATCCAAGTTCTCCTTACAGCACTGGAGCCTCATGGCTTTCTAAAATGGTGTCAGCATTCTTGAAACTCATTTTGCATTAACCTTGGACATGCCCAACTTTTCATGAATTATTTTCCAAACTGTATCTGCCAGGATGCTCTTTTCTTTAGCTACACTGGAAACCTTAATTCGTCTGTCTGACAAAATTAAATCCTCGACTTTCTTGCAATATTTAGAAGTTGCTTCCACAAGCCATCCAGTGTGAGGGTCATCACACTTCAACTGCTTGCTCCAAAATTTTACTTTGTAGAATGATGGGGTAGAATCACCATAAACTACAGTCATGCGTTCATGGATCTCTTTTGGCTTTTTCCCTTCTTTTGTGAGAAATTTTTATCATCATACGATGCTCTAAATCTAGCAGTTTCTTACTTGATTCCCATGAGGATTCTCCTGACATCCTGTTTCTTGGAATGTTAGACTCGCATTGAGCCACAGCTGTGCCTGAGTAACCTTGAGACGTGTCACAACATGCAGAGGCTTGTATCAACATGCTTGCAACTTTCTTTCATACTCAGGTATTCTTTCTGAAATGGGTGTGCACTCTGCAATTATTACACATTAACAACTTCCTGTGGTAACAAAATGATCAAAAGATAATTATCACTAACTTTTCATTGTCTATTGTTTTGTTTAATGCTGTTGTAATCCACCTAGAACTCTGAATAGTGCGGAATAGAAATGTAGAAAATAAATAAAAGAAAATGATTAATGATTCCTGTAAACAACATAGGAAACAAGATGAAATGAAAATTTTAAATATCTCACAGCCATCCACACTCTCTGCTCTTTATTATGACCCAAATGCTTTATAAAAGCCAAAAGTACAGTACTTCTTGTCCTGCTAATGCTGTCATAGCACATAAAGACTGTCGAGGCCACAACTGGTTAACCAGTGAGGCATTGGCTTTGGTTAACCTTATCAATTATATACAACATATCATAAATTGCCCTCTGCCAATAAATTACATTACATTACATTTATTGACTTCTATTTTGTCTTAACCTTTCAGTTCTAGGCGGATTACAATAACAGATATCTGGACATTTCCAGGGAATAACATCTCAAAGCTTATTATTAGACAGACACTGGATTAGCATTGCAAGACATGTTTCCTAAATATCATTGTTTTGATTTCTTTCCAGAATATTCTATAATCCAATATGGCACCTAGGATTCTGACATCTTTATCTAGTTTTGTTGCTTGGAATGACAGTATAGCATTACTTATGGTATGGTGGCCTAGCATTCACTGAATACATCATCAATACACTACACCCTCTCACCCTCTACAGCAGGGATCTCAAAGTCCCTCCTTGAGGGCCGCAATCCAGTCAGGTTTTCAGGATTTCCCCAATGAATATGCATTGAAAGCAATGCATGCACATAGATCTCATGCATATTCATTGGGGAAATCCTGAAAACCCAACTGGATTGCGGCCCTCAAGGAGGGACTTTGAGACCCCTGCTCTACAGCTACCTCCCTAGTGTCACCTATCCAGTGGCCACAGAACTATGGGGCTTTTTTTGAAAAAAGAAAGATGTCCAAAAAGTGTCATAAAGAGGCAGAAGAATATTTTTCTCACCAAACCCTTCCAATTTGCTATTTTCAAAACCTATTTTCTAGATGGATTTCAATGCTGTTCATCAGTAATTTGTCTAAATCTCAAGGGTGTGTGTTAGAGGCATGGTTTGAACATATGACTTGGATATTTTTCTGAATCACCAAAGTAGGGCCAGAAAGACACCTCCTCAATGAGAACAATTACTCAAACACAAGAGTTGTGAAAAAGAGATGCCACTGACCTGGATGTTTTTTTTATCAAACAAGATCTTTATTGATGTTTTTCTGCCATAATCAAACATTTTAGAATACGTCCAGGGCCCAGTTTGGGCATTTGTGACTAGACTTGTTTTAACCAAGAATACATACCAAAAAGGTGCTCAATCTGACCATATGACCATTGGAGGGATGTGAGCATGACTTCCCCATGCTCCTCCAGTGGTTGCTGATCTCCCTCCCCCCCCCCCAAGATGTAAATTAAGCAGTACCTACCTGTCTGTATGCTAACTGCAGATGTCATGGCCAGACCTAGGAACAGCAAGCAGGTCTCTGGAGTAGACTGGTGGTTAGTGCAGTGGACTACAGAGAAGAGGATCCATGTCCATATCACACTCTAACTACTATAGTTGTTGTGGAAGGTATGAGGCCACAAAAACATAACAAAAACCTACTGTACCAGGTGACATCTGTTGGCATAAGGGCTATTGGGGTGGAAACTAACTGCATGGGTCAATGATTGGCTGAGTGGAAGACTTCAGAGGGTGGTGGTCAACGGCACCCTCTCTGAGACATCGGAGGTGACTAGCGGAGTGCCGCAGGGCTCAATCCTGGGACCATCCCTTTTCAACATATTCATAAGGGACTTGACCCAAGGGCTTCAGGGTAAAGTAGCACTGTTCGCCGATGACGCCAAACTGTGTAATATAGTAAGTGAAAGCAATCTCAAGGATAGTATGACGCAGGATCTGATCACATTGGAAAACTGGTCCTCGACATGGCAGCTGGGCTTCAACGCTAAGAAGTGTAAGGTCATGCATCTCGGCAGCAGAAATCCATGCAGAACATACACCTTGAATGGAGAAACACTAGCTCGGACTTCAGAAGAACGGGACTTGGGAGTAATCATCAGTGCAGACATGAAGGCTGCCAAACAAGTAGAGAAGGCCTCATCCAAGGCAAGGCAAATGATGGGATGTATCAATAGAAGCTTCGTCAGCCGCAAACCTGAAGTCATAATGCCACTTTACAGAACCATGGTGAGACCTCATCTGGAATACTGTGTGCAATTCTGGAGGTCACATTACCGTAAATATGTGCTTCGAGCTGAGTTGGTCCAGCGGATGGCCACTAGGATGGTCTCCGGACTCAAGGGTCTCTCATACGAAGAAAGACTGGGCAAATTGCTGCTCTATACTCTAGAGGAGTGCAGGGAAAGGGGTGACATGATTGAGACATTTAAGTACATCACAGGTCGTGACGAGGTGGAAAACGACATATTCTTTCCCAAGGGACCCTCGGTCACAAGGGGGCACCGCTCAAACTCAGAGGAGGGAAATTTAGTGGTGACACCAGGAAGTATTTCTTCACAGAAAGGGTGGTAGATCACTGGAACAAACTTCCGGTGCAGGTGATCAAGGCCACCAGCGTGCTCGACTTTAAGAATAAATGGGACATCCACGTGGGATCCCTACGAGGGTCGAGTTAAGGAACTAGGTCATTAGCACTCAGACTTAACGAGGTGGGTCAGTAGAGTGGGCAGACTTGATGGGCTGTAGCCCTTTTCTGCCGTCATCGTTTCTATGTTTCTATGTTTATGTATACAGTTGGATCCAGTAGGTATTTGGTGGATTTTGGAGGGCTCACTATGCCATCTCATCTTCACCATGAAACCTCTCTTGACAACTTCAAAATTAAACTCAAAGCCTTCTTGTTCCAAGATGCATACAAAAGCATAACATAAACTCCTTTTTTTCTAACCGCAACAAACTTTCTAAGAGAACCGCTTCTAGGAAGCAATATGTCTTCTCCTGCTGTCTTTTCCCTTCCCCGCATACCTTCCTTTATTTTTATTTTACAGTGTAATTACTATCTTCCCATCCTAAGCTCCTTTCGTACCTGTTTATGTCAATGTCTGTGTCATAACCCTGTCTCACACCCCTTTTCTTTTTCTTTCAAATTCTATATTTTTAGCATTGTAAACCGTAGACACACCGTAGCCAAACATGATTTAATGAGACGGAGTCAGCATGGGTTCAGCCGAGAGAGATCTTTCCTCACAAATTTGCTTGACTTCTTTGAAGGTGTGAATAAATATGTGGATAAAGGTGAGCCGGTTGATATAGTGTATCTAGATTTTCAGAAAGCAAAGTTCAGTTGTGGATTAGGAATTGGTTATCGGATAAGAAACAGAGGGTAAGGTTAAATGGTCCTTTTTATCAATGGAAGAGAGTAAACTGTGGAGTGCCGCAGGGGTCTGTACTGGGACCGGTGCTATTTAACTTATTTATAAATGATCTGAAAATTGGAACGACGAGTGAGGTGATTAACTTGGCAGATGACACTAAACTGTTCAAAGTTGTTAAAACGCATGCGGATTGTGAAAAATTGCAGGCGGACCTTAGGACATTGGAAGACTGGGCATCCAAGTGGCAGATGAAATTTAATGTGGACAAATGCAAAGTGATGCACATTGGGAAGAATAACCTGAATCAAAGTCAGATGCTAGGGTCCACCTTGGGGGTTAGCTCCCAAGAAAAGGATCTGGGTATCATTATAGACAATATGATGAAATCTTCCGCACAATGTGCAGCGGCGGCCAAAAAAGCAAACAGGATGCTGGAAATTATTAAAAAAGGAATGGTTAACAAGACTAAGAATGTCATAATGCCCCGTATCACTCCATGGTGCGACCTCAATTGGAGTATTGCGTTCAATTCTGGTCTCCTTATCTCAAGAAAGTTCTAGTGGCGCTAGAAAAGGTTCAAAGCAGAGCAACCAAGATGGTAAAGGGGATGGAATTCCTCTCATATGAGGAAAGACTAAAATGGTTAGGGCTCTTCAGCTTGGAAAAGAGACGGCTAAGGGGAGATATAATTGAAATCTACAAAATCCTGAGTGGAATAGAATGGGTATACGTGGATCGATATTTCACTCTGTCAAAAATTACAAAGATTAGGGGACACGCAATGAAATTACAGGGAAATACTCTTAAACCAATAGGAGGAAATTTTTTTCACTCAGAGAATAGTTAAGCTCTGGAACGTTTTGCCAGAGGATATGGTAAGAGCGGATAGCGTAGCTGGTTTTAAGAAAGGTTTGGACAAGTTCCCAGAGGAAAAGTCCATAGTCTATTATTGGGAAAGACATGAGGAAGCCACTGCTTGCTCTGTATTGGTAGCATGGAATGTTGCTACACCTTGGGTTTTGGCCAGGTACTAGTGACCTGGATAGGCCACCGTCAGAACGGGCTACTGGGCTTGATGGACCATTTGTCTGACCCAGTAATGCTATTCTTATGTTCTTATGACCAGATACGTGCTGATGGTCTTTATATCAAATTACAAATAAACTTGGAAACTTGGCAATATAAGAGGGTTTTAGTGAGATGTGTACCTGGGATTTTTAATGTGAAGTTCAGCCCCCTGAGATGCCCTACTACTCTGCTGGGATGTCTGTGTGTGTGGCCATTCTACTACAAATACTGGCCCCTCCAACATCCCAATGGCTTGTTTTGTGCATTTTTCTTTTGGACATTTTTTTTTATATAAATGGTTCAAAAAATTAGACGCTCACCTGAAAAATAGGCATTGTAAAAAAAAAAAAAAAAAACACCCTCCACTCCACCCCCAAGATAGACATTTTTGCAGTTTTGAAAATGGGCATGTTTGGTACTGGATTTTTCTTCGTCATTGGCAAAATGTCCAAACTCAAATTTGGACATCATACCCCGTCTGGAATCTTCCATATTGACCCTGGCAATGCATTTATTACACTTGGCACTGCATTATACAGAATTCCATGAGGGCCCAGTTACAAAAGTGATTAGTTGTACAGAAACTGGAAATGTGACTTTTTTTTATAGACTTCTTCTACTACAGAAAATAGGGGGCCTGGTACCAGTTAAAATTAAAAATAGCTACTCTTCTGAATGCCCATAAAGTACAGTTGTCTAAGCCTAAAGTAAATGGCGCTGAAAATCAGACACCAGGAAAAATCAGCATTCAGTGCTATAACAGCGGAAGCTGGAAAGGCCCGCTTTCTTAATGTTAACATCATTCTGCCCATCAAACCCTTAAACACATCCCCCAAAGAAGACACGTAAACTTGCGTGGAGAAAACCTGGCCGCAGCCCTGTTTATTGCAAATTAACATATTTAAATAACATTTAAATATAAATAACATTACCAAAACAACTTTAAATAACCGTTTATCTATTAACCTTCACAATGGTATCACCATTGCGACCCAGATCCCGAGCTACTGACACAGATGTAAAATGGCCCCCGACCCTGCCATCTAAGCAAGGGTCCGAGGGGTGGCATGTCCCCACATGCCCCATTGTCCAAGGTCATCAGACCAACCAGGCACGGCTCCCAACCGGCCCACCGCTCATCTCCATGATGAGACCAGCCGCCAGTAGCTCGGGATACCGCCAACCAAAGCAAACTCTCACCCCAGGTACTAATGGGCGGGAGGGCGGGAAAGTTGTCTCGGAGGACCGGAAACCGTTAAGGTCCTCCGAGACCCTCCTTAAACAACCCTCCACCCCCCGCCCCCACCAACGGCCGCGACACTGACCAATCAAAACCTATCCCTCGTCGGGAAGGCCTCTACCCAATTCTTTGAGACCGTGAACGAGCAAATTGATAGTGGAAAGCCGGTGGACATAATATACTTGGACTTCCAGAAAGCATTTGACAAAGTTCCACACGAAAGACTTCTCAGGAAGCTACAAAGCCATGGCATAGAGGGAGATATACAAAGATGGATAGGCAAATGGCTGGAAAACCGAAAGCAGAGAGTGGGCATAAATGGGAAGTTCTCCGACTGGGAGAGAGTGACTAGTGGTGTGCCCCAGGGCTCGGTACTTGGGCCGATCCTTTTTAATATTTATATCAATGACCTGGAAAACGGAACATCCAGTGAGATCATCAAGTTTGCAGACGACACAAAACTCTGCCGGGCAATCAGATCGCAGGAGGACAGTGAGGAACTCCAGAGCGATTTGTGTCGGTTAGAAAAATGGGCGGAGAAATGGCAGATGAAGTTCAACGTGGAGAAATGCAAGGTAATGCATTTAGGCAGTAAAAATAAGGAATACGAGTACAGAATGTCAGGTGCAACTCTGGGGAAAAGTGAACAAGAAAGAGATCTGGGTGTACTGATAGATAGGACCCTGAAGCCGTCGGCACAATGCGTGGCAGCGGCAAATAAGGCAAATAGAATGTTGGGCATGATAAAGAAAGGAATCTCGAGTAGATCGGAGAAAGTTATAATGCCGCTTTATAGGGCAATGGTCAGACCCCACTTGGAATACTGCGTCCAACATTGGTCTCCCTACCTAAAGAAGGATATAAAACTGCTGGAGAGGGTGCAGAGACGAGCAACTAAACTAGTGAAGGGTATGGAGAAACTGGAATATGAGGATCGACTTAAAACACTGGGATTGTTCTCCCTTGAGAAAAGGAGACTGCGTGGGGATATGATCGAGACCTTCAAAATACTGAAAGGAATTGACAAAATAGAGCAGAGAAGATTATTTACAATGTCCAATTTGACACGGACAAGAGGACATGAAATGAAGCTAAGGGGGGGCAAGTTCAGGACTAATGTCAGGAAGTTCTGCTTCACACAGAGAGTGGTTGACATCTGGAATACTCTCCCAGGGGAGATTATTGCGGAATCGACAGTCCTAGGTTTCAAAAGCAAACTAGATGCATATCTCCTTGAGATAGGCATATAAAGATATGGTTGGCTATAAAATAAGCCAGGTGAATACCTAGCAGGGCCTCCGCGTGTGCGGATCGCCGGACTTGATGGACCGAAGGTCTGATCCGGAGATGGCGCTTCTTATGTTCTTATGTTCTTATTTCTTCCTTACCTAACCCCCCCCCCCCTTTCTTTTCTTTTTTTTTTTTTTTAAAGCCTACCCAACGGACGGCCCCGCGGGCCTCCCAGCTCCGCGTTAGAGCCGTCCGTCGAGACTGGCTCTCGGACTTTTTATTCTTAAAGGATATAAGAACATAAGAATTACTGGATCAGGCTAATGGTCCATCTAGCCCAGTATCCCATTTCCACAATGGCCAATCCAGGTCACAAGTACCTGGCCGAAACCCAAATAGTAGCAACATTCCATGCTACCAATCCCAGGGCAAGCAGCGGCTTCCCCCATGTCTGTCTCAATAGCACACAGGATGAGCATAAGTTATAGAACCGTGGAAAGTGCTGATTACCATGACCACCTTTTGGGGCAAGGAATTATGCCACCTGAAACCTGGTGTAAATTTTGGCGCACAAGTTGAGTATGCATCCACGGAATTCTAGAACACCATGCACAGCTCTTTGGGATTCAGCCTGTCCCACCCTTACCCCTCCCATGGTCATTCCCTCTTTTAGATTGTGCACTATGGGATTATGACATGCAGTGTTATAGAATAGAAAAATCAAAAGCTCAAGGAGTGGAACAACCACACAAAAAAACCCAGGCTGAGAACAGGAGTCCAACATAAAATCACTTTAATAAAAACACGTTATAAAAAATGAAGCAGCAAAATCCAGATGGATGGTTGTACTAAGGACCCAACACGGACCATGTTTCAGCAGCCTATACCTTCATCAGGAGTTTGAATATCCTGTGCTGCATCATATAAAATCAACCTGGTTTTAATCCAAATTTCCACAATTTTATATGTTCCATTTTTAGAATGGAACAAGGCTGGCAGCGGGTCTTTTATAATGGGGATTCTCCTTGAAACAGCATACCAGCGAAACGTGGATTCATGGCATAGCCTCATTTCAGTTTTGTGGATAAAATATAAGTTATAGCTTTATAAGGAAATGAAAAATTGAAATAATATTTATGGTTTAGGGTGGAGGAAGGCCATTGAAGAGGCTAGCTACATTAAGTCTGAACCTGAATGAAATATTGTGTTTAGCTGCTGAGTTCTGACTCTATTGGAAGAATATTTAGTAATATAAGATATGAAGATTCTTTGTATATATCAAAGAGATTTTCGAGAAAATAGATATTACTAAGCAAGAATGAGAAATACTAAAGTGAAGCTATATATTGTTTCTATGTTTGAATAGCTGGCATCCAGTTATTGACTGCTAACTTATTAAGTTGTGTGCACATCTAAGGATCATGCTCCAACTTTGGCACACAAATTTAAGCAACCTTTATAGAATGGGGGGAGGGGGTTTAACGATGAATAATCACAATAAAGTTTATTGGCTTTAATACTATAAAAGTTAGCCAATGAACAGCATCAAATATAGCAACAAAGGAATTTAAACTATACATGATAAGATCTGGACAATTGGTACAAAAATACCAGACTAGAAGTAACATGATCGTAAATCATATAGCCAATAATTAGTCAAGCAGGCACATTCTGGACCAATTAGCTAGCAAGTCCATCTGTAATGAGTTGGACTAGCACAGTACATGCAGAATCATGTCTTGCAACACTAATTTAAAATCAGTAGCTACACGAAAAGGTTTTTTAGCTTCTGAAAAAAATGTGTAATGTACAGATCACCCCTTTTGCAATGGTCAAATATGGACTTATCTAGGCAATTTGTTGTCTAATAATTACCTCCAAATAAAGGCCCACCAGACATATATGCATTGAAATAACCCCAAGTGTTGCATGATCAGGAAATTTAGGGTAACCAGAGCACCCAGACTACTGCATTACAAAGATTCACTGTCAAGTCATTCTCCTCTAATTGCTCATGCGTGGTCTAAAAACAATAAACCAAATTAATGGCAGATGGGCCAAGGTCAATTGAGAATGACAATAAAGAAAAATGATATGATCCACATATAATCAAAAATTCTACTTCTTTGTTCCTTTGCAGATCAGAGGATGCAAATAGATCTATATAAAAAAAAGGACAGGGTAACAGTGTGTGCCCTTGCAACAGTTTTTAAAATTAACATTCACTTAAATATTTTTTCATGGGAAAAAACCTCCCAGGAATCCATTCTCTTGTGTTTTTTTCCTTTCCTGATGGAGGTTTCTACAATGGGTAGATTCACATGTCAAAAACTAGCAAAATCAGCAAATCAAGTTAAAAGTTTCAGCTTTTTGGGTGGCATAAATCCTCTTTCTGCTGGAAAACCTCACATGAACAAAAGAATTGACCCAAATGGCTCAACAGCCCAATCCAAAGAGAAACAAAAACCACTGTGGAGACGGGATGTTCCTGAGATGGACTTTATTAATATTAAAACTTGACAAACCACATAAAAACCTCTAGGACACAGACCGCTGAAAGCCTTGGACCCTGGGCCCAACACAGTCTGTGTTTCGACAAGATTGTCTTCCTCAGAGGTCCCTAAGAAGTCCTAAGGTAAAGATTTGTGGGCAAATTAACCAGTCCATATTTGCTGATACGTGGAAACTCTGCGTGATAGAAGGGCTTGGATAACCTCATCTCAAGCTCTAGACCAGGAGTGTCAAAGTCCCTCCTCAAGGGCCGCAATCCAGTCGGGTTTTCGGGATTTCCCTAATGAATATGCATGAGTTCTATTTGCATGCGCTGCTTTCATTGTATGCTAATAGATCTCATGTATATTCATTGGGGAAATCCTGAAAATCCCACTGGATTGCAGCTCTCGAGGAGGGACTTTGACACCCCTGCTCTAGACATACAGAGGCTGGGCCACCTCACTAGATGTCCAGCAAGGTGGTTTCAATTATTGGCACATGGATGTCCTGGTGATTAGGACGTCCAAGTGTCGATATAGGATGCTTTTGGGACATTTATATTTTTTTATTATATGAGTCCCATATGCTCTTATATACCCGGTTACACTAGCATGGTATAGAATAGGCTCCAAATAGATCCTTCTTGGAACCTAAAAATAACTGCCCCTTTATGGACTTACCCCCCCCCCCTAATCCCTCATTAAAAGCTCTGGATGATATTATGCATGTTTTGGAGCTGGTACAAAAGCCGATTGAGACCTTTTTAAAATATATATATATGTGTTTTCCCATTGTAAACTGCTTAAACCATGCCCCCTTGAAATCTCTGCATCGCAAAGCATCTGCATTAGGGTCACCAGATTTTACGTTAGTAAAATCTGGACCTCTAGACCCACCCCCCAAGCCAGCCCATTTTCACCCATCCCCACCCAGTTATGCCCCAGCTCTGCCCTCAGCCCCACCCCTGCTGCCAGTTCATTGGGCAGGAAACATAGAAACATAGAAAGTGACAGCAGAAAAGGGCCAAGGCCCATCAAGTCTGCCCACTCTATTGACCCACCCCCCTGCTACCCTTTGAAAGATCGCACCCTGATGACCCATCCCCTCTTAGAGATCCTACATGAGCATCCCATCTGTTCTTAAAATCTGGCACGCTGCTGGCCTCGATCACCTGTACCGGAAGCTCATTCCAATTGTCAACCACTCTTTCGGTGAAGAAGTACTTCCTGGTGTCGCCATGAAACTTCCCGCCCTTTATTTTCAGCGGATGTCCCCTTGTGGCCGTGGATCCTCTAAGAAAGAAAATATCATCTTCTACCTCGATACGACCAGTGATATACTTAAACGTCTCAATCATGTCTCCCCTCTCTCTACATTCTTCGAGAGATTATAGCCGCATTTTGTTCAGCCTTGAGCCCCGAGATGCGCAGATGCGATGCAATGATGTCATGAGCGGATGCCCCCTCCCGATGCAATTTCTTTTCAAAGCCCGGCCAAAGTGCTGGGTTTTGAAAAGCCGCCTGGACCCCCCCAGACATGTCCTTAAAAGAAGGACATGTCTGGGGAAATCCAGACGTCTGGTAACCTTAATCTACATATATAACTAGTAGAACTTTCCATTTCTATATGTATGCAATCTACCTATGCAAATGTTGCTGCAGCGCTGCATATGCCTTTCAGAACTATAGAAATGCTTTTAATGTTTAAAATAATTCATCTTATCTAATATTTAATGTTTAAATAATTCATTTTTAACAATTCCAATCCCTTTCCTCATGTTTTTTCCCTATTTGTTTTTCTTTTCCTTATATTTAAGATAAATATTAACATTGTAACTGTTCTCTCTTACTTTCCATTCCCTAATATATCATGTTTATTTGTTTTGTCTGTTTGTTTTTAACCCACTTCAATGATGTACAATGAATTCGTGATCTATCTTATATTTTAATGTTACTCGCTTAGTGTGTAATAAGCGATTTATCAAATTTTAATAAACTTGAAACTTGAAACTTGATATGTGTAGATATTTCTAAAAAAAACTTCCATAATGTGACCAGGTTGGCTGCAGCAAAGAAAATTCTCTCCCATATCCAGTTAACTGAAAGCTCATGTTAAATCCATAATGACATGTTAGTTCGTAATCCTTTTGGGCCTTTTAAAATGCCTCCCTCTTAAAGAAGCAGCATTAGCATTAGTTAATATTTTGGTTTCACCTTTTATCCTGCCGGTATAGACTAAGTCTCTGTAAATTCGAAACTTTTAAATTTTATACAGCTTGTGAGCTGCTGCCACCTGGTGACCACATCACAGAAATGCTGCATTACCCATCCTATAATAAACTGATAAGAAATAGTCATCTAAATTCAGGACTTACAAATATTTTCAATACAGCTTGTGTTTCTTCGCAAACATATTTTGGAATGACTTACAGTGCTGATTACTATATTATTCTCACAGCAATTGGCTCTTCTGTTTTTAAATCACCACAAAACAGGAAATGAGGTCAAAGACGAGCAATGTAGGGTAGAAAAGCTACAGAAATAATTGCAAATATCATAGGTCCCTCTGACCTGAATAAAAAGAATGTTCAAGTGCACCTCAATATGTTGCCTATATATAATACCCTAAAAGCTGAAGGAGAAAGCTCTTTGGGACAATGCAAGTCTAAAATGACATTAGCAGTTCATTTGAGAGCGAGATTGTAGTCAAAATATTCTGGTTTAAGAATGGGGTGCATTCTCCCAGCAGGAGACACTTTTCAATGTCTATGCTCCCTTCGGGAACGAAAAGTCATCTACCATCACATTTCTTACCTCGGAAGAGCAAATCCCCACTTATATGGCCGGAGGCATAGCCAACTGGAATGAGTGGTAGGGTGCTGAGGAAAAAAAGAGTGACCGTGCTTCTAAGAGGCTTCATCCTTGACAAACCATTACACCTATTTTTGAAAAGCACAGGTGAGAATTTCACTACAAAATGTAGCACTCAACACGGTATCTCTCACACAATACTCTGAATATTGACACATCATGTAGCTAGTGTTGGTTTGCTTCATTAAAATATGCAGTGATGTGTTAATGTGTTGGTGCTGTATATTAGCCAAAGGGAAAGTCATAATCTGATTTGAGGACGGTTGTTATACCACGGGACTAAGGATTACGCTTGTTGTGTGTTAGTGAGGAAAGTATTGTTAGGTGTTAATTGTTTGCAATAATAGCTGGATGGTTAAAGGAGTATTCAGCAGGCTTGTCCAAATTTAGTCCTCGAAGGTCATAGATAGGTCAAGTGTCAAGTGCGCAGGACATTCCTAATGAATATGCATGACAGATATCTAAAATGCCTGCTATCGCCTTTGTATACCAATAACTCTTTTGCATATGTATTATTGCTATCACACTATACTGGTCCTCAAGTACTGTACTTAGACTTAGAGAAACATTATGGAAGGTTATGCCAGTCCTCACTTTCTTATTTTATGGGGAGTCATAGTAATGTAATGTAATGTAATTTATTTCTTATATACCGCTACATCCGTTAGGTTCTAAGCGGTTTACAGAAAATATACATTAAGATTAGAAATAAGAAAGGTACTTGAAAAATAGTGAAATAATGCTCAACTTTTGGAGCCCAATTTGGGCACCTGCTGTGGCCACAAGAAGATGGTATTCTTTAATGATGCCCTGCATTGTTTTTCACCACAGTCAGAGCAGGATTTGATTTGATCAGTAGTAGCTCAAGGTGAGTTACATTCGGGTACACTAGGTTTTTTTTTTCCATGTCCCTGAAGGGCTCATGTACTTGAAGTAATGGAGGGCTGAGTGACTTACCCAATATCTCAAGGAGCAGCAGTGGGATATGAACCAGGCTCAAACTTAATTGTAACACCAGATGGATGCTGATCACTTTCAGCAATTACTCTCCCAATAAGATCAAACATATAATGCAGCATTAACTTTTTACCAAATCACACAGTCCACATTTTCATTTGATGAATTGACTATTAGAGTCAATTAATTTACTTTACCAATTCTTTATTGATTTTCAAACAACAAATGCGCAATAATGATTCACATATATGTACATTATATAATAAGTGCAACAAAACTTTCAAATATTGCAACACAAAGAAATTTATCCCACCCTCCCAATTAAAAAGTAAATAGATTGCAATTCTTATGTTTTTATGTTCTTATATCAAACCTTCATGAAACTATTCATAAAATCCTTAGACCAATTCGAATACCATTCCCTTCCCTTCCTCCACATCCCCTTCCCCAGATGTGTATGTGTACTTGTCTATTAAATGAAACTCAATTATTTTTCTCAATTAATTTACTTTACAACAGGGGAAAGGACCTCAGAAAACCAGACTGCGAATTTTCATAAAATATACATCTGTCAGTTTCCATCAGTTACATTCTCACTCATTGGTCCAAAAACCCCTATAATTTTCTTTCTGCTTATATATTTTTGCTTAGTGAAACATTCTACTTAATATCTTTCTTGATAAATTCTTCATATTCAACACTCTCTCACTCTATTTCAGCTTTTGAAACTGGTGGCGGCGTTTAGTAGGTAGAATTTAAAAGTCTGCATTTCAAATAACAGCTGATCTTACTTACGCGAGCCACAGAGCTCAGTCAGAGCAACGTTACTCACTCTATCTCCGCATTCAGCCCAAATGGAGCAACAGAGTTCAATTTAAAGATCCAGTTTTGTTCCTTATAGTTAGTTAGTTTATTTGTTTATTTCTCAACCGCCCTTATCCAGGGCAAGTTACATATTAACATACAAAATATAAGATTTACATTTATCGTACAAAACACTTCAGAGTTAAGTTGTTTTTCATAGTGTACGGCATAATTTGTAGGCGCACCTATATAGGCCAAGGAAAACCAGGCCTAAATATCTGCACCTCACTTGTGCGTGCATCGAGCATATAAACTAAACTAAAACTTGAATTTATAGACCAGGTCATCTTCTCGACTCGGTTTACAATAAATTATTTTAAAATGAAGAAAAAACTTACAATTTTGAGGATAGCCAAGTTTTTAAATTTTTACGAAAGGATGGAAGCGAACCTAGTTCTCTTAACCTTAGGGGAATATCGTTCCATATCTCTGTTAGTTTGAATGAATAAGATTTCTCTAGTTTGCCAATAGAAACAATACCTTTAAGTGATGGAAAGAAAGTTTAAGTTTTTGCATCGTCCTTATCGGACCTAGTCTTTGAGAATTCCAGGAAAGTGGTGCAAGTAGAGAGCATATTCTATAACAGGGCGTCCATCTTTTAGGAATGCCTGCGACCTGCCCATGCTTCTCCCCTGGCTATACCCCTTTTCAGATTCGCACACTAGAACTGATACACAGCACCTTACAGAATGGGCCTACGAAGTTGTGCACTTAACTGAAGTGTTAATTGTCAATTATCGGTGAAGGTTAGGCTTGTTAAAACAATTAAGAACATAAGAATTGCCGCTGCTGGGTTAGACCAGAGGTCCAATGTGCCCAGCAGTCCGCTCCCGCGGTGGCCCTTAGGTCAAAGACCAGTGCCTTACCTGCATACTTTCTGGTTCAGCAGGAATTTGTCTAACTTTGTCTTTGAATCCCTGGAGGGTGTTTTCCCTTATAACAGCCTTTGGAAGAGCATTCCAGTTTTCTACCACTCTCTGGGTGAAGAAGAACTTCCTTACATTTGTATGGAATCTATTCCCTTTCAGCTGTGCACACCGATTTGCACGCACAACTTAAGGTACCATGTAGGGAATTTGGGAGTGTGTGATTCTGGCTTGCCTGTTCTCCAAAGCTGAACCCAAAAGTACAGGTTAGAAATCATTGCTGAGGTGAGGTATAAGAACATAAGAACATAAGCAATGCCTCTGCTGGGTCAGACCTGAGGTCCATCGCGCCCAGCAGCCTGCTCACGCGGCGGCCCAACAGGTCCAGGACCTGTGCAGTGATCCTCTATTTATACCCTTCTATCCCATTTTCCAGCAGGAAATTGTCCAATCCTTTCTTAAACCCCAGTACCATACTACGTCCTCTGGAAGCGCATTCCAGGTGTCCACCACACGCTGGGTAAAGAAGAACTTCCTAGCATTTGTTTTGAATCTGTCCCCTTTCAGCACATACATCCTGTACTGCTCCTTGTGACCTTGGGAAAATCCTGAAATTGTGGTCTTCTTCCCATGTTGTAATCCGCTCTGAGCTCTTTGGGGAGAACGGGATAGAAAACGAAATAAATTAATAAAAATTGTTATTAGTGTGTACTATTTCACAGGAAGTAGTACATAAAGCCTGGTACAATGAGTATACTTGAGTTCTAGGTGGTACTTCTAAGGATCTGTAAATAAATAAAATTTGATGTGAAGAGTGATTGGAGGTGTTCTAGAAATCGTAGACGTCTCGTTTATAATTCATTAGCAGGCACATTATCAAAGCATTGCTGAATAAACTGGAAGAAAATGATACACATTGGGCAGATCACCAGATCAGACCCATCGTTTGTATGATCATTACTTATGTGTTGACTACAGATGCCTGGGATTTATCTATGTGGGAACCTAGCCTGTCATATGAACATAAGAATCGCCATACTAGACAGACCGAAAGTCCATCAAATCCAGTATCCTGTTTCCAACAGTGGCCAACTCAGATCTCAATCACCTAGCTAATCTCAAGTAGTAAAACAGATTTTATAATGTTTATCCTAGGAATAAGCAGTGGATTTTCCCAAGCCATCTCAATAATGGCCAATGGACTTCTCTTTTAGAAAATTATTCAAACCTTTTATAAATCCCGCTAAGCTAACTAATTTCGCTATATCTTTTTTGAGATATGGTTACCAGAACTGTGGTATATAAATACCTAACCCATCCAAGAAAAATTCTTGCACTGTTACTACTTGAAAATCAATAAAGATTTATACAAAAAAAAAAAAAAAGTGCCAACCTCAGTACTTTCTTCCCTTGAGGTATTTCTTGAGGTTAGGAAAGAGGTAGTAGTCCGAAGGGGCCAAATCAGGTAAGTAGGCCAGGTGTTTCAGAACTTCAAAGTGAAGATCTGCCAAATTCTGCTGCACAAGGGCCACCTTGTAATGAGTGACATTGTCTTGAAGAAAAAAGATTCCTTTCAAAAACTTGCTATATTGTTTGTAAGCCAGCTGCTGCTTCAGTTTGTTGAGAAGTACTTTGCTGTGATGGTTGCACTCTTTTCCAGGTAATCTACTAGCAAAATTCTATCTTTGTCCCAGAAGAAAGATGCCAACACTTTGCTTGATGACTTCTGTGTCTTGAATTTCTAGGGTCATGGGGAACCACTGTGTCTCCATTCTCTGGATTGTTCTTTTGTCTCAGGATCATATATATCCAAGTTTCATCCATAGTTATGAGATGGTTCAAAAAAATCCTGCTAAAATCAGTCCAAAATGCATTATGAGGCAACCACTTGATCACATTTCTGGTCAGCATTGAGACACTTGGTAACCCATTAGAAACATAGAAACATAGAGTATGACGGCAGATAAGGGCCGGCGGCCCAACAAGTTTGCCCACTCAAGACTAGCTCTCCCTCCCTGGGGTATCCATTTTTAAGCATAACTCTGTGGTACCCCTACCTGTTTGTCACATCGATTCTTGAAGTCGATCACACTGCTGGCCTCGATCACCTGGCGTGGAAGACTATTCCATTGATCAATCACCCGTTTGGTGAAGAAGTACTTCCTGGTGTCACCGTGAAGTCTTCCCCCATGAGTTTCAGCAGATGTCCTATTGTCGCCGTGGGACCCTTTAGAAAAAAGATTTTGTCCTCCACTTCAATTCGTCCCGTGATGTATTTGAATGTTTCTATCATGTCCCCCCTTTCTCTGCGCTTCTTAAGTGAATATAGGCGCAGCCTGGTCAGACGTTCTTCAAATGGAATGTCTTTAAATCCTGATACCATCATAGTGGCCATTCTCTGGATTGACTCCATCCTCTTCACATCCTTTTGATAATGCGGCCTGCAAAACTGTACACAGTACTCCAGATGAGGTCTTACCATGGCTCTATACAGTGGCAGTATGATTTCAGGCTTTCGGCTGATAAAGCTCCTTCTGATGCATCCCAGCAGTTGTCTGGCCTTTGATGAAGCTTTCTCCACCTGATTGGCAGCTTTCATATCTTCCCTGATGAGGACTCCCAGGTCCCTTTATGCAGTAGTTCTCGATAAGTTTTCCCCATTCAAGGTGTAAGTTTTGCATGGATTTCCGCTCCCAAGGTGCATTATTAGGCTGAGAGCTTTCTTATATCTAAAGTCTCATGAATAATATAGCCTACTCATTCCTGGGATATTTCCAGGGTCTCTGAAATCTTTTTAGCGGATATTCTTCAACTGTCCAGTGTCATGGCATTAATGGCATCCATGTTTTCTGGAATTGTCACGTGAGTTGATCTCCCAGAATGTTCTTTGTCTTCCATGCACTAATGTTGTGTTCTAAATAAACCCAGTTCTTAACGGTGGAGTAGGAAGAACACTTAGAGGGGCATAATCCATAGTGTGCATAAGTCTGAGGTTGGACGTTTTGTGCAAGACATCCACAAACCCAGGAGGAAAAATGTCCATTTTTGAAGCTGCCAAACATCTATCTTTTATTTTTTTAAATGAGCTAGGTATATGTTTTGGTCCTTAGAACGTCTACCTTTTTTGCCCATGTTCAAAAATAAAAACGTCCACGTGAAAAATGTACAAAAGCAATTTTTCTAGATGTCCCCACCAATTACCTTGTCTGATTGCAGCAGAGGAATCCCCATCAGCTGAGCTGGTTTCAGGGATTCCTGGTGGCTCAGCTGATGGGGATTCCCCTGCCAAGATCAGCAGAGCTGTGGAGCCCTACACCCCTCCCCCTGACATCCTCCACATCCCCCCTGACATCCCCCACATCCCCATCCTCCACATCCACTGACATCCCCCACATCCCCCTGACATCCCCGATATTCCACTGACATCCCCAATATCCCATTGACATCCTGGACAAGTTTCAAGTTTATTAGGTTTTTATATACTGCCTATCAAGGTTGTCTAAGCGGTTTTACAATCAGGTACTCGAGTATTTTTCCCTCTGTGTCCCAGTGGGCTCACAATCTATCTAATGTACCTGAGGCTATGGAGGACTGAGTGACTTGCCCAGTGTCACAAGGAGCAGCACGGGGTTTGAACCCACAACCCCAGGGTGCTGAGGCTGTAGCTCCAACCACTGCGCCACACACTCCTCCACCTCCCCCTGACATCACCAATATCCTGCTGACATCTCAGAACTCTCCCAACATCCCTTGACATCTCTGCCCCCACCCCCCTCCCACATTTCAGGACCCTCCCTCCCACATCTCTGTAACCCTCTGTACCTTCAGATGAGAAAACAGCAGGAGGGAAGCCCACTCCTTCCTACCTACAGGGCCATGTGCTGCAAATTATGGGGTTTCTACCTCCCACTGCATCTTCAGATGCAGTCGGAGGGGCTGAAGGCCCAGATTTGCTCAAAATCGCCATTTTTAAAAGCCATTTCTAAAAGTTAGGCATAGTTTATAGAATAATACTTACACCTGGGCACCATGATTAAATTTAAGTGTGGCCATTTAAACCATGGAAATGTGGTATAAATGCCTGTGTCTAAATTTAGGTGTAGAGTAACGTGACCATTTATTTTTTTCATCAAAACGGGACATCTATTAATATTCAGTCTCGCCCCCAATCCCGCCCTAGCCCCGCCCTAGCCCCCAATCCTAGCCCCGCCCTAGCCCTGCCCTATCCCCCAATCCCGCCCCCAATCCCGCTCTAGCCAGGCGATCACTTCCTGTCCCTCCCCTGCCGCACCAAAAAAAGCCTCCCTCCAGGCCCGATTTAAACTTCCTCCCCGGTCCACCCCGCTGCTCATCTGCTGCCACTACTGGCACCCAGAAGCCTTCTTCCCGACATCAATTCTGACGTCGGAGAGGATGTTCTGGGCCAGCCAGGCAGCGATTGGCTGGCCCGGAACGTCCTCTCCGATGTCAGAATTGACGTCGGGTAGAAGGCTTCCGAGTGCGAGTAGTGGCAGCAGAGGAGCAGCAGCGGTGGACCAGGGGAGAAGTTTAAATCATGCCTGGAGGGAGGCTTTTTTATGGTGCGGCAGGGGAGGGACAGGAAGCGATCGCCTGTCCCGTTGTCCCCGCGCAAAGCTTCGGGATGCTGTCCCTGAAAACGGGACATTTTGGCGTCCCGAAGCTGTGCGTGGGGACAACGGGAAAGGGGATCCGATAACGGGACTGTCCCGTTCAAAACGGGACGTATGTTCACCTTAGTGTAGAGGCCTGTAGTCTATAATTATGCATGTAACTGAAAGGAATGTTACTGATCCACCCATTTCCATGCCCCTTGTATGAGCTGTGTGTAAAATTTAGGTGTAGATCCTGCGCTTAAATGTATGCACGTAACCCTTAGTTGATTCTAATTAAAGTTGTTAAAATGCTATCGGTGCTAATTAGCTTATTCAATTAAATTACGCGCATGTTTTGGCTATGTGACCAAAACGGTGCATGCAATTTTTGGTGCCTTTTATAGAATTAGAGGGGTATGTGTACATATATGCACACATTTGCTCTTTTTCTAATCATTTACACATGCATTCGGCATATAAATTTTAGCCTCCATGTTTCTAGAAGTACTCCTTTTGTACCACCTGAGAAAGCTTGGCAGAGGCACATTAGGACAATGAGTTCCATCCAGAGGGATTAAGAAATGAGTAATAACCATGAATCATTTTCTAGGACAATAAGTGCTATGAGGCAGTGCTGTACTGTCGACATTTATGCAGAGAAAACCCAATATCCATGACTTCCACTTTAGGACGGACATGAACTGTTCCATTCTGTAAGATGATGTATGTGTTGAGAAATTTGATCATTATGAAAAGCATGAAACTTCAGTGAGAGTATTTTTGAAGCACTCAGCACTATCTGAAGGAAAGTCTATAGAAAACCTAATTAAATGGAGCATAACTTGCATGATAGAGCTCTCAAAGGTTAGCTGAAGAGTTAAGTTGTGTAAATTGTTCCTAGGAGGGCAGTAACCAGTTGGATTTTACATGGAGCACTTAATTAAGTTTATAAGTGTCCTTATTTTAGAAGCTGTTATGCCAGAACACAACGCTAAGTCTCCCTTTCTCAAAGTGGTATTTGCATATCCTTAATGCAAAACCTGAAAATAAAATGAAGTCCGTCAGCCGATAAAAACGGAGGGGAAAGAGGAGATGATTTGTCGCTCCTGGCATGGGAATGTGTTTAACTAGTGGAGTGCAGGGGTAATTTTAAAAGAAGTAGCCTAATTTTTAGAAACCTACCAAATCCAGAGAGACAGGGTTGGGTGGTCAGAAGCAAAATGATAAGTGGCGACAGCAGCTGCCTGCTTCAGCTTCCGTTGTTGGTATACTTCACTGGCAGAAGGCAGATTCAGCAAATGGTAGTAGGTGCAAGGCAAGAAGGCAATAGTCAAAGCTGGTGGGGAGCGACATTTTAGGAAGGACGAACAACATGTCCAAGTCTGTATGTCCACAAATTGGCATCCATCTTGCATGCATTTTAGGATACAGACTATTTTAAAATACATATGAAATATGTGTCCATGTGCTGGAAATGTTCGACATGAACATCCATTTTACAGACGAAACATCAATATTATGAACAGGGAAAACAGGGCACATGGATGTCTGTGTGGTTACACAGAGATCCATACAGAGCAGAAGGGTAGCCCAATGGTTAGAGCATTGGGTTGAGCATGGAATCCATGTACAAATCCTGCCTCAAATTGTGATCCCCTTCAGGAACAGAAAAATCCTACTGTACCTGAGTGTACTGTATACCACTTCAATAGCCTTCATATTCCAGGACAGTCGGGATTTTTTTGTGTTCCTGGAGGGCTTACAATAAAATAAATACCATGTTGGCATTGTCATCTTGAAGCAGGGACTTTAGACCATTTATTATTCTATTGTCCATTTATTATGGAATTTTGGAAATCAATTTGGAGTCAAATAAATTGCTTATTAGAAAATCATGTGGCATTATCCTATGATACAATATTATTTGGCATGGAGATGAGAGCTAAGAGTCAAATATCCTCTACAAATAATAAATTATTGCTCATTTTGACAGGAGTTGCCATACAACAAATAACACTTAATTGGAAAAGTTGGAATAGATTGAACTTTAGTTTTTGGTGGAATTCAGTATGCCATATTTATAAAATGGAAAGAACATTAGCCATTCAAAAAGGGAACTTTAATAAATTTCAGGATGTGTGGAGGCCATTATCAGATTATTGTAAAGAATGAGTATGTATTTTTCTTTCCTGATTAGTACAAATGGAAATTGGGCGGGGGAGGGGGGTATTTATTATTGAAAAATGTTTTTATGAAATATATAAAGGATGGGAGGGAAAGGGATACATTTAATTTGATAAGATTAATTGTAGAATTTCAAGTGATATATCTATGTTAAAATGTTAATACCAATGTTGATGTACTTGATGTAAGTTATAAAATGAATAAAGAATTAAAAATAAAATAAATAAATTTTATATATCCAGCAGTGTCCAGCTTGCATTAAAGTCATTTTCAATAGCTTTATATCCCTCATGTCCTCACAACAGAGACCCCTCTCTCTTGTTTCCAGTCTAATAAACAAGAACAAAATCACAGCTTTATCCCCTTTCCGATTAGTTCACTCTGCAGTACTCTGATTCAAAGTTTTATCCTGGGAGCTCTAAGCCCTCCCAGGAGAGGTTCACAATCTCTAACAAATTCAAGTTTCCACCACCTCTTGGCTCTTCTCCTCTCCCTCTCAAGTTCCTTGACTTTCTCCTATTTAGTCCACCAAAACAAAGAAGAATTTGTGTTTGCTTCACTGGCAACAAACCCTCCACCGACTAAATTAACATAAACCTTGTTCTCTGTCCAAGTTCCTCCTACAGGGTTATTTTAGGCAGCAACTACCCTTGTAGTGTTTGTAACTTCCACACTGGCCCACCCATACTGCCCCCAGATAAGAACTAAAGAGTTCAAAAAATGGAACAAAAAGCTAACAGAAGGAAAGGTTCATCTACGTAACTCCATATCTTCTTCACTTCGGGCATTACCAGCTTCCTCTGTATCACCAGGCTGGGTTTCCTCCAAGTGAATGCCCTCTAACAGCTCCTCACTCTGAGGTAGGGTTACAAGATGTCTGGATTTATGTGCACATGTCCATATAGGTTTTCAAAACCCAGCACTTTGTCTGGGGGGGTGGGGGGTTTCTCATGAAATTTTATTGAGTTTCAAGTAACAAAAACAAAAATAAAAAAACAACGAAAGAGAAATACAGTACATGGTACTGTGAAGGGCAATGAAACATCTTAACAAAATAGTAGTATCCAACATTCTACTTCACAGAGTGTACAATCCATCCAACGATTAAAATATTAGGAGTCGTTTTAGATCAGCATCTTACTATGAAAACTCAGATAGATGCAGTAGTATGTAAAAATTATTTTACTTTGTGGAGACTACGAACTATCAGATCTTACTTTGAATTTGCAGCCTTGTTCTCTGGGTCAAAACTTCCTCTGAGTTACAGTTCTAGGTCTAGGGCTGCTGATTACTTCCTTCCTCAAACTTTTTGGGGGTCTAACAGGGAATCTACTCAGAGCAACCTCACAATATATAGGATGGATGTTCCTATGCTAGAGAATGCTGATGCTAGGGGTAGGAAAGAGTGGGATTGGCTTCTGCCCGCACTGTCCCTGTTGGACCATCAGGGATCAAAGGCAGGCCCAAGGGGCCTATTTAGATTGGAGGAGGGAGGGTTGGCAGTGGAGAGGACATTCTGTTGGGAGGGTGGGTTATTAATGTTATGGGCTGGGGAAGAGGAAGTAAACAATGGGGGCTGTTTTTTTTGGGGGGGAGGAGACTTCAAAAGGGTGTAAAATAATTGTGGGTGCTGGCCGATATTCAGCCAGAGTCCATATATCTGTTTTAAGTGTTCCCCGGCTGAATATTGGTATGACCTGCATAAGATCTGTCAGCTAGCAGTGAGACAGCCCCGGATATTCATTTCTGGGGCCTGCTGACTGCTGCCGTCAGAATATTACCCCCTAATTTACCAGTAAGCACTCTCTGGGCTCCTTTTACAAAGGTGCGCTAGTGGTTTTAGCGCATGCTAGCCGCTACCGCCTCTTTTTAAGCAGGCGGTAATTTTTCGCCTAGCGCGTGCTATAGCGCACGCTAATCTTGTGCGTGCGCTAAAAACGCTAGCGCACCTTAGTAAAAGGAATCCTCTGTGGCAGTGTGCTTTAAGGATGTAATTGTGTAGTCATTCCTTTATGTATATGGTCATATAAACTCATAAATGACCTCTTCCAAAATTGAAGTGCATACATATCCTGCCCGTATTGTAGTGGGGGGTGGGGGGTAGGGGGTCGCCGGGGCCAGGAGGGCTTGGGCTCACTCCTGGCCAGATCGAGTCGGGGGGGTCGCCGGGGCCAGGAGGGCTTGGGCTCCCTCCTGGCCCGATCGTACTCGACGGGGGGGAGGGGGGGAGCACGATCGCCGGGGCAAGAGGGGAGGAGTTTAGACATAGCATAGTCAGAATTCGAATATGCATATGTAGCTTATGAAATACTTAATCTGCAGTAAATCTGAATTTTATGTTTTTTGGGTAGACGCTGAGATGACAAGAACAAACAGCTGCCAATCAGACAGCAGTGGATTTTTGGAAGACCCACCAGAGCATTTGCCTCAGCAGGTAAGAGTCAACTGCCCTCTGATCAGTCACATGATTGTTTTTGAAGTTTTTGTTCTGGGGGGGGTTTAAAGCGCTTCTCAGCTTTTTTTCTCCCGATTTGAATTCACATTTAGGGCTCCTTTTACGAAGGTGCGCTAGCGGTTTTAGTGCACGGACTGGATTAGCGCGCGCTATAGCACGCACTAGCCGAAAATCTACTCCCTGCTCAAAAGGAGGCAGTAGTGGCTAGCGCGTGTGGCAATTTAGCACGCGCTATTCTGCGCGTTAAGGCCCTAGCGCGGCTTTTTAAAAGGAGCCCTTAGCGTTGTTGTGTTTATTAGCACCTTTTATATATTCTTGGGACACTATGATGTACGGGGCAATAAGCACTTGCCCGGGGCTATAAATGAATCGAAAGGCCGACTGAGCCCGTACTGAAGCCCCTTTATCTTTATTTTCAAGATTTTTTTCTTTATTATATTGGACGCTGGTATCAATTCTCACTAGGAGGTTAAAGCTCTCGTCAATTCTTTTTTGGTTTGATCCTGAAAGAAAGCCATATGAGGAACCAGTCCATTTTTGGATACTTTCCTCCTCCCCAAAATAAACACTTTACCAAGAAACAATTCCTCCTTATAGACTACATACTTCTACAACCATACCAAAGTACGTTTGCTTCAAATATTATAACCACTCAATTTAGGGTTACCATGTTTAATAATGGAGAAACCCAAACGCATAGCCCCACCCCATTCTGCCCCAGCCCTGCCTTGTTCTGCTTCCAACCCAACCTGCTCCACCTCCAGCCCTCCCCCATTCTGCCTCCAATCCCACCCCCAAAAAGCCTCCTCTCTTTTTTCACAACTCCAAGCCGCGTCTGGAGGGCCTCCAGCATGTGTGGTTGTGTGTGATGCCATCCGCACATACTTTCCAGATGTGGTCAGTGCTCGGGGCTTTCCAAAACCCGGACAAACTGTGGGTTTTGGAAAGTCCAGACAGTCCTCTAAAAAGAGGACATGTGCAGATTTTCCCGAACGTCTGTTAATCCTAATACAATTGCTTTCTTTGAGGAACCAAGGCATCCTAGGCATAGAGATAGATACAGTGATATAAACTCCATGCAGCAATCAAACATCCTTTCACCCTATCCGTAGAAGCAAGCTTTCATGGCTTTTTAAAACAAATATCACCTACCAACCTAAGAACTTTCAGATTATCCCCACCCCATCCAGTCATGCTTCTGTCTTTCTGATAGACTTTCCCAAGAGAGCCGTCACTTCCTCTCCTAATCATGGGTTTTCAACCCAGTCTTTGGGACACATCTAGTCAGCCAGGTTTAAGGATAGCCACAATGACTATGAAAGAAATATATTTGCATGCACTATACTATCTCCATTCTGTGCAAATTTATGTCATGAATATTCATTGTGAGTATCCTGGAAACCTGACTGGCTAGTGTGACCTAAGGGCTGGGTTGATAACCCCTATTCTAAAAATATTCTGGGCGATTTTCAGCCAGTGGAGAGCAGTGGGGTGATTGCCCGCCACCAGCGCTAACCCTGGATATTCAATGCTGAGCTGTTTAAAGTGAGGGGCATTGAATATCCAGGTTTTCGCTGGTCAGCTGGTACTTTCCTAGTTAAGCTGATATTCATCACTAACTGGGTATCAGCTAGCACAAAATAATAGGATAGCTATTTATGCGGCCCTATCTCTGCACCAACCTTGCACAGTCAGCACTGAATATTAGAGCATAACTGTGGCCTGCCTCTCAAATGCCTCAGAATACCCCTCAGATAGCTCACAGTTATGCGCTAACTATAAATATTCAGCAGAGAGAACCAGTTATCTCCCACTGAACACTGAGGGATAGCCAGTTATCTGCGATTAAACTGGGCAGCAGCCATTGCTGACTGGTTACATCATTTTGAATATTGGACCCTATAGGTCAACAATTAGCTTCACCTAGAGTTATCAGATAGCTCCAAGTCATGGAGAACTGATTGAAACAGTTTTTTTCAGTGGAAGTAAAACCCAGACTGGTTCAATCTGTCCTCTGTGACCTGGAGCTATCACATGGGTCCAGAGCTGCCAAATTACCCAGTTCCAAGAGGGAGATTTTAGACCAGTCCTGGATTTCTGACAATCTTATCCTGTTGCATTATAGGAGCTGCAGTATTGATTTCATTGGATAGAATCAAAGAAAATAAACACCATACTGTGTTAAATTCCAAACAGGACTGGTCAAAATGTCTCCTTCCACCACTTCTTGACCAAAACATTGACTTCCTATCACTTAGATAATCAAGTTCAAACTTCTAATGATGGTTCATTGGCATACCAGAATATCTGACTGAAATGGTAGACCCCTTTGCTCAAATTATTCACTCTACAGAAGTTACTTGTCTTGAAAGCATACATTACTTGGGCCCCCTTTTATCAAGTTGTGTTAGGGCTTTTTAAAAAAAAAAAATCACAGGTCCTATGAATGTCAGAGCTTTTACCACAGTGACCAGCGATAATAAATCCTAGTGCAACATAATAAAAGGGGACCTTGGTGTTTTCCATTTTTTAGTAGCTTCCCTTTGAAACACCATTCCCCTTTATTTCAGCTTGGTGCTATCAATTCCCAAATCAGACCAAATAGACAGCAGAATGCTTTATTGTTTGGGGTGGCCCAAAATTTCCGCCCAGACTCTACCCAAGCCCCACCCCTGACCCCACTCCCATAATAATGATAGTATTAATTGTAATACCATTTTTCCCCATTCATTTTTTCATATACACACACATAATATAATCTTATTAACAATACATAATGGTTAAACACAAAATTAAACTACACAAAGTACACTGTATGCTTCTCAACAATCATTCCTACCAGAACATATGGCCTCGGTCACACATGCAAAACACAGATAATAACCCCTTTGCAAACACAGGACCACAAACTAAAAGTACTATTATACACAAATGAAACCCTAAGATGCCAAACTCTACATGCATCATAACATCTGAGAAATAGAAAGAAATTAATTTCTTCCTGAACAGTGCAAAATATAGACAGCAGATATAAATTCTCAAAACTGACACATTTCAATCAGTAAATTGAAAATAAAATCATATTTCCTACCTTTGTTGTCTGGTGATCTAATCATCTTTTCCCAATCTCTGGTTGCACTTCTTTTTTTGTCTGTATTCGTGTTTCCATGGCCTTCTTATCCATTTGCTGTTTTTCTCTCCTTCTTCACTTTCTGCCCTACATTCATCTTTGGCGTTAACTTTTAACATTCAGCTTTCTTTCATTTTTCTGCTTTCTTCTCAAAATCTAATTTTCCATGTCTTCCCTTCCCATCTTCTCTCTCTTTCTTCTCCCCTATTCCCATCTATCTCATAAGAAGCATTTCTTCTATCTCTCTTCCCTACCATATCCATTGCTGTGCACCATCTCCTCCCTCTCTTCCTCCTTCCCCTCCATCCCTGTGCACCATCTTCTCCCTCTCTCTCCAGTGATCTGACATTAATCTTCCCCCTTTACACCCTCATATGGTCTGGCATCTTTCTCCTCTTCCATGGTCTGGCATCTCTCTCCTTCCCTCCCTCTTCCCATGGTCTAGCATCTCTCTCCTCTCCTTCCCGCAGTCTGGTGTCTCTTTCTTCTATCCTTCCTTTATCTGGTCTGGCATCTCTCTTTCCCCTTCCAGTGGTCTGAGAACTCTCTCCTTCCATCACCCTTCTCCAGAATCTGACATCTCTCACTTCTTTGAGTCATCCCTCCCAGTGTAATATTTTTCTTTCCCCTCATCTCCACCACTATCATGTCTAACAATTCTCCCTCTTCTTCCTTTCCCCATGTATACCATCTCTCTTTCCCTCCTGCTCCATGCACCTATATACAACAATTTTCTTTTTCTCTTCCCTCCCCCACTGGCAGCACCCCTCTTTCCCTCACTTCCCAGCACCCTATCCATGCATCATCTGTCCTTTCCAACCCCCTCCCAGCCTGAGCAACATCTATTCTTCCCCGCCTTCCCACCTGCCCTCCCATGTCATATCTCTTCCTTTCCAACTATCCTCCTATTCTATACATCTCCCTCTACACCACCCCCAGGTCCACCCTCTCTACCTTTCTCTTTCCGTCTTCCCTTCAAGTATCTCATTCCCCTTTCTTTTACAGCACCCCACGTCCAACTACTCTCTTTTCTATCCCTCCAGACCATTGCCCACTAGTTCCTCCATGTTTCTGGCCCTATAAGTCCTTCCCCTTCACTCTCCACCTGGCATGTCTTTGCAACCCATACCCCATTCTATTTAAAAACAAACAAACAAACAAAAAAACAGTCCTAGGGGCTTCCTGGCCCAGGATGTCCTCCCCCTTCACCTCCGCTCATGTTTTTTGTTACAGATGAATGGTGAATCACAGCCTGCAGCCTTCCTCACCGTGTTCCTTGTGCCATGGTCCGTCTAGGCTGAAAAAGGAAATTGCGTCATTGGGGGTGGAATATGGCACAAGGAACTGGGGAGAGAGGCTGCAGGCTGCATTTCAGAATCAGTGTTGAATGCCTATTCTTACCCCCTCAAACGCCGGCCCTGCAGCTCCGGACTTCCCCACATCTACTCCCCCTCCTCACGGGTCACTATTATTTTAAATGTTATGGCAGCCGCAGTGCTGTATCCACCAGATGAGACTTCTAACCCCGGCCTGCCCTGGAACCCTTCATGCAGAAGCCGCCCGCCTAAGCGGAAACAGGAAGTTGCTACTGCATGAAGAGTTCCAGGACAGGCCTACGGCAAAAGTCTCATCTGGTGGACACTGTGCCTCGGCAGCCGGAACATTTAAAATAATAGCGATTGGGGCGGGGGAGCAGGTATGGGGAAGTCCAGAGCTGATGGTGCCGCAGGGTCCCGCTGGGGGGAGGGAAGGAGGAAGGAAGGAAGAGGAGGAACCAAAGCATCTGCAATATTTGGGGCGGCCATGACCCCTGTGGTCCCCCCCCCTAGTTCCGACGCCTATGCCTACACTTAAATAAATGGATGGGCTTGAATCGGTAGGGTTCAGCAGATTATCTGTATCTTGTGCCTTCCTTATTTTTTTATATGAACTAGGTGTTTTTCCTGTAATGTATTGCAAGACACTCTGGCAATCAAGATGGAACTCCTCCCATATGAGGAAAGACTAAAAAGTTTAGGGTTCTTCAGCTTGGAAAAGAGAAGGCTGAGGGGAGATATGATTGAAGTCTACAAAATCCTGAGTGGAGTAGAATGGGTACAAGTGGATTGATTTTTCAATCTGTCAAAAATTACAAAGACTAGGGGACACTCGTTGAAGTTACAGGGAAATACTTTTAAAACCATTAGGAGGGCATTTTTTTCACTCAGAGAATGTATTGCCAGAGGTTGTGGTAAGAGCAGATAGCATAGCTGGCTTTAAGAAAGGGTTTGGACAATTTCCTGGAGGAAAAGTCCATAGTCTGTTATTGAGAAAGACATGGGGGAAGCCACTGCTTGCCCTGTATCGGTAACATGGAATATTGCTACTCCTTGGGTTTTGGCCAGGTACTTGAGATCTGGATTGTCCACCATGAAAACGGGCTACTGGGCTTGATGGACCATTGGTCTGACCCAGTAAGGCTATTCTTATGTTCTTATGCTATCCAGGACACATGGCCCCACCCTGTTCTGCCTCCAGCCATGCCCCATTCTGCCTCTAGCTCCACCCTATTCCACCTCTAGCCCCACCCCACAAAGCCTTGTCTTTGTTTTTTGACCTCAGGGTCACATCTAGAGGGTTTCCGAGCATGTGCTCAGAGGTCCTCCAGACATGGCCAGGAGGTTGGGGCTTTCCAAAACCTGGACAAATTACGGTACCTATTTTTGGAAGTTTGCTAGGCACCCAGACAGTCCTCTAAAAAGAGGACATGTCCGGGTTTTCCCGGACATCTGGTAACCATATCCATGCATAGGGTGGTCTGTAAAATGTTGAAACAAAGTAAGCTAATCTGGGTAATTTGGCAGCTCTGCAGTCCAAACAATTAATCTTACCTTTCACTGATTTTGTTTTTTCCTCCTGGCTGCACCTTGTTCTCTGTCCCTCTCTTTCTTAAAGCCGCACAGATCTTTCTTTCTCTCAAGATTCAAGTGTAATAAAGGCTTGATATGCAACTCATTAAAGAACTTCTGAGTGATATACAAATAGTAATAAATGGAGGGTAGTGAAAGAAAAGAAATAAAAAGAGAGGGATAGAAGAGGGGAGGAGGGAAGAACATTGGAAATATAATAATCGATAGAAAAGGAGGGCCAAAATGAGTGAAAGAAAGCTCTGTATTCTCTGCAGGCTAATGTCAGGGGATTCATCCATTTATGTTTTCCTCACAGCGCCCTCTACATCTCTGGCTGGCTCACTCCTCCACATTTTGAAATATTTTTGGTTTGGATCAAGTCCCAACTCTCTTGCATAATTTATAAAATGCATCTTTACATGTTTATGATTCCTTTTACTCATGCCCTTTTTATGGTAGTAATAAAATTAGTGGCCTATTGACTGCATAGTAAAATACTTGAAAAAAAAAAAAGTGCATGCATCCAAGGTAGGATAGAGCTCTCCCTGTGCCCTTAATGCTTCTTCTTACAGATACTAATCTCTCCATGAATGACTGAGCGCCATGTCCATCAACTATATATTTCCAATTAAGATTCGTTTGGTATGCACAGGTTTAGCATGATACGTATAATCAATAAGAATGTTATCGTTATAAGGTACTGATTAATCTAATGATGCAATGATACTGATACTACCCTGAAATCCAGCTGTCAATTTATTTTTCTTTCAGAACTCATACCTTCCTGAAACCCTCAATCTTAACTCCAACAGCACTGATAATCAAGCAAAGCTGCCCCGCAGCAGCGATTTCGTATTTTCCTACCAGGACTGCGAGCCTGAATCAGAAGATGCTACATATAGTTCTGCTGTGGCAGACTCTGAACCTGATTTCATCAAGGCCGCTCTAAACACAGTCCAGGACAGCTATGGTGATGGAAAAGATGGCTTGCTTTCAATAACACACGAAGAGGAGCCTGTTCCACTTCTGTCTGGGAACTGCAGAAAAGGTATGGCGCTTGATATGGACCAGCAAGGAAACAGTATCAAAGCAAGAGAACACATCTTGAGCTGCATGGAAACATCAGCAACAGGTGACCACATCAGTGATCTGGATGAGGTTGATACTGTTGCAGCCAAATCAGATTGTTTTGTACCGTTTTACATGGTCCACACAGTCTTCCAAGGAGAGGGACCTCTGAATGAAAAAGGTCAAGCGATGTGCACGAACTTATACCAGCAGAATACTCAGAGCGTTGTGCTGGGAAAGGAAATCAGCCCAGATGTCTACAATGAGGATCTTACATCATTTCCTGTTTTAGGCTCTGTATGGGATATGGATTCACACCACATGGACCAATCATCGGAAAAGATGAACTCAGTTACCCTAATGAAGTTTTCTCCAGTCCAAAATACGTGGATTAATTTGAGTGCTCATACTGAATATGCTAGCGCTCACAGTACTGAAGATGAATACGAGTCTGATTGTTATCAAAGCAAAGAGCCTCCCTGTAGCAGAACAGAATTTTTACAGACTGAATCAAAGGGTCCTATCCAGATTACGGAAACAAGTACTAATTTTTACAAATCTGTCACCATTCAGATGTCGTCAAATCTGGTGTCCGGCTCGCAAAACGCTCCTTTTAGTGAATGTTTCATTAAGGAGAACTCTTATGAATCTGCATTCATGTCATTAAGAAATGGTGAGGATGAAGAGGATGAAGAAGACTTAGCTTTGAGGGTTGGTGAGCAGAAGAAAAGAGTGAAGGATTCCTCCATTCAGACTGACATTATAGGAATGGAAATGGAGAACAACTGTGCCCACTTGAAGGACTTTGTTGCCCCTCAGAGTCATGGGTTTTGTTTCCCTACAAAATCAATGTGCCTTGACACTGGATCTTTAGGGAAATATGAAGCATCTGATAATGCCCAGGATACCTGGTCTCAGAAATACAGTCACTGCTCTCACTGTTCCTGCATTCGTCATTGCTGTGTTTTACATACATGTCCTATAGCTCCTATGCAAAGTACTCCTGTGAACTGCTGCTCTACCTGCACAAACGTTGAGTTTGAACTCTTGCAAACACTGAAACTTCTTCAGGATTCTTTGAAGGTGATTTCTCCAGTAAGTATTAGGGAAGTCCATGGGGAAAATGTTTGTTTATGTCATTTGTGGCTGTGGTTTCCATAGAAACAAATGGGAGAACATTTGCTATTTTTTGTCTATATTGGAGGGAGTAGATGACAGGAAAATGAGACTGCTTTCAGCAACAAAGTCGTTCTTTGTGCTCCTGTCTGTCCAGGCCCATCCCCTCCGTTCCTATTCTTTGCATATGACAGCAGGGGAAGGGCCACAAGGAAAACAGCATCTCTCTGCTTTGCTCTAATCTGTCTGAATCAGTCTCATTTTCTCACCTCTCCAGCACAGGAAAGGAGGAGAGAGTCAGAGAAAAATGGCAGGTAAAGGGCTTAGGGCCAAATTCACAAAGCAAACCGATTGAGTACCGATCGGTTTGCGACCCCTTTACAATCAAATTTCCCTCTGGCCTGATTCACTTACCTCTCCTGTGATCTGCTTTGAATCCATGCATACAAATGAGGTGAAACGCATGCATACTAGGCAGGGATGTGATTCAGAACACCAAATTTCACATTCGACCAGGCTGGCCGATCAACTGAAGAAGTGACTGCTGGGGACCAGTCGAAAACATCCTTCCGCCTGGAAGCCTGCTCTCTGCCCTCTGCTCTGAAATCTCTCCTGCCTGCTCACCCCGAATGCCGCCCTGCTCTGCCCAGCTTCTGTCTCCTGCTTCTCGCCCTGCTCTGACCCGATCTTCCCCCCGAATGCCACCTTGCTCTGCCCAGCTTCTGTCTTCTGCTCCTCGCCCTGCTCTGCCTTGATCTTCCCCGAATCTCTCCTGCCGTATCGCCTTTCTCCTGCCCTTCCCCGTCCTGCAAGCCCATAGTTTTAACCCACAGGTTTAAAGCAGGTTAAAACCACGGGCTCGCAGGGCTAAAAACTAAAGTTTAAAATGTAAAAATAAAATAAAAATTGTTAAAAAATGTCAGGGCTGGGACGGGCATGCACAGACAGCAATCCATGCAGGCAGATAGAGGCATTCCTCCAATCACCCCCATCTGCATATTTTATCTTCTTGAATTCATCGTACCTGCCTGGATCAGGCCCAATCGGGCAGGTTGATGAATCCAGCCCTTAATTAGGGAACAGAGCATTTTTGCTTACCCCTTTCCTCATGTTGTTTACACAAAGAGAGAATCAGAAGAGTGTTGGTGTATGAGGGCAACAGGACAGAAAGAGACGAGTGGCTTAATTAAGTAGAAGTGTAGCTTTCTACTGTGGAGAGAAAAGGAGAAGGTAAATTTGAAGCAGATGGTGCAGAGTAGAGCTATAAGTAAAAAATAAAAGTAGGGATGAACAATAGATCTTCGAAAAATAATGGAAGACCCACTTTGGGTTCCAAGTTTTGGTAGAGTCCTATTGCTAGATCCCGTGGAAGGGCATAATCGAAAGGAACGTCTAAGTCCGTTTTCATCCAAGTCGCAAGTCGTCCAAAGTAAAAAATAGCTTAGGACACATTTTCGAAAAATACATCCAAATTATTTTCCATTTCGAAAATTGTCTAACTATATGTCCTGCTGATCTGATCATCCAAGCTGCTAAATCGTCCATCTTTATACCACATTTTCGTCCAACTTTTCATCCATGTCAAAAATACCTAGAACAAGCCCTGATGGACGTGGGAGGGGTCTGAACACCCAGACATGGCACCTAAATAGTGGGGTACCTTACAGGGCACTGCTGTGAACTTCACAAAAAGGGTGCCATGTTTTCATCTCACTACAGCTCCCTTATAGGGCATGGTGAGCCTCCAAACCACCTCCAGATCCCCTAGATCCACTTATCTACCACCCCAATAGCCCTTATGGCTGCAGAAGTCACTTATATGCTAGTAAAAAAGGGTTTTGGGGGTGTATAGGGGAGTGCACATGTTTTAATATCAATGCAGTGATTACAGGGGCTTATGGGCATGGGTCCACCTCTCTATGGGTCCATAACCCACCCTGAAAGATGCCTCTGTGAAGCACAACTAGGCTTTCCTATGCCAGGCTGCCAGGTGATGATGTTCTGGAGGCACAATTTTCAAGTGTAATTAATATTTTTATGGGGGTGAAGGGGGGGTCAGTGATCACTGGGGTAGTGTGTGAGGGTCTGTACTTTGTATCTGCAGTACTTATCTGGTGACTTTAGATGGGTTTTTGTGACTTAGACCATGTTTTAAATGGTCTAAGTCACAACGTCCAAGTTCTGTCGATCCTGTGCTGTATAACTTTCAGTTATACATGCAGTACGACTAAGTCTAAGCCTGCCCACGTCCCACCCAATCCCGCCCTCGACACTCCTCCTGACACGCCCCGTTTATCTATGGTCGTTCAGCAGCACTATGGAGGCCTAGGTCATTTATAAATACGTCCAAAACCCAGTATGTTTATCTGCACTTGGACATTTTTGACTGATGATTGTCCAAGTGCCGACTTAGGCCGGTTTTTGGATGTTTTTCTCTTTTGATTATGAGCCCCATAGCGTTTTGAATTTTAGATGATGGCATGTGGTAAAACACATCACATTTATAATTCTATCAATTGATTAACACTTCACAGCTAATCCAGACAGATTATTTGGAGGCAGGTGGTTCCTTTCCACAGAAACATGGTGCCGTGTTTGGTCTTCTGAATATTTGTGACTGTTTAGATTCCATTATGGTGATTATTAATAAACCTTTCAGTCTCCTTTTTGGACCTTGATTCTTCAGTGTTTTTAGTTTTTGGTTTTTTTTTTCGAAAGTCTATTATTCAGTCCTACTTTTGTCTTTAAAAGCCCTACTTTTGTCTTCAAATTCAAAACTTTTGGTTTTTGCATACAGGTTCTTTCTTCTAGGGTTTTGTTTTGGTTTTTTTGGGGGGAAGGTATAGAATACAGCTATTACTTGTTTGTCTTGACAATATTATAAACTACACAATGCAGAGATTGTCTGTTATGCCTGTTTTTACATGAACATAAAATAAGCCATTCTTTCTGAGTCTAAACAAAGTTCATCAAATTCAGCATCCTGTCTTCTACAGTGGCCAGTTGAGGTCACAAATTTCCTGCAGTTCCAAAAACAGTAGGTTAAATTTCTCATAGCTCATTTCCAAGGAAAAGTTATAGTTCTCATAAGTCTATCTGGCTAACAATTCTTGGAACATCTCCAGAAACTTGTTGAAACCTATGGAGGTCCATTTACTAGTGCTCATGTGGGTCATTCCCACGTGCTAAGGTCATTTTAACAATGACCATAAATAAACCCTGATTTTCTATTTATTTCATTAATGGTCATGCACCACCCCAGACCTGCCCATTTCAAACATGGCTGGTCAGAGACAATATAGAGTGGCACTAACCAGTTCAATGCCACTGAATATCAGCGGTAGAGCATGTGATTTGAGCAGGCAGGAGCCACTCCTGTCCCCTTAAATTGCTTTGAATATCAGGTAGAATGTATTTATTTACTTATATCATTTGCTATTCCAACAATAAGGCTGAATAAAGCAGAAAGATGGCGCAGAATACAATCATTAAAAGCAATTCAAGGAAAGAAAGAAAATGGATAGAGAAAAAATGGAAGGGGGGAGAGAAGGGCAAGAAGAAATAAATTCAGGAGGTGTTACAAGAGGCATTGCTTCCCAGCACCAGAGGCTGTGCAGAAATCATGCTCAAATGCCAAGTTTTGAATGCATTCTTTAAACTAAGGAATGAGTTCTCAAAATGAATGCAGGAGTGAAGAGAATTCCAGAGGGAAAGGCCAAGGCAAGAAAAATCATAGGACTCTTTTTCAGTGGCGTACCTAGCATATGTGACACCCGGGGCCCATCATTTTTTTGACACCCCCCCATCTGTACGAAAAACATGATTTTTAGTAACAAGCCACATGTCACACATGAGTACCTAGGAAAAGGCAGCATCTTACATACTGCAGTGAGAAGTACAACAGCAATACACCCATTGTAAAACTAAACAAACCAGACTAGTACAGATCAATCCTACACCGTCAATCCTAACAAAAAAACATATCTTTCGAACACACAAAACACTTCCGCCTAGTATGGAATATGTAATCACAAACTAACCCCTCCCTCTTTTACAAAACTGTAGTGTGGATTTTAGCCACGGAGGTAACAGCTCTGATGCTCATAGAATTCTGAGCTGCTACCACCACGGCTGGCGCTAAAAAACACTCCACAGTTTTGTAAAAGGGGGGATAAAATAGAAATACATAGACAAAAGTTAAATTGAACCAGTAAGAAGCTGCACTCTGCATACAGTGCACCACAGAAACAGTGACACGTGTCTCCTAAAGCAATAAATAAATAGAAAATTTTTTTCCAGCTTTGTCTTCTGTGGTTTCTGCTTTCCTCATCTTCTTGTAACTCTCTTCCTTCTATCCACTGTCTGCTGTCTCTCTTCCCCTATATGGCATCTTCTTTCTTTCTATACCCCTTCCAAAAACTGTATGTCTCCCCCTTCCATCTCTTCTTTCACCCCCATTGGTATGGCATCTCTCTCCTCTCCTTCCCTCTCCCAACCTCTCCTCTGCAATCTCTTTCCCTTTCTTCCCTCATTTTCCTTTTCAATTTATTTTCTGCATCTGTCTAGATTACGTTCTTACTACCCTCTCATCAATATCCTTTTTTACTGTCTACTTAAAGCTTGCCACCTCATTCCCTCACCCCTCCAGTGTTTCCCTAACTCAATCCTTTTCTCCCCATCATGTGCCATCCTTTTATTTATCCCCTCCTTCCATCATGTACCCTCTTTCTCCAACCCTTCCATCTAGTACCTTCTCCTCTCTCTGTCCACTTCCATCCAGTGTCTGCTCCCCTCTTTCTCTCCTCCCATTTTCTTCCTGCATTTGCTCCCTTATCTCTCCCATCTGTACTTCCATCCAGCATAGGCTCCCCACTACCATCCAATGTCTGCCCTTTCTCTCACCATCCACCCCTCTTCAATCAGCATCTGCCCCCTTTCTTTCTCTCCAATATCCTTCCCCCCCTTATGTCTCTCCCCTTTCTCTGTACATCAGTTCTATCAGCACCACCCTTCCATACCACCCTGCACCCTTTCTTTCCCTCCACCACTCTTCCATTCCAGCAATCCTGCTCTTTTCTCTCCCTTCATGCAGCAAGGTCCCACTCCGACGTACTTGCTCTGGAGCGGACTCAGCAGCCGCATACTGGAAGGTCCCGCGATGACTCGTCTGCTGGCTCTGCTCCAGAAGAAGTAAGTTACATCAGAGGGTGTGGACCCAGCAGACGCAGGGAGTTGTGGCAAAGTCCCACAAAGACTGCATCTGCCGGGTTCACCCCCTCTGACATAACTTACTTCTTCCGGAGCAGAGCCGGCAGACGAGTCATCGCGGGACCTTCCTGCACCTCAGCGTGGCTGCCGACTCTGCTCCAGAGAAAGTAAGTCAGAGGTAACGTGACCTTTAATTTTTTTCATCAAAAGGGGACATCTATTAATTGACTGTATATCCTTTCTTTCATTTCTTTCTTTCTGCACTCAGGCCCAAAAATTGTCCCTTTCTATTCCCTCCCTCCTTCCTTACCATGTCTTTAGTGCCCACAGTGCCTACTTCCCATGTCCTTAGTGCCCCCAGTGCCTCCGTCCTGTGTTCTTAGTGCCCCCAGTGTCTCCTTCTCATGTCCATAGTGCCCCCAGTGCCTCTATCCTGTGTCCATAGTGCCCCAGTGCCTCCTTCCTGTGTCCATAGTGCCCCCAGTAACTCTTTCCCGTGTCCATAGTGCCCCCAGTGCCCCAGCCCTGTGTCCTTAGTGCCCCCAATGCCTCCGTCCTGTGTCCATAGTGCCCTCATTGCCCCTGTCCTGTGTCCTTAGTGCCTCCTGTGCCTCCGTCCTGTGTCCATAGTGCCCCCAGTGCCTCCGTCCTGTGTCCATATTGCCCCCAATGCCTCCTTCCTTTGTCCATAGTGCCCCCAGTGCCTCCTTCCCATGTCCATAGTGCCCCCAGTGCCCCATCCTGTGTCCTTAGTGCCCCAGTGCCTCCGTCCTGTGTCCATAGTACCCCAGTGCCCCCGTCCTGTGTCCTTAGTGCCCCCAGTGTCCCCGTCCTGTGTCCATAGTGCCCCCAGTGCCTCCGTCCTGTGTCCATAGTGCCCCCAGTGCCTCCGTCCTGTGTCCATAATGCCCCCAGTGCCCCCTTCCTGTGTCCTTAGTGCCCTCAGTGCCTCCTTCTTATGTCCCCCCACTACCTTCCAGATTTTGTTCACCCCCAAAGCCAGCCTGCCTGCCTGCCTACCTATCTCCCTCCTTCCCTGCCACACTAAAACCAGCCAGCTTGCCTGCCTACATCCTGCCCTCCCTGCCGCGGGAAAAAAAAAGGGCCACTCTCCTTCCTTTCCCCTGGTCCGTGCCGCTGCAATCTTACCTCCCCGATGCTGCTGCTATTCGCCGACAAGAAGTCTTTTTTCCGACATCAATTCTGACGACGGAGAGGACGTTCCGGGCCAGCCAATCACTGCCTGGCCCTGGGTGCACCTCCCCAAGCCGTGCACCCAGGGCGGGACTCCCCCCACCCCCCGTTTACTAAGGTGCTATAGGGCTTTACTGCTTCTTTTACTAAGGTGTGCTAGGGCTTTAATGTGCGGAATAGCTCACGCTACATTGCCGTGCGTGCTAGACCTTAACGCCAGCATTGAGCTGGCATTAGTTCTAGAAGCGTAGCACATGGTAATTTCCTGCTTGCGCTAAAAACGCTAGTGCACCTTAGTTAAAGGAGCCCATAGTCATTGGAAATATCCAGGAGGAGGAGTGATTGAGAAGCAAAAGCAAGAAGAGAAGTATGTGTTGAGTGAAGGAGCCTGGAGACTGCAAACAGGCCAGATAAGCAGAGGGGTTAGAATGCAAGGCACGGCACACCAAGATAAGGATTTTGAAGCTGATGTTTTAAATGATTTCACCAAGCAGGAGAGAGAGGCTCCTGCTGGTTTGATCACGTTGTGCGGGTTAAGAGCAGAAGTTCAGTAGTATTTAACCAGTGAATGCCACTGAATAACAGCTCTGACTGGCAACTATTAGTGCCCGGGTATCTGGAGGCAAAGTTAAAGAAGACCTAGAGTTTATTTGGGCATCGCCAGTAATCATTTGTTGATGCCTAGATGGCAGACTGAACATGCTGGACTACGCAAAATGCAGACCTAACTACACCTAATTAGCTGTTGAGGTACAACACTGAATATTGGCTGTAACCAGTTAACTTTCAGGCACAACAAAACACCTGGAAATGTAATGCCGGCTCCTGAATAGGGGCCAGCACTGAATACATGAGTCTAATTTAACTGGTGGCATTCATTGTTTAATTATGGATAAATACTGCCCCCCCACCCCCCACCCCGATCTTCAGACTGTGGGATAAAACTAGTAAACTACTGTGGTCTGCAGCAATACCAGAAATTCAGTGCCGGCTCTGTATCTGGCAACCAGCATTGAATTTCTGTTTTATCTTTGGCCAGCCGAGAAATAGCTGGCAAGGTCAATATTCGGTGGCTGGCCAGCTAAGTCTTAGCAGCCAAAGACACCTTTTAAGGTGACTGTATGGTCACTCAAGCTAGTTAGTGAGCCACTGAATATTGGTGGTGACTAGCTATGTCATGTTTCAAAAAATATCAACAAGCACGACACTCTCCTCTATCTTAATGTTCTTAATTTCACTTATTGCTTATATCACTTATTAATAATTAGTTATCATATGCTCAGAACATTTCAAGAGCCTTTCTTCCAAATTTTCATACACAGCCTCAGCAGCTACACTTGAGTATCATATTTCATGTAATGTTCAAGCCTAAAAGTAGCCAGCCTCTTCATTGGCCTTTAAATTAGTTATCCTTAATATTTTTTTTAAATAGTTAAATATACTTAGAACCAATAAATAACTTATCTCCCAAGATGAGATGTTATTTATTGGCTCTAAGGGCTCCTTTTACTAAGATGCGCTAGCGTTTTTAGTGCGCACTTAGTGCGCACTACATTGCCGCACACGCTACACGCTAATGCCTCCATAGAGCTTGCATTAGTATTTTTCGTGTAGCGTGGGTTTAGCGCGCGCTAATCTTTAGTGTGTGATAAAAATACTAGCTCACCTGTGTGCGGGGTTTGAGCCGCCTGGGCCAATTAGGCCCATAGGCCAGCCATTCCGGAGATGGCTGGCCTGTCAGACGGATGGGCTTGGCACCCGTCTGTCCGACCAATAATTTTTAAGGTACGGGGAGGGGGGTGGGGGATAGTGGGGTCGGCGGGGGGTCATGGGTCAGTGGGGGGGATTGGGGTTTGGGGGGGCCAGTCATGGGGGGATTGTGTCGAGGGCAGGAGGACCTGGGATCCCTCCTGCCCATATTTTAGTGGGGGGTTGGGGTTAGGGGGTGTCACCGGGCCAGTAGGGCTTGGGATCCCTCCTGGCCGGATCGTGGGGGGGAGGGGGGTTGGATATCGCCGGGCCAGGAGGGCTTAGGCTCCCTCCTGGCCCCATCGGATTCGGCGGGGGGAGGGGGGTTGGGGATCACGGGGCAAGAAGGCTTGGGCTCCCTCTTGCCCCGATTCTGTCGGGGAGTCAGGGTGCCACCGGAGCAAGAGGGCTTGGGCTCCCTCTTCCCCCAAATGTAGTCGGGGGTTTGGGGTGTTGCTGGGCAGGAGGACTTGGGCCCTCTCCTGCCCGATTGTAATAGCCAGGGGAGGGCTGATCGCTGCAGGAGAGATGGCTCATCTCTCCTGCCAGCGATGATGATCGCCCACTCCCATCCGAACCATGGCACATCGGAGTGAGGATCGCCGGCAGGGGAGATGCCCTGCCGTGATGCTCACCCTGAAGTGCTGCGGTTCGGAAGGGGGGGGGCGATCACCATCGCTGGCAGGAGAGATGAGCCATCTCTCCTGCAGCGATCAGCCCTCCCCCGGCTATTACAATCGGGCAGGAGAGGGCCCAAGCAATAGGCAGGTTGCAGCGATCAGCTCAGCGGTCCCTTTTTCAGCACTTATACCTGTTTTGACTTGGTCTAAGTCAAAACATATAAGTGCCGACTAAGCAACCTGCCTAAAGTTTTGGTTATACCTGCTGTATGCCTAGGTCTAGGTCGGCCCACCTCCTGACCACCGTCCGCCCTTTCCCCTCCTCTAAAAACACCTCTTTTTGGTCTATGTGTTTAGAGGCAGGGGAAAGGACTAAGCTGGTTTTAGATATGTCTAAAACCAGCTTTGATTATGGGTACTTGGACGATCAGGCTTTTTGATCGTCCAAGTACCCATTTAGGCCACTTTTTAGACGTGGTTTTTTTTTTTATTATGAGCCCCTTAATCCTTCCCTGGTCTTGTGGCATAACCAGTCCCGGACTAGCCACCGACTGGGATATTCAGCAGAAGATGGCCAGCTATCTCCCATTGAATATCGGCAGATATATGGATATGTACTAGTAGCCATTCCTGTTTGGCCAAATAGCACTGAATATCAGGCAGTTGGTGTTCAAGTCAATGGTGACATTAGCAGACACTAAAAAAAAGTGAAGTGGTCAGAAAATGGAAGGGGGGAATTTCAGTGGGAATGAAAGGAAAATTCATTTTACCAAGAAGGTGGTGATCACCACTAACAGTCTACCAGCAGGAAGGAGAAGCAAACTGGCAACCAAAAGAGTGAAGGTGGTCAGTGAAAGGAGAAACAGTCAAAATTATCACCAATGTAAATCTTTTGAGAGTTGACCTAGCTAGTAAAGTTGCCTACATCAGGGGTTATTCAATTCTCAATAAATCAAGTATTACATAATTATATAGCACTGACTTGTTTATCCTCAGATTCCGTTGAATGCCAGTTGGCACAGTCAACTCTCAATAGATTTGCTTTGGTGATAACCTTGGCTGTTTCTCCTCTCCTTGGTCACCTTCACTACTTTGGTTGCTATATACTGTATACTGTGCAGGTTACTTCCTGTTGTTGTGTGAGACAGAAGGTGTTAAAAGCAAGGCAAAGAAATGACTGAAAACCAAATATAGGCCAGGGGCAGGAAAAATGAGGCTATGTTCCGTCTAAGCGGATTTGTATGTAACTCAGAACCTGTAGATTTTAAGATTCTTGCTGCTTACTTCTGCTCTCAGCTGACAAAAAGGCCAACTGACCCTACCGCAGTGTTCCCTCTAAGGCACAGCATGAACAACCACACACTGTTCTTTATGTGGCCATGCAACATTCCTGAATCTGCTGCAGGAGAAGTGTAGGAGTCTGCTCCTGGAAATACTGCTCAGTGAAATCAAATGAAGCCGCAACCGCGTTCTTAAGTGCAAGTCTGTAACTCGGGGACTGCCTGTGTAGTCTAAGAGTGTCGCTCACAAAAATACTTGCAAATCTGGAAAATTGTTGGTTTTTAGAACTTGTCGCTCACACGAAAGAAAAACTAAACTAAATTAAACTAAACCTTAAGTTTATATACCGCATCATCTCCACAGAAGTGGAGCTCGACACGGTTTACAGGAATTAATAAAGAAAGGAACTCCAATGGAAAGAAGAAGGGCTTGGTAAAAAGGAAGGAAAGAGGGGACTTAGTATAATGGAGAGGGAGGGAGTAGTTACATTTTGGAGAAAAGCCAAGTTTTCAAATGTTTTCTGAAGTGTTGGAGGGAGGTCGAACTCCGAAGATGGGCAGAAAAGCTGTTCTACAGCTCGGTGATCCTGAAGAGGAGGGATGTTCCAAGTTTTCCTGTATGGGATATGCCTTTTAAAGAGGGGAAGGATAGTTTGAATTTTTGAGTGGATCTGGTGGAGTTAGGATTCGAGGAGAGCCAAGATAGTGGAAAAAGGGGAGGAAGGATGCCGTGAAGGGATTTGAAGGCTAGGCAGGTGCATTTGTAGTGAACCCTGAGGATGACTGGGAGCCAGTGAAGCTTAGACAGAAGCGGGGAGACGTGGTCAAATTTGCTTTTAGCGAAAATTAGTTTAGCTGCGGTGTTCTGAATCCGCTGAAGTCTGAGAAGACTTTTCTTTGTTAGGCTTAGGTAGATGGAGTTGCAGTAATCTAGTCTGGATAGAATAATGGATTGAATGAGGACAGCAAAATGTTGTTGGTGGAAGCAGGATCTGACTTTTCTTAGCATGTGAAGAGATTGAAAAAGCATTTTTTTACTAGGGAGTTGATGTGGTCGTTGAAGGACAAAGTAGAGTCGATGATGATTCCCAGAACTTTGCTAGAGTGCTCAAGCTGCAGATTGGTACCAGAGGATAAAACTTGCACAAAGCCAGCCATAGAAGGAACATTTCTGGTTGGGTCATGAATTTTATCTGCTCAGACCTATATTATTACTAAGCACTGTGCAGCATAAACCACATGGTTTAATATTACTGGCAATTTTAAATACTGGAACTAAAAGAACACACTAAGCAACCTGTAAGTCAGAACACCTTTATCTTTAAATGAAATATCTTATTCCGCCTTGCTTTTTTATGTAGTGCTCCCTTCAAGAAATGGAAAGAGTGAAGAATTCCTGCCAGCATTATCGAGAGCAGCTTGTGGAGATTGAACAGCTATTGTTTGAGCAGCAAGCTTTGTCTTCCAGTGCGTTATCAACGGAAGGAAGGTGACTGCATTCCTCTGTAGAATATTAAGGGGGTAATTCTATAGAGGTTGCCATTTAGGTGCCAAAATGAGCATCAACCCCTGCTTGGTAAAAGCATTTGGGCACCCAGATGCCATTATATAACAGAGTGTAAGTTGGGATTTAGGGCTCCTTTTACGAAGGTGCGTTAGGGCCTTAACGCGTGGAATAGCGTGCGCTAAAAGCCCACGCGTGCTAGCTGCTACCGCCTCCTCTTGAGCAGGTGGTAGTTTTTTTGGGCTAGCGCGCGCTATAGCATGCGCTAAGCCGGTACATGAGCTAAAAATGCTAGCGCACCTTCGTAAAAGGAGCCCTTAATGTCAACATTTAGATGCAAACACCTACACTTGGCCTGTGGCAAGTATTAATACACCTGTCTAAGTGTTCCATTTTGGCATGGAACTTACAGTATTTCAGAATAGTAGCTTGCATGCTTATCTGCAAATTTAAGCCACTTACCGCTTAATGCCCCTTAGCACCAATTAAGGATTAAATAAGCACTTAAGTTACACATGTGCTAGTATGTCTATAATATACTGTACATTTGCAATTTCCCCTGGTTTCTATATGTGGTGACTAAAGTTGCACATGTAAATTTGGTCACATGGCCAAATTGTGCATGCAAATTAAGCGCTAGTCGGTGCTGATAATCTGCCACTATCAAGCAACTATTGGCACTTAGAATTTACGCGCACAACTTTCTAAACATATTCTATAATGTGGTGCACATGAATTCTAATGGGTGGATCTCAAAAGGGGGTGTGGCCAAGGAAGAGGCTTGGGCGGGTTGTGGGCATTCCTAAAAATTACGCGCACTGTTATAGAATACGCCCGATCCACACAAAATGTAGGTACGGGCATTCACACCAGGTTTTAGTTGGCATAAATGGTCACACCTAAATTTTAGTCATATGGCAAGGTACTACGCATATACTATAAGTTGCACCTAACTATAGGTGTGGTTTATAGAATAGCGCTAATCTCATTTTTATTCTGCACTGACTTTTTCAGCACCATACAGTATATAGAAGTTTGTGCGGTATGCATAAATATGCTCTCAATGTTACAGAATGAGGAAGGAACTAAGAGGGCAATTTAATTATTTTACATTAATGGCATCACCACCATAAATATTAGAATTACTCACTCAACCTATTGTGTTTAAGATTACCATTCTTTTATGGGACATAACACAATTCTTAACATAACGTGATTTAATCACTTTTCTACTCCTGATGGAATGATATTTTGTGGTATAGAAAACCAATTCTGCTATGTGGAAAATAATAAATCATATCCATTAAAGTATCAGCTATAAGTTCACATGTCTGTCTTTTCTGCAGAGAGGAGTCAAGAAGACTTCAAGGATTGCGCCGAGCTGTTCACCAAGAGATTGCAGAACTAGAATTCCAGCTGAATGATCGGATCCGCCAGTTTAAGGAAGGAATTACAATGGTATTGTAAAGATTCTTGCTCCTTATTTCCTGAAGAGTATTCTAGTTCTTGGGGCAACATCTCTGTAGAGGAGAGACAGACTCAGAGGGTAGTTTTAAAGCAGCAGTAAACTGCATTGTTTACCAAGGCTGAGTAACTAACCTCTGAATCTGTTTTCTCTTTACAGGGTCTCTGCCATTTTAAAATACATACATTTATGTGCTAATCGCACAGGTGGGCAACCTTGGCCTTCAAGAGCTGCAACCCAGTTGAGTTTCCATAATTTCTCCAATGAATATGCATGAAATTTATTTGCATGCACTACCTCCATTGTGTGCAAATAGATTTCATACATATTCATTGGGTAATCCTGAAAACTTGACTGGGTTGCGGCCCTCAAGGAACAAGGTTGTCCATCCCTGTAGTGCATTCCTATGTATGTATGTCATTCTACAAACATATCATAACACTCAGTTTCATCCCCACAGACTTGTATATACTTTTTAATCGATCCTCAGCTTGCTTTGCTGGCTTTCCACAATGTTCAATGCTGAACCCTTAAGCCCACTTTCAACATTGGATCATATTATTTTAGCTTTTTAAATTTTTTTCATCTTTTCTTCTCTTAACAATTTTAAATAAGCAGCACTCTGAGGTTGTGAGTTCAAATCCCACACTGCTCCTTGTGACCCTGGGTAAGTCACTTAATCCCCAATTGTTCCAGGTACATTAGATAGAAACATAGAAAGATGACGGCAGATAAGGGCTAAAGCCCATCAAGTCTGCCCATACCATTGACCCTCTTTTAAGTCTACTGCCCCCCTTAACTCTACTGACCTGCTCTATTAAGTCTCTATTCTAGCGACCCTATTCATTGGTATGACTCTCGCAGTGATCCCACATAGGTATCCCATTTATTCTTGAAGTCTGGGATACTGCGGGCTTCGATCACCTGTACTGGAAGCTTGTTCCAATGCTCTATCACTCGTTCCGTGAAGAAGTACTTCCTGACGTCTCCACGAATCTTCCCTCCCCTGAGTTTGAGCGGATGTCCTCTTGTGTTCGAGGGTCCTTTGAGAAGAAAGATATCATCTTCCACCTTGACCCGTCCTGTGATGTACTTAAATGTCTCAATCATGTCTCCCCTCTCCCTACGCTCCTCGAGGGTATAGAGCTGCAATTTGTTCAGTCTTTCTTCGTACGAGAGACTCTTTAGCCCCGAGACCATCCTGGTGGCTATCCGCTGAACCGACTCAATTTTGAGCACATCTTTACGGTAATGTGGCCTCCAAAATTGCACACAGTATTCTAGATGAGGTCTCACCATGGCTCTGTACAATGGCATCATGACCTCAGGCTTCCTGTTGACGAAACTTCTCTTGATGCAACCCATCATCTGCCGTGCCTTAGATGAAGCCTTCTCCACTTGAGTAGCAGTCTTCATGTCTGCACTGATGATCACTCCCAAGTCTCATTCTGCCGTAGTCTTGGTCAAAGTTTCTCCATTCAAGGTGTAAGTTCTGCATGGATTTCCATGTCCGAGATGCATGACCTTACATTTCTTGGCGTTGAAGCCCAGCTGCCAGATAGAGGACCAACTTTCTAAAGTACGGAGGTCCTGTTCCATAGTATCCTTCAGATTGTAGCCGTTTATAATATTGCATAGTTTGGCATCATCAGCGAATAAGGTTACCTTACCTTGAAGCCCTTAGGTCAAATCCCTAATGAATATGTTGAAGAGGAGTGGACCCAGGACTGAGCCCTGCGGCACTCCGCTGGTCACTTCCGATGTTTTGGAGAGGGTACCGTTAACCATCACCCTCTGAAGTCTGCCACTTAGCCAATCTTTAACCCATGCAGTTAGTGTTACTCCTAACCCCATCGATTCCATCTTGTTCAGCAGTCTGCGGTGTGGGACGCTGTCAAAAGCCTTGCTGAAGTCAAGGTATACAACGTCTAAGGAGTCTCCCGAGTCCAGCCTTCTTGTTACCCAGTCAAAGAAGCTGATAAGATTGGACTGGCAGGACCTACCCTTGGTGAATCCATGTTGACTTGGGTCCCGGAGATTCCCCTCTTTCAAGACCTAATCTAATTTATGCTTAATTAGTGTTTCCATGAGTTTACACACTATTGAAGTGAGACTCACCGGTCTATAGTTTACAGCCTCAGCCTTGCAACCCTTTTTATGCAGAGGAATGAAGTTGGCTGTTTTCCAGTCCAACGGAACTTTCCCCGTGCTTAGTGAGAGATTGAAGAGCATGGCCAACAGTTCCGCCAGAACATCTCTCAATTCTCTAAGCACTCTTGGGTGTAAATTGTCCAGTCCCATGGCCTTGTTCTCCTTGAACCTTGTCAGTTCGCTGTAGACGTCTTCAGGTGTGAACTCAAAATTCTGAAATGGGTCTTCCGCAATTTGTTTTGCCATCAACTATGGTCCGTGTCCCGGTGCCTCACAGGTGAAGACTGAGCAGAAATATTCATTTAGTATTTCGGCTTTTTCAGAATCCGCCACAGCGTAGTTTCCGTCCGGTCTTCTAAGGTGTACTATGCCGTTTGTGTTCCTTTTCCTATCACTAATATACCTGAAGAAAGATTTGTCCCCTTTTTTAATGTTTTTTGCCAAAGTTTCTTCCACTCGAAGTTTGGCCTCCCTAACTGCTGTTTTGACCGCTGCAGACCTGGTCTTATATTCTACTTTAGTTTCCCTTCTCTGTGTACGTTTGTAGGAAAGAAATGCTGTTTTCTTCTCCTTAATGAGGTGCGAGATCTCCTCAGTGAACCATTGGGGTTTATTGTTTCTTTGCCGTTTGTCTACCGATTTTATGTAGCGATTAGTAGCTTCGTGTATGGATGATTTCAGGTACGACCACATAGCTTCCACATTACCGGTCTCTGCTTGGTCTTGCAGCGTCTGATGGACGAAATCTCCCATGCGTGTGAAGTTGGTGCCCCGGAAGTTAATTACCTTTGTTTTTGTGATTGATTTAGGGAATCCTTTCCTAAGGTTGAACTATACCATGTTATGGTTGCTGGAGGCTAGTGTATCTCCTACCAAGACCTCTGAGACGCTTTCCCCATTGGTGAGTACCAGGTCAAGGATCGCCTGGGCCCTAGTGGGCTCCGTTACCATCTGTTTTAGTTGTGCACCATTTATGGAGGCCAAAAGCCTCTTGCTGCTACTGGTGGTTGCTGAAAATGTGTTCCAGTCTGCATCAGGCATGTTGAAGTCCCCAAGCAGTACAGTGTCGCCCCGTAGAGTGATATTCTCTATGTCCTCAATTAATTCCATGTCCATGTCTTCCATTTGTCTTGGGGGTCTGTATACCACACCAAGATACAGGCATTTATTGCCACCTCTTGCCAGATAGAGTGTGAGCCTGCCAGGACATATAAGGAAAAATACTTGAGTACCTGAATGTACACCACTTGGGTTATAAGTGGTATATAAATACTAAAAATAAATAAATATATAATGTCACTTATCTGGAATTAAACCGTTGCAAGGATCGCCTCTCCCAACATGTCCATGTTTCAAATATCTTCTTCAGGGTCAAGGCTCCTCCAGTATTATTTTCTACAGCCACATGCAACAGTGTTACTAAATGCCAGCTACGTATAATACATCATAAAAACTATAATTTCAAGCTAATACAAAAAAGTGATGTAAAAACTTACTTCTTAGCTTTCTATTTATCACACGGAGTACTGCATCGCTGTAAACGGTTAAGCCTAACGAAGAAGCAATTATCTTTATTTCTTAATTTGAGCCATGTCTGACATCAGTTCCTCCTTTATACAGACCAGTAGATGACAAATTAGAATCCCATTGCAGAAACAAACATACAAGTGTATTGCACTTCAATCACATCAGTTCATTCGCCTCACTACGGTGAAGTCATAGCAGAGACATCCAGTCCAGTTCTTTATCCAGTTCTGGCACTAGCGAATTTAGACGGAAGATCCATTTTTGTTCTTTTAAATTCTCTAACCGACGTCTGTCATAAGCGCTGATTAGAGAATCATGGAACCTGCCACCGCTCCCCCCTGCCCCCCCCCCCCACAACGATCACAGCAAAAGGGATGCCCAGTCCCTTCTGCCCACATCCACCGTGACTACTTTGCAAAGATTGTGGCAGGAAGGATGCCAAGTTCCTCCTGCCTGCACTTGCCGCAACATCCCCGCAACGTTCTCCAGCAGGAGAAATGCCCAATCTCTCCTGCCAAAACCCCTCCTAAAGCCCCAAAAGTTACATTACATTACATTACATTAATGATTTCTATTCCGCTTGTGCCTTGCGGTTCTAAGCGGATTACAAGTTAGAAGACTGGACATTTCCAGTAGCATTGCAGTACATGTAATCAAGAATGCGTCAAGTTACAATTGTTATTCTGGACTTTTCCAGGAGAAATTGATAGCAGATAGTAGATAGTGATAGGTTGTTTAGTTCTCTGGCAGAAGAGATGCCTAATTTCTCCTGCTGACACCTCCCCCACCGAATGTTTGCCGGCAGGAGAGATGCCCAATCTCTCCTGCTGGATACCCCACAACCACCCAGACCCTCCCAAGCCCACCCCCACTGGATCCCCCGATCCACACCTGGACCCCCATAACTCTAACTTTCTTGCGTCTGGCCAGCAGGCCTGACTTCACTGGAATGGTGGGCCTGTCCCTTCCTGGTGCATCATGGGATGCACCAAAGAGGGGCCTAAGGCCTTGATTGGCCCAGGCGCTTTAGGTCCCTCCAGTAAGAGGGGCCTTAGGCATCTGGGTCAACTGGAATCTTAGGCCCGTTTTCCAATGCATTCTGGGATGTGCTGGCAGTGGCCTATGATTCCAATTGATCATATCCCCTAGGCCTTAAGAGCTAGGGCCAATCAAGACTTTAGGCCCCGCCCTGGTGCATCGCAAGATGTACCAGGAAGTGGCAGGCCCACCATGCCAGTGAAGGCAGGCCTGCCAGCTGGATGCAGGAAGGACCTGTCCGTCCATCCATCTAAACAAGGTTGGGGAGGAAGGGGTCTGAGTGGGGGTGAGGGGGGTCCAGTGGGGGTGTCTGGCAGGAATGATTGGGCATCTCTCCTGCTGGAGAACTTTCAGGGGTTCGGGGGATGTCAGCAGGAGAAAGTGGGCATCTCTCCTGCTGAAGAACTTTTGGGAGGGTCGCAGCGGGTGCAGCCAGGAGGGATAGGGCATCCCTCCTGCCATGATCATTGTGGGGGGGTGAGGGAGGGGGTCATGACAGGTGCGGGCAGGAGGGACTTAGCATCCATAAGAACATAAGAAACGCCCTCACCAGATCAGACCAAGGTCCATCTAGTCCGACGATCCGCACACGCGGCGGCCCATTTAGGTACTCCTTTTTGGAGACCCGGATTTACCGTATCCCTCAATATGATATGCAAGAAGGTGTGCATCCAACTTGCGCTTGAATCCCAGAACAGTAGTCTCCTCCACAACCTCCTCCGGGAGTGCATTCCAAGCACCCACCACGCGCTGTGTGAAACAGAACTTCCTGACATTTGTCCTAAACCTGCTGCCACTCAGTTTCAGGCTATGTCCTCTTGTCCGTGTCACATCAGAATATTTCAGTAATGCTTCTTCTTGGTCTATTTTATCAAATCCTTTTAATATTTTAAAAGTCTCTATCAAATCCCCTCTCGGTCTTCTCTTCTCAAGGGTAAACAGCCCTAGCTTCCTGAGTCGATCTTTGTAGCTCAAATGTTCCATTCCTTTGATAAGTTTCATGGCTCACCTCTGCACTTTCTCCAGCAGAGTTATATCCTTTTTAAGGTATGGAGACCAGTGTTGGACACAGTATTCTAAGTGCGGTTGGACCATTGTTCTATAAAGTGGCATTATGACCTCTTCCGTTCTACTCGTAATCCCCTTCTTAATTATGCCCAACACCCTGTTCGCTTTCTTCGCCGCCGCCGCCGCACATTGTGCCGATGGTTTTAGGGTACTGTCAATCAGTACCCCCAAATCCCTTTCCTGTTCGCATTTTGGTAACTTCACCCCCAACATCCTGTACTCATGTTCCTTGTTTTTCTTTCCTAGATGCATCGCCTTGCATTTGTTTATGTTAAAGTTCATCTGCCACTTTATCGCCCACGTTTCCAGCTGGTTCAGATCTTTCTGGAGGTCCTCGCAGTCCCTTAGAGAGCCAACCGCCCGACATAGTTTTGTATCATCTGCAAACTTTATTATATTGCATGTTGTTTCCTCATTGTAGGGGCGGGGGGACGGGTTGCCTGGGCCACTTTGCTGATCGCGGCAGCTGCGATCAGCTTAGCAGCCCGATCCGGAACTTATACCTGTTTTGGTTTGGTCTAAGTCAAAATGTATAAGTTCCATCCAGACAACCTGTTAAACTTTCGATTATCGCTGCTGGACAACTAAGTCTAGGCCGGCCCACATCCCGCCCTAACCACTCCTCAAAAAACGCCCTTTTTAACTGTAGGCACATAGTGGCAGTCAAAAGGCCTAAACTGCTTTTAGATACGTCTAAAACCCGTTTTGATTATTGGTACTTGGACGACCTGTCTTTTTGATCGTCCAAGTGCCGATTTAGACAGGTTTTTAGACGTACAGTATTTTCTTTTCGATTATGTACCTCACAATGATTTTTGATGCAGTGGTTTTCTGAGGTCTTTTTTCCTCCATTAGTATTCTTACTATTTATAATGGACATGTTTGAAGTTATGATTTCTCTCCCCCCTCCCCCAGTATCCGGTCTTCTTCCCATTTTCCTTCCTGCAGCTTTCAATCTTTGGGCACTGGCAGCATCAGTAAAACACATTGCCTCTCCTTTAACCTCCAGTCCTGATAAGTAGGACTGCATCAGAGGAAAACCTTATGGGTCTCCAAAGGCAACGTGTTTAATCTGACTTATGCTGCCGGCGCTCAAAGACTGAAAGCTGCTACATGGGGAAAAGACTGAGAGAGGTGGGATGTCAGAAAGCCAACCTCCCCTCCTCTCAATAAAATGCAGCTTTTTAGGTGTCAGTTTTAAGAGTCTGCTGGCAAAGCACACACATAGACACCATGTTTTAAAAATGTTATTTAGGGGAGTTACTGCACCCCTTAAGCACCACCTAACTATTACTCCAGAGTATTTTAAGAGCAAGATGACTATTTACCAGCCTAACAGATTGTTGCATTCTAAAAATTATTTTCTGTTAAAGGCCAATTTTAATCCGAAATATGTCAAAACTTGTGCAATGACTTTTTGTTGTGCTGGGGCAAAATTATGGAATTCGCTGGTAGGGCAGTTATGAAAACGTGCTGATAGAGGATCTTTCAGAAAACTTCTCAAAACACAATTGCTTGTTAATGTCTTTTTATAGGATCTGATTTGTCCTGTTATTGTATTGTTTTTAAGCATTAAGCCTAGGAACTAGACAATATAGAAATTTTAAAAATAAAATAAATAAAAATTGATGGCATTATAGAACATTTCCCCTGATATTCAGCGCTATTTAACTGTCTAGAAACTGCTCTTGGCTGGTTAAATAGTGTTTAGCCAGCTAACCACTAATATTCAGTGGTAGATAGCTGGTCATCTCTGAGATGGATAACCTGGACATACTGGACTAACTTGTATATGCTGGACATTACAGACACTTAAACGTATATTTTCCCACAGCCTAAAAACCAGCCTTCCTTTACAAGCTAACCAGATGGAACAGCCTGCCTTGCTATCTGTGAACACATGTATCCTTTGAAATGCTAACCCAGCTGGTCTTTGCTACAAAGTTCTTGTCTCCATTCCCTGCTGGGAGGATACTTCTCCAAGGTTCTATGGCCATTGTTCATTTGTGCTGAGCTGTTATCAGTGCTGTATGACTTAACATATGCAAACCACCCTGAAAAGCCATAAAATATTTATAACAAGCAACAACCCCTGCAGGATGAAGGGGGAGGAAAAACGTGGGAACCTGGTACCAAGAAAGAAGTTTTTTTTTTTTTTAATCTTTATTCATTTTTAAACTTAAAGAAGTTTTAAACCATAGGCTGTACATTTGCTGTCTGTCTCTGAAGCAAGCTATGGGAACCAGGCACAGCTGGGGTGCTGGAAGGTCATCCTTGCCAATTTTCAGCATCTGCAAGGTGATAAGGATTCTAGACATGGAAGAAGAAAGTTCCTGCTCTGCTCCTGAGGGGGGAAGTGAGACAGGAGTGGACTGGGGGGGGGGATAGTTAGGTATACATTTTTTGTACCAATAGGGACATACATGACCAGAGTTCGGGGATGTGCTTTTTTTTATGAACAGAGAGAGAATTTCTCTATATAACAATCCATGAATCACAGGTAAAACCAGAGAGATTCACTTGCTTATGTCAGCGGGGAAGTGCTAGCCCCCTGTTAGGCATATCAGTGTAAGTTCTACTCTCCATTGCATATGCTGAACTGACAATATAATATTTCTTTCTGCTATGTCTTTGCTGCTGTAATTTTGTAAGTCTTTATACTAACAATAAAAATATTGTCTGTTTTGGAAAATACAATACCGTCTTGTAGTCATTCCAATGAGGTAAAATAAGTGGCATTACCGTATTTTCTCGCATATAACGCGCACGTTATACGTGGTGTTTACATACCGCGCACACCCTTGCACGTTATACGTGTAAGCGCGTTGTACAAAAATTTTTTTACATAGTCCCCCCGATGTCCGATTCACCCCCCGCAGGACCACTCGCACCCCACCCCAAAGAACCGCTCGCACGCACCCGCACCCGCATCCCCACCCCGAAGGACCACTCGCACGCACTCCCACCCGCACCCGCTCCCCCACCCTGAAGGACCGCTCGCACCCCCACAGCCTCCCGACCCCCCCCATCATGTAGAAGCTCCTACCGGTGTCCTGTTGCTTCCTCTTGGCGGTCCCGACTCCCCGACACGATCGGGGCAAGAGGGAGCTCAAGCCCTCTTGCCCCAGCCAACCGCGGCACCCCCGACACGATCGGGGCAAGAGGGAGCTCAAGCCCTCTTGCCCTCCCGACTCCCCGACATGATCGGGGCAAAAGGGAGCCCAAGCCCTCTTGCCCCGCCGACTCCCCAACTCCCTGACAATATCGGGCCAGGAGGGAGCCCAAGTCCTTCTGGCCCTTGCGACCCCACCCCCCGCTAGTTGTTCGGGCCAGGAGGGAACCCAAACCCTCCTGTCCACGGCGACCCCTACCCCCACCCCGCACTAAATTACGGGCAGGAGGGATCCCAGGCCCCCTGCCCTCGACGCAAACCCCCCTCCCCCCAATGACTGCCCCCCCCAGAACCTCCCACCGCCCCCCCAGCCGACCCGCAACCCCCCTGGCCGACCCCCATGACACCCCCACCCCTCTTCCCCGTACCTTTGTGTAGTTGGCCGGACAGACGGGAGTCAAACTCGCCTGTCCGGCAGGCAACCAACGACAGAATGAGGCCAGATTGGCCCATCCGTCCCAAAGCTCCGCCCAACCGGACCATGTGCCCAAGGCCCTGGCCCCAGGAGGGACCTAAGGCTCCCGGGCCTATTCTGATTGGCCCAGGTGCCTTAGGCCCCACCAGTAGGCGGAGCTTTGGGACGGATGGGCCAATCCGGCCTCATTCCGTCGTTGGCTGCCTGCCGGACAGGCGGGTTTGGCTCCCGTCTGTCCGGCCAACTACACAAAGGTACGGGGAAGGGGGGTGGGGGGGTCATGGGGGTCGGCCAGGGGAGTCGTGGGTCGGCTGGGGGGTGGTCAGAGGTTCTTGGGGGGGTGGTCGTTGGGGGGAGGGGGGGTTTGCGTCGAGGGCAGGAGGGCCTGGGATCCCTCCTGCCCGTAATGTAGTGCGGGGTGGGGGTAGGGGGTCGCCGTGGCCAGGAGGGTTTGGGCTCCCTCCTGGCCCGAACAACTAGCGGGGGGGGTCGCCAGGGCCAGGAGGACTTGGTCTCCCTCCTGGCCCGATATTGTCGGGGAGTTGGAGAGTCGGCGGGGCAAGAGGGCTTGGGCTCCCTTTTGCCCCGATCATGTCGGGGAGTCGGGGGGGCAAGAGGGCTTGAGTTCCCTCTTACCCCGAACGTGTCGGGGGTGCCGCGGTTGGCTGGGGCAAGAGGGCTTGAGCTCCCTCTTGCCCTGATCATGTTGGGGAGTCGGGACCGCCAAGAGGAAGCAGCAGGTCACTGGTAGGAGCTTCTACATGATGGGGGGGGGGGGGTTGGGAGGCTGTGGGGGTGCGAACGGTCCTTCAGGGTGGGGGTGCGGGTGCGAGTGCGTGCGAACGGTCCTTCGGGGTGGGGGTGCGGGTGCATGCGAGCGGTCCTTCGGGGTGGGGGTGCGAGCAGTCCTGCGGGGGGGGGGTGAATCGGACGTCGGGGGGGCATCAGGCTTTCAGGGTGGGGAGAGGAGAGTCGGGGCGGGCGAAAGGAGAGTCGGGGTGGCCAGAGGAGAGTCGGGGCGGGCGAAAGGAGTGTCGGGCGGCGACGGGAGAGTCGGGCAGCATGCGCGGTATACGGGTGTGTGCGGTATATAAAAATTTATGTATATAAATTTGTGTTTTTCGCGCGCTATACCCGTGTGCGCGTTTTACACGGGTGCGCATTATCTATGTGAAAATACGGTACTTCATCTTCAATGAATATTTAAGGTTAGCAGCTAGTTGAAAATATTCAGTGCTGGCCAGCTAAGTTTCATGGCCAAATTGGACAGCATAAATAGCAGTCCTAAATTTAGTCACTATTAACTTAGCTGGCCAGCTCTGAATATTCACTTTCCCTCCTTTTATCAGTAGCGCTAGAGGTTTTAAGCACGGGCTGGTGAGGTAAGTGCTCTGACACTGATAGGAATTCTATTAGCGTCTTAGCATTTACTATGCTGGCTCGCACTAAATTTCAAGTTTCAAGTTTATTTATAGCTTGATATATTGACCATCACACGTATCTGGTCGGTTTACAATAATAAAAATTAAAATATTTAAACTAGCTTAAAAAATAAATTGAAATAAAAATAAGGGTGATTGTGGCCAGCACAAGGCCTTAGCTGGTTAAGTAAGAGGTGACCCCCCCCCCAAAAACACCAGGTATTCAATGCCAGTCGCTGGTAATGGCTCGGCATTAAATATCCAGTTTGAGTGCCGGAATCAGGCGGACAGCACACTGCCCGTCGCCAGCTGAAGTAACCCAGACTACAGTGTTGTCCCGATCATTTGCATTTCTTAAGTTCTTATATAACCTCTGCCCTGCACATTCCGATATCGTTGGTACCAACATCTACTACGACATCTGTCTCCTCCCCAGCACTCTCAGACAGGCAATTCAGCAAGCGATCCTCACACCCACCAGCCACCTACATAATTACAAACGTCAGAATTTTAGTGTTGTAATAATACAATTGAATAGTATAATAACTTTTGCAGAAATAAGTAATTGCTTTTTATTTTCCCGTCCAGCAGTTGGAACAGCTATTAGAAGAACAGACAAAACTATATTCAGAGCTTGACTTCTTTAACTGGAGGGAAGAAGAAAAGACTCAACGTCCATGTACTCCGTCAGATATTTCTCTGTCTATGGATTCTGCATCTCATTTAGCAGCTGAATGTCTTGCCTCCGTATCTTTAGAAGAGGAGTCAAAGGAAATACCGATTGATAGCAAGGAAACAAAAGGACTTCCTGCACAGCCTAAAATGGATTTTAACAATTTTCTACAGAATGTAAGAACTTTGGTCCTGATGTTTAAAGCAATTTAAGGGAGCAGGAGAGGCATCCCACCCCCACCACTCAATTCACACTCAGTGGGATAAATATTGGTACTAATCATCCATTTTCAAAGTAGGCAAGAGAAAGACATTTTAGGGGTGGAACTGGCAGTTGAGTGGGTAGAGCAATATTCAGTGCCAGTGACCACATAGCTAACTAGGATCACTTGCAGTGGTGTAGCGAGGGTAAGCAATGCCTGGGGTGGTATCACCCCTCTCACGCCCCCCCTCTTCCGTGCGCGCGTGCCCATTCCCCATACCTTTTTAACTTCGGTGCAAGCAGCCACCAACCTATTGGCCGCGTCGGCTTCCATGCTCTCTCTGATGTCACTTCTTAGGCGCGGGTCCCGGAAGTGATGTCGGAGAGAATGCTGAAGCTGACATGGGCAGCAAGTTTGTGGCTGCTTGCGCTGAAGTTAAAAATGTATGGTGGAAGGGGCACGTGCAGCAGGGAGAGGAGTGGGAAGGGCGGGGCAGAGAGGAAGAGGGGCGCTGTGCCCCTAGGACAGGGGTGGGCAAGTCCGGTCCTCGAGGGCCAGAATCCAATCAGGTTTTCAGGATTTCCCCAATGAATATGCATGAGATCTATTTGCATGCACTGCTTTCAATGCATATTCATTGGGGAAATCCTGAAAACTTGACTGGATTCCGGCCCTTGAGGACTGGAGTTGCCCACCCCTGCTCTAGGAAGACCATGTCCGGGGCGGGCCGCCCTCCCCCGACTATGCCACCAATCACATGCCCATATAGCTACGGGTGCCTGTCAAGGATGGTGTCAGAGATGGTCACAAAGAGTGCCCAACAATTCATGCTGCAACAGTTTTAGCAGGATTGAAAAGGAGGCAGTGATTCTTCAGCCAAGAGTCAACGGAGCCAAGACTCGATTAAAGGGCTGTTAAACTGGGGTCATGGGAGTTCTGAATGGATAGCAGGGAAATATTGTTAGTGTAGAAGTAAGAAGAACACTTCTCCCTCCATATTCACGTTTTCAGAAATCGCAGTTTCAATTATTCACGGTTTTTAGCTTGTTGGCTCCTCCCCCAAAATTACATCCGCTTGCATAGAGAAATCGCTGATTCCCAGCACTTTCTTCACCGTGTTTTGCCTCTCCTTCAGGAACAGACCAGGTCTCCTACCATGTTATTTGTGGTTTCACCATATTCGCGATGGTTTTTAATAGAAAACAGAGAATAATATATGAAAAAGTTATTCGTGGTTTTTCTGTATTTGTGGTTTTGTTAATCCCTTATCACAGTGAATACAGAGGGAGAATTATAATAGACAAATTGGGCTGGGCTGGGCTGGGCTGGGCGGTGCGAGAAAGATCCTCCTTCTTCCTGTGCCGGAGAGAGCGAGACCAGAAGGCTTTGAGCATGCGCAAATGCTCAAAGCCCAGTCTAGCCCGGTACAGGAAGAAGGAGGATCTCTCTCGCACCGTCCAGCCCAGCCCAGCCCAACGAGGGAGGATCTTCGGGCACTGGCACTGGCACATCCTGTGCATTGGTGCTGGTGCCGGTGCCCAATCGGGTAAGAGTTGTCTTTGCGGTGCTGGAGGGGATGTAGGATCGCGGGGGAGGGGGGTGACACGAGCGGGGGGGAGGATGCCGGTTCGGAGTAGGCGGGAGGAGGTTTTAGCATGCGCGGTATACGCGTGTGCGCGCTATATTAAAATTTTATTACATAAATTTCTGTTCCCCGCGTGCTATACCCGTATGCGTGTTTTACACGGGTGCACGGTATATGAGTGAAAATACGGTAACAGTTGATCCGCAGTGTCAAAAGTAGCACTCAGGGCCAGATCATTTAATAACGATGCAAGTATAGTCTCCTTGCTATGACCTTGACTGTTTTATGCAGATCTCAACTGAATATCAGCAGAGACCTATATAAATTCCAGCGGCCAGGACATGTTTGGTAAGATCTGTATATTAAATGTCAGTGCCCACACATGGCCCAACATTGAATATCTCAGTCTAATTTAATCTGCAATAGTCAATGCTAAAAATAATAATGACTACCACTGGCTAAATATTGAACTTTATACAGTGGAACCTTGGTTTACAAGCATAATTCGTTCCATAAGCATGCTTGTAAACCAAATTACTCGTCTATCAAAGCGAGTTTCCCTATAGGAAGTAAGGGAAATTTGCTTGATAAGTTTCCACCCCCCCCCCCCCATACTCTGAGGCCAGCAGCGCTGCTCCACCCCCGAGAACCGGCATGCGAACGCACCCCACCCCACCCCCCCGGCGTGAACCGGCACCGCCTGCCCGAACAGCATTCAACCTTACCCCATCTGGCACTGGCACGCAGCCCACAGGACGTGCTGGTGCTGGTGAAAGAAGTTCCTGCCTGTTGCCTGGGCCTTGAGCATCTGCGCATGCTCAAGGCCTTCTAGTTCTCGCTCTCTCTGAGATTCTTGGGAATGTAGGATCTTGAATGTTAGGCAGGTACATTTAAAGTGAACCCTAGAAATCACTGGAAGCCAGTGAAGTTTTGACAGAAGCGGGGAAACATGATCGAATTTACTTTTTTCGAAGATCAACCTAGCTGCAGTATTCTGGATCCACTGAAGACTTTGAAGACTTTTCTTGGTTAGACTTAGATAGATGGAGTTACAATAGTCCAGCCTGGAAAGAATGATTGATTGTACAAGCACAGCAAAATGTTGTTGGTAAGAAGCAGGATATCACTTTTCTCAACACGTGAAAACTAAAAAAACATTTTTTTACCAGAGAGTTGACATGGTCATTAAAGGAAAGTGTAGAGTCAATAATGATGCCCAAAACTTTGCTTGTGAATTCATTCTGCAGTGTGGAACCAGAAGGTAGTGAAATGAGCGTGGGTAGCTGATCTAATTTTGGGTCAAGCCAAAGTAGTTTTGTTTTGGACTCATTCAGCTTCATTTGTACAGTGAGGGCTACCTTTTGAACTAATGTTTCAGGTGTTGAATGTTTTACATTAATAATTTGGTGATGGGTTTTCTTGATTTAATCATTGATATTGATAACCCTGCACAAAAAGTCTTCATTTTGTATCTTGGAATTAGATTTAAACCCCCTTTTATGAAGCCACGTTGGTATTTGCTATTGCCAGCCGTGGTGGTAAAAGATCCGACGCTCATAGGAATTCTATGAGTGTTGGTGCTTTTACCACCACAGCTGGCAATTAAAAAAAAACCCTGATGCGGCTTCATAAAAGGGGGAGGGGGTGTTAATGAGTATTAGTTTGTCAAGCCCTAATTGTTACTATTACTGTGAATATTATGTTTATGTGGTAAACAAGGTCAAGATTACCTTTATTTTCTCCTTATTTTTTTCCAAAGCTTATCATTTTTTTTCTCTATTTTTTTTCAGCTTAAAAAATCCTTCCAAAATTCTTTGGTAGTAACTCAGAAGAAATAAGGAAATGATGGATCAGCATAAGAAAAGAAAGAACTCCAGAGCACCATCTGCCAGCAGTAATAATCTTATTTCCTGTATATTGATATTAATGAATTTAGATTTCCAACGGTTATTGTGTCAATAGAGGAACAGAACTAATTCTGATAGCTCTGTGCAGGTTAATAAGGTTAGAAGTGCATTTAATATAGCTGACAACTATTTGTTAGATTCACTGTACAGTGTAAAATCTTAAAAACAAGTTTTGAGTATGTTCCTGGGAGAGTGTGGCGCAGTGGTTAAAGCTACAGCCTCAGCACCCTGACGTTGTGGGTTCAAACCCACGCTGCTCCTTGTGACCCTGGGCAAGTCACTTAATCCTCCCATTGTTCCAGGTATTTTAGATAGATTGTGAGCCCGCCAGGACAGACAAGAAAAATGGTTAAGTACCTGAATAAATTCATGCAAATCGTTCTGAATTCCCCTGGGAGGATGGTATAGAAAATTGAATGAATAAATAAATAAACAATTATTAAGGTAGACTTGTAGAAAATCCACTGCTTATTCCTTGTATGAGCAGCATGGGATCTGTTTACTCCTGTGGGATTCTGCCAGGCACTTATGACCTAGATTGGCCACTGCTGGAAGCAAGATACTGGGCTAGGTAGACTTTCAGTCTGTCCCAGTTTTGCAATGCTTATATAGGGGCTCATAATCAAAAACTTTAAAACGTCTAAGAACCCGCCTAAATCAGCAATTTGATGTCCTATTAGAAAGGACGTTGGAGAGCATAATCAAACTCATTTCTGGACGTGCAGTGGGACTTCTTACGCCTTTGAATGCCATTGTGTGCCCAGAGCTGAAAGGGGCTTATCTGGAGGAGTGGTTAGGCCACTATGTGGGTGGAATGGGGGCCGACCTAGATTCAGACGTCTTGCAGGGATAATCAAATATTTTAGTAGACATCCTAGATGAAACTTAGACGTTGTGAGTTAGACGATGTGAAAACAGGTATAAGTGCCAAAATGGTATCCAAAGTGACCATATAACCACTCCAGAAACAAAGTAAAGACCCATACACACTCCCCCAGTGTTAACTGACCCCCTCATATCCCCACAAAGATCATAATATTAAAGTACATACCTGTCTCCAGAACATCAGCGCCTGGTATAGGAAAGCCTAGTAGAGCTGCCCACAGGTGTTTTAAATAGCCTGGGGGATGGGCTAGTGAACTATAGAGCGGAGTAGCAAATCCCATAAGTCATTCTAACCATTACATTTATGGTGGAATTGTGAGCCCCCCCAACCCTATTCTACTGCCATATCAGTGCCACCTGCAGCCATAAGGGCTATTGGGATTGTAGACACCCAGAACGCTCTTTCCTCCACCCCTTCTTACTAAGCCACTGCCTAGAAGCAAAGGAAGCCACAGCCAGCAGTCTCCAGCCTTGTGAGGCTTGGCCCTGATGCACCACTCTGGTCTTAGGGAAAAGGAAAAAGAACCTAAAAGAAAGAACATGCAAGAGAATACTAAAATGGACAAGAAAGTGGTACTCCAAAAGAAAGAAAGAGTATGTCCATCTCAGAGAACTGAAGCAATAAGAGGAGAAGGCTATGAAAGACTGGGAGGTATTGCCTAGAGGGAGCCATATTGAAGCAAGTAAGTTTAGAAGCCGAGAGACCTGCAGATGCTAGAAAATTGGATGACTATGGCGATCCAGGAGGCAAGGAGCCTGAGTGCAGCTATGGAATGTGTGAGAGGTACCTGAGTGTGAAAACTGCATCTACGGTGCGGACGTTGTGGAGGAAGACGATGTGACGAGGAGGATGGAGTTGGACCGGTAGAGGAGGTCACCTCCTACTAAGCAACTTAGAGTGAGAGTAGGGATTGGCGTTTATCCTTTCCGTATTCCGGAAGAAGCAGACATGAAGACTCAAAGGGATATCCTATGAAAGAAACCTGAAAACCTGGGGGGGGGGAGGGGTTCCAAACAAGATAAAGACTTAAGATAAAGAAAGTAAACCACACCTAGTAGTTTTGACGTTGTCAGTAACTGTGCTTCAAAAGAATGGTATATAAGAAAGCTCACCCATAATTTATCCAGTTGATATTCAAAGTAATTTACGCAGGCAATCCTTTCTGAGACTCCCTGCTGTAGAGCACCTGTTAAAGAAAGATGAGCAATGCATGGTCCTTTATTCACAGAGGGTTCGTTTTACTAGGCTGCGATAAGTGCTGGCATGCACTTACTGCAACTTACAATGCTTTTCATGGGATGCTTTCTTGTGTCCAGCAGCAAATGTCAAATTGATGTGCACTAACCACGCACAAAACTATTTTTTGTTGGAGGGGCATGTCTAGGAGGCAGAGGGTATGCATTCTTGTGCTAATCAGTCAGCATGTTTGCATTATTGTGTGATAACTGGCTGGCGCAGGATTATCATGTGAGCCCTCACCCCCTACAAAACAGCTGTCAGTAAGTGCGTATGCAGTAATGGCAGCGTGCTAATGGCAATATTAGTGCATGGCTATTAATTGAGAAAATAGAAAATCAACCAATTTCTGGCTGCGTAAAAATGGCTTTAGTTAGGGTTACCAGATGTCCGGATTTCCACGGACATGTCCTCCTTTTGAGGACATGTCTGGGGGTCCGGAGAGCTTTGTAAAATCCGGCACTTTGTCCGACATCAGGACGGCATACGCGCATATGTGGATACTGTCCCAATGCACGAACAGGTTAAGGGGTGGGGCTGGGGTAGGGTGTGGACAGAACTGGGCAGGCCTGGGGGCGTGGCCATGGGTCCAGATTTTCCTTCGGGTAAATCTGGTAACCCTAGCTTTAGTGCTCGGGAAAAACCTGTGTAAAGGCGCACTATTTTTACCCCAGCTTAGACTACGATGGGAGCTCACGGCAGCCATTTCCTATTAGCGATCTATATGGGGCAGGAGCGTAGGAAGATCACTCCTGCCCCGAAAGCTCGCTAGACCACCAGGTAAGGCCGGGATGCCGGGAGGTAGGATGGAGAGAGGCGGGAATGTGCTAAACTATGGGGTTCCCCCCCCCCCAAAAAAAAATCACGAATATGTGAAACCGCGAGTGTCAAAACCGCGAATGGGGAGGGGGAAGTGTATATGTAGCTATAAGTCATTTGGTGGCATTTTTGAAATGAGATATTAGATGCAGAAAGCATGTATCATTGTAAATTAACTGCACTATACATCATATGGTATAATATTTTTCTAACTTTTCTGTGCACAGACAGTGGGTTGGACCTTTTTGAGATATGGAGCAAGTTCTCTATGGAGTTTGTTTTTATGCCAGTGACAAGATTGAAGGCAGCTAGAAGTTTCTGTAATTATATTGCTACTTAAGTTTGATGGGGGTTTTTCTCCATATGTTTGTGACTGCTAAATACTCTGTAGGTTCCTTCCACTGCCTGGCTTGATAAGAACTGAAATATAACTGTGACATTATTTTTGTTACCTTTTAAATTGGATTTTGTATAATATGAATTATCTCATGTTGGCTTTATGTCTATAAACCTATAAGCTCAATGGAAACAATATAAGAAACAAAGAATTATTAAATTATTTCTTCTGATTATTTTAATTGCTATGTTCCAAAAGAAGTAAGTGATAACACCATAAAACTTGAGTTTCTGCTGCAATGTGGGCTGAATTCACTCAAATTTGAGATTTAAGAAAAATAACAAACAACATATATATGCAGAGTTTAGTGAATAAAAAGCGAATCCCATGAAAAAAAAAAAACCCCAGTGACTCAAAAGTAGTAAGGGTCCATTTTATCAAGTTGTGCTAGAGGTTTTTAGTGCGAGTAGACACGGTAAATGCTCTGACATTCATAGAATTCCTAAGAGCGTAAGAGCACCTCGCCAGCCTATGCTAAAAAACCTCTAGCGCAGCTTGATAAAAGGGGGTAAATGTCTTGCAAAAGTTGCATGAACATAGTATCAACTTTGTCACAGTATATACTGTACAACCCTCATTATCCATTTGTCAGTACATATGTACTATCACAATGTAATTAGCAGCTGGGGAAATCCACTGAGTATTCTCCCACTGTGATGTCACTTCAAGGAAAAGAATTCAGACTTGTTTCTACATTTGAATCAATATGTTGGATTTCTGTATGTGTTGGGGGGAGGGGGGATGTGACTTCTAAATCAATTGGACCTTGCTTCTGTTGATTTATGGTGCCATGAGCTTTTATTCACAACTAGCCAATCTTCCCTTAACTTATAGCCCTTCCCAATCAAATTAGTCCAGTTATTGTAGCGACATTTAGGACTTTTCCCAGTAGATAGCATTCATTAGTTCTAAATATGACCATTAGGTGTCACTATTTCATCATGATTGGCACTGTCTCCCTGTCCAGCAGCTGAACATACTGTAGCTTTCCCAGTATGGGGCTCCCAGGAGATCTTTACCTAGGAATCAAACTTGGATGCCTTAAATGGTTGTACTCAGCACTGCCACTGTGCCACCTAGCTAATCTATGCTGCCTTGTTTTAATATGTTCTAAACATTTATTTGGGGGGGGGGCACTCTATAGAATGTAAATGCATTGGGAGAAAAGAGAAATAAAATGAAATATCTGTTATTGTTGTTATAAAATACATTGTTACAATGAAAAGAAAGTCAAAATTAATACCACACTAGAGACTCATAAATGCAGAATAAAAATAATGTTTAATAAAATGTTTGTTTACTGTTCTACTTTATCTTCTACTGCATTCTGCATCAAGAAGTTATAATTCCTTCATGCACAATATATGGCCGCTTTTCCCAACTCTGGTGTTCCAGACTCCATTTAAGCTTTGCTAAGCTGGGATATCCTGCCAGCTCTGATTTGCATTTTATATTGTAATCAAGAACTGGAAAGGTACGTGTATAGAGACCCAATTCTCTGATTCTGTTCTTAGGTCAATTATGGATTCTTGCAGGGAAAATACTGAAAGCCTTCTGGCCTGCCCCCCTCAGTTTTGTGCATGCGCACTTGATGTCACTGATGACATCACCACACACTCACATCACTGCATACGCGTGTGGCAACGTTTGCTGGTCTGGTCCATGCTCCTCTGCCCCTACCTCTTCCTCCTAACGGCCTGGAACGGCCGTGAAGATTGCAGATCTGGTGATCACGCTGGATCCAATCCCAAACCCACAACTCAGGTCCTGACGCCCCCCCCCCTGTTGTTTTGTTTATTTATATATATATATATATAATTTTCTCACTCTGGTTACATATGTAACACCAGTATATATGTTTAGGGTAATTTTATAACAGGCCACCTAGGTTGAAAGTTTAAATAGGTGCTTTTCTTGAAACTATTATATAAAGACATCCTGCAAAATCACATGTAAGATGCCCCTGTGTACATCTCCACCTTCTCAGTTGTAAGTGTAAGTGGGTGCAGGACAGGTACTGCACCAACACAGGCTGGTATATATAAACTGTGCACTATGAGTCACCCAGACTACACCCATAAACATGCCTACATGGGAGTCATGTAAAAGTGTGCACTTTCTTCTCACCCTGCATACTTTTATGTGTACAACCCATGGGATTAATTGTATGAGGCATTTTATGCAGGTTAAACAGGGTTTATGTGTGAAAAATCTTTTATAAAATTGCCTTATCAAAGACTGTTTCCAAGAGCCATTTGCCTCGGTAGATAGATTATGTAAGGATTTCACCTTGCACAGACAATCCTTTAGGTTAGTGTGGGTTCTTAATACCAATTATTCTGCTTTGCAGATATTTTTTGCCCATCCCCCCAAGCTGCTGCCCAAGTTGAATGGTGTTTAACCTGCCCCTACTCAAATGAACGCTAGCACTTTATTATGCATGCTGCTTTGGGACACAGTCCCATGGATTCTACACAAGAGTCAGCTGAAAAGTTCTTAGCCCAACCAAGAAGATAATGATGTGGAGCCATGAAACCTACAAATTATTCCACACTTTTCTTGACATTTTATGTTTCAGTGATATGAAATGAAATGAAAAGTGTGAAGGAAAGTGTGTTTCATGGCTCCATATGATTTTCTTCTTGGTTGGGCTGAGAACTTTTAAGCAGCCCCTCGTAGAGAAAATTATGAAAAAGCCTACATAAACTGAAAATTGCTGTCCTAATACATATGTTATGCTCAATGGTAGACAACTGCAAGGTCCTCTCTTCCTACAACATTCTTAAGATTTCTATGAAAGATTCTTGATCTCTTTTATTTTGAAATATTATCAGATATATTAAGCTTTAAATACAAATTCACACTATGTAGAAGAAATAAGACCATGGCTATAGTACTAACTATGGTATAAATATGTTATATATATAAAAAAATAATAATAATTACCCATGACAGGGGTTCAAATTCAGCCATTGGATATTGGATGGGGGAATCCTACAGTACACAATAGGCAAAAACTACATGATAATATAGAAGGCACATATATTAATTACTATGATGTCAATCTGCCTCTTTAATAAAGCTCTCAGGTTTTGAATACAGTATAACCAAAGCAATGATGTTCTACTTTTTGAAGATAAATAATGTAACTATAAACATGCATTAATTATGCTACTATTTTTTACGGTTGGAGGTCAATAGTCAAAAAGAATTAGTCAAGTAACTCCCCCCCCCCTTAACAAAACTATAGCATGGTTTTAAGTGCTGACCAAGGCGGTAACAGTGCCAATGCTCATAGAATTCCTATTTGTGTCGAAGCTGTTACCGCCGCAGCCGACGCTAAAAACCGCACTATGCTTTTGTAAAATGGGGGGAGGGGGCTTAAGATTTACCATGATAAATCTTTACTTTTCAAATTTGCAGCCCACAGACCAGTTAAATTTTGTCCATCCAGCTTATTGATCAGACACGATTTATTCAAGAGAGAAGAGACATGTAGTGGAAGTACAGTTATGCTTTAAGTGGATAGTGCAGTTAAGGTAGTCCACAGAACGGAAAATGATAAAACTAGAGGTCATGAATTGAGGTTGCAGTGTTGTAGACTTGGGAGTAATGTCAGAAAATTATTTTTCACGGAGACAGTGGTTGATACCTGAAATACCCTCCTGAGGGAGGTGGTGAAGATGAATGTGACGGAATTTTAAAAAAGCATGGAAAGAACGCAGAGGATCTCTAATTAGAAAATGAATGGTATGGAAAACAAAACTTAAATGGTTGCATGTGTTTGATGTGTCGAGTGATGTATAGATGGCGACTCTTCCTCTGAAGAACTTAGGCTGGTACTGGGCAGACTTGCATATCTGTGTCTCATGTATGGCAATTCCATTTAAGATTGGGCTAGAATGGGCTTCGACGGGAAAGCCAGTTATTTGGAACATGAGAACAGTGGAAGGCAGACTTTTCCAGTCTCTGTCCCGCAATAACCAGATGGAGTGGGCTTTGACTGTAACTTCAGTAGTTGAAGCCTAAGGAAAATACTGGGCGGACTTCTACGGTCTATGACTCAGAAATGCCAAAGAAAGACAATTTAATCATGAATTAATGAGTGTGACTGTTGAGCACACTGGATGGACTGTTCCTGTCTTTATCTGCTGTCATTTACCATTACTATGTTACTATAAATAGTTTTTGCAAGCTTAGCCAGATAAGTTATCCATGCAACTTTATACAAATATATTTATCAGCCTCACTTAACAGAAAAGTCAACTGAATATCTGTTTAAAGTTAAACTAGATAACTTATCTGGTTAACTTTATTCAGATGCTGGGCTACTGAATTTTAGCTCCTTGCTGTTTAAATTTTAGGGACAGGATAGGATAGTAGGTGGTATGGATGGGCAGACTGGATAGGCCATACAGAGCTTCCAAGGGGGACAGCTTTCTTATTGGGAGCTTTAGGACATGCCCCAGCCCACCCATAGTTCCATCCAGCCCTGCCCCTATCTTCTTCCATCCCTACCCATAACTCCACCCAGCTCCACCCGTAGCTCTGCCCCGGCACATCGCAACGGTAGCCCACAGCACTATCAATCATTTTCCATTCCAGCAGGAGACGCCTTTGTAAGAATCATCTCCTGCTGCCGCGGTACCAGTCCCACAGTTCTTATCATGAGTCTGGTCCTATGGCAGCAGGAAATGATGTTTTATTAAGGCATATCCTGCTACCAATTTCCTAGGAGTGTGTGAGATGAAAGCGGAAGACTTAGCACATCTGGGTCGTATGGCTTTTATCTGATGTCATTTCCTATGTCTCTATATTTCTAGGTAAACTCCATGTGGGACTTATATCATGGGACTGCAAACATAGTTTCCAAGGAATTTTGTGTTCAAAATGAGGACCACGGACACACACCAAGAAAGCATATTTAGGGCCCCTTTTATCAAACCGTGGGCCAGCAAGATAAATGCTCTGAATCTTACAGGAATAGAATGAGTGTCGGAGCGTTTGCTTCAGCAGCCTGTGGTAAAAAGCTATATTGCGGTTTGATAAAAGGGGCCCTTAGTGACGTGATAATGTGATCACTGTACATACTTTCTTTTCCCCAAACTAATGCTGCCCACTTTTGTTCAATGTAAGGTGGAAGGTATTAATCAGTCCATGTTTCTGCTGGTAAACATGTAAAATGTTTTATTAATGTCCCCTAAATAAGTAATTTAAAAGTAATTGTTTTTAAGGCATTGTGAACTGTCCCAGATGCTTTACAGTAGTCAACCATTCATTAAGAACAAAAGTTAAATAGGAATTTTTTCTCCATCTTTTTCTTCAACTTCCATGATTGCTGTCCTGTTTTCAACCTTAAGTAATCTGCCACCTAAAACAATGAAAAAATAATGAAAACCAAAAATAAAATTACATAAAGGTTAAATCACTTTGTAACACAAAGGTTAAATGACTTTGGAAGTAGTCTAGTAAGAGCTGCATGTCTGAGTTCTCCCCAAAGTGGCTCAATGATGTTGAGGTCAGGAGACTGTGATGGCCACTCCAGAACCTTCATGTTTTTCTGCTGCAGCCACTGAAGGGTTGACATGACCTTATGTTTTGGATCATTGCTGTATTGGAATGTCCAAGTGCACCCAATGTGCATTTTCCTGGCTGATGAATGCAAGTTCCCCAATATTTTCTGACAAGATGCTGCATTCATCCTGACAGAAATTTTGATAATATTCCCTGTACCACTGTAGCTCCCCACTCCCCACCTCACTCCAAAACAGCAGAGATCTACCTCCGTGCATCACGGCAGGATTGGTGTGCTTCTCTTCATAGGCCTTGTTGACTCATCTCCAAACATAGTGTTTATGGTTCTGACTATAAAATTCTATTTTGATCTCATCACTCAAAATTATTTTGTTCCAGAAGTTTTGAAGCTTTTCTAGGTGCTGTTTGGCATATTGTAAGTGGGCTGTTTTGTGTCCTGATTTATAAAGTTGAACTTCTTTTGCTCTCAGATCCTTTGATGGCTCTTTTGCTTCCCCCATGCTTCAGTAACCAGCAAGGTCAGTGTAGCCCTGGATGAAATGCACAAGGGTTTCTCTAGTGCTAAGAAACTCATTAACTATTTATACACAGACACTAATTACAATCAAGCAAGGCAAAGGTGTGGATATTTACCCTTCACAGCCATCTCAACCCTTATGTGTCAACTTGAGTGCAGGGATTAATGAATAGGCCAAGTAGGCACTTGCCTAGAACCCAAAATAGTCAGAGGGGCCCGCTGAAGGACGACTTACCAATATGGCAATTTTTTTCAGACGGCAACAGGCCCCACCCAACAACGATGCCAACTCCGGCCGCTTTCCCCCCCACTCCGGCATCGACAGATGGCAACGTGGACTTCCGCCGGCATCAAAGGCAATGCGGCCAAGGCAGCTCCAAGAAGGTCCCATGATGAATGCGTCTGCCGGTCCATCCCCCCCTCCTACGTCACTTACTTCTTCCAGCAGACGCAATCATCGTGGGATTTTCATGGAGCTGAGCTGGTCGCGTTGCCGTTGATGCTGGCGGAAGGCCATGTTGCAGTCCGTCGATGTCGGGGAGGGGTGTGCGGCCAGTGTTGTTGTCGTTGTCAGGTGGGGGCCCATTGCTGGGAGGGTGCGTTTCCATTGCCGTGTGGAAAGGGTGGTGTAGGGAGAGAAAGGGAGTAGATGCTGATGGAATTGGTATTCAGGAAAAGGGGGAAAACATAAGGGGGAAGGATACTGGATGGAATTGGGTTGAAGGGAAAGAAAGGGGGCAGATGTTGATGGAATAGGTGTGCAGGGAAAGGGGGAAAACATAAGGGGGAAGGATACTGGATGGAATTGGGTTGGAGGGAAAGAAAGGGGGCAGATGTTGATGGAATAGGTGTGCAGGGAACAGGGCCGCCATCAGAAATTTCTGGGCCCCTTACTAAGCAATCCTATTGGGCCCCCCATGCACCCCTTCCCTCCCTGAACCCCCCCTTTCTACCATGGGCCGCATACACACATACTTTTCTCTGACGCCACACTCTTTGACCAAAAGATTTGTAAGCCTGCAACCACGTCAAGGTAGACTCTTTCAGCAGGGCCCTAACCTAACCTAAACTAAACTAATCTATACCTATTTATTCTAAACTATATGTCTAATACTGAACTAATAACAAACTAACAAACATCTGCATAATAAATAACTAATAAATAATAGTGCTAGTAGCTATAATTCACTTTTGAATGTAAAATCTCAGTTAAGGATTTCTTTTGACCTTTGTAGGCCAGAAGTAGATCACAATTGCACAATATTTTTGTAACAAGTATTAAATGTGTTTTTATAAATACTGTAAGCTTAATAAATATATCAGAAAAAACTACACATCTGAGCGCATATCTGAACATACACATCTGTATGATCCCATCCTCCTCTGCTTGCCTATAGCTGCATCATGCATGTTAAAAATGTACGATATGTTGATATATGCACCTTCCTTCCTTCCCATCCATCCTCCTCAGCCTGTCCTTACACATCCACAGCTGCATGTTAATGATGATGTATATGTTATGATGAGCACATCATTAACATGCAGCTATGGATGAATATAAAAAAGAAACAATATTCTGTACAATTGTCAATTTATAAATCAGCGTCTTCTCCCCATTCTCTCTTCCCCATTTCCCTTCAGCGTCCTCAGCCCACTCTCTCTCCACTTTCCTTCAGCACACGCACATAAAAACAAGCAAGTAATTTATATCATTTTTATTCTATTCATTCATAGAAATTAAAGTCTAAATAATGCCAGTCACATAACAAAACATGATTTTACAAAAATAATTCCCTGCACAGTCAAGCCTTCAAGGATTACTAGATGTCTTTCAGCAGTTCCCCTCCCTCCCTCCCCCTTACCTTTGTGGCCAAGTCAAAAAATCTACCAACAATAAAATTTTAAAAACACAAAGCACGCTGTACGCAGAGAAAATGTTAATTATCATTTATATTCCGCGGGTTTTCAAAGAGGTCAAGGCAGATGACTTTATGCAATGTCACCTCAGTAACAACTATACAAAAATAGACAAATATTCCCCTCCCTTTTTACTAAAACGCGATAGCGGTTTTTAGCACAGGGAGCTGCGCTGAATGTCCCACGCTGCTCTCAATGCTCATAGGCTCCCTGCGCTAAAAAACGCTATTGCGGTTTAGTAAAAGGGGGCCATAGTGCAAAATATAGACAGCATATATAAATTCTCAAAGCAGACACATTTTGATCACTAAATTGAAAATAAAACCATTTTTCCTACCTTTGGTAATTTCATCAGTCTCTGGTTGCACTTTATTCTTCTGACTGGGCATCCAATATTTCTTATATTTCTTCCCTTCTTTCAACCTCCTGTATGCTTCCTCTCCTCCAGACCTCATTCCCTCCCTAAACTTTTTCTTTGTTTCACCCTGCCCCTTCTTTCTTTTTCTCTCTCTCCATACCCCCTTTCTCTCTGTATGTCTGGTTTTCTCTCTCTCACCCTGCCCCCTTCTTTCTCTCTCCACACCCTCTTTCGTTCTGTATGTCTGTCTTTCTCTCTCTCTCTTTCCGTGCCCCATTTTTCTTTGTTTCACCCTGCCCCCTTTCTTTCTTTCTGGCTTCCTGTCCCCCCTTTCTTTCTTTCTCCCTGCCCTCCCCTATGCCACCACCATTGGGAAAATGCTGCCACCGCCACTGGGGAATAGGCTGCCACTGCCGCCATCGGGAACAGGCCGGCGCCGAGTTCGCCCTGCTTCTCTTCCCCATGGGGCCGACCAACTCTCGCCACCCGACGTCAATTCTAACGTCGGAGAGGACGTTCTAGGCCAGCCAGGCAGCGATTGGCTGGCCCAGAACGTCCTCTCCGATGTCAGAATAGACGCGAGTGGCGAGAGTTGGCCGGCCCCACAGGGAAAAGCAGGGAGAACTTGGCGCCGGCCTGTTCCCGATGGCGGCGGTGGCACTCAAGTGGCTAAAGAGCCGCAGTTTGCCGGCCTAGGGAGAACACTGGAGGGTGGCCAGCTGTGCACCCCCTTGGGACGTAAACCCGGGGTGGGGCAGACCGCCCCCCCCACCCTGGTATGCCACTATCTGTACCTCACTCCCTCCCTATGACCAAAAATTCTCCTTTCTTCTATTCCCCATGTACACAACCATCTGTTTCCCTCCCTTCCTCTCTCCCAAGTCCATGCCTTCTGTGTCCAAAAACCCATTCCCTCCCCCACCTCAGCATCTCTTTCCCTCCCTTCCTCTCTCCCAAGTCCATGCCTTCTGTGTCCAAAAACCCATTCCCTCCCCCACCTCAGCATCTCTTTCCCTCCCTTCCTCTCTCCCAAGTTCATGCCTTGTGTCCAAAAACCCATTCCCTCCCTCACCTCAGCATCTCTTTTCCTCCCTTCCTCTCTCCCAAGTCCATGCCTTCTATGTCCAAAAACCCATTCCCTCCCCCACCTCAGCATCTCTTTCCCTCCCTTCCTCTCTCCCAAATTCATGCCTTGTGTCCAAAAACCCATTCCCTCCCCCACCTCAGCATCTCTTTTCCTTCCTTCCTCTCTCCCAAGTCCATGCCTTCTATGTCCAAAAACCCATTCCCTCCCCCACCTCAGCATCTCTTTCCCTCCCTTCCTTTCTCCCAAGTTCATGCCTTGTGTCCAAAACGCACTCCCTCCCCCCTTTTGTGTTCCGCGTTTGCCTCCCTGCCCATCTTTGCAACGTTCTCAGCAAAACGAAGTTCAAGCCGCGAGGCTTGTCTTCTGTTTCCTGTCTGCCCTGCCGCACACAAATAGCCGACCGGAAGTATTCTCCGACGTCAGCGCTGACGTCAACGGGCAGGCTTTGCTTAAGCCCTCCCTCCGACGTCAGCGCTGACATCGGGGAACACTTGCGATCGGCTATATGTGAGAGGCAGGGCAGGCAGGAACTGAAGACGAGCCTCGCGGCTCGAGATGTATTGAACTCCGCGGGTCCCCCGTCCAGCTTTCTCCTGTCCACATGGGGCGGACCGCCCCTCCCCCTAGACTGTGGCTTAGGACCCTGGGGGAGCCCGGGCCCCCTGTCAGCTCCGGGCCCCTGAATGCAGGACTGGTGGTACTGCCCTGATGGTGGCCCTGGCAGGGAAAGGGGGGAAACATAAGGGGGAAGGATACTGGATGGAATTGGGTTGGAGGGAAAGAAAGGGGGCTGATGCTGATGGAAGTGGGGGGAAGCGAGAGGAGAGAGTGAAATGCCAGACCATGGGGGTGTGGGAGAGGGAAGGGAAGAAGAGGAGAGGAGAGAGATGCCAGACCATTGTAGGAGGGAATGGAAGAAGATGGATGCAAAACCAATGGGGGTGAAGGGAAAGATGGAAGGGGGAGGCATACAGTTTCTGGAAGTGGCACAGAAGGACAGAAGATGAAAGGAAGAGAGTGATAAGAAGATGAGGAGAGCAGAAACCAGAGAAGACAAAGGTAGAAAAAAATTTTCTATTTATTTATTTTTTTGCTATAGGGGACATGCATTGCTGTGTCTGTGGTGTTGCATTGTATGCAGAGTCCAGCTTCTTGGTGGGTTGTTGTTTTTTTTTTTTTTTGTAATCATTTTGATTAGAAAGGGTACAACAGGGTAATAGGAGCAACAATGATACCATAAGCTCAAATACAAGAAATCAATAGAATTACACAAAAATATATGCACTCTCCACAAAGAGCTACCAGGATGGGACAGGTACATCAGAGCAATAGCACAACAAAGGAAAAGAAAAGAAAACCAGCCCCTCCCCCCAGCGAGCTAAGGCGAGGAAACAGTTTTGTGACAACTGGTGGTTTTATTTAACCTTTGTCTATTTTATCCCCCCCTTTTACAAAACTGTAGAGCATTTTTTTAGTGATGGCCGTGGCTAAAAAACATATTCAGTTTTGTAAAAGGGGGAGAGGTTAGTTTGTGATTGCATATTCCATACTAGGCAAAGGTGTTTTCTGTGTTCTGTTTCTATGAAAGACATGTTTTTTTGTTAGCATTGACTAGCCTTGTTTGGCAAAATGCATCAGGCATGATTCTCGGGAGCACCTTGAATTAACCTGATTTGAATCTCCTTATTTTCTGCCAATCTTCTTTTGTTTCATGTTGGATTCTTTGGTGGACTGCATGCCTTGTTGTTTCGTTGCAAGTTAACATGCAAAGAGTGGAATGTACTAGAGGAGTTACAGATTTGGTTGTTTATTAATACATATGAGTTACAGTTGGTTGATGTAGAGTGAGTCAGTTGAGAGGTGTTGTAAACATGGTTATTAATATAGACTTATATTTCAGATAGTATTACTGCTTTACAAATATTTGGGTAAGTAGGGCAAATAGGTGGAAAGGGAAGGAAGGGGGATTTGTTCAGAGATGTTTAGGTATTGCATAGAAGAAAAACTGTGCACTGGTATGCTAATCTTTGTTTGTTTTGAATTTTTTTAAAAAGGAAATACAAGTGGAAATAAAGAAGTAAATAAGAAAACAGATAAATGGGGCGGGGCATGGGCAGGGCAGGGCCAGGGAGGTCCAGTGTACTTGTGTGCCTAGGGGCCCTCGAAGAATTAATCCTGCCCTGCTTGAGTGTATATTATCAGCCCAAATGTTCAAGAATATGTAGACTTTTGATCAGGGCAATCTGTGTGAGTTCAGTTATCATTAGGATTACTAAAGGACACACACAATTCTATGATGATAGAGAGCTTCACCTGACCAATATTCCTAATTTAAAGAACGGTGCTTTGCAAGATCACTCATGTTTTCCACAAATGGTACACATCTTACAAATTCTGCCAGGGATATGTAAACATGAGCATAACTTTTGAACTAACTACCACACTAGTGTCAAAATTCAAAATGATGCCCATTCACTTTGGAAGGTTAATTTTTTGGTACGTTCTGTAGGGGTGTTTTAGACAAAAGGTTTATGCCTTTCAGCGAGCCGGAGGAGGATGAAGTATTGATAAAGTGGGGAATACAAGGTGGGAAACTATGCTTTGGGGTGGAGGATTTAGTGCCCCAGGTAGAGTGAATGTGGGACGTTTTATCTCTTTAAGCATTTTTGGAGACAAATTAGCCTGCTAGTGCTCTCAGGCAGTGGCATAGCAAGAAAAGGAGGCGCCCGGGGAGGGGGGGGGAGGTGCCTAGCATCGCTAAGCCATGCACTCCCCCTCCCATACTCTTTCCTACTGTGCCTGTCCTCCTGCTCATTCCCCACCATGTGCACTGCTCCAATCTCGGTACCTCTTGAAATCTTAGCTGGCAGCAGCGAGCAGCATCTCCAACTTGCTGCTCTCATTGACCTAGGCTTTCCCTCTGATGTCATTTCCTGGTCCTATCTTTTGAGGTAGAGATACATTTTAGAGATTTAATACAGATTGCGAGCTTTAGCGCAATCTGCTTTACTATTTCTCTTGTAAATATCCGTGAGTCACAGTGCATGCATTTGTCTGCAGTGCAGCTCATTCATAATGAAGTTTTAATGCAAATCAGAGACAAATTTGACTTACCATCTATACCTGAATATAGACCAAGATTTTTTGGCCAAACAAATGGAAAATAGGGGTTTCAGTTTATATTTGAGTCATTCAGCTGTTCACCCCCGTCCCTCTCCCTGACCTGTTGCAGGCATTCTCCAGGCTTGCCTTGAGCTCTGGTGGTCCAGCAGTGAACTTAGGCAGGAACAATCCTCCTACGCTCCTGCACTGTGCAGAGCTGCTAAAGGAACTCAAAGCAGCCATTTCCTATAGCGGCTCTGCATGGGGCAGGAGTGTAGGAGGATCACTCCTGCCCCAGTTCACCACTGGACCACCAGGTAAGCCTCATCAGATGTGGGAGGCAGGAGGGTGGTGAGGTGGTGCAGAGCCAGCCTGGACACGATACGGGTGAAGGTCTCTCCTGTCCTAGCTCATTACTGGATCACCAGGGCTCAGGGCTGGCCCAGGGGAGACCTGCAATTGATTCGGAAGGGGGCAGGGGGTACAGAACCAGCCGGGACAGGACACAGGAGAGGTCACGCCTGTCCTGGCTCATCACTGGACCACCAATACTCTCTGTATATACTTAAATAAACCATTTTTCCCCTTTTTTGGGAGAAAAAAGGTTACATCATTTTATATTTGGATCAGTCTATATTCAAGTATATACAGTACATACTCCTTCGTTCTCTTTTCAAAGAAGAGGCAAAAAAGATTGACCTAGTGCTCCTTTTATTGAGCTGCAGTAAGCAAAGGTGAATGCTTACTGTAACTTAAAATGGCTTACTGTTCATGTGCAAATGACGCAATGCAAAATATTTTTAAATTTATCTGGAAGGGGGCATGCCTGGGGGTAGAGAGAAGGTGTTTTTGTGCTAATCAGTTGGTATATCTACATTGCCAAGTGCTAACTGACTGGCGCAGTACTGGTGAATAACCCCTTAGGCCCTGATTCTATAAACAGCGCCAAAGTGCACAATTGTAAATCATCCGCTAGGTGCTGTTTATAGAATCACACCTAAAGGTAGAGCAACAATGGTGATAAAATAGGCTTGAGAATGAAAAACAGTACTGAGAGGATTCATAAGGTCCTTAACGCACAGTAAAGAAAGATGTAAGGGCATGCCAAGGCCACTTTCTACCATAGCTTAGTACAAGGAGCCCTTAATGTTTGCAAAAGTTTCCTGTGAAAGAGATGAAATAAACATCATACCACTTTATGTTTTATTCAAATTTGATATACCGCTGAATCTTACAAAGTTCTCAGTGGTTTACATATTTTTTTACAGGTACTTCAAGCATTTTTCCTTTCACTTTCATTTTCACTTTCTCAGGCTAAAGCTTTCTATCTCAGCTTTTTTGTTTTTATTTCAGAGGACAATAATACAGCCTCAAATTTGAGCCCATCCATAGACGCTACATAAATATCAGATATTTATTTAAAAAATTAAAGATAGGCTACTTCCCTTCAATGCTATGAAAGAACCACTGGGGAAATCTTTAGATCTGGTCACAGTAAAGAGCAGAGCAACCAACTCAGTGCAATGGATCATCAGCATGAGGGATAAAGCCACTTAAAAAAATACTGAAAAGATAAGTTCTAAGCTAAAATTATACCATTTTTTCTGCTTTGTTACCTGATATAAGTGGTGGTAGGTGTAATGCAGGTGTGTCCTTTCTCCTGGGCTTTTTCAGCATCTCCTCAGTGCTCTGAGAAGCTGGACTTGCTTTGTCCTTCTGTGGATTCCTTTGTGTATCACAAATTTTAGTTAGCCGTTCAGAGTCAGGAAATGTACCTGTATGAAAAGAGTACATGTCATCTAAAGAAATAATATAAACATGGACTCAGGGAGGTTGATGGCAGAGAAGAGTGAATTTATAATTATGACAGACATGGTAGAATCATTATTGGTTGATGAGAGGCATATGTTTAACCAAGAGCAACTTAGCACCTCTTGGGAACCAAGGAACAGCGAAGACCTTCATCTGACCAATTATAGAAGCGATCTTCCTGCATCATGAAGGAACTTGAGACGAGGACGTCATGGACCATTGTCCTTCCCAGAGACTCAAGGACTCTCTCTTTTTATGTTGTTTATTTGTCTGTGTTGTCAGTCTCTCATTACAGCTCCTACGAGACTGCCAGAGAGTTCATCCATGAATCAGAGATGACAAGACCAGCCAGAAGTCATCGTCAAGCTTCAATAACTTATGGACTTTGACAGGATTGTGTGGTATTATTAAGTTTAAATAGCAATAGTGGTATCTACTGATACCAGGCTAGGAGTTTTATACCACCATTTTATGTAGGCATTTACTCAGTTTCTTGTATAAGAACTAGTATAAGTGTTTATGCTAAGATGTATGAGTAAAGTGAGCTTTATGGACTTAAATCCCTAGAGAGCTATGCTTCTCTCAGAAATCTAGGCTGCAACCACAGAGCTGAAGCCCACTCTCCTCTTGTTCAGTCTGAGAGAGAACATTTGCCATATTTGTAAGTCAGCATGGCTGTATGAGAACCTGAGTTTAGCATTGTTCTCCCACAAAGTTTTCACCCTTTATTTCTAACAATCTAACACAGTTTAGCTTTATATCTAAGTCTAGAGAACAGTGTTATTTCTACAAGGTGTGGACACACTCCCAGCTCACTTTTTGGGTAGGGACAGCTGGTGAAGTGAGAAGATTCTGTGACTGAGTTGAACTGCCTTGACATCATCAATTGTGATTGATTATTCTTTCCTTCATGTTATTAAGAGTTAACTGAATAGGAGCCTCTTACAATTGCCAATATAACTCAGAGTGAGTTTAATAGAGTTTGGCCATTTAGCGGATTCTTGCTATCAGTACAAAGCCTGAGGAGACTTCAGTGTGAGGAAATCTACAAAGACTGTACAGTAAAGCTGTGGCTGTATAGTGAGCTATAGTCAGCACAGCATACCTATCATGAAACAACTTTGAAGAAAATGGCCTTTACTTTCATATTAGAAACAGAGATACAGAGAAACATGATGGAAGATAAAGGCTAAATGGCCTATCTACTCTGCCCATCTATAATAACCTTTAGCTCTTCCTTTCTCTAAGAGATCCCATGTGCCTATTCCATGCTTTCTTGAATTCAGACACAGTTCTTGTTTCCACACCTCTTCCGGGATACTGTTCCATGCAACTACCACCCTTTCTGTAAAAAAGTATTTCTTTAGATTGCTCAACCAATGGAAACGATTCCGCCAGGCCCAGAAAGCAGGCGTGGTCAATTGCATCCATACACAGAATAATTTTCTTACTGAGCACAGCAGCTATCTAAATCAACATCTGATGTCCCCTATTAGATATACAAAAAGATTCGTAACAATCCAAAAGGAACCCCACTGGGGACATCGGAAGAGATTACCCAAAGAGATGCTTTAAAAATCTAAGGATAGCCCTCCAAAAGCCTTTACCTTCGGGCAAGCCCAAAAAGCATGAAAAAATGAGTTAACACCCTGTTGGCATTTAGGGCAAAGTGGAGAAGGGGACCCCCCCTCCCCCCATGCCTTATGTTCTTGCTCCTGAGAAAAATAAGTAAAATAAACCACCAGATACTGGCATTCCCGAGTTTTAGCACTGAGAGATATACTCAAGACACGGTTAATAAGAGTAGAAAAATCCAGAGCCTTAACAAGTATACCCAGGTCAATCCCCCAACGCTGACCCAAAGCCTCGTAAGACCTAGAAGGGTACAAAGTACTCATAGCTCCACGCAATGCAGACGCCAATAGCCCTCTATCCAGGAACCGTTCAACAAATAAATGTAGCTTACGGCCCATCTGAAACTTCAGGCCATTTGGCAATAATGAACCCACATAATGTTGGATCTGTTTATAAAGCAAATATATTTTTCTCTGTTTTAAAAGTGTTTCCATTAATTTGCTTACCACAGAAGTCAGACTTACTGACCTGTAATTCCCTACTTCTACTTTTATATAGAGGGGCCACATCTGCCCTTCTCCAGTCCTCCGGTACCACTCAAAACTCTAGAGAAGCATTGAAAAGGTCAGTCAGCACCCTTGAATGTACACCATCTGGCCCCATCACTTTGTCTACCTTTAATTCAGGTAGCTCCTCATGAATACAATCCATCAGTGTCTACCACTCCTCCATCCCTATTTGATCCCAGAACTTCAGCCGTGAACACAGAACAGAAATATTTAAGTAAATCAGCCTTTTCTTTCTCAGCTTCTACATATTTCTCCCCTTCATTTTTGAGTCTTACAATGCCTCTTTTGTACTTCTTCCTATCACTGATATATCTAAAAAATGTCTTGTCTCCCTGTTTTACCATGTCAGCTATTTTTTCTTCCATTTGTATCTTTGCTTTCCTAACTACGGTACTCAACCAGCCTCTCAACTTTCCAGATATTTTTGCATGTTTTCCTCTTTTTGCGATTTTTTTTGTAGTTTATGAAAGCGAACCTCTTATTCTTTACCTTCTCAGCTACTACTTTTGAGAACCAAGGCAGCCTTCTTTTCCTCTTACTTTTACTTACTTGCCTCACATAAAAGTTTGTCACCTTTACAATAACTCCTTTCAGTTTTGTCTATTGCATTTCTACTCCTTCCAGATATTACCATCCAGACAACAATTTCTTGACGTAATCCCCCATTCAAACAAAATTTGTCTGTTTTTAAGTCTAAATTTTCCATTCTGGTGGGAAACTCTATGTATGTACTATAGATATGAAAAAATTCTAGCAGAACATAAGAGCGCTACCTGGAAATTTAAAGAACTCTGGGGTCCAATAGATGATATTGTAACACACGTTCAAGGTAACTGAAGTTGTAATAAATTAATCTACTGTATTTTATCAGATCTATTATTACAAGTTATACTTCCAGTAAAGGGAGGGAGGGTGGACGGGAGGGATTATAAGATAGAAGGTTTGTCCTAATCAATTTATTTGATTAGTTTATTGTAATTGATTGCACTTTCTGTATGTATGTTTTTCAAAATTAATAAAAATAAAATTTTCAAAAAAAATAAAGTTTATAGGTTTTTGGGAAAAGATTCCTTCCTATATTCATCTTATTGGAGGGATTTTAATATGATCTTTAACATATAACGCTACTCCTCCTCCTTTTCTTCCTGTCTTTCCTAAACAAATTATAGCCCGGTATAATTACATCCCAGTCATGGTTCTTTGTGAACCATGTCTCTGTGATCGCCACTATGTCCAACTCATCATCTTCCATCGCAGCTTCTAGATCCAGAATCTTGTTTCACATACTTTGAGCATTAGTATATACTGCTTTCCAGACATTGCCCCCTTTTCCCATCCATGTAGAGAAGGAGGGAAAAGTGCTGGACTCAGGAGTGGAAAGGAGGAAGGTAGAGATGCTGGATAACAAGAGGGAAGGAGAGAAGAGAGAGATAGAGAAAGAGAGAGAGATGTTGGACTGTAGAATTGCGGATAATCAGTCAAGATAGGCGGCTGAAATGTAGGCCTGGAAAACCCTGGCCTACATTTCAGCTTCCTATCTTTGCCGCTAGACCGCAGCAGCCATAAGCTGATCTTGGCAGTGGAATTTATCCCGATCAGGTAAGCTGGCAGGGCTCCCTGAGGAGTCCTGTTGGCTCAGCTAATTGGGGGGTTGGGGGAGGGGGGAATTCACCTGCCACAATCAGCTGAGCCGGATATGGCAGACAGAGGATCCCCTAATCGGGAGGAGGGATGCCCACTCCCTTCTGCCTGACACTCAAAATCCTTCCAACTCTGATAGGCAGGAAGGATGCCTCCGCCCTCCCCCGAACTCCTACTTTGGCGTTACACGGCTTAAAGCGTCTACCTAGCTGCAATTATAGCTGCCTTTTATTTAGGAGTTGGTAGGTGCTTCAACACTGATGTTTTTTGCCATTTCTGACGCTGGTTATAGAATTTTCCCCATACTGTCTTGTTTGTTATCAATCTTTTTCTGGTTTGTTACTTTGTATAGCGCCATTAAAAACTTTATTGGGGAAAAAAGTGGTTCTACAAACCAGAATGTTCATTATCCAATCCATGTCACAATTTTACAAGTCATTTTACACTGCAAACTCATCATTTAATAGCATACAGACTAAACTCTTGCTCACTTGGTATAAAAGGGGGCACAGGCAAAGCAGGTGTGTCTTTCCTCTTAGGTTTCTTCAGCTCCTGGTCGGTGTTCTGAATATTTTTGCTTGTTCTTTGATTTTTTTTAACGTCACAATTTTTTGTTAGCTGTTCAGAGAGATCATCTGCACAAAACAAACAAACAAAACATAAAAAATTAGCCATCCCTCTCTGTGGATAAAAATACATACACTGATCACAGCATGTACAAATGTATACAGGGCCGGATTTTCCTATAGGCTAACTAGGCTTCAGCCTAGGACCTCAAGATCAAGAGGAGCCTACATTCAAATTGTTAGCAAAATTAAAATTACACTATTCTAAAAACAGTGAACACTAAAACACTGAACCGAAAATAAGGAGAAATTCTACGCATATGACTAATAAACAAACATAAAAATGTATCGGTTAAGATCAACGCGTTCGGCTCATTGGGTCTGTTCGTTTGTATACTAGATTGCACCAAAGTATAGTTCATACGTTCACTGATTGCTATGGCAAATATTGACGTGCCTTTTGCTACTAAGCTCTGGCTTGTTCTTGCATCAATAAAGTGCAGATTGGTGTAGATTGGAACAGACAAACGAACAGACCTATTGATATCCCGACGTTCGGTTATATTCGTGTTACTTCGATAATATGAAGCACGTGTTAATGTTATTAGAAAAGATTCTTATTTTAGGATTGCATACACGATCATTTGATTCTCGCCTTTTGAGTTCAATAGGTTCAATACTTTAGTGAAGTGTTTATAGACTACTGAAAAAAAATTTTCTGACAATATCTTCATTTTGCGGAATTCTAAGTAAGTTCTTAACATATGTTTTAATTTGCAGACTTGTATCAAATAATATTCAAAGAAAATATTCAAGTGGCCTTCCCCAATGTGGAATCAATCTTACGGCTGTTTCTCAGTTTAATAGTCACTAATTGTACTGGAGAAAGGTCATTTTCAAGACTTAAAAATATCAAAAATCAATTAAGAAGCACAATGACCCAGACGAGGTTGTCTTCATTGAGTATTTTGTATATCGAAAATAAGACCTTCAGAAAAATAGATTTTGATGAACTTATAGAAGAATTCTGTGTGAAAAAGTTTAGAAAGAAATTCTTCTAATCTACTATTTCGTTTTAAATGTATACTTGGATTGAATTAGTTCTTAAATAAAATAACTATTAACATAAAATTTAATATGATATACAATTTGATATTTTCTTTTTTGTGATCTGGATTTTGTTTGAATAAAGTTCCATTTTTGGTTTAGTTTAAGACTTAAAATTCATAATAATTCATACTTAAACTTTAAATGCGAATTATTATGAAATAAATTTATCTGAATTGAATTTGGTTTAATCTTCAATGTATTGAATATATTTAATTTAATTTGATAGAAAATATGATAATTTTTATTGCGTATTTTATTTTTGTAGTCAAAGATTTTGATTATTTGAATTTTGTTTCTTTGTAAATGTTGTGTGTTATGTTTGATTAGTTATTGTTACAAGTACTATATATGGTGCTGAGAATAAATGTCCAAATAAGTGTTCTTGACTTTTTTTTATTTATTATCCGTGTCACATTTTTTATAAAGGTTAGTACCAATAACAACATGTTTCATTTAACAAATTGATATATATCACAGTAATGATGTATTTTATTATCTCTCATGTAATTTACAAACTTAAAAATGGGAGGTGAAAGGGCCTCATAAGTGGAATAGCCTAGGGCCTCTTTTCATCTAAATCCGGCCCTGAATGTATATATCGAAGCTAAAGCTCCTTTCCCATGGGGATAATGCCCCTGTTTACCTTCAAACCTCACAGCCTCTCTCAAAATAGCCTTTCCTGAATTTTTCTCTGGATAACATGTAGGCCAAAAGAAGACTAAAGAGTCCATCTCATTCATATAAGCAGAATGCCAGAACTTCCCCCAGCTCACCTCCTCCCTTCCTGTGACTTCAGCAGTCTTTCCACTGGCTGAATTCTTCCTCTAATCATTGTTGCTAGCAATGAAGGAAGCAAACAAGATGAGTTAACTCGGGAGGAGGAAGGAATTTGTCGACAGTGCCATCTTTTCATGATATATATATATATCTGGACTCTATCGGTCATGGGTCCCTCCATTTGGAATAACTGACGCTAATTGGAAGTAATTAAAAGTTACACGCACATACCAGAGGATGGAAAGGAAGCATCTTAAAGCCTTCCTATATGAGGGCCGATTAGATTGAAAGCTCTGTCAAGCAGGGATTGTCTCTTACATGTCCAGCAACATTATAGAAATGCTAAGTAATAGTAGTAATAGTGGTAGAAGAAAAGTCAGTAAACCTTTATTAAGGTGAACCTGGGGAAAACCACTTCTTATTTCTGGGTTTGGTAGCATGGAAACTTGTTACTTTTTGGGATCCTTCCAGGCCCTTGTGACTTGGTCTGGCCACTGTTGAAAACAGGATGCTAGGCATGATGAACCATTGGTCTGAACCAGGGTGGCTGTTCTCACATTCTTGTGAGAATTAGAAGGGCTGCAATTCGGAAACTAAGGGCTAGATTCACTAACCTCCGTTAGGGTTCCCAATCCATGGCTGATCTGTGCAGGCCTGATGATTTTACCAGAAAAAATTTAAATGAGGGCGATCGGAAGAACGCTCCCCTCTGACCGCATGGATTACTAGTGCGTAATCCTGACGCATGTGCAGACCATCTGTAGATGGTCTGCATATGCATCTAAAAGCCGTCTAGAGCCGCAACTTTTTTTTTTTTTACTTTTACTAACCCAGTGAGCCTGTGGTTTTAACCAGGAGAGATTCGGGGCAAGAGCAGGGTGGCAAGTCGGGGCAGCAGGCAGGAGAGATTCGGGGCAGAGCACGAGATTGGGCAGGCAGGAGATCGGGGCTGAGACAGGGCAGGAGAATGGGGCAGAGAGCAGATCGAGGCAGGCAGGAAACCGGGTCTGAGTCAGGGCAGCAGATCGGGGCAGAGAAGCAGGGCAGAAGGCAGGGTGGCAGTCGGAAAGGATCTCAGCAACTGGTTCTCAGCAGTTGCTTCTTGTGTTGATTGGCCAGCCCAGTCGGTTTGCAAGATTTCTGTAGTGAATCATATCCCTGCATGCATGGATCGGAATCGGATCGGAGGAGAGGTAAGTGAATCGGGCCGGAGTAAAATCGGGTCGCAAACTGGTCGATGCATGATCGGTTTGCTTAGTGAATCTAGCTCTAAGGAGACTTTTTACTAAGCTATGGTAAGTGCTAGCACGCATTATAGCAGCGTAAAATGGCTTACCATGGGATGTGAGCTGTCATCCTGCTTTAATATGCTAACTGACGTGTGCTACTTGGGTGCCAAAAGATGTTTTTTAAATTTTTGTTGGAGGGTGCATGCCGTGTGGCCGTTTCTGCGCTAATCAGTTACCACATCCACATTATCATGTGCTAACTGGTTAATTCAGGATTATCATGCAAGCCCTTACCACCTACAAAATAGGTATCAGTAAGTACCCACTTGGTAATGACCACACACGGCCCACAACGAAACAGGAGATACTACCTTCCTAAAGTAGAAAGCAAGAAGATAGCAAAGGTGACCTAAAGTGCTCAGTTTCTTTATTATATCAAGCAAGACTCGACACGTATGTGTTTCAGCCAATGGCCTGCTTCAAGAGTCTAAAAATAAGTAACATAAATAAATTTAAGCCCCCCCCCCCTCCTTTTACAAAACCGTAGTGTGGTTTTTAGCGCCGGCCAAAGCGGTAACAGCTCCGACGCTCATAGGAAGTCTATGAGCATCAGAGCTGTTACTACCACAGCCGATGCTATAAACTGCGCTATGCTTTTATAAAAAGGTGTGTGGAGGGGGGGTGTTAAAGTGTTTATTTTTTTATGTTTGTTAAGTTATTTTATCAATATATGAAAACATATATACCATTCTATTATAATAAATGAAAACAAAAGATTAAAAAGATTAAAAATATGTTATTTGTTATGAATGATCAGGTGTAATAAGATGTAATCAAATTTATCCCTTCTTTTACAAACGCATAGCGTGGGTTTTAGCACCGGCAGTGACGGTAACTGTTTTGATGCTCATAGGAATTCTATGAGCGTCAGAGCAATTACCGCTGCTGCCGGCACTAAAACTCGCGCTATGCTTCGTAAAAGAGGGGGGAGGGGGGTTAAATAAGACACATAACGGATACCTTTTGGTGCATGCCTTTAAGTATGGCAATAAGTTAATTAATTTACTGTATTTATTATAAAAAAAATTATAAAATCAGAAACATATATAACACTGATACTGAGACATTAAAATATGTAAAACATTATTATTACATGTTCAAAATAGAGAGTTGCACGGGGACAGAAATCCCACCCATCCCCGCCAGGATCCTCTCCGTCCCCACCCGTCCCCATCAGGATCCTCTCCATCCCCACCCATCCCCGCAAGGAATTACCTCCATCCCCGCCCGTCTCCATAAAAAGCAGCAATTACTTCTGACAGGATCATCAATTCCAGTTTCTTTTGTGTTTGCGCTGCTGTTTTCCTTGTGGAATCTCTTTGGTGGAACCCTTTTTTGTTTTCTGTTCAGGTAATTAACTTATAAACCCCCTCTTTTACTAAGGCTGACGTGTCCATTATATTATATGAACGAACCCTGCTTCCAAAGCCTTCCATCCCCGTGGGAGTCCCATTGGCTAGAGGGGGGTCCCCGTGAGAGTCCCATGGGCCAGAGGGGGGTCCCCGTGGGAGTCCTGTGGGTTAGGGGGGATTCCCACGAGACCCCCGTGGGATTCCCGCGATCCCCGTTCCCGTGCAGACCTCTAGTTCAAAAACATAAAAATTGTATGTAAAATAATTTACTATGAACAGGATCACAAGGTTTCAAATGAAAAAAAAATCTATTTTTGTGTGTGTTTGTTTATTGAAACTTGATTTAAGATTAATTTAACTGGTTAGTTCAGGACTACCACGCAAGCCCTTGCCACCTACATAGTAGGTATCAGTAAATACCCAAACGGTAATTTTTTGTAATGGCCACACACGAATAGCAACATTAGTGAAGGTCATTAATTCAATATTAGGCAAACTGGCCATTTGTCTGGTGCATTAAAAATGGCCTTAGCTTACAGGAAAAACCCGAATAAGGGTGCACTAAAAGTTTAGTAAAAGGTTACCGGTTTGTAATTAATTGCACTTTAGATTGAGACATACAAAAGGGTTGCATGGAAAGCTGTTAGCTAGAAGCTCATGGCGAAGCAAACCCTTAGAGCTGTAACTACAGCATGCGACCAGCACCTCAGTGCCTTGCCTCATCTTTGGAAACAGAAAAGGTTGCTGTGTTCCTGACAAAAAGGCTAAACTAGAGGGACCAGTATATGACAATATTTACGGTGGACATCCAGGAAACTCAAAAGATTGTGGGGTCGATAGGATAAATCTGGGACCCTCCTGCTCTAGATTTTCAGCACTTATATTTTGACCCTTGCACTTTGCTCGACCAGCTGTCACCAGATTTGTCAGCAGATGGAAAAGTTTAGAAGATTTCAGCATGGGCAAATATCTAAAGATAAATTGGACAGTACCTGAGAATGATTCAGCCTCTACTACGGGATCAAAATCATATTTACCTAAAAGGCTACTGTGCTGGTCTGGTTTATCCAATCTGTCTTCTGGGGGGTCCACTGGCTGCACATATTCTGTGGACATCACTGAAGAAGGGTGTTCTTAAAGCTGCAAAAAGAATGTGTGTGTTGGAAAAAATATATATTATTATAATATGTTAAAAATGTAAATAATGGCTATGTGCCAGTTTCAAGCTCTTGAAGGGATCATTGTATTACAAATACAATTACATATTATTCAGAGGTGTATTTTTCATATTTTTAAATTCATTTTCTATATTAAAGCATTCTGCTAGAAATGTTTAGCTAAGGTGACTCTAATAGCTGCCTGAAAAAAACCTGATACAGAGAGAAATTTTATAAATGTTCAAATAAGGAGGTGTGGCCAGTATTTTACTTCATTTTTGTTGGGCCTGTTTAATTTTGCTATTTTTTTTTTCCTGCTTTTAGTTTTAGGATTTTTCTTTGGGGTTCTTTGATATTAAAGTTTTCCCTTCTGTTGTGCCTTTTACGCACCTATAGTATTGAATTTATTATATTATTTTTTCCCTCTTCCTTCTCTTTATATAGGCAAATGTAAGTAATTATTTCTTTCATAGGTACTATAGTTGGATTGCAAGCCTGTTAGGACAGAGGGAAATTCAAAGTACCTGATTAGACTTTTGGCCATTACTTAGGTCAATTTAATTGTTTTGTAAACTGCTTCGAATTCTGTGAGAGATTTAGCAGCTTATAAGACACCACATTAATCCCCCCTTTTAAAAAACAGTAGTGCAGCTTTTAGCGTTGGCCATGGCAGTAACAGCTCCAATGTTCATAGGAATTCCTATGAGCATCGGAGCTGTTACCGCCGTGGCTGGCACTAAAAACCATGCTGCAGTTTTATAAAAGGGGGGGAGGGTTAAATTAAATTATTCCTTATACTGAATATAGTAGCTTTTCAATATTTTCTTAGCCCCTCTCTTAACTCTAGGCCAATCCATTGGTTTTACAACATTTGCCTATGCGGATGATGTCCAGTTAGTACATCCAATAGATTTAAACAACCCGAATGACATTACCATCATTAATGAAAAATTAGAAAAGATTAATTCTTGGCTTGATGCACATATGCTCTCCTAGAATATAAATAAATCAAAACTAATGGTTTTCCCTTTCAAAGACGGCCTTTCTCTACTAACCCCCCCTAAACTCAAAAATCTCCCTGTCAAAGTAGTACCTTCTCTAAAATTATTGGGAGTCACCTTTGATTGTAAATGTACCTATCATTTACATATTAGTACAGTGGTCCAACATTGCTTTTATCGGTTATGTATGATTAAAGCTTTAGCAAAACTGTTGGAGCCCACGTCCCTGAATATTTTAATTCATTCACTTGTTATCTCTTGCATAGATTACTGCAATGCCCTCCTTAAAGGCATTACTAAAAAGGAAATAAAAAAGGCTTCAAATGGTTCAAAACACTGCAGTAAAAATTCTATTTAATGCAAAAAAATATGACCATGCCACTCCTCTTTTATATAAAGCTCATTGGTTACCAATAGAGCATAGGATCACCTACAAAATTCTACTATTAACCTTTAAAACTAAAGAAAGTAACGAGCAAGAATTCATTAACAATTTACTTATCCCCTATAATCAAACTAGGACCCTATGATTTTCTGCTCATACTCTTCTTACTGTTCCCTCTTTGAAACATATTAGTACAATGAGGATGACAATTTTTTCCATTAACGCCCCTTTTCTTTGGAATAGTCTCCCTAACTATCTGCGGAAAAATACACTTGTCAATTTTAAGGTGAAGCTAAAGACATTTCTTTTCCTTTACACCTTTGAAACTTAAACTGTCCTTTTAAGGACGACTTAGATTTAAGAAAGATTTCTACTCACAGTTCCCCTTCCTCTTGTTCTTATCCTTAAGTGTTCTTTTTCTTTCTATCAATTGTAGTTCCATCCCTTCTTCTCTTTCGTTCCCTTTTGTCTTTGTTTTTAACATTGTCCTTTCCCTCGATTCGTTTTTTATTATATTGTATTTTAATTGGCTTATTTTAATTGGCTTATTTTTATGACATTATTGTACATCGCCTAGAAGGCTCAATTGGGTGGTATAATAAATTTTAAATAAACTTGAAGCTTGAAACTAGCTCGTCAAACATTGGGAGCTCAAATTGGTATTAATTGGTAATAATTATGATCTGGTATGCCCCCAAATCTATGCCAGCGTGACTAACTTTTCTGGTGCACAACTCGAAAGGTGGTGCGGCTGTGGAAGTGGCATGGGTGGGACAGGGGTGTTCCACAAATTTTGGCATAGTATTATAGAATATCGGGGTTACATGCTCAATTTGCACACCAGGATTTACACCAGGTTTCAGCAGGCATAAGTCCTCAGGCCCAAAATTAGTCTTGGGAAACTGCACTAAACACTGTTCTATAAAGGGCGCTCTGCTCAGATCACTCGCTATGGAACAGTACTTAGCACAGGTTTTTCCTGGCGCCTTATTTTCAGCACCGATCACTGAATCTGGCTCTTTATGTCAGAAAAGCAACAGCTTTTAAAAGGAAAAAGTACCCACATGCTTTCTGTTATAAATTCAGACCTAGATTCTATAAATAATGCCTAAAGTTAAACGTGTAAACGAAGTGCCTAACCCATCTATGCACCTAACTTAATTATTTAAAAAGTTTAAGCAGTGCTGGCAATTGGCAAAATTTACAACGTGTAATTGATGTTGATTGTACTTAATTGGATGGTAGGCACCTATCTTGGCATCTATCAGAAATTAGACCTTGATAAGGGGGTGGATCTTGGGTATGTCTTACTTATTTTGGACTTTTGGATCTTCAGTCAGCAGCCCTGTAAAATCTTAATATGGCATTATTATTTTATTTAGGAGTGAATATTATCTTATATGCTTTGCTGTTTGTGAGGGTTAGGTCTATTCTATTTAATAATGGAGTTCTTTTAATTTAAGCCACTTGGACCAGTAAAATGAACGAGCGGTATAACAAGATTAATAAATCATAAACCATATAGGCATCTCTTTTGGAGTTAGGTGCCAGTATTTTGTCCAAGAAACCCCTATCACTCTCCAAGCACATCTCACAATTAGTCTCTTCATCCTTCTACTACTTCCGCCAGCTCCGAAAGATAAGAAACTATTCACGGAATAAGACTTCACCCAACTACTCTATATCTTTGTCCTTACATGCCTGCATCACTTCAAGGCTTTATTCAATGGTCTTACAGCTAAAAAAACACCAAACAACTACAGCGAGTTCAAAATGCAGCCATAAGACTACTGGAAAACTGACAAAACCATGACCCAGTCTCTCCAGCAATGATATCATCCCACTGACTGCCCATAACCAAACGCTGCATTTTCAAAGGTCTAGTGTTGGCATATAAATCACTCTACAACAATGGTCTCAAACTCAAACCCTTTGCAGGGCCACATTTTGGATTTGTAGGTACTTGGAAAGCCGCAGAAAAAATAGTTAATGTCTTATTAAAGAAATGACAACTTTGCATGAGGTAAAACTCGTTATAGTTGTAATATAGTTTATAAATATTTCCTTAATTGCTTCTGATAATTTCAGCTATGCACAGCTGAAAGCAGTGCAACATGCAGAAAGTGAAAAACTATCAAAGTATCAACTGCAAGAGACAAGATTTTGGACCAACTATTTTGAGGCCCTCAGTATTATAAAGAATGATTCTTTATGGAAAACTGGTGTCTTAAGTCTCAGGCGGTTGCGTCCGCAATCACCTTCAGCTCTCACCTCCTCCAGCACTGGACACACGAACAAGCTGCACTGCCTCCAATGATTACGTTACATTCTGGAACATTGCCCGCCTCACTGCTGTAACCTCACGCAAGCGCTGGCCTGCATCTACACGCGATTGGACTCACAATCGCTTACAGACGCAGGCAAGCGCTTGCGTGAGGTTACAGTGACCGCCAAAGGCGACCGTCAGACACTTACCCCCTCTTCTACGAAACAGCGCTAGCAGTTTCTAGCGTGGGGTGCTGCGCTGAATGGCCCGCGCTGCTCCCAACACTCATAGTAACATAATAACATAGTAGATGATGGCAGGTAAAGACCCGAGTGGTCCATCCAGTCTGCCCAACCTGATTCAATTTAAATTTTTTTTTTTTTTTTTCTTCTTAGCTATTTCTGGGCAAGAATCCAGAGCTCTACCCGGTACTGTGCTTGGGTTCCTACTGCTGAAATCTCCGTTAAAACCTATTCTAGCCCGTCTACACCCTCCCAGCCATTGAAGCCCTCCACAGCCCATCCTCCACCAAGTGGCCATATACATATATATGGCCATATATATATATACATATATATACATATATATGGCCATAGAGTTCCTATGAGTGTCGGGAGCAGCGCGGCTCCCTGCACTAGAAACTGCTAGCGCCATTTCGTAGAAGAGGGGGTTAAGGCACAAGTTTTCCATAAAGAATCATTCTTTATAACACACAGGGCCTCAAAATAGTACCTGTTTGAGACCACTGCCCTAGACTGTCTCTGTATCTGAATCCTGCAGAAGGTGCTCTAAAGTCACTGAGCTTTTTCCTTCTTCCAGCTGAAGCATTCACGCAGAAGGCAGAGGAACTTACCCGGGCAAAGGAGAAGGATGCAATGGGCAATCCGCGTGTGCTAGAGCCAGACCTCTCTCCTCTGCTGCTGCTCTGTGATCCAGCACGCCTCATCCAGGGAGCAGCAGCAGCAGATTGCCATGGTAATCCTTTGTTTCTGAGTTAAGTAGTTCTAGGAAGCACACAGGCGCACACACGCACACACAGACAAACCTTTAACCCTGATGCTTACCAACTAGCATGTAATATGAGGAGATGATGCTTGCTGCCTTTTTGCATTATCACTGGAACCGGCATATTAACAGTAATTGGGGCGGGGGGAGGGAGGGAGACCAGAATATTTTCACAAAATCTAAGTTAAAGAAAGAAAAAGCCAAGAAACCTATTTTTTTTAAAAGGGCCGAGAATATCCTTTATTGTGAAATAAATTATATTTCTTAAATCAAAAGTTAGAAAAGACAAATGCCAAAGAAGGTGTACGTTTCAAAAAGAAAGATAACCGACATGAGAACGTGATCTGTCATTCATTGGGTATCAAAGAAACATATTGCTATACAGTGCTGAAATAAAACATGCCTAAGAACATGACAAGTTGATAAAGGACTTGTGGATAAAACATTACAGACAGCTTACAATAGGCATAAAGCTACATGGGGTTAAAGTGCAAAAATCATTGCTAAACCTCCTGCTGGATCATCTTTTGCAGGTTCTGTTGCCATGGGAAGGGGTAAAACGTGGACCTCGCGGATCTAAACCCGTTCGGCCTTAAAAATCTGAGGTCCATGTCGGTCCTGTCCCTGCCGCTTGTAGTTTCTGTCGCTGACAGACCTTGATGAGATTTGAGCGCTGACAGATCCGTCTCAGCATAGGGAGGGAAAAGTGTTAGGATCCGTCAGCGCTAAAAATCTCTTCGAGGTCTGTCAGAGCCAGAGACTAGTGCTGGAGTTCGGAGACTTCTTTTCCATAACACACGTCCAAAACCTATGTCCCTGCTCTCTTGGCTTCTGCTCTGCCGCTCCAGCACTAGTCTCTGGCTCTGACAGACCTCGAAGAGATTTTTAGCGCTGACGGATCCTAACACTTTTCCCTCCCTATGCTGAGACGGATCCGTCAGCGCTCAAATCTCAATCAAGGTCTGTCAGTGACAGAAACTACAAGCGGCAGGGACACGGACCGACACGGACCTCAGATTTTTAAGGCCGTACGCGTTTAGATCAGCGAGGTCCGTCAGGTCCGTGAGGTCCGCGTTTTACCCCTTCCCTGTTGCCATGACTATAAAGAACAATTCCATATCCAGGAACCCACATTATACCTTCCTTTCGCACGGCAATAGGTGCATGAGTGTACACCTTACCTGTGAACGTGCCAGAAGGGTGCCTAAAGCATTCAGATGTCATAGCACCTAATGCAAACGCAAAGATATGAATAGCCTAATGGCTAGTGCAGCAGGCTTTGATCCTAGAAAACTGGGTTCACTTCCCACTGCAGTGCCTTGTAACGTTGGACAAGTCACTTAACCCTCCATTGTCCAGGTAGAAAAGCTCAGATTACGAGCCCACTAGGGATGGAGAGAATACCTGTATATAATTGAGCTCTTCTCTTTTGCAACCAACAAACACAGGAGAAATTCACATTTGAATTTTGTTTTTCCTCCTGTTTGGGGCTGCAAATTTTAAAAAAACTTCATGAATATCTTCTGTCATATCAAGCAGCATTATGTGGTAAGGACCTGGAACATCTGGTTATGGTTTCTGATTCCTTTGTGGAATTTAGGATACATTTAAAGACACTCATTGCCTCATCATTTACGGATGGAATCTTCAATAAAGCAGTTTAAGGCAAACCTCAAAACCTTTTTATTTAAGGATGCCTTTGGATAAAAATGTCCTTTTCAGGATTAAACTTCGCCAGTCTCCCTACCTACCTTGTGTTTTTACCCTTAATGTTCTCTGTACTTAAAATATTGGAGTTCTTCCCTCCTTCCCACCTGTGTGTGGTCAACTTACGTGTTCCCTATTAGATTAACATTGTCTTGTTTTTAATATTTTAATACTAAACGTTTTGTTTTATAAACTTTTACTTTTTATTGCTGTACACCGCTTAGAAATTTGAATAAGTGGTATAACAAATATTTTAATAAACTTGAAACTTAATTGTTCCTGAAACATTTAGGCAACTAATTGGCATGGATATTGTTATGAACTACCTAGATCATTATAGCATTATTTCTAATTATTTGGTTATCTAATTTCGTCTCTTAATTGTAAACGTTTCAATTTTTTTGTAAACTGCATAGAACTTTATGGCCCTGAGGTATATAAATTGATTATTATTATTAACATATGGCTCCAGAAAAAGGAGAATTCCTAGCAATGAATTTCTTATTTTTTTTTCCTTCTTATATGTTACAGTAAATTCTTCAAGTTTCAAGTTTTTATTGGTATTTGATGAATCGCTTATTCAATTTGCTAAGCGATGTACAATTCTTTCTAAAAAAGAATAGTTATAACATCCAATAAAATAACAAGAGACTTACAGGTTAAACCAACATGACTCAGGGAGGAGAGAAGGGAAAAGTTACAATTCTTTCTTAGAGAGAATAAACACAAAGGGAAAAAACAAAAGGGAGGGTAAAGAGTTAAAGGGTTAAAGTGTTTGGTTATATAACTAAAGTTTAACTGTTAAAAGTTTCTTTAAAAAGATAGGTTTTTAAGGATATTTTTAAAAGAAGTAAGATCCTTTTCTTCTCTAATATATTGAGGTAATGAGTTCCACAATTGAGGAGCCATTACAGAAAACATATTGTGTCTTCTAGTGCCTACAATTTTCAGGGATGGAATAGTTAGAAGATTTTGAGAAGTAGATCGCAAAGATCGTGAAGTATTAAGAGGAGTGAGCATTCTGGATATGAATTGGGGTTCGTTAAAAATTAGCGTTTTATAAACTAAAAGTAGTAACTTAAAGGTGGCTGATTGGCAGCCAGTGGAAGTCAGTCATTAGGGGCGTAACGTGATCATATTTTTTTGCGTTATGGATAAGTTTAATAGCTGTATTTTGAATAATTTGGAGTCTTCTTTTTTCCTTTTGGGTGATATTTAGTAAAAAGGAATTACAATAATAAATTTTTGCTATTACCAGAGAATGGATTAATATGTTGATGGATTTGGGCTCAAGAAATTTTGAAATAGAGCGTATCAAATGTAATTTATAGAAGCATGATTTGACTATATGACTAATTTGGTCATGAAACAATAGTTTATCATCAACAATAACACCTAATATTTTTAAAGTAGACACTAATTCTAAAGGGATATTAACTTCTATATTGCTTATGGGGTAAAACAAAAAGTCTCAGAATATGGAGCTACCCAATTTCGGGTTTCAGCTGTGAATAACTCACTTACTCCTGCTCACATCATAGGCAAAAAAAAAAAACCCCAAGAGTTTATTGTTTGATTTTATTTATAATTTTTCAATCCTTTTTACTTCTTTTAAAATTCTCTTTCCTTCTTTTTAAATAAACTCAGTCTTTTTTCTTATATTTTTTAGCAATATATCATCAGTAAAACAGAGTAACAACAGCTTGTATTTTCAGAGTCAATAAACTCAGCCTCTCAAACTAGCGGTGATTAAACCGGCAACAATGCATCTTTAAACCCTTTATGGTTTTATATTCTTAAAGCCTAGAATCAGTAGTACTTATCTTGTGTTGCCCACAGCTCATCCCCCCACAATGAGCCCAACAGCTAGTAGCTTGGAATACCGCACCCAAGGCCTACTCTAACCAACCCATTCGCTCAACAGCCTAACCGGACAGGAGACACCACCTTCAATTCGGTGCAGAACCACAATCTGCCCTTTCCCTAGCTGGTCCACCTTCGACCTCTCCAGATACAGCTGAATGCAGTGCTCCCCAAACCGTACTTGCTGCCGCAACAGACCTCTAGTAGCCTACACATCGGCCGGGTGCGCCAAAAGTTCCCCAACATGAAGGGGCCCCAAAGAATGCCAGGGAAAAAGTGGCCCTGAGCAATTGCTCTTCAAACAGGGATGCTACCACTCCCGGCAACACCTGGAGCAGCCAAGCCAACAGGTCATGTGTAATTGGGGGCCTTGAATCCGGCTGTCCCGGGGCCACCTGACCCATGGCCACCAGCATCCTACGCACTAGGAACCCCGAGGTCAGTCAGGACCACCCAGTGCCTTGCAGAAAAAGGTGAATCCTGCCAAGTTCTCCGATACCATGCCCCGGGATAAGCCCACTCTAAGGAACTCTAAAACAAAGGCAGCCAGCCAATCCTCTGCCACCAGCCAAGGGGTCCTAAGAGAGGTGAACACCCTGTGATAGCCTGCACTATAACGAGTCTAGGTGGATGGCACCAGCGATAGCTTCAACATCTCCCAGAGGTCCGTGCGCCCAGCTCCCATAAATGCTCCAACGTACGCAACCCCTCCATCCGGGCTTGTGGAGCCAATCACCGAAACTGTGGAAACTGGAAATTGAGACAGAGAATCAGCAATGCATTTCTGCACTCTCGACATGTGACGCGCCCAAATGTAGAGATTAAGCTGTAGAAAGCACAATACTAACTCTCTCACTAATGCATTGACCTACAAGTAACTTGCTACCTGCCTATTAACCACTTCCATGACCCCCATGTTGTTACACCAGAAGACTGTGCACTCATTGCGCTGCCTGTCTGGCCACAAGTCACATGCCACGAGCAAGGGGAATAGTTCCAACAATGTCACATTCTGCATGATCCCTAGCTGCCTCCTGGATTCTGACCAAGGAGCAGCACACCAATCCCCTTGGCAGTAAAGCCTGAAACCTTGACCACCCACCACATCTGATTGTAATTCGAGGTTAAAGTTCGACACCTCTAGCTGCTGTGTCGAAAGTGTCCTATTGAAGTCTACCAGGAATCGCACCCACACCCCTGCCAATAGTCTCACAAAATGCCTCCCCTGACATGTCTACATTTAAGTTTAGTCATTTTGCAAAAAATGTCCAAAAATACAGTAGGAAAAAATGACCATTTTCAAAAAAGAGAAAAACATCCACCTTTTGGTATTGAAAATGGCTTTTTCCTAGATGTGTTTGCCCTTAAACCATTTTTGGACCCCCCCAAAAAAACAAAAAACAACAAAACCACCCCAACCTAATGAAAAATGCACAAAAAAACAACCATTGGGACTTAGGAGGGGGCCAGCATTCTTAGCATGCTGGCCACACAGACATCCACAGAGCAGTGGGACACCCTAGGGGGGCACAGCTGTAAACTTCACATTAAGGGGGCCAGGTACACATTTCATCATAACCCTCTTACATTTTATGGTGAGCCCTCCAAAACTCATCCACAATCTACTGTACCCAATTGTATACCTCCCCAAAAGCCCTTATGCCTGTAGGTGTCACCGAAAGTAAACACAAATGAAGAAGAAGGACCAGTGTTCCACAGGCAAAATCGATATATGAAAGCACAGAGTAGAACACAAGTCTCTGGATGTCCCGGAAAAATGATGTATTCAAATAGTCAATTTAAAATAAAAATAAAAGCAACCTCAGGATTTATTTACTTAACATAATATAACATTGTGCTTATTGATCGCGTAACCAGAAGTTCAACGCGGTTTACAAAAAGTTATAAAAGTAAACATGTTACATGAAATAAGATGATTCATTAAACAGTCAAATATTTATAAAAAAGATAGGTCTTCAATTGTTTTCTAAAATGGCCATAGGAATGGGTAGTAAGCAACAATATTCGGAATTCGTTGTCATGAAGAGCTGCCTGAGATGCCAAAGTATGTAATGTGTCATTGATGGTACATGCTCACATAAGTGAGACTCAGACCCTACACAGTCCATGTTATGGCAAGTAATCAGCTTTCTTCAGGGGTCCTAAATTTATTGGCACAATATGTGTGGTACCTAATACCACAGATGAACCTGCATGGGAATACCATCAAACATACCCCTGCTAGCAAGCACTTCTTTCTACACAGCAAACATCATTCAAAGGCTGCTAACAATCAAAATTGATAAAGCAACCCCAAAATTCAAAAGAAACCAGGTACTCATAAATCAGAGCTTCCTCCTTCAAAATGGAGATATGATAGAGGTCTATAAAATACTGAGTGGAGTGGAACAGATAGATATGAATCACTCGCTTACTCTTTCCCCTTCCAAAAATGCTAGGACTAGGCAACATGCAATAAAGCTACTAAGTAGCAGATTTAAAACAAAATGGAGAAAATATTTCTTCACTCAACCTGTAATTAGATTCTGGAATTTGTTGTCAGAAAATGTGGTGAAAGCAATTAGCTTAGCAGATTTTTTAAAAAAAAGGTTTAGATGACTTCATGAAAGAAAAGTCCATAAGCCATTATTAAGATGGACTTGGGGAAATCCACTGGGCTTGATGGATTTATGGGGGGGGGGGCTCATTAAAATGTAAAAAATAAAAAGTATAAAGTGGCATTTTCATGTTTTATTTGCTAAAACGTCCAAATTGCCATTTTCAAAACACATTTTTAAATAGTTTTCTGTGCTGTATATCTGAAGTGTGTGTAAATCTCAAGAAGATGAGTTTGGGGTGTATTTTGGGCAGGACTATGACGGGCTTATGACTTGGATGTTTTGGGCTAGACCTGTTTTAATAACAAATAAGTGCCAAAAAGTTGCACAAACTGAACCGATGACCACTGGAGGGATATAAACATGACCCCCCTCCCATCCCTGAGAGATGTGAATGCCTAAATGAAAGCTTCAGATGGTATGGGCCTTGGTGATGAAATACTCTCACTTTAATTATATTCTAAATTTAGGGTTTGGAACTCCCAAGAAAATGTTGGTATGCCTGAATATTGTGACATTTGTCTTTTCCCAGTAAAGTACCTCAAAATACTTCTCATTTGCTGAATGCACTATCAACAAAAGATTTTCCCAATGTGTTAAATGAAGTTCTTGCTATAGATACAAGAGTTTAAAGGGTCAGTATGGATCACAGCCCTAATCATACACTGCATCTCCACATCTGTTACTATCCAAGAAGAATTGACTTAACATAGTAACATAGTAGATGACGGCAGATAAAGACCCGAATGGTCCATCCAGTCTGCCCAACCTGATTCAACTGTGACTTCATAAAGAAACCACTAACATCCTACTGAGCTCCGAAAAATACTTTAGCATTTCAAACTAAAACTGAAATTAATAGATAAGAGTGCCAGAGAAAGGGGGAAAAATAATAAAACCAGTGAGATTTTGGGGAAGCAATTTGGGGCTCCTTTTACTAAGGTGCTTTAGAGTCTTAACGCGGGCGCTAAATTGCCGCGTGCGCTAGACCTTAATGCCAGTATTGATCTGGCGTTATTCTGGAAGCGTACCGTGCGGTTTAGCGCACGGTAATTTCGTGCGTACGCTAAAAACGCTAGCGTACCTTAGTAAAAGGAGCCCTCGAGGTTAGCACATTTTCTCCCTGCAATTGTATCTGCTTCTAAAGCAAAGCAGGAAGCCTCAGTCCGTCAGTGTGTAGTAGATATCCAACCCCATTTTCAAAGGGAAAGACAGAGGCAGAAATCCGTTCAAAAGACAGATGGTTGGGTAAACTGATCTTTCCTACGAGAACAGAGGACATAAAGCTGAGGCATAAGGACCTCTGACCCAACATGTTCTTTTCAGCACAGAATCTCCTCTATCCAGCATTTCAGAGAGAAAAAAAAAAAAATAATAATTCTAATACAGTGGTGCCTCACACAACGAACTTAATTGGTTCCAGGAGCAAGTTTGTTATGCGAAAAGTTCGTTATGTGAAACGCGTTTTCCCATAACAATACATGTTAAAAAAAATAATTTGTTCTGTAGCATAAAATATGCTAAGATGACATAAAAAAAGATAAATTTTTTGTTATTATTTTTATTTAGATACATCTAAAAACATAATTGTTTTTTAAAACAACACACATTTTTAAAATTTAAAGACAGACTAAGTAGAGTCTAATTTTACAGTGAGAGAGGGCAGAGTCTCAGCGGCAAAAACTGGGACTTAACTGTTCATTTTTTAAATGCCTGCATGGTTGAAAATGTTGTCCATTTCCTTGGGCAGATCATTCTGTCTATAATACTAGTTTATACTTACAGTATTACAAAATGGTCTAAATGGATAAGCTTTTTTTTTCCTGTTTCTTTCAATATGTAAACAGATTGCCAATGGTGAGAGAGAACAAAGCTGTTATTTTTCTAGCATCGGGGAAGCGGCGAGAGTAGCTCCGCCCCCCCCCAACGCATCAGCAGTAGGCGCCGGGCCCCTGCGAGCCGACGGTCCGCCACTGCACAGGGAGCCAGGCGGAGAGAGGGCAGTTAAGCGCAGTGCCTGCGCGGAAGGATGCAGCTCGGGCGACTTCGTTGTGTGAAACGAAGTTCGTTGTAGGAAGCAAGACATGAAGTTCGTTGTGCGCAGCGTTCGCTGTGCGAGGCGTTCGTTATGCGAGGCACCACTGTACAAGGCTGCAATGGTGAGTGTTCTTACTGTTTTCAGGTTCTAAAACACTTACACAACGTGACTGAAATCGAGGGGCTCCTTTTACTAAGCTGCGTTAGCGTTTTTAGCGCACGCAGCATTTTAGCACGCGCTAAACCCGCGCTACATGGCTAGAACTAGCGCCAGCTCAATGCCGGCGTTAAGGTCTAGCGCACGCGGCAATGTAGCATGCGCTATTCCGTGCGTTAAAGCCCTAACGCGGCTTAGTAAAAAGAGCCCCAGATTTTGAACAACTATTTACCAATGGCCTGATATTCAAATCCGGTTATATATTCACTGATGGTTTGTGATCACATAAGTCCAAATGTCTGACTGAATGGCCCAACACTATCTGTGTAATATGGGTCTGGGTTTGGGCTGGAGTAACAGTGGACTTTAAGTTATTTGGATAGCAGAAGAATCAAATTCTACTGCAAACCTGGCACAGCAAAATTGCTGCGGCATGCTCAGAACGCAAATTAATGCTGCATTAAAATTGCAGTATTAATTAGCTGCTCACTACTCTGCATTAACTTTCCTGTCAGTGCCTGAGCACTGATTGGCTCAGGCACTGACAGGAAAGTTGACTTAAAAATAAGTATCCCTTACCCCATACCCCAACCTCTTCCCTACTAATAAATAATAATGATAAAAAATCTTGAACCTGGCCCGACTGAGCACTGCACCCCCCTGACCTCCCCATTAGGCAACACCCCAAACTTTAAAAGATATCCCTGGTGGTCCAGTGGATCCCTGAACTTCCCTCCAAAACTGAGTGGGACCCCTTGACCAGGTCAGGATCCCCTCTGAAGACTATTCCTGGTAGCCTAGCAGTGGCCCTCTCAGACCCTTTCATACCTGGTAGGAAGGAAGAATGCCTACTCCCTCTTGCTCTGTGCACATTATCATTCAGTAGAGCAGGTCAGGGCTAGTCCAACCCTTAAGCAATACTAGGCAGGTAACTAGGGCAGTAGCTTCTTGGAGCCAGTAAAAAAAAAAAAAAAGCAGCTGCACGGCTATGCACTCTGATGCACATTGGGAAGAATAATCCAAATCATAGACCGGATGCTAGGGTCCACCTTGGGGTCAGCACTCAAGAGAAAGATCTGGGTGTCATTGTGGACAATACGCTGAAACCTTCAGCCCAATGTGCGGCAGCGGCGGCTAAGAAAGCAAACAAGATGCTAGGAATTATTAGCAAGGGGATAGTAAACAAGACTAAGAATGTTATAATGCCTCTGTATCGCTCAATGGTGTGACCTCACCTTGAGAACTGCGTTCAGTTCTGGTCTTGGTCTTCTTATCTCAAAAAAGATATAGCGGCACTAGAAAAGGTTCAAAGAAAAGCGACCAAGATGTTAAAGGGGATGGAACTCCTCTCATATGAGGAAAGACTAAAGAGGTTAGGGCTTTTTACCCTGGAAAAGAGATGGCTGAGGGGAGATATGATTGAACTCTGCAAAATCCTGAGTGGTGTAGAACGGGTATAAGTGGATTGATTTTTTTACTGCATCAGGATTTACAAAGGCTAGGGGACACTCGATGAAGTTACAGAGTAATGGTGGTGAGAATGGTTAATGTAGCTGGTTTTTAAAAAAGGTTTGGACAAGTTCCTGGAGGAAAAGTCCATAGTCTGCTGTTGAGGCAGACATGGGGGAAGCCACTGAATGCCCTGGATCAGTGGCATGGAATGCTGCTACTATTTGGGGTTTTTGCCAGGTACTTGTGACTTGGATTGGCCTCCGTGAAAATGGGATACTAGGTTAGATGTACCATTGCTCTGACTCAATAGGATTCGTACCCTAAGGCCCCTATGCCCACCCTGGCTCCTTCTATCTCACCATGTCTTTTACGCAGATTGTCTTGACCTTCTTCCCTGTACCATTTTTCATTGCCATAATTGTACCCATCTTTGCTGACTATACCATCCTTCGCCGATTGCACCACTGTTCGCTGATTGTTCCATTTTTTTCTCTCTGTTTGTACCATTTTTTTCTCTGCCACCTATTTTCTCTGATTGTACCATTGTACCATTTTCGCTGATTGTCCAGCCCTTCTTCGTTGTAAACCGCCTCGAACTACTATGGCTTTGGCGGTATATAAGAAATAAAATTATTATTATTATTATTATGTTCTTATCAATACTTACTTTTACCTGCAAAACAAGGCTGGTCAATTTTCAAATGGTCCCATTTGCCTAAGTAAATGACTTTTGGAAAGTGCCCTCATTATTTGTGTTTGTACGACACACACATACACACTCATGCAAGCGTGATGTCATAGGGAGGGGGGCCTGAAAGTGGAGCAGGGTGGTAAGAAGCAGGTCAGCATTAAAACAGTAGTAGAGGAAAGGAAAGATGAGGGTTTTTTCCCCCTCTTTTTTTATAAGTTGGGCTAACAGAACCTTCTGGAAAAAAAGGAGACCAGACATCTGGCAGAACTACAGCAAGACATTGAGTTGAAGGAGTTTGGATGTGCATTGCATTAATGGATCTGTGCATCCAGTCCTCCTATTTAGATAAAAATTGAGAGAAACCAAGTAAGAGGAGGTTTGTCATGAACACTAGCTCAGAGCATAGGTGTCTGAATGGGGGGAGGACACAGGGACCATGGCCTCCCCAAGAATTGGCGGTCAGATTCAGTTATGGCTCTACTCCCCCACCCACTTCCTCCCAGCTGCTGTAATTATAAATGATCCAGCAGCCGCCATGCAGCGTCACTGCAGAATGAAGATTTCCGGTCTCAACAACTAAGAGCATCGCTGCCTCAGATCTCAGTTTCCTATTTGGTAAATATACAGAAATTATTTGTGGTAAATACCATGATGCTTGCCAATATAATATTACTCCTACCCCGTGTGTAAATTCACATTAGGAGGTGGGGGAAGGGGTAGGGAGTGCAACTTAAACCTAACACAGATCTCATTAATATGTCATGTTAACTGCTAGCATAATCCACAAAAAGCAATCTACCAACTACTTTAACTCTGACAATGACACGCCAATAAACGGTAGAGGAAATTTAAAGCATCCCACTGACCAAAGCAATATGCTGGGAGGAAAAGACTTCAGAAGCTGTACTTGCCTATTATACATGAATTTGTGAAAAAGAGCAAAATGTATAGCTTCATATCATTAGAATAACCTTTTGCACTTTGATTTAAAGTGTACATTGGCATTAAAAGTGTGTGCTCAATATTTGTGCGTTAAACTTTCAAACACAATACATCAACACAGCAGTAAACCCAAACTAACTGCTAATGTGGCAGATAACACAAACAGTTTATTCTGCTTTCAAAGGTGAACTCAGCTGCGTTTCAAGGCAGCCGCCAAGCCATTAATGTGCAACAATGACAATTGCTCAGCAATAGATATATGGCTGCCTTCCTCCAGGTGCCTGGAATACCCCCCTACCCCCCAAAAAAAATGTTTTTGTTTTTTTCACAATTAATGCATGTTAGCTGTCAAACTTTAACTTGGCTTGGTAAATAAGGGTTTAACAGTGCTACGCTAGACAATTGTTTCTTTGCTTTCTACTTATTATCCTGCTCCTATAACTCTTTTTTTTTTTTATAATTCTTTATTCATTTTATAACTTACATCAAGTACATCAACATTGGTATTAAGATTTTAACATAGATATATCACTTGAAATTCTACAATTAATCTTATCAAATTAAATTTATCCCTTTCCCTCCCATCCTTTATATATTTCATAAAAACATTTTCCAATAATAAATACCCCCTCCCCCTGCCCAATTTCCATTTGTACTAATCAGGGAAGAAAAATACATACTCATTCTTTACAATAATCTGATAATGGCCTCCACACATCCTGAAATTTATTAAAGTTCCCTTTTTGAATGGCTAATGTTCTTTCCATTTTATAAATATGGCATACTGAATTCCACCAAAAACTAAAGTTCAATCTATTCCAACTTTTCCAATTAAGTGTTATTTGTTGTATAGCAACTCCTGTCAAAATACACTTGTGAAAGGACTGTTTTCCGAAATATCTTTGTTTGGATACAATTCCCAAAGGTTTTGGATAGATAAATAGAATAGAAACCAAAATAATATCTTCCAACAAACCTTATGATCTAGGCCAAAAGTGAACAGAAAATGAAAAATAGGACCCCAGTCATTAGCACAAATTACAGCTGGTTTGTTTCGGCGCTTTAATGCTTTGTGCGTTTGTGTGTCAAAAAGTTTAAATTAAAACAACTGAAAAATTGGAAAAGGTTAGGAAGAATCCAAAAACAATGCATATCCCTGTCTTTTAGGAATGTCTCTGAAATTCTTTTCTTAATTGTCTAGTTTAATTTGTACGATTAATGGCTTTCATTATTCTAGTGCAGAAGCAAACTGGGAGCCCTTTTTACTAAGGGCTCATTTTACAAAGGCAGGCTAGGGCCTTAATGCACGGAATAGCACGCGCTAAATCACAGCACGCGCTAGCCGCTACCGCCTACTTTTGAGCAGGTGGTAGATTTTCAGTTAGCGTGCGCTAATCCGGTGCGTGCGTTAAAAACACTAGCGCACCTTTGTAAAAGGAGCCCTAAGCTTTTTTCTCATAGAAACAAAAAGGGAGAAAATCATTAGTAAATATGCTTCTTTTGGGGCATGAAATGTGTTCATTTTCATTAGAAATGATATAAAGAAAACAAACTACTACTGTAAGTGCATAACCTAATTCCATAAATGAACCAATCTGTGAAGGACAATGCAATGCTTCTCAATGTGATGTTTCCTGGTCTTTTTCCTAGCTGTCATCGCCACCTAGTGGCAGAAATGTTTGTGACTGTGCTGTTCCTTATTCAGGAAGAGGGGCAGAAGATGGCATTGAGGTGTGGAGGCTGCTTTCTGTGTCCCCATCAGCTGAATGGCTAGAAAGTTGGGTTGGGACCTCTCCAGCTGGGACCCTATCCTAACGCCAGCTCAGAGTTAAGCAGGTATTTGCAAATAACGTTGAGATGGCATGCTGGGAGAACAAGTTAATATTTCCAGGTTCCCATCAATACAAATCTCTCATTCCCTGAATAGTAGTTAATTTCTCATTTTACAATGCAAAAAATAAAAATAAATAAAATAAAACTAATATTTTAATATTATACTCTTTTCAGTTGTATAATGCTCAGAAAATGGCTACTAACATGGCTCATATGTATGTGCTCTTTTTCCCCCCTCAAAGTGAGGAAACACCCATTTTCAACCATCGCACTAGTCCATAGTATCCCTTGTAGAGTCTCAGTTCACAAAACATTTCAAAAAGCATAAGAGAATTAAGTGCACTTATCTGTTTCAGTTTTTCTTTCTCACTTCTCTTTAGTGCTTAAGAAGAGTCTCTGCGATGTCTTCCTGGGAAACTTCCATAATGATAACCACCAAATATTCATCACTGTGTCACCTTAAAAAAACCCATACCATACAAAATGCTGACACATATGCACATGCAAGTGCACATACACAGGTATATGCTAGTATTCTAAACATTATATAACATTATATAACATTATATAACTTAAATGTTAGCTTCTAGATTATAGAACTGCCCTTCATGTCTGCTTACTAAATAGAGAGTAATTCATAAACAATTTAGCACACGTGAAATTTAAATCCATACATTTGCATTTCCTTCAGTTAAAGGTTGGGTCTATAAGCATTTTTTCCAAAGAATTTTAGCCTATCAGGTTGCATTATGGGAAAGGAATTTGGGTAAACTAATACAGGATTCTAGTTCTTATCAGATTTTTAGAAAGGCATTGAAGATTTATTTGTTTGATAAATTTTATAAATGAGTTTATAATTGTTATGCTTCTACATAAGAACATAAGAATAACCTTACTGGGTCAGACCAATGGTCCATCAAGCCCAGTAGCCAGTTCTCATGGTGGCCAATTCAGGTCACTAGTACCGGGCCAAAACCCAAGGAGTAGCAACATTCCATGCTACCGATTCAGTGTAAGCAGTGGCTTCCCCCATGTCTTTCTCAATAACAGACTATGGACTTTTCCTCCAGGAAATTGTCTGAACCTTTCTTAAAACCTTTCTTACTTTGTGAACTGCTTTGAACTGAAAGGTACAGTGGTATATAAGTGAATTTTTTATGTTATGCTATCATGCTGATTTTCAAGCATAAGGGGCCATCCACATTGTATCTTCCTTCAGTGAGGCATCCTGACGGTATGTTTCCCTCTCTCTTTCAGCCTTGCCCTTCATGCTGTCCAAGCAGTCACAAGAGAGGAAGGACAAGGGTAGCCTGAAGCAAGGATGGGATTCACAAACCAGAAAGGCCATCCTCCAACCCCTACCAGGAAGACTAGAAAAAGTCACATTGCTTGCTTTTGTTTCTAGTAAATATACGAGTGTTTTGAATAACTTGTATCAGCAAATCTATTTGTAGTTTTTGTAATATGGAAAACATGAATTATGGCATTGCTTCCCAAACCTCTACAGCAGTCGCACCAACTCAGTCAAGTTTTTAAGACATCAGAACCTAAGAAATACATTTGCATGTACTGTAGGTCAGTGGTCTTTAACTTTTTCATGTAATGGGCCACAGTGCGAATACAAGAAAACTCTGAAGGCCACCAAAATATTTCAAGCTTTAATATACTACTAGGTAATTCACCCTCCTTTACTAACCCGTAGCCTGGGTTTTAGCGCTGGAAGCAGCGGTAACTGCTCCGACGCTCATAGGAATTCTATGAGCGTCAGGGCAGTTACCTCTGCTGCCGGCGCTAAAACCCGCGCTACGCGTTAGTTAAGGAAGGGGTTTGTAAACTGTTTTGACCTGCTTGCTCAGACTGGGTATTAAAAATGAATACTAATATTGATTCTACATTTCAAGGATAACAACAGTAGCAAATTCCATAATTGAGACACCTGAGTAACACACTTGAGATTGTTTGCAGTTACTTTATCAAGTGGGCAAGATTGAAAATAGTACATTTACTGGATTTGAAAAAGCATTTCGGACAACTGCTTGAGAGCCGCAATGGAGGGCTTCAGGGGCTGCATGAGGCCCTTGGGCCACGTGTTGGAGACCTTGGCTGTAGATCCCTTTATACAAACACCATACATCACATACATAGTCACTGTGGTAATCATGAGAACCAACTGGCAAGATGCCTCTTGCAGAGGATGGAGAAGCACAGAATTATGGGTAAGAGCGTGCATCTGCAGTGTAGATCTTAGTCACAGATATCTAGTATAAGAGGCTTGGGGAGGCTTAGCCTTCCCAGCCCAAACCGCAGCCTTCCTTACCTTTGCCGCTATGGCTGCAGCCATTTCCAAGTACAGCAACAGTAATAATATTCAGAGCTGCTTCCTCTATGCATGCCACCGAAGTTATATTGTAAGGAGGGCCTGAGCGGGAAGAAGGCTCCGGAGCAGTCCTGCGTGCAGGAAGCTTCTAAGAGGCTGTTAGGCCTGACCTGGGAGGCACAAAGGGGCTGACCCAGGGGAGTCACAGACTTTTTTTGGGAGGGGATTTTTTTGCCGGTAGCCACGATCGAGAGCAAGGGAGGGGGGATATGAGGGAGGAGGGCTGTTGGACCGTGATAGGGAGGGATGGAAGGGGGGCTGCTGGACTCACAAAGGGGGGCTGCTGACCCAGAGGGGTTAGAAGAGAGGTGACTCATGGCACATCCTTTACTACAGGGACAAGGCCATTCACTGCTCCATGAGGCAGTGAAAAACCTTGTCCCCATATCTGTGACAACTAGTCAATTTTTCCCCTATTCCTTTGGGTTACCCACAGCTAGCTGTGGGAAACAGTCACCGTGTCATTCTATAATTGTAAGCTCTTCAGAGCAGGGACCGTCTATTACATGTTGAATAAATTGTATTCTGCAAATCTATTGAGACAAACTTTAGTCAATTCTTTTTAGCAGCAACATATATCACTTTCCACTTAGGGAAGTTTCAAAGGTTCATCTCATAGGCACCTTTCTCACATATCCTAAAGTGTTTTTAACCTCACTTTACAGAGATCCCCTATATCCACCTTCCCCCCCCCCCCCTCCCAAATATTCCCACCACTTTCTTCACATATCTGCTAGGAATGAATTACTATTAAGTCCTTTTAGCGCTATAGAAATGATAAATAGTAGTAATTTCATTGAGTGTCTCCTAGACTTTGTAATTTTTGAAAGAGTATAAAATCGATTCACTTTTACCCATTCTACACTAGTCAGGATTTTGTATACCTCAATCATATCCTCCCCTCAGCTATCTCTTTTCCAAGCTGAAAATCTTTACCTCATTCCACCCCCATTATCACTTGATCCACTTCTTTGAACCTCTTCTTATTCTATTATATCTTTTTTTTAGATGTGACCAGAACTGAACACAATACTGAAGGTGAAGTCACACCATGGAGCGATACAGAGGCATTATAATATGCTTGGTCTTATTTACCATCCTTTTCCTAATGATTCTTATCATCCTGTTTGCTATTTTGGCCACTGCTGCACACTGAGAGCCAATTGTTAAAGTTCTATTCTGTTGAGATTCCGGAACTTGAAGCCAGAGAGAATGGCTGGCTAACTGCTGAGCTCCTCCTGAAGGCAGTTTGTAATTAAACTTAAATACTAATTTTCTTCTGAATTTAAAATTAAATTCCTGGGAATCGCTTCAAATAAACAAAAGCTGCAAGAAGCTTCTTCAAAATCTAAAGGAAAAACCAAAAGGCTGAAAGAAGACTCACAATCTTCCAGTGAGGTTCCCTTACCTATGGACGCATTGGATTTTATTGAAGTTATGGAGGAATTGAGGAAAATTAACACAAATATAATGGAAGTGAAACAAGAGATGAATCTCATGAACAGCAAATTTGATCTTTTGAACAACAGAATGGATAAGATTGAAAATAAAGTGGAAAAAATTGAAAACATTCAACAGAAATACAAAGAAGATCATAAAATGTTAATGGATATGAATAAAAAAATGATTGACATGGAGAACAGATCTAGGAATCAGAATTTAAGAATTGTTGGACTAAAAGAGGGAATTGAAGGGAAAAACATGATCTCTTTCCTAGAAGAGTTAATACCAAAAATTATTCCATTAAAAATAAAAGGATCACTGGAAATTGAAAAAGCACATAGGGTTGGAATGAGGAAAGATCAAAACGGAGAAAAACCAAGAACTATAATATTCAGACTACTAAAATTCCAACAGGTACTGGATATTATACAAGCTGCAAAGGAAGTTAAAAATCTTGCATATAAAGATTCTAAGTTGTTTTTCCTTCAGGATTTTGCTACAGAAACTGTTCAAATTAGAAAGCAATTTTTACAACTGAGACAACCACTGAGAGAAATAGGTGCTAAATATGGACTATATTACCCTGCATCAATGAGAGTAACGTACAAGGGGAAATTTCATCAGTTTGATGATCCTGGAAAACTTAAAGAATTTTTGTCATCTCTAGAAGTTCCTATGAATTAAGATCAACTGATTTTGAAGGATTGGAATTGGGGTTTTAAAATTTTATTTACATAAATTTAATTTGAGAAGATAAGTTTGTTTTTGAGGGAATATAAAGAGGAATTTTAATTATTTCCATATACTTTATTAAATTCAAAGATGGCAGCTGGCATTAATATGTTAACTGTTTTGGAATGACTGGAATAGTTTCAAATAAAAATGATTAAAATTCTACAAAAGAATGGAGAAGCAAAACATTATGCTAGTTCCCTGGCCTTGGATGACTTCGCTCTCCTCACATTACCCGGCTTCAGTTATGAGTTGGTGCAGCCCTTCTCGCCGCTTCTGCTTGTCTCCAGCACATCTAATTCCGGGGATAGTGGACAGATCAATGTAGTGCCTGGCTTAGAGTATAAGTATTTAGTATATTATTTAATTTTGTCTAAGTTTAACACATTTTGGATTCTAGAATTAAAAATCTTTGATGACCATCTTCAAATGTTTTCTTTGGGGAATTTTTTTTCCTCATGGGAAAAAAGGGGGAAAAAAAACCAAACAAACCACCAAACCATTCTATGTATCTAAGATTGGAAACTGGGATGTTTGAGTTATTTTTAATCTCATTCAGTGTTTTATTTACTTGTTTTATTTTGGTTTTATTTCTATAATTTTAAATTTCTTCAGAATTCTTTTATTTAATGGTTCCTCCCTTTTGCAGCTATTCTATATTATAGTGGATTTTACTTTGCTTGGCATTTCAGTTCTGTGCAAAGGCATGTGGGATTTGGTTTACATTTACATAAATAGTTTGTATTATTTTTTCTGTTACAGTGTTTCTTTTAATTTTTATGTATTGAATGATGAAGGTCATTTGTAATAGTGAATGGCCTTTCACATGGGGATTAAAAGGTGGAACTGGGATCCAGATAAATGGAGTGTTTCATTTAGAAAATCTTTAAATTGAATATTTTGTAAGTGAACTAATTGAATTTTTAATTTAATTAATTTTAACGTATATGAAATTTATATTGCATTTACATGTTAAAGCTAAATTAAATGTTGGTAAGGGAATTGTTACAGAAAATTATAAAAGTCTTTGACATTTAGTTTGAAACAATTAGTTTAAAATATTAAATTATACAGTTCTTTTTGGTATGATTTATGGGTAGAGATCTATGTAATAGATTGGGGATATATATAGAGTGGAAATTAGGGGATTTAATTTTTTGGAATGTTCAATATTTTATAATATGGGGGAAATAATGAAGTAAAATGCTTTGGAGGGGATGGGTGCTGGTCTGATCTTTTGCCTTCAAGTTACTGTATAATAAGAAAGGGAGGGTTGTGGGAGGGAATAGGGAAGGGGTTTTGGGGCTTTAGAAATATAAGTTTTAAGGAATTAAGGGAAGGGAGGGTTGCACCTTATAGTAAATTAAGGGAATTAAGATTTGAGCAGAAAAATTATATGTTGAAGTATTTGGTGAATATCATATGTGAAAGAATTAATTTGATTAATGGAGCTTAAAATTCTTTCACTAAATGTTAATGGTTTAAATCATCCAATAAAAAGGAAAAGAACACTTTTGTTTTTAAAACAACAAAATATAGATATTTGTTATATTCAAGAGACTCACTTGTCAGCTTTAGAGTCTCAAAAACTGAAAGAAAATTGGATAAAACATTGCTTTTATGCCCCAGCTGTAAAGAAGAAAGCAGGTGTTGCAATATTGGTAAATAAAAGATGTAATGCTACCTTCAAATTTATATCTGGTGATCCTTTAGGAAGGTGGATACATGTGGACATGAAACTGGGAAATACTACAATGGCGCTTTTCAATGTCTACGCACCTAATATCAATCAAATTGAATTCTTTAAAAACCTACAACAATTGTTATTACCACTGGCTACTTCTAATTTAGTTGTGGCTGGGGATTTTAATGCTGTTATAGATCCTATAATGGACAAAAAACCTAGTAGAATTATGAAATCATTAGGATTAGAAAATTTGGTACAAAATTGTGATTTGAAGGATATATGGCGAATATTTCATTTTAATGATCGGGAATTTTCATTTTGTTCCCATGTTCATAAATCTTTTTCAAGAATTGATTATATATTTGTGTCAAATACATTAGTTCAACAAGTAACACAAGCCTCCATAGATCCAATTATTTTGTCTGATCATGGTGGGGTGTGGATTAAACTTAAAGTAATTGATCAAGAGGATAGGAGACCTATATGGAGATTTGATAATGCATTGCTGATGGAACCAAATTTTATTGAGGAAATACAATTAAAAATAAATGATTATTTTCAAATTAATAATACGAAGGATATCTCTATAGAAACATTATGGGATGCTTTTAAGGCAACCATGAGAGGTCAAATTATTTCTTTTTCAGCATATCTTAAAAAACAAATTAAAAAACAATTTCATAATTTAGAACAAGATATAAAGATATTAGAATCAAAATTAGTTGAGAAATGGGATTATTCTATATTACAAGACCTCATGAAAGTGAAAGGGAAATATAATGAGATTTCTTCAAAATTGATTAGAAAAGATATATTTTCTCAACAGGCATTGTATTATGGAAATTCAAATAAGGTGGGAAGATTATTGGCAAATTATCTAAAAGTAAAAAAACGAAAAACAAAAATAGTGATGATTAAAGATGAAAAGGGGAATAGTTATTCTCAAATTAGACCAATCTTAAGACAATTTTTAAACTTTTACAAAAACCTATATTCTTCTGAGCCTTATTTAGATAAAGAAAAGGATGGTTTGGAATTTTTAAAGTTAATTACGGGACCGAAAATTCCTGAGCATATAAAAGAAAGTTTAGAAAAGCCAATATTAGTTAATGAATTGCAAGCAGCATTGAAATCCCTTAGAGTTGGATCCGCTCCAGGTGGAGATGGTTATACTGTAGAGTTTTATAAATCATTTCAAATTACCCTGTTACCATATTTATTAAATTTATATCAGACTCAACTTACTAAAGGTTGTATTATGGGTACCATGGCTGAATCATTAACTATAGTTTTGCCAAAGCCAAATAAAGATCCCACACTGGTTTCAAATTACAGGCCTATTTCTTTAATTAATGTTGATGGGAAAATTTTAGCTAAGATTTTGGCTATACGTTTGGCTAAAGCTCTCCCTTTTATGATTGGTATGCATCAAACAGGTTTTGTTGCTCAAAGACATTCTTCTAACAACACTAGGCTTGCATTACATATGTTGAATTTATCCAAAGCCTTAAAAGATCCAGTTTTTTCTGTATCACTTGATGCAGAAAAGGCTTTTGATCGTGTTGAATGGACCTTTATGTATCAAGCGATGGAATGGTTTGGTATTGGCTCGGGATTTATACAAATGGTTCAAGCATTGTATAGCTCCCCTATTGCTAAATTATATATTAATAATAATTTCTCAGAAGATTTTAGGCTGCAAAGGGGGGTTAGACAAGGTTGTCCCTTATCTCCTTTGCTTTTTGATATTGTTTTGGAACCCTTGTTATTAGCCATTCAGCAAACAGAAGAGATACAGGGTATTCCTCATAAAGATAGGGAATATAAGATCTCGGCTTATGCGGATGATATATTGCTCTATTTGAGAAATCCTGAGAAAACCGTTCCTTGCTTACTTGAAATTATTGAGAATTTTGGAAAATTTTCAGGATATAAGATAAATTGGAATAAATCAGAAATTCTTCCACTCAATGTTCATTGTACAAAAGGTTTGTTTGATTCTTTTCCCTTTCTTTGGAAAGAGGAGGGAATAAAGTATTTAGGCATTTGGATTAAAAATACATTGGATGAAACAATGAAAATAAATGAAAAATCGTTATTACAGAAGGTTACGGAGATGTGTGAGCAATGGAATCCGTTACACCTTTCATGGTGGGGGAGAGTCCAAACTATTAAAATGATGATTTTACCTGTGGTTTGTTATCAGATGGGAATGTTGCCGGTATATTTTCAAGGGTCCTTTTATAAAAAATTAAATAGCATTCTTTTAAAATTTATTTGGCTGGGTAAAACTCCTAGAGTGGCTTTGGTATCCTTACAAAGATCAATTTCGGAGGGAGGGGTAAATTTTCCAAATTTTTATAGGTATCATCAAGCCTATATTTTGCGCCAAGGTATGTATTGGGTCCTCCCAGAACTCATGGAAAAACTCCCTGACTGGTTGTGGTTAGAATGGCAACTCATGTCTCCTTTGTGTCTGTGCCATGTACTCAGTATCAAAATGCCCAGCTATAGTAAAGATAATAGTATACTAGTAGATACATGGAAAACTTTGCGATATGTAAGCAACCTAACAACTATTCCAATTTATAAATCTACAAAACAGTCTATATGGGTAAACTCCAAGATCCAAATTGGCGGGGAGAAACTAGTCTGGAAGCAATGGATGATAGCAGGAATACAAATATTGGATGATGTTATTGCTGATGGTACTATGCTTGAGTTTTCACAGTTGCAACATAAATTTGGTCTTAAAAACTCAGAAAACTTTAGATGGATGCAGCTGAAGCATGCCATTCAGGCAGGGTTCCCTGATTGGAAAAACCTTAATAATCATAATAGTATGGAGTTTATGTGTTTTCAGACAGACTTCTTGGGTCACCAGGCCGCCCAGTGGTACAAAATATTAAGTAGATTTAATAAAAAGAATTTAAAAACTGGTCTAAGAGATATTTGGAGTATTGAGATTAAGCATGAAATTACTGCATCTCAATGGCCACGAATTTGGTCTTGGAGGATGAAATGTACGGTGTCAGCATCTATGAGACAAACTTGGTTTTTTCTGTTGCACAGAGCGTTATGGACCCCTGTTAGATTACAAAAAATAGATAGTTCTTTGTCTAATAGATGTTGGCATTGTCATTTAGAAGCAGGAACTTTAGATCATTTATTGTTTCATTGCCCATTTATTATGAATTTTTGGAAATCAATTTGGGACCAAATTAATAATTTATTAGATAACCCGGTGGCATTATCCTATGATACTGTGATATTTGGTATGGAAATGAGAGCAAAAAGTCAGATTTCTGCAAATAACAATAAATTATTACTTATAATGACTGGAGTTACCATTCAGCAGATCACATTTAATTGGAAGGATTGGAGGAGATTAAATTATAGCTTCTGGTGGAACTCTCTATGCCATATATATAAAATGGAAAGGTTTATTGCAGTACAGCGGGGTTATTTTAAAAAGTTTCAGGATGTGTGGAAACCATTAACGAAGTATTGTAAAGATTAATTCAAAATTGGTTCCCTTATATTTATTTGTTAATTTAAGGTGCAGGGAGGGGGGGATTTTATTATAACATGTTTTATATGATAATGGAATATATGGGAGGGTGGGTTGGGATAGGGATGGGGATAAGAATTTGTGAGATGTGTTAATGATTATTTCTAAGTGATGTATTTATTGTTTATGTGATTGAATATATTTTAACACTTAATGTAATCTTGAAAATGAATAAAGAATATAAAAAAAAAAAAAGTTCTATTCTGTTTAATATTTTGTGTTATTTTGGTGTATTATTGTCATTATTTCGACAAATAATTCCCTAGTGTATATTTAGTTTGCATCCTATAAGTAACAGAGGTACTAGGAGGAAGAAACTGGCATATCTGTACCAAATTCCATAGTGAAATGATACATCCCTGCTGTGTTCTAAAATGTTCCGACTGCCCCTTTGCTGCTGACATAGGTTTACTCCTCATCCTAAGGATTTTAACTAGTCCCACATTAGCTCTGCCTTATTCCCACCCCAGCCCCACCTTAGCTTCCCCAAACAGCTGACACACCAACTGCCTATGGTCTTAGTATAAATATATAAGAAAGAATATATGTATGATGCATACCTGCTGATGGGGGAGGGGAATGGGCATTGACATACTTAGCAGACTGGCATAGTACATAGCAAACAAGTTACTTTCCAATAAACAAATGTGCAATAATATATCCTATTGTTCACTAGCATGCACTATTCTTTAGTAATGTGTCTATTGATTAACAGACTGCCTCTACAGGTCCAGCAACCATTTTGAAGCCAAACTCATGAAAGGCAGGGGCAAGTGGGCAGTGCTTCTGCCCATGTGAACTCCCTAAATCAACAGGGAAATTCCAGGTAGGTGTCAGAGGGGCCCTACAGAGATGAAGGGTAGTGGATCAGGCCAAGACTATCATTATCTTTGGGGGGAAAGAAGGGTGGATGGGAAAACCAGAAGCCCCTCTTGTCGCTACCCAGAAGTTAGCCAGGCACCAACAAATATCTAGATTAGCACCCATCTAGCTCTGTATGACAGTTTTTTTTGCTGTCCTAACTTTAGCTGCTTACTTAACAGGCTTGTGGTCTGAATATAGCTGCTAAGTGGTTAGGTACAGACTCCTCTCAGTCTCCACCCAAGGACTGCCCTGGAACCAACTAAACAGTGCAGGGGTGATTAGTACTGATGTTCAGTGGCATTATCCAATTAAGTGCCACTGGATATTAGCGGTGAGGCAGCTACAAGCAATTTAACAAGGCAAGAGCCTTTCCTGTCCAGTTAAATTACTTTGAATAATTGGTCAGATTAAAATCTTAACATCGCATGGGTAACTTATCCATTTAGTTTAGGACCATATATTCAGTTATCCGACTTAAACAGATAGGCTGGTTGAAAAATCTATACAAAAGTAAAAAAAAAAAATCCTTAAACGGTGGCTGCCTTTTTGAGGGGGAGGGCTGAAGCTGGAGTAGAGCTGATAAAAAAGGACTCCAGGCAGACTTTGCTTCTCTTGTGCGCCAAATATCTTTATCTTGGGTCCTCCTAAAGAGATGTTGACTGTTCTAAAACACAACAATTTATGGATAGGCGGGAAGCACTTTTAAAATTAGATACTCAGTCACTCAACCCAAATCCTCAGAAGTGTTTTGAGGCCTTAACTACTGGACCAATCCTGTCTACTTTAATTTCAAACAATTTTATTGATGATAACTGAGTTCCGTAGAATAATAACAAATGTCTTCCAGAACAAAGTACAACAAAGCGCACCATCATAGTTTGTAGGAAGTAACCCATATTATCAAATTTTTAAAACATTGTTATATCCCCTCACCTCCTCCCTTTTCCTCCCCTCCATGCAAACTGTCCCAATCATGTCTACTTTAATAAGAGACCGAAACAGGCAGTGTTAAACATACAATGACTAAATTTATTTACTGAACCTCCATAAAAGGCATCTCAGTGATTAAAAGCACAGTGTTATCTGGAAGAATTCTCCACAAACCAGGAGATTATTTAAACAGCAGCAGCTTCTGCCTAAACAAGTAGAAATTTTAGTACAAATCTTAATAATAGCAAGTGTATCCAGTCTGTTATACAATTTTGCTCTGCCATATTGCCCCATTTGGCAATATTCCTCTCCTCAGGCAGACATGATCTCACCCCACTGCAGTTCACACAGGGCTTCTGCAATGCTTCCATTTCTGAAAATCACAATATGTTGCAAGTACTGGCCTTAGACAATCTCATACATAACATATACTATATCATACAACCCACTGCAACTCAGTAGGTCTTATATCACAATATCCCACTTTGAGCAAACTCAGGCTACTGGTGGCTTTTCACCAATATGCTCTGCTCGCATACTCTCCTGTTGTTAGATTATGATTTTCTCTGTGAGCATTTTATTTTTCAAAGTCTCCACATGCTCTTTCTTCTGAAAATAATTTATCTACCATAATACAATTCTGGTCATATATTCTGCTTAATCTATGAGCATTTATGAGCCAACATCTTGCTTTTTCTAGTATGGATGCTTTACTTCGAACTGTGGTTTTAAAGCAAAAAACCCCAAATACATGGAGGGATATACTAAGGAATAGCCCAAGAATATTCTTTATTTGTATATGGAACTTTGGAAACTACATCAAACTTTGGAAACTACATCAAATATATAAATGTGAAAGTTTTCACTACAATCCTATTAAACTAAACTAAATATAAGTGTTAACGAGGGTCCTCAGTTCACAATATCGATAATGAAATCGCCCAACCTCAATAGAGGCTGTTATGCAAACTTCAACCTGTTCGCTTAGAACATCCTAGGACCTCTCGTATAATAATGAAGATGTGAACATAACCACTAAATCAACTTTCTCCATGGTGGTCTCCAAAGTTTATAATACAAATAAAGAATCTTCTTGGACTATTCATTAGTAGTTAGAACTGCAGCATGTTGCAAGCTCAGCTGACAAACTCCAAGATCTGGCTGCTATGGCAGGGCTAGGAAACCACTGTCCTATAAGGCACACGTAGCCTATCCCAACTCAGCATGGAATTTTTCCTAAGGTGCATTGTCAACAACCACATCCAATTCCTAACCTCAGCCACCACTACTGAGCCATTTTCGTACATCTCTGCATTACAAACCATCATTTTTATGCTGACTGGATGCATATAAAATAACCATGATAAATACATTAGTAGCATTAGCTGTTCTGTTATATACTGAATGGTCTAGATATATAATTTGATAGTATGCAAGAAATGCATATATAGTATATATATATTTAGAAATTAGCATATACTAATGATAAGAACTGCTGGAATTTTCCGTTGTGATTTGCTATTACTCTATTTAGTTTGCTTGGAAAATATGATAAATGGCATTATTTAATGCATCACTGTTTTAACCATAATGCTTTTGTTATAAATGTATAGCTATTGCTGAAATAACTATTATGAATAAGTTAATGACATGAAGTCCAATTTTGTATAGGTTGAGTAAGCAAGAAAACAGAGCTCCAAATTGGGACCTTCACCATATGCAGTATATTTTACAAAAGACTCAAAAAGTTTCATGCTCCCATTGCTCTTCTCCCCCATCATTTTTTCAGATGCAGGCCCAAACAAGCAGTTAGCTGACAGTTTTGAGCGACTTAAAGCAGGCTCAAATGCTGAAAGGGAACATTTTTTGAAGTACACAGATATTTATGTTGCAAACTTGGAAATGCATATATACTTCTTGCTCCTCTCTCTTCCGTTTTGCTCTTCACACATATATATACACTTGCCATTCAGACACCCACACCCACCATTCATTCAGGCAGGATACAGGCTGTTTCTGCTCTGCTCTCTCATACACCCCCACACAGGTATACACCCTTCCTCAGCCATTTTCAGAAGGACAACCACATTTTCCTTATACACACAGAATCAGTTCTAAATCCAATATATGCTCTATATTTGTAAAAACCTATTCCTCTATAATATACTTTTTCTATACCACCTGTCTTGTTAATTTACTTCTCACTGCCTCTGAGACCTGAACCCGGGACCCAAAATAGACTAGACAATACAAAAAACACAAAATATTACATGTATATAAGGTCTACCCACACTGTGCTCAGAACATGGTCCCTTCAAATCTGTGGGTGCTACAAATGTATGTTTTAGGTAGCATGTTTTTCTAAAATGATCACTTACACAATTATGGCTATTTACATGTGTAAATCAGCTTTTTTCAGGTGCAAATGGTGCCTAACCTTTCTTAAAATTACCTCCAGGTAAAGTTACAACTCTGTGCTAACATCTTTGCAAAATGAAGATATGGCTTTCTATAAAGGACACAGTGTCTATAAAGGACACAGTGATATAAATGAAACCCACAACTATATGTATATTTTCTAGAAATAATGCATATACAGTAGCTGCACATTCAAACATGAGTCATGCAAATTTGTAATAGATTAGGTCCTCCACACTTAAATCATAACTATACTTTTGCTGCAACAAGGATAGCCTAATCCAAGTTTATAAACTAGAAATAACTTGCAGGTAGGGCCACAACTTGCCACAACTTGCTTTACTGCATAATAAAACTAGCAGTGATAATGCATACTTCTATATATTGATTGTTGCGGGAAGATTTAGCTTGATGCTTTATACAGGCTATTGTAGTTAACAAAGGAACCAAGATCATTTCATTCATTTATTTCTTCATCAAGCACCATCAGCAAATAAGATTGTCCGATATACTCTCCGCATAAGTATAAATACTCCCAAAAAGGGTTATGCTTCCCTACATCAATTAAGGCATCTCTGTAGTTTTTTTTCCCCTCTCTACAATTCATGATTTTGTCTTTTCAAGATTAGACTATTGCAATACTGTGTATGCCAGCTTACCCTCCCATTAGTTAAAAAGACTTCAAACATTTCAAAATTCGGCAGTCAGGTTACTTCTGATTTGATCATGTTTCACTGTTATTTATTTACATTGGCTACTAGTGTTGTTTCATATTTCTTTACAAAGTTCTTTGTTTTGCACGCAAAGTTTATTATTCAGGTCATCTATCCTATTTATCATCATTGACAATAGCATATATCTCGTCACAACACCTAAGATCTTTAGCTTCCCAGATCTTCTTTAGACCTTCCTAGTTCTAAAATTACTCATTTTGAATCCACTTGACACACTGCTTTTTTTATTAGCCCCAAGATTACAAAATGAGCTTCCACCTCCTATTTGTAGTAAACTATTTTCTACAAAATGCAGGGTTTTACTAAAAACATGTTTTCAAATTTTCTTATGGTATCCAGGCAGGATGATGAGTGCTGGAAAGCTAGTCTGCAACTCTTTGCCTTTCTATAAGGTATGTATATGAGTTTTTCCCTTTATTATATTGTAGTTCCTTTTCTGACTTTTTGTATGGTAATTTTTAGTAAGTACACCACTTTAATCTGCTCGACAGTCCAGATAGTATATCAAGATTTTATTAAACATAAACATATTTTTTGCAATCAATACTCAGATCATAAACTAGCCCACAGTGACCACTAAGAATTTTTCCTGTGTCATTAAACCTGAAAGAAGTTGCATGAAAGGCTCAAAAATTTATTCTACCACACTATATTATTGACATCTGGAACTTTATAAGACATACAGTGCAAATCCAAAAAATTTGGATGCTAGAAATCCAAACCAACTGAGAATCTGGACTGTTTAAAATTGTATTATCTGGACCACCCAAGAATATGGACTTTACAACTCAATCCTTTTCTTTTAGATGCAGGCTCATCTCTCTCTTTCTCAGGCTTCTTTCCTCTATCCAGGGTCTCTCTTTCTCTGTCTCCCTCCCTCCATTCCACTTGCCCTCTTTTTTGTGGCTGTCTTCGGCTTCCTAAACACAGTTATAAAGACGCTGACACGGGACCATGTTCCTGTGTATGTTACACCTAGATCTCCTGGTCCCACTCTCTCTGATGCAGGAAGCCTACATCATAAGGGATGGGACTGAAAACCTAGCAGCCACATGTGCAGGAATATGGTGCCACATCAGCATCTTTACTGCCGTTTAGGAACTGAGGACAGCTGCAAAAAAGAGGGTAAGTGAGAAGGAGAGAGAAAGAGAGAGATGTTAGCTGGGGGAAGGAAACCACAAAGAGAGAGAGAGAAAGAGACCGAGAAACAGAGACATTGGATGGGGGAAAGAGAGGCAGAGATGGGGTGAATTTTTAAAGTACCGCCTGAGAATCCAGAAAATCCAAATATCCAGACTGTCCTAATCCCTGCGCACTTTGGATTTTTGTACTGTAGTTGGCCATGGAACCAAGGCCGTTCCAACCATTAGAGACACTAGGCAGTCACCTATAGCAACTACAGTCCAGGTAAAACAATAGAACCTGACAGCTATACTAACTCAGATCAGTAAGAAGGATGGACAATTTTCAAATAGCCAATTTATCTGGATAAATGACGTTTGCATCTGCAACAAAGTTTACATTTAAAAGCATGATTAGATTAGGAGCCTGCAAGTTAATTGAGAAGGGGAGGGGGAGGCACAAGCTGAAGATTCACTTAAGGTGCCCAATACCCTTTCACTGGCTCTGCATGAAACATGCCAGTTTTTTATGTATGTTAACCAAGGGCCTGACCATAGACTTTTCTAGTTTTCTTGCAAAAATACTTCCTCTTACTCTTAGAGTTCTTGTTCTTCCAAACCTGGAAGCCCCATGACACGGTAGTAAAATAGACTTTTTCTAGACCCCCATATCCCTTGGCATAAAGCTCATTCTGTGGTGCTTACCATATTAAGCAAGTCTAATATTTCTACATAGGTGAATTTTAACCTGTAATATAAAGAAATTGCATTCTAGTAAAGCTGTACAGAATTTTATAAACTCTCCTAAATGAATATCAATAAGATGATTGCAGTGATACATAAATAAGATGATCAGCAATAGTAACATTCCTGGAACAAAAGCAGGTGCTTCCATTGATTGATCTGGTTTTAAAATATGGTGTAGACTTGAATCTTGGGATCATCATTTCTACTGATGTTTAACATCAAAAGTCCTACAGCCTGTAAGCAGCCGTTCCTGCGTTAGCTAAGAAAGATCAGTAGGCGCCAAATTTTGGGCCTCACTCAAACTTCTTCCAGTGCAGGGAGATGTGTTGAATCTTATTCATCCTGCCCCTCTGATCAAGTGGCTTATATTTTGCTGTGCTTTCTTCAGACTTTTTGTTAAAGGTTGGCAGGTTGGTACTTGGGTAATAGTTGGGCTTCTTCATATATTGAATTGGCGGTTTCAGGACTAGAAGATATTTAAAAAATAAGAAAGAGAAGTTAATCAGATACAATCGGCCCTTATTATCCTGAAAAGCAAACACTCTTAACAGCTGTAGTTGGTGAGTTTATGAATGTTATATGATGGATGACAAGGACAGGCCATTATCGAAAAATATTTAAATCAGTAAATAGTGTTTATGCACGTAAATTGCCCTCGGCACGATTAAAAGTATGATGGCAATTCTATAAGTTGGCACGAAGATATAGGCCCCTCAATGCATGTGCTTAGCATTAATTCTGTAATGGCGTCTTGACATCAAGATTCTGAATACTAATGTAAGTCAGCAGAGGAGCACTTAAAGTTAGATACCAGCAGTTGCATCATCAACAGCAGTTGTAACTGTTGGCAGTGGCATAGTAAGAGGGTATAGGGAAGTGGACCGCCCTGACCATCTTGGTGGGGGAGCTGGCACCTCTCTGCCCCCATACCATGCTGGCACCCTCCCTTCCCTGCCCCTACCTCTTTAAAATATTTGCTAACACAAGCAACTACTTTAGCCTGTTGTTTGTGCCGGTCTGGCTCCCTCTGAAGTCACTTCCGGGTCGGGGACCAGGAAGTGACGTCAGAGAGAAAGCCAGCATGATCAGTAGGCCGTGGAAGCTGCTCGTGCTGGCAAATACATAAAGAGGTATGGGGGTCAGAAGGGAGGGCATGTGTGTGTGTTTGGGAGGGCATGATGGGGAGGGCATGGGGAGGGAGGGAGTGGGGGGGTGCCACTGCCCCCGGGTGCCTCTTACCCTCATTAAGCCACTGACTGTTGGTGCCTAATTGCACTTTGAAGTGCACATAACTTATAGTATTCTGTAAGTTCTTTGAGTATCTCAGAGACATCCCCATCACCCATCCATACTCTACTGTGACAATGCCCCCTCACACTTATGTGCTAATTAATTTTGGTGCGTATAATATTGAATAGCACCTATCGCACCTACTTGCCAATTAGCGGTGCCATTCACATGCAAACTATTGGCACCTACCATTAGGTGCCAATTTATAGAATTGCCCTATATCTCCCAGATTCTATAAAGGATGCCCACATATCTGTGCCCAAATTTGGGCATGATCCAGAAATGGGCACACAACCTAATTGACTAATGATCCAATGAACATCAATAATTGGATGCTATCAATTAATAATTAAACCCCCTCCCTTTTACTAAGGCATGGTAGAGGTTTCTACCGTGGACCGGAGTACTAACAGAATTCCTATGAGCGTCGGAACATTTAGTGCCCTTGGTCACGGTAGAAACTTCTATTGTGCCTTAATAAAAGAGGGCCTAAATAAATTAAACTCGGTTAATGAGTCTTTTAGTTGGTTTACCACATCAAAATCTGAATAAAAAAATCAAACCAATATATAAAATTGTTTAACCAAAAACATCCCAAAGCTCTATTTCAAAGAGATTAATTATGACCGAAGGACCCTCAGAAGTGTTCCATGCATAGGGCTTAATTTCACATATACCAATTTTTACCACTAGTTTCCTCATCGGTCCCAGCAATTATTAAATTTCTTTTTTTTTTTGCACTTTAACTCAGTAGCTTGATATTCAACTTTTAACAAAAATCAAACACTTATCTGTGTGCTTCTGACACAAGCTGTTGTATTGTTGAATATATTCTAATAACTGCCAATATGTATGTTTCGCCACAGTTTGCATCAAGGCACAATCTTTACATAGCTTCAACATCCCATCTTCTCTCACATTCCAAAATCAATTTCCAATTAGGGGTCATGCATGCATCTGGCTGTGCACTATTCTATAAGCAAGGGTGATTAAATCCCATAAAGCACAACTCAAAAGGGGGCATTGCCATGGGAGAGGCATGGGCAGGTGGGCCACTCTCAAAAGATGGTCAAAAACAGAAGACAAAAAAATCCTCCACACAAGACGAGCACACAAAAGCACCATATGCAGGATTTCTCCGTCTTACCTTTTTCTACCTTTTTGTTGCATCTCCCTTCCTCTTCTCCAGCCCATATCCAACAATTCTTCCTCTCTCCCCCATGTGCAGCAGCTTTCTATCTTTTCCTCCAATCCCCCTGTGTAGCAGTTTTCCATCCCTCTCTCCCATCCTCCTGTGCAGCACCTCTGGATCCACACACCCCCCCCCCCCCACCGTGAGATTTGGAATTTCTTTGGGCTTCCAACAGCAGCAACAACAGTGGCGGTGGCTGACTGTTAGAAGCAGCACCAAATGGGCTGTTTGCAGCCTGCTCTACTAGGGCTTCTCTTTGCCACGTCATCAGTGATGTGGCAGAGGGAAGGCCCTGGCAGCCGGGTCACAAGAAGTCTTTTCAGACTCCTGACTCCAAACCACCATCGCTGTTTTAAAAGGCAGGCCTGGAGGTATGTGAGTTCTCTTTTTGTCGGCAGCCTTAACTTGCTGCTCTGCTGGTCCCGCCTACTTCCTGCTTCCGCGAAGGCAGGACCCGACAAAAAGGAAAGACTGACGCCGGCAAGCAGTGAAGCTCCTAGACCATAACGCCGACCCCGGGAGCACCCCCGCATGGTCTGCACCTGGGGAAGACCGCCCCACCCCCCTTGGTACACCACTGACCTGGAGCACTCATTATAGAATAGTGTGAGTGTAAATTTTTTCTCAGTGCCTATTTTTCAGAGCCATTTACTGAATCTAGCCTTAAGGGCCTAGAGGGACAGATTCTATAAAAGATTCCTAAAGTTAGGATCCTAGATCAGTGCATCTAACCTAACTTAATTATTTAAAAAGCTTTATTGTAACTGATAACAAGCAATTGGTACCTCATAATTGGTTTAAATTAAAATTAATAGAATGGTATGTGCCTAACTCAGCAGGTGCCTTTTTTGGACTTAGGCATTGGTAATTAAGCCAAGGAAAACCCTAGCATAACTATGGTGCATCTAAGATTAGGGTACCTCCTGGTACCTAAATACATTTTAGATGCCGCTAGGCATGATTCTATAAACGGTGCCTAACAGAAGATTGACATGTACTAGGTATCACGTTCCTTGGTGCCTATGTTTTAATCGTGATTTACAGAATCAGGCTGATGGAGCCTAAATATTTGGTGCTGATCAGACTGGCGCTTAGTAGGATCCTACAAAAGGCATATGCCATATAAAGAATTGTGCTTAGCAAAAGTATGTGTCACTAACATTTAGGCTTACCCATTTAGGCCAAGAAAAACCAGGCCTAAATACCTGCACTTAAGTTGTGTGTAGTAGAGAATGACACGGTGAGAAAATTCATTATCGTTCCTGTCTCCGCGGATAACCGCAGGAAACCATCCAGTGTCATTCTTTAGTGTCTATCTCAACCTCAGTTCTTCTACACCAGCATTCTTCAATGCAAGGCTTGAGGGTCAGGCACATTCATACTCTGATTCTTCCCTTTCTCCTTAAAGAATGACATGGAGATGATCACTCTCTAGTGCAGTGGTCTCAAACTCGTGGCCCGGGGACCACATGTGGCCCGCCAGGTACTATTGTGAGTCCGTCAGTATGTTTATCATAATTACAAAAGTAAAATAAAACAGTTTCTTGATCATATGTCTCTTTAGATATAAATTACAATATTATTATTAAGACCTTGCCAAAAGGAAAGATTTATAAACTATAAAGAGTTTTACCTCATGCAAAATTGTCATTTATTTAATGACGTTGACTATTTTTTCTGCGGCCCTCCAAGTGCCTACAAATCCAAAATGTGGCCCTGCAAAGGATTTGAGTTTGAGACCACTGCTCTAGTGTGTAGATCAGGCAGGCTTTATAACAGTACACTTAACTTTTAGGAATGCCAGCAATCCACCCATGCTCCTCCCCTGGACATGCCCTCTTTTGAAATTCACACACTAGAACTGAAGAGCACCATTTTAAAGAATTCACCTACCAAGCTGTGTGCTTAATTTCTAATTAGTGCTAATTAGTTTCCAATTGTGAGGTGTTAATTGGTCTTGTCATATAATTAAATTACACGCACAGATTGGCTGTATGCACCAATATGCATGCACAACCTTTAGTGCTATATGCAGAATTTGGGGGTAAGGATTTAATGCACTTTAATAAAAAGGACCCTTAGCTTCTAAGAATTATAATGCAAAATATAGTGCTAATGAGGGAATAATATGAAAATGTATCCATATTAGCTCATTACTTATTAGTATTCAGAAACACAACATAACTGAAAACGCACTGCACCTTGAAGCTGTGGGTTGAACCCCTCGCTGCTCTTTGTGATCCTGGTCAAGTCCCCCCCCTGTCGCCCCAGGTACATTAGATAGATTGTGAGCTCACCGGGACAGACAGGGGAAAATGCTTGATTATCTGAATAAATTAATGTAAACCTTTTTGAGGTATCTTGGGAGAATGGTATAGAAAATTGAATGAATATATACATACATATATATATATATATATAATACAGTATATATATAAATATATCTTTAAGCTCATTACATTAATGTCTCCTTAGCTGCTGTCTGTCTGTCTTTCTTTCTTTCTGTCTCTTTCTCTCCTTGGCCGCTATCTGTCTTTTTTTCTTTATCACTCTTTCTCTCTCTTTGGCCGCTGTCTGTCTGTCTTTCTGCCTGTCTCTCTGACCCCCTGTCTGTCTGTAATTCTTTATGTCTGTCTCTCTCCCTCGCCCCATGTCTGTCTGTCTGTCTTTCTTTCTTTCTCGCTCCTTGGCCACTGGCTGTCTGTCTGTCTGCTTGTCTCTCTGGTTCCTGTCTGTTTGTCATTCTTTCTGTCTGTGTCTCTCCCTGGCCCCTTGTCTTCCTTTCTTTCTCGCTCCTTGGCCACTGTCTGTCTGTCTCTCTGGCCCCTTGTCTGTCATTCTGTCTGTGTCTCTCCCTGGCTCCTTGTCTGTCTGTCTTTATTTCTGTCTGTCTCTTTCCCTGGCCCCCTGCCTAGCTCTCTCTGGTCCCCCAAGCAAGCCAAGATTGCTGCCTGCCCACCAGCACACCCCTCCCCCCAAAGCAGCTCCTTTTCCTTCTCCCCCTCCACTTCCCTGTGCAGCAGTAGCAGCCGGATGCCTCGCAGCACCTCGAAGGACACCCTCCTGCCGTTGCTCTCACCACCGCATGCGACACAAGCCACTGCATGCTGCAAATGGAACATGGCACGGAAGCAGAAATCACGGCAGCAGGGATCATGCCATGTCAACTGCACATGCGCGGGTAAGGGTTATATTGATGCACAGGTGTTTTCTATGATGTATGTTTTTTTTGGTGTGCTACATTTGAATTTGTATGTTTTATTGTAATCCGCTTTGATTTAATGCAGAATAGACATTTAAATAAATATATATTTATTTATTCTGCATTAAATCAAAGCGGATTACAATAAAACATACAAATTCAAATGTAGCACACCAAAAAAAACATACATCATAGAAAACACCTGTGCATCAATTAAACAGACTTTACATGATCAATATCCGTTTCCACATAGGTTCACCAAATTTCTAAAATTTAATATAATTAATAAAACGACTGAATGAAAAGGTGCGTCTTATAACACCTGCTTAAAATTCATCTTATCACCATACATTCATCAAACTGCAGCCAATGAAGTCCACATCCGTGGTCCTGCTGTCGAAACAGCAGATGTCCAGGTTTTCATGTCATGCACATCACTCGCTGCCACTGTTTCCAACTTCATTGTGCCCTGGGACCGTAAAACACGATCTAGTGTATATCTCTGTAATATCTGAACCTGATACCATGGTGCATCCTCATATATCACATGATGAATAATCATCAAAATTTTATAATCTATATGATATGAAATTGGAAGCCAGTTCTTTTAGTACAGGGGAGATGTGTTTGTATCGTGACACCCCTGTTATACATACAGTATACTACTATCCATTCAGTCGTGTCTGATCCTTGGGCACTCTAGGCCAGTCCTCACTATGTTTCCCTTTTTTCCCCGGCTTCTTTCAATTGCTTGATATTCATTCCCGTGTCATTCTTGATGGTATCTAGCCAACAGGCCTTTAGTCTCCCCTCTTTCCTTTTATCACTGTCCATTCTGAGTAGCACCTCCTTTTCTAGTAAATTTGCCCACATCACATGTCTAAAATAGGTCAATTTCTGTCTGGTAATCTTGCCTTCCAGGGACAACTCTGGGTTTATATAATGAAGAACATCTTTGTTAGTGATCCTAGTTGTTCCTATGTATAAATTCACAGACTCTCTAACTAAAATAAAATAACCACATATCAGCCTTAATAGTTGTAAATTGATATAAAACATAACAAAATGTTGCAATGCGATTATCTATCTAACACTTCCAGTATTCAAAAATGCTCAGTTACTCTTTGATGCACACTACAGAGCCAAAACAGGGTTGTGCATGGATTTTGTTTGAGATGTCCTTTTTCTCTTGAGACTGTAACTAATTGTTTTAGTTTGTCAAATAAGCAATATATTTAGATAACTTTTGTGTTTTTTACAAGTGAATTTTCAAGGCATTGAGAAAGATGAATGATTAAAGCAAAGGTTTGCTATCTGTAAGTCATGTGCTTATTCTGATCTGAGGTATAGCTAGCCTTTTTGCTGAATATGACATTCAGATTTATAACTCAAAACTGTTTCACATAATAGCATTTTAATAAATGTAACTTATCATCTTTCTTCTCCTTTGAGAAGTTAAGCAAAAATCAGACCTCAGAATCATGTGTATCATACAAACAAGAAGATATACAATAAAGCCTTTGATGTTTGAAGCTTACAGTTTGATTCTTGTCTTGCACCCAAAAATTTGCCAAGGTGCTATGAATCAGACAGCTCCAAGAGACTCACCCAGAGATTGCTCTCTCTGGCAGAAAATAGCAGGATTTGGCATGGAATTTGAGGCTGGTTTCAAATGATCTCCCAGAAGGGAGGCACCTTCTTGAAACACAGGCTTTGCCAGAGCTGCTAACATATGCTGTTCTTCAGATTCTAGGGAATGCATTAGATCCTATGCATTGTTCAAGCCTGTAGCGAGGAAATAGACAGAAATCCTCGCACGTGAAACTTGACAGAATGGTAGCGTCATCCTTTACCATCTTCCATCAGCTTTTGTCAGAGAACATGTGACATATCAATAGACGTAAATGATTTTAACTTGTTTCAAGTTTTTGAGATTCTGTTCCTTTGGAGTAAGAATGCTGTTTGTATTTGTCCTGTTTGTTTTCTATCTAATATGGTAGTAGAAAGATTTAAAATGATGACTTGGTGAACACAGGAGGCTCAAGAGGAATTTACAGATTTTGAAGTACCGGTATTTATTTAATAAAATGGATTACATAGTTGAGTTCACTGAGCTAATTTCAGCTAGCCCACAGCAATTGGTCCACACATCCACACATATGCAAGTTATGGCTACTAAATGCATGTATTATTTTGCACGCCTTCCATTCTAAATCAAAATCAAACTCTTAATTTTGATCCCATCTTGTTATTTGATTTCTAATTCATGTAACAGACAGATAAATACAATGGGTCCAAGCCAGTGGCAATCAGCATTTTGCTGACCGCAACTGACATTATCCCCAGAAATTCAGTGCTGAGTCATGTCTAGTCTTTGGCACTGAATTTCCAGAGATATGGAGCTGATAAAAACTATCCATTACATAACATAACATAATTTTATTCTTCTATACCACCACAATCATACAACTTCTAGGTGGTTTACACTGAAGAGAACTGGACAATCGATTTACAAAATACAAATAGTAAAAGTAGAACATATTTCTCAAGAATAGTCAGTATAAAATTATTAAATTTAGTAAAACTTCTGTTTAGGAAATGAATCTGTCGAACAATGCAGTCTTAATTTCTTTCCGAAAAGCACCATAAGTCAACCTGGCTCCATTGATGTAATTGTCTAACCATGATTGCTTTTTACTTGCTTGAAATATGAATGTTCTATCCAAAAAGGACCTGTATTTACAACCAATGATCCTTGGGTAGGCAAATAAGTTACAATTTCTGGTTATCCTAGTAGGAATGTATAGCACGCAATGAGGTAAGAGAAAGGTAGGGGCTATTCTCCAAACCGATTTAAAACAAATGCAAGAAAACTTAAACATTATTTGTGCCTCCATTGGTAACCAGTGCAGTAGTCTATAGTAGGGACTAACATGATCATTTTTCTTCAGTCCAAATATTAAACGGACAGCTGTATTCTATACTATTCTTAGGTGCCACTGAATATAACCACTTAGCCCTAAACAAGTGATTTAACCAGCAAGGAGCCATTTCTGGCTAGTTAATTCAATTTATTTAAAAGATTTCTTAACCGCCTATAACTAGGCAGTTTTATAAAAAACATAAAACACATATTATACAAATAATAACAGGTCCTTCATATCAGCCTTTATTATCAACCCCTCTATAATGAAACATTTTAGTATGTCAATGCATCCCCAAAACATTTTCTTGTCATCTTCCCAACTAACATTATTATTTTAGAATGACAATTTGGATTTGTCTAGATTTCCTCGAAAATGAGACACCTTGAACAACGGTGTCTCTACCATTCTCTTGATGACTAAGACACATTTTTAAGTAATCGTGAACAATGTAGTCAGATTTCACGAGCAATCTCTATTAGCACAGAGCAGTCAGTATCGAATGGACTCACCTAATAATTGTGCTCTCTGGCAGGATCTAGCCTGGGCCCTAGAGGCAGGTTTGAAGTGAGCTTCAACAGCTGACACACCATCTTGAAATTTAGACCCTGTTGCTAGAGTTGCATGTGTTTGGCATCTTTTCATTCCTAAGGAATGTACTAGAAGTCCCTGATGATGTAGATGTGTAGTTTTATTCAATCCTGTATCAAGAAGATAGATAATATAGTCCAAAGACTATGAATCCTATGGTATGAGAAGCTGAATCAGAAGGAGAAAATTATCTAGTAGAAGCTAGTGATGGGACAACATGAACCAGTTGAATATCCTCAATATTGCTGGCTTGCATACCATAAGAAACTATGGACTCTTTTATTAAGCTGTGCTAAACAGAGGCTTGCGCTATGACCAGCGTGTGGATTTTAATCTGCGGTAAGCATGCATTAGTGATTACTGCAGCTTAGTAAGAGGGCCTCTCTGTGATTTTACAGTCTTATAACCTTGTGGTCCTCATTTTAAGCTTTTAATGATTGAGGCTCGGATTCTTTCAACGGCACCATTGTTGGCAGTTGCCTTAAAAGCGGACGCCAATCTCATGTAAATCACATGATGACGCCGTTTAGAGAACTGTGCAAAGGTAGGCACCAGTAATGTAGGCCAGAGTTTTCAAGGCCTACTTTTCTAGCACATACCTTTGATGTGTGAATCACACCTCTGGAGGCGCCTACCGGTACCTAACGCCAATTCCAGTGTTAGCCATGCCTACAGTGGTAATAGGCATCCGTAGGCACCTCTGGAGATACAATTCCGGCACCTTGAAATTTTATTTAAGTACCGTTTGAAACAGCATTTCCCCTCTTAACTTAGATTTCACCAGGTATAAGTCTAGTACCTAAAGTTAGGCATGGGAATCGGCACTAAGCATGATTCTATAAAGGCTGGGTGCCCTTTATAGAATCGCATTTAGCACCATTTGTTTTCATCGTCCAATTCTGAGCACCATTTACTGAATCTGTATTCAGGAAATGCTTATTAGAGTGCATGATGGAAATGGATAGCATGTGATCTGGTATCCTACCCAGCTGGAGTCCCGAAGTCATTTCATTCTTCCTCCTGATGAACCAAGAGCTGTGAAACATGATCGGAGTTGAGGAAGCAGAGGATTTCACTTACACAAGATTAGTTCTGTTACAACTTTTTTTTCATTGGACTTTAATATTGTTGGAAGATTGTTTTTTTTGAGCACAATTGGATTGGGAACACTTGATACTAACCAGCAGCAGAGTTTATATATGACGACCGGAAGACCTGCACGGAACATTTCGATCTAAACTATGTCATATATATATACAGTGGTACCTCAGTTTATGAGTGCACCGGTTTGCGAATGTTTTGCAAGACGAGCAAAACATTTGCAAAATCGGCGCCTCGGAAACCGAGCATGCCTCGATTTGCGAGCGGCGCCCCCCGCGATCCGGCACCCTCCCCCCCGCAATTCATCACCCCCCCCCCACCGTGATCCAGCACCCTCCAGACCCACCCGAACAGGCTTCTTACTTCCACCTCGGCCTCGGCACCAGCACCGGCATGTCCTGTGCGTTGGTGCCGGTGCCCGAAGATCGGCCTCCTCTTCTTTGCCTTGAGCACCTGCCCAGTTCTGCCCATCCTTGCCCTGTAATACCCTAATCCCACCCCCACTCCCAGTCCCGTCCTAGCCCCACCCCCCACTGTGATTTGAGGAGGCTTTTCAAAACCCAGACAAAGTGCTGGGTTTTGAAAAGCTGTCTGGACATCTGGTAACCCTAGTTCTATAGCTTGTATATTCACGTATGATTTAAACAAAAGTAGTCATATTTTAAACCTCCTCTCCCTCAGTATTTACACACCATGTTCTGCATTGGATTTAAATGCTGAGTGTAGCATTTAAATGTATACTTGAATATGCAGCACAGAATTGAATTTCCAGGTATAGACTGGGCATCAGAAGTTATCCAGATATCTGAGCTAACTTTGGCAATACCCAGATAACTTCCAACTCTGCCTCAGTCTACTCTGGACTTTCCCAGCACCGCCCAGATACTCCCAGGCTGGCCAAAGAAAGATTTTCTGTGGCGTTATCCACATAATGTTACTGAAAATTTAGATATGACCCCCAGTGAGTGGCACTTATGCGGAAAGTTTCTACCCAGTTAAGCGTTTTGGGATATTGGTCCTTTGGTCCAATGCATACTATTTCCTATGTACTATATTATTTTTTTTTAATGCAATCCAAAGTACTTATGTTAATTGAAATATTTAAAAATATTGACTCAGACATTTCAAAGACTTGAGTTTTTCTAGCCAAGATGGCTGTTAAAAATTATGCATTTGAGAAATATTTGGTTTGATCCCTCTCAGTTTAATCACCAGTTTGGCTCTTTATTGAAGTCTAATTTTTTCAGATTATTTGGATCCATTAGGGCCAGCAGTTTTGAACTCTCACAGTATGGTTTTCTATCCACTTTTAATCAAATGTGATTAAAACTTGCTGCAGCACTCTCAGGCATCAAGCAAGGCCCAAAGAACTCATGGGCACCAAAAGAGGGATAAAGGATATTAACAGTGACATGAAAACACCAGGCCACAATGAAAGGGTCAAAGTGACACAAACAATGTAATAAAGACCGCCAATTAATATAAAGAGGGTCAAAGCAACACTAACGCTGGCAGGTAGAACTCAAGGCTCTGGGAGAGGTGCATAGAAGCACCAACATTGGCAGAAAGCCCTAAGACTCCAAGGCACCAGACTAGGAGAATATCAGCACCAACAATGTAGGATGATCCTAGGGAACTAGGAGAGTGGCAAAGCAGCATCAACAGTGGCGTGGAGACCCCAAGGTAAAGGTAGAAGAATAGTCTAGCCGTTATAGTAATGATTTTAAAAGAGCGAGTCATTCTCCCAAAAATGCTCATGCAAATGAGGTTGGCAGAGAGTACTTAAGACTCGCTAAATTAGCATGTGCCCATTTCTGGTTATAGTGATGGGCACATGCTCAGAATAAACAAAAAACAAAACCCAAAACAAAACTACAACAGCGGGAGAAATGCTCAATCTATCCCGCTGCCAACCTACACACCCCTGGCAGTGGGAGAGATGCCCTATGTCTCCCGCCCAATCGACACACCCCGCCCTGCAGTGGGAGAGATGCTCAATCTCTCCTGCCCAACCGACACAATTCCCAGCAGCGGGAGAGATGTCCAGTGTTTCCCGCCGCTAACCAACACCCCCCAACTCCCCTCGGCAGTAGGATAGATGCACAATCTGTCTTGCCCAACTGACACACACCACCCTGTTGCGGGAGAGATGCCCAATGTCTCCTGCCACCAACCAATACCCACGAACACCCCTCAGCAGCGAGAAAGTTGCCCATACTCTCTTGCTACCACGCAAACCCTCCCCGTGCCTCAGATGACCCTACCCTCTTCCCCTTACCTTATTTTCAGATGGCTGGCCAGAGAGATGCCTACTCCCTCCGGCCAGCTGGCCCTCCTCTTCAAAATGCTGGGCCTTCCCTTCCCTGGTGCATTCTGGGATGCACCAGGGAGGGACCTTATGCATCTGAGCCAATCAGAGACTTAGGCCCCTCCCCAGAGGAAGAAAGGAGGTGTTGATGCCCTTCTACAGGTCGTTGGTGGGGCCGCCCTTAGGGCTCCTTTTATTAAGCTGCACTAGTGGTATTAGCGCTCGCATTATACGCTAACGCCTCCATAGAGCTGGCATTAGCATTTTCTGTGTAGCGCAGGAGTTAGCACATGCTAATCTTCAGCACGCGCTAACAATACTAGCGCAGCTTTGTAAAAGGAGCCCTTTGAGTATTGTGTTCAGGTTTGGAGGCTGCATCTGGCCAAAGATATAAGAAGACTTGAAGCAGTCCAGAGGACAAAAATGAAAATGGTAGGGGGTCTGCGCCAAAGAAATACGAGAAGAGCCTAGAAGACTTCAACATGTATACCCTGGAGAAGAGTGAGGGGAGGGGGGGTGATATGATATAGACATTTAAATATTTGAAAGGTATTAATATAGGACCAAATCTTTTCCAGAGAAAGGAAAGTGTAAAACTAGAGGACATCATTTGAGGTTGAAGGGTGGTAGACTTAGGATTAATGTTAGAAAATTATTTTTCACGGAAAGGGTAGTAGATGCCTGGAATGCTCTCCTGAGGGAGGTGGTGGAGAGGAAAATGGTGATGGAATTTAAAAAAAAAAGTGTGGGATGAAAACAGAGTATCTCTAACTATAATAAAAATGGGCAAACTTTCATGGTTTGAAATGACACGGTGACAAAATTCATCACCGTTCCCATCCCCGCGGATAACCGCGGGAAACCATCTTCATGTCATTCTTTAAGGAAAGAGGGAAGAATCAGAGGATGAATGGCCACAACCACTGACCCACAAGCTTTGCTTTGAAGAATGCTGGTGTAGAAGGACAGAGGATGAAATAGACACTAGAAAATGACATGGGTTTATTTCCCGCAGTTATCCGCTGGGACGGGAACGGTGATTAATTTTGTCACCGTGTCATTCTCTAGTCTGACTCCTGCAAAGGAAATGGTTTGGATAGGCTGGAATAAGCTTTAATGGCAACTCCTATAGTTGGAACCTAAGGAGAGTACCAGGTGAACTTCTCAGGTTTGTGGCCCAGAAAAAATAATTAAAATAAAATGACAATTCAATCATGAAATTATAATGCATGTAGTTACAAGATAAACTAGATATTATTATGTTACTATGTATAAGCTGGAAGAAAGACAGGATAGAGGGGATATGATAGAGATGTTTAAATATATCTGTGTCTTTAATGTACAGGAGATGAGTCTTTATCAAATGAAGGAAAACTCTGGAAGGAGAGTTCATAGGATTAAGTTAAGAGGTGGTTACTGGGCAGACTTGTACGGTCTGTGTCTGTGCATGGCCGTTTGGAGGAGGATGGGCAGGGGAGGGCTTCAATGGCTGGGAGGGTGTAGATGGGCTGGAGTAAGTCTTAACAGAGATTTCGGCAGTTGGAACCCAAGCACAGTACCGGGAAAAGCTTTGGATTCTCGCCCAGAAATAGCTAAGAAGAAAAAAAAAAAAATTTAAATTGAATCAGGTTGGGCAGACTGGATGGACCATTCGGGTCTTTATCTGCCGTCATCTACTATGTTACTATGTTACTATGGTAGTCTCAGGAGTAATCTGAGGAAATACTATAAAGGGTGGTAGATGTGTGGAACAGTCACCCGGTAGAAGTGTTGGAGACAAAAATTGTGTCTGAATTCAGGAAAGTTTGGGACAGGCACATGGGATCTCTTATGGAGAGGAGGAAATAGTGGATGCTGTGGATGGGCAGACGAGATAGGCCTTTTGGCCTTTATCTGCTATCATATTTCTATGTTTCTATATGCATGCATTGTACAGGATACTGTACTCTAAGTTATGCAGACCCTTGCCTCGTTTAGGCACCTCATAGCTACACCAAGTTTTTGGCTGGTTTAACTGTGGGCTCCTAAATGTTAGGTGTGCCCAGATACCATTTTAGAATTGTCTGTCACCTTACTGTATTGGGGCACCTAAAAGGGGGTGCCCAGTTTTGGAATTGCCGGCATTATGCCCCTCTCCCAGCTATGCTCAGAAGTAAATTTTAGAGTCACTTAAGGGTACCCGCACATCTTAGGAATACTGGAGCTCCAGAGAAGAATGTGTTTTATTAGTAGTGCCCGGATAATTATGATCATTACAGGCATGCAAGCGCTAATCCTCAAGGGTTACTTCACTCTGCTTCAGCGCAGTTCAGCTTTCTTGAACAAACTCACCCACCATTTGTGCTCTCTGGCAGAATGCACCATGAGCTATTATGGAATTTAAGGCAGGTTTAGAATGAATCTTAGAGGAAGATAAATCTTCCTGAAATGTACAAACTGTTGATGTTCTCTGGCATTTGGATCTCAAGGAATACACTAGAACATCTCCACTATATTGTTCTGGTACCGATTCCAAGCCTGTAGCAAGGAGATAGAGTGAAGTTCTTGGACTAGAAATTTCACAGAATGGATGGCTTCCTTTGTGAAGAGAGGGACATATCAAGTAAAGCTATTTTCATGAATGATGAGAAAGAGCAATAATCTAAGATTCAAATAATCTAAAACTCAAAAAAACCTGCATACATTTTTTTTCTCTCTGTCATGTTTTTAAAATGAAACATAATATGGCCATACATCAGGGATATTATAAAAAGTTTCTGAAGATTAGGGAGCCATTGACAATATTTTGCAAAGAGTGATTGGTGATTATGCCCTTTGGTCATACACGTCCAGGGTGGGTGGGAGGGCGGGTTGGAATGTATTTTTCAATTACTCAATTTGAGTGTAGTTTATGGAAATAATTAGGGGGGGGGGAATTATAATTGTAAATGTATTTAAGTGTTTTTATAGCGTTATATGATTGTATTATATTGTGCACTTACTTATGGCTTTAAAATGAATAAAGAAATAAAAAACCAAAAAAAAAAAACCCAAACTTGCATACGTTAAGGTAATATTCATCTGTCAAAAGTAAGAAAGGCCAACTGAAAACAGAAAACCAGGGTGGCAAACTAATCGCTTACATATAAAACTTTGAACAACTGCAATGGCATTTCAATACTTTGCTCAGAGCTTTTTCTGCCAGAGCAGCAAAGATGTAAGCATTTCAACTCGTGAAAGTCTACAGACAAGTGCTTTTAAACTTTAAATAATTTATTGGCATAAAATAGTGTGCAATGATTGAGAGTGCCATTTCAGCCATCTAACTTTCAGGCTTGCCCCGGCGTTTTGGTCTGACACAAGAAAAATCTCTGAGCACAATGTTGAAATACAATTGCAGTTGTTCAAAGTTTTATATGTAAGCAATTAGTTTGCCACTCTGTTTTTTTACTTTCATAAGAACATAAGAATTGCTACTGCTGGGTCAGACCAGTGGTCCATCGTGCCCAGCAGTCCGCTCACACGGCAGCCCTCTGGTCAAAGACTAGCGCCCTAACTGAGACTAGCCCTACCTGAGTACGGTCCGGTTCAGCAGGAATTTGTCTAACTTTGTCTTGAATCCCTGGAGGGTGTTTTCCCCTAAGACAGACTCCGGAACAGCGTTCCAGTTTTCTACCACTCTCTGAGTGAAGAAGAACTTCCTTATGTTCATACGCAATCTATCCCCTTTCAACTTTAAAATATGCCCTCTCGTTCTCCCTACCTTGGAGAGGGTTTACAACCTGTCCTTATCTACTAAGTCTATCCCCTTCAGTACCTTGAATGTTTCAATCATGTCCCCTCTCAATCTCTTTCAGTTGTTATTTCTTTGGAGTTGGCATTTGTGATATTTTTCCTGCTTCCCTGAGTGTTTGGAAAACTAAGAAAGGTGCAGAATCTGCAGAAGCTTGGTGGATTTTGTAAGCCAAGTGTCCATGAGAATGAAAATTGTGTTCATGTTGACAATGACTGACACCTGCATACCTTCATGCTCACATAGGACTAGATTCAGTAAATGACACCCAGAATTGGGTGGCAAAAAAAAGTGCACAGTGCTGGGATCCACACCCAAAGTTGGTCATGTAAATTTACACCAACTGAAACCTAGCACATAAATTAGATGCAGATCCACCAAATTCTATAATATTGCACACGATCCAAACAGTACAAAACGCCACAGATAGGTTTTTGCTAGGTAAATCGAGACAGACAAGTGTCACCCAGTTACTAAAAGAGTTACACTGGCTCCCGATTGAGAGCAGGGTGAAATTAAAAATCTCATTGCTGATGCGCAAAACTGTTCACTGCTCAGAACCGCGATACCTAGCAGCCAGACTACAAAACACCCCTACCCGCTCTGCGTACAAGCCAAGAGCCCTTACTACAAATGCCCTCCTTCAAAGACATCAAACACAAAAGCACCAGGGGAAGAATGTTCTTGGTAATGGCCCCAATGTGGTGGAATGCCCTACCAAAGGAATTAAAACTAGAAAAGGACACCGGAAAATTCAAGAAAGGGATAAAGACTGTCCTTTTCTCAGACTACTTCAACTGAAATTATAAAGTTGACAGAGAGAGGAAACTAGAACTTTCAGGGATGCATATAAATAGATTACAGTTAGTTGACAGGGCCAACCTCCTTAGATGGTGTATAAATATAGTGTATTTAGCTGCAATAGTAAACTTAGTATTATATGTGAATATATGTAGGACAATTGATTTGGTATAAACATGTGCATATAAGTAGGATGATCAATGTGCCAATAACATAAGTAGGATGATGGATTATGGCATAATCATGCCGGTATTAATAACTCTGTATTGTAACACCTCGCAGAAGCTCTTTGTAAGTGTATGGTAACATTTCAATGTGCGGCGGCAGCAAAAAGGGCAAACAGAATGCTAGGAATGATAAAGAAGTGGATCAAGAACAGATCAAAGAAGGTTATCTTGCCGCTGTACCAGGCCATGGTGTGCCCTCACCTGGAGTACTGCGTCCAGCACTGGTCACCGTACATGTAGAAGGACACGGTACTACTCGAAAGGGTCCAGAGAAGAGTGACTAAGATGGTTAAGGGGTTGGAGGAGCTGCCGTACAGCGAAAGATTAAAGAAACTGGGCCTCTTCTCTCCTGAAAATAGGAGACTGAGAGGGGACATGATAGAAACATTCAAGATACTGAAGGGAATGGACTTAGTAGGTAAAGACAGACTGTTCACACTCTTCAAGGTAAGGAGAACGAGAGGGCACTCTCTAAAGTTAAAAGGGGATAGATTCCATACAAACGTAAGGAAGTTCTTCTTCACCCAGAGAGTGGTAGAAAACTGGAACGCTGTTCCGGAGTCTGTCATAGGGGAAAACACCCTCCAGGGATTCAAGACAAAGTTAGACAAGTTCCTGCTGAACAAGAACATGTGCTGTTAGGACTAGTCTCGGTTAGGGTGAACATAAGAATTGCCACTGCTGGCTCAGACCAGTGGTCCATCATTCCCAGCAGTCCGCTCACGTGGCTGCCCCAGGTCAAATACCTGTGCCCTAACCGAGACCAGCCCTACCTGCGTTCATTCCGGGCCGCCACATGAGCGGACTGCTGGGAATGATGGACCACTGGTCTGAGCCAGCAGCGGCAATTCTTATGTTCTTAAACCGCTCTGAATTGACTCCCCAATCATTAGTAGCGGTATGGAAGCTCTCAATAAACATAAACATCTTTTCTGAACACCCCTGATCTGATCATGTCCCTCCTGCGGCCACGCCCCCTTTTCAGCTACATACTACCAGGAAAATTCTGTAAGGACCGCCTAAAGTTAGGCCCCAGCAAGTGCCTAGCTCGCACCTTCTGGCACCTAACTTAATTATTTTAATCAGCTTTAAGTGGCATGGTAATTGATCGCACCATTAAAAGCCAATTAAGAAACAATTTAAAAGAAACCTAGGCACTGCTAGACACCTTCCAAGACCAGTGGCTACCACCTGGGCACCTAGCGGCACTTATTGATACTATATGCGCCATATTCAAGGCGCATGCAGGGGTGGAATTGGCCTTCGGCATCACTAAGCGCCACAAGGTAATATTCTATGCCCAGTCTAGGTGCAGGAAATGTAGGCCTTTAAAACCCCAACCTACATTACAAATGCCTAAGTTCATTGCTAGGCACCGAGCCATGATTCTCTAAGTGGTGCCTGAACGTGATTGGCACGTGGCAGACACCTTTTTTCTAGACGCCTGCTGTTTCAGACAGCACCTATTGAATCAGCCCCTAAAAGATTTGCTCACATATCTTTATAGAATAGCGCTTAGCAAGATGAGCGCTCAAATCCAAATGGTTGCCAATGAATGCCAATAATTAATTGTTGGCACTCAATTATTGGTGCCAATTGGCTCATTGCTCAATTAAATTGGGCGCACAACTTTGAGTGCCAAATGTAGAGTCTGGGGGATAATGCTTACACGACAGATATGCACAGAAGGTATATCAGGAAAGTACACGCACAGTTTCCTTTAAAAAAAAAATACTATGGAAATTACATGTACACTTTTATACTCTTTGGAATGCATGCATTTCTAAGTTTGTTTTATGCATCTATTTTATAAAGTATGCAAAGAAATCACAATTTAACCACACTCCCAGGAACGCCTCCTTTGAGGTCAGATAAGCATTTGTGCATATGATTTGTATGTGCATATATTTAGGCAGTGGTGTACCTGGCTTGGTTGCTACCTGGGGCAGAGCACCTCCCTCCAGGCAATGTGTGTGTGTGTGTGTAGGCGGGGAGGGGGGAGCCCATGGGACAGTCATGGGCATGGCAGTTGGCTCTGCTGGTTTCCTGCCCTGGAACGAGAAGTTGACATCAGAAGTGGTGGGGACCAGAGGGGCCAGTGGCCACGTGCATGTGAACTGCGGCTCTGTGACTTCTTTGTGCACCTCCTTAGTACGCCACTGCATTTAAGCGTGGGTATTCTCCATGGAATGTAAACAGCTAATTATGTGTGTAAAACACTAGTTTACCTATGGAAATACCTTTTAAAATTACTCCCCTATTCTTTTGAGCTAAGCTGATAGTCATGTAATCATATCCTACTCTTATTATAAAAACCTATTAGCATACACAAGAAAAGTTTATGTTTCTAGTCCAGGATGACATCTTGGAAAAAATGAGTGATCCAAGAGCTTGAGAAACTGGGGTATTCTGAAGAAGGGAACTCATGCCTATTTTGAATATAAACCAAGTTCAAGAAGTCATTTGCAATGTGTTAGTAACATAGCAAATGACAGCAGATATAGCATTAATTTACCCTGTAAATTCTCAAGAAGCAGACATCTAAGGATGAATGGACTCACCTGGCAATTTTGTTGTCCGGCAGAATGGACCATGAACCCGCTTAGATTTATGAATTGGTTTGATTCTAGTTGGATGCTTGACTGATGGAGGTTGAAACATGGGCCTTGTTGTTAGAGTTGCAAATGTAAGATGCCCTTGGGTTCCTATGGACTGCATCATAAATGTGCGACAGCGTACTTCTGGTATAGGATCCAAGCCTGTAGCAAGGAGATAGCCTATAGAATGAAAGGTACTGTACTACCAAAAAAAGTGGAAAACGTATGGAAGTATGTTGACACTGAGGACAAAGAATTGGCTTGAATCTGTGAAGGTGGGATCATGGTCCTTGTTATGCATTGACATTGGATAATATAAAGACTACACTAGCTTTAAACATGTGTTTGATGGTGCTAAAATAGACAGACACACATGCAAGCGCGCGCACACACACACAAACATGCACACACTTAGATTTTCTGTAGCTGAACCAATTCAGATCTTTGGATTTCCTTCATTTCTATTGTCCCCACTAAAATCTTTTCTGTTCTATGCTCGACCTGATGAGTGAAATTACCTGGTAATTTTGATGTCCTGTAGTACTTGGTAAGGCCCGGGGTGGTATTAAAGGTTGGGATGAAGTTTTCCAAAGCAGTTAAGGCATCTTGTAATGGGGAGCCTGCAAACTTACGGCACCCTTCACCTCCAAAAGAATGGGTTAGAAATGATTTATGACATGGATCTGGTAAGGTGGCGAAGCCTGTAGCAAGGAGATAGACAGTGAAATTCTTGGACTAACAATCCAATGAAATAGGACTTTTCCCTTGGCAAAAGGAAGATGGCATCCAGTTAGAACACAAAAACCTCTGGTGGAGCATGTGGTATGTCACGTGCAGCAAAGTTTGGGAAAAAAAATGTTGCTACCCAATGCCATTGTATTTTAACATGGTGGGTTCAATAATCCTGTGCATGTTTAATCCATTTAAATGAAGGGAAGATCTAGAATTAGATTGTTTTAGATGACAAATGTAGTGGCAGAAGTTCCCGTCTATCGTACGGTCTCACTTCTTTAGCCTCTGCATCTCTTCTAGTTCCAGCTCAGCTCCTAAAACCATTCCTACACTATGGACATCCACATTCCTGTTTCTCGCTGTCTGATTCATGCAGCACATCGCAACACAAAGCCGGCTTACGTGACAACTTGTCAAAAACACAACATCGATTACTACAACAGGAGCCCTACTTACAAAGGGTTTTCTGTCAAAAGGAACACACTTGAAACTAAATGTCTAAAGACTGGAAGAGATTACAGAACAAGGACTGACAGGGTAATTTTGTATTGTATTGATTTGCTTTTTTTTCTTTTTAGCTCAGGTGTGGTTTATGAAAGAGATTTTTTTTTTAATACTGGTAGAGGAATGATGGGAAGGTAATATAAATGTGGGTCACATGCATGATGTGAGTAAATAAACCAATTTTTATAAGATTTTTTTCTCTATATATATTTCATATGTTGCAAACACACTCCACAATTAACTTAGGTGCAAGCAACTTGTATGCAACATTTTAAGATAATAATAAATGCAGTACACTTGTATACGATTACTCGTTCTCATGTCATCTCCAGCTTTAGACACATGACAATATGTTGTCTTGAGCAGCTGAATGAAAAAAAAAAATGTTTCCTGATAGGTGTTGGCCCACAAGAACAAGTCAGAAGAGGCCTAGCTGGGCTAGGAAGCACCGCTAATGATTGAGCGCACACCTGAGCAATGCAGCCAGTTCTTGGAGGCAAGAGTAGGGAAGGCCAGACTAGCCCCCCTGTTTTACTAAGGTGCGCCATGCGTTTTAGTGCACGCTAAATATATGTGTGCGCTAACCCGTTAGCGTCCATAGACTAACATAGATGCATTAGCTAATATTTAGCGCGTGCTAAAATGCTTAGCGCGCCTTTGTGAAAGGAGTCCCAAGTTATTGTTTGAAAGTGGTGAAGAGGCGACCTGAAGCCAGTTTCTTTTACTGCATTTTACGAATGTAAAGTGGGAACACCAGAGCAAACATTTTCTATTTTGAACTTTATTGTTATTCACATCTAAGAGAGTACACAAAACACAGTTCTTCTAATGCGCACGCACAAAAACCCACAAACACAAAATACAAAACCACAGAAACATCAATAAAACACAAAGAAAGGACTCGTAGCACTCAGAAACAGAGTAATCTCATGCAGAGGCCAAAAATGGGTTGAACACAGCTCTCCTCTTGCTGTGATGTGCAATAGTTAGGTGTATAACGTTACATGTCAGTAAAATTCAGTGATACAGTCAAGTGATCACAAACTCACACCTTGTAGGAAAACAATTTTCAGAAAATCAATTCTTAATCATTTATTGTTTTTAGAGGATATTTGACTCTTTTTCCACATTGATGTGCCAAATAATATCGTATCATATGAAAGCGCTACTGGATTCTCAAGTAAATTATTAATTTGACTCCAAATAGATTTCCAAAAATTATGTATTAGAGGACATAAAAACAGGAGTTGCCACTGAACAAATTACGAAAAACTGGAAAAATCATGATAGATTAAGTTATAATTTCTGGTGGAATTCATTGTGCCATATTTTTAAAATGGAGAAAATATTAGCTATTCAACAGGGATGCTATAAAAAATTTATTGATGTTTGGGAGCCATTAACAAATTATTGTAAGGATTGATTATATTTAATTTATTTCTTCCCCTTTTATTTATCGAGGTATGGGGTGGTGGGAGGGTGGGTTTAATTTCAAATTAATCTGAAACAATAATGTTATATTGAAGGGAGGGTGGGAGGGAGGAACTATATTATGATTCAATGTATGTGTGATCAAAAAGTGATATTAAAGTGTATATGTTTGCATTTTATTATAATCCACTTGTTGAAAGTATAAAAATGAATAAAAAATTTAAAAAAGGAAAATTAATTATTTAGCCACGCCCATTTTTTGTGCATTTTGCCCCTTTTCCAAAAATGTTCTGCACATCATCCAAAAGCAGAGGAAAAGATTTGGGGGGGGGGGATGGCAAAGCAACATTGATGTTTATTTTGCCTCAAATATGTGTCTAGCAAACTGTGAGGTACTTTTACTAAGGCGTACTAACTGATTTAGCGTGCGGTAAAGATTAGTGTGCACTAAATGCTAATATACTGTATGGATGCCATAGCAGTTAGCACGCGCTAATCTTTAGTACGCACTAAATCAATTAGTGCACGTTAATCGGTTAATGCATGCTAAGTCTGTTAGCGTGCCTTATTAAAAGGATCCCTGTGTGCCAGATTTGCTTTTTAAATGACACAGATACATAGCACACTGCACAAGAAAATTCAAAGGATTAAAAATTACAATACAATTATATAGGTAGCTGCCATTACACTATCATACAATGCACATATGCACAAAGATGCCATATGACATTCTACAGATATTCAAAGATGGAAATAGTAAATAGGAATTATAGAACTTGGTTAAATAAATAACTTCCTAACAACTTCACCGTATGAGGGAATCATTATTTCCAGAAAAATGAAGAGATAAAACTGGAGACATAATTTTTTTTTTTTAATTCCTCACATAGTAGTTACACCTACTGTGAAGTAAACTCAGTATTAAAAATCTTACACTATGTAACTCAATTTATGTTCCTAGGCAGTTAGTACCCAGGAACAAAAAAATAACTAAATAAAATTGTGTTACATAATGTGATTAATCTGCAAAGTTTTTACACAAAGGGCACAGTTCCATAAGAGGATAGCTAGACTAAGCTGCGCTAGCGGTTTTAGCGTGCGCGCTAGATGCTAGCACCTCCATTGAGCTGGTGTTAGTTTCTCCGCGTAGCATGGGGATTAGTGAGCGCTAATCTGCAGCGCGCGCTAAAAATGCTACCGCAGTTTAATAATAGGAGCCCTTAATTTTTTACAAAGGAAGATAGTGCTCAGAGACATGGAGGAAAAAGGGGAACAAATTCCCCCCAAAACCTCACCACCCAATCATTGCAGTACTTTCCAACTAACAACCAATGGTATTTATCAATGTATTGAAATGAAATAATGTGAAAAAAATGTATCTTTTAGCTATAATTCTTTGGCCTTGACAAGTCACATTTCAAATCTTCATCAAGAAGCCAAATGGAAAAGATTGATGACACACGTCTTACGATGAGAGACTGACACCCTGTATGTAAGATGTGTGTCTTAACAATCTTTTCCGTTAAACTTCCTGATGAAGATTTGAAATGTGTCGCATCGAGGCCAAAGAATTATAACTAAAAGATAAGTTTTTTCACATTATTTCATTTCAATACATTGATAAATACCATTGGTTGTTAGTTGGAAAGTACTGCAATGATTAGGTGGTGAGGTTTTGGGGGGAATTTGTTCCCCTTTTTCCTCCATGTCTCTGAGCACTACCTTCCTTCGTAAAAATTAAGTATACCAGTCAGAATATTTCATTTTTTGATGTTAGCGTGTTGTTTATTATTTTGATTTGATCTTTCCACACTTCCTTATTAGAAGGAGTGTATATTTTTCCTCCATTTGTGATTTTGACTTAGTAGGATAAGAGGGTAAGCAGGTGCCACCAAATCATGTCCATTCTTTCCCTCTAATCAGATTCCTATAAAAAGTCATTTAAGAGGGTATATAGCCATGCAGCACAGGTAGCAAGATGGGGGAGGCTTCCAGGACCTGGCCCCATCAATATATATCTCATACCTGGGATCCCTGCCCCCATGGGCTGGAATCCTTCCCTTTAATTACATTCTCTTCATTTCACTTCCCTCTCTCCCTCCCATGGAAAATTGTTTGGATTTTATCCAGGAAGTGAGAATTTATTTATTTTTTTCTCCTAACAAGGGCAGAAGGGCTCACATACACTTATGCTTTGTAACTTTATGACAGATTTGGTGTCTGTCATTCTTACCTTTACAGCAGCATGACAAATCAAACAGCAATAGAAAAAGAGGGAGGAGAAAAAGAGATATTTAATATATTTTAAGTCTATAATTTTAGCTTTTCTTGCTAGACTATTGATATCTCTCATCAGCAGTAATTTGGGGAGTGTGATTTGAAGTAGTAAATTAATTCCAGGGAGCAGGATGATACCTGATTGCTTAGTATTTCCTTTGAGTGAACAGATTGATCAAGTCTGATAATTGTTCACCCCCTCCCCCCATGGATAAAGAATTCATTAGCAGATATTTGGTTCAATAGCCTTAAAATTTAATGCACAGAGAACTGATTTAATGGACATTGCACCATTAATTAACAATCAGCAACTCGTAATTGACATAAATTGCCCTTAATTGGATGGTAATTGCCTAACTTGGTAGGCGTCTAACCTACTGAGGTAGGCGCCTTGTCCAACACACCTACCTCAACGTAGGCATAGTTAGGGAAAATTGTCTGTATGTAGGTGCCTCTTTTGAACTTAGGCACTGGTACTTAGGCCAAGAAAACCCTGACATAAATAGGTACCTAGTCGGCACCTAATATTTAGGCACCATTTATAGAATCATGCTGTAAGATCTATTCTATAAAGAGAATTCAGCCTGAAGAGCCCTTTATAAAATGACGCTGACCATGAAATTTTCCCAGTTCCTAACTTTCATCACTTTTTATTGAATCCAGCTCTTAACATGTGGTTTATCATGCAATAACCATAAGCACACAACCACATTAACAGGTATTGTGATATTTTAGTAGCTAATGAGTAGTAAACCATGCATGGTATTTTCTTGTATTACAGGTGGGGCACAGCCACATGCTAATTAGCAGTTCTATACTTATCTGACATGTTTCGCCCGAAGGCTATATCAAGAAAAGTCCCCCCTTGTATTCTCATTCTGCACCATCCCGATCAATACTACCTTCTGAACAAAGAATGATGGTGCAGAATGAGAATAAAAGCCTTGATATAGCTTTCGGGCGAAACATGACGGAATGAAAGGTTCTTTCCCAATATGAGCAACAAAGTAAAAACAACAAAAAAAGATAAGTTGAAAGTTTTTATATTTAAAAAAATACTTTTGTTTTAAGCACAGAGCACTTAAAGCACTAATACAATACTTTATAGAAACTATGGGGCTCATAATAAAAAAAAACAACAACAAACGTCTAAAAAGTGGCCTAAATGGCTACTTGGATGATCAAAAAGCCTGATCGTCCAAATACCCATAATCAAAGCTTGTTTTAGATGTATCTAAAATCATATTAGGCCTTTCCCCTGCCTTTAAACGCACAGAGAGAAAAGAGGGGTTTTTAGAGGAGGGGAAAAGGCGGGCGGTGGGTGGGAGGTAGGCCGACCTACACCTAGGCGTACAACAGGTATAACCAAAACTTTAGGCAGGTTGCCTAGTTGGCACTTATACGTTTTGACTTAGACCAAGTCAAAACAGGTATAAGTGCCAAAAAGGGGCCACTAAGCTGATCGTGGCTGCTGCGATCAGCTCAGCGGCCCCAGCAACCTGCCTACCCCCTACAGCAATGATCGCGGCAGGAGAGATGGCTCATCTCCCCTAACGCGATCCACCCTTCCCCCCCCCAACGATCAGGGCAGGAGGGAGCCCAAGCCCTTCTGGCCCGCGACACCCCGACTATGTTCGGGGCAAGATGGAGCCCAAGCCCTCTTGCCCCAGCGGCACCCCAACTACGTTCGGGGCAAGAGGGAGCTCAAGCCCTCCTGCCCCACGATCCACAAACCCCCCCCCCCCCGATGACATCAGGGCAAGAGGGAGCCCAAGCCCTTTTGCCCTGCGGCACCCCTGACCTCCCCGACACTATTGGGGCAAGAGGGAGCCCAAGACCTCCTGCCCCACGATCTCCAAACCCCCTCCGGGCCGAATCCGTTGGGGCCAGGAAGGAGCCCAAGCCCTCCTGGCCCGGCGATCTCCCCCCCTCCCACCCCACCACACGATCCAGCCAGGAGGGAGCCCAAGCCCTCCTGGCCCGCGACTCCCTCTAACCCTCACCCCCCACTAAAATAAGGGCAGGAAGGATCTCAGGCCCACCTGCCCTTACATAGAAACATAGAAACATAGAAAAATGATGGCAGAAAAGGGCCAAAACCCATCAAGTCTGCCCACTCTAGTGACCCTTCTCCTTGATTTTGCTCACCACCCCCTGCCTTTACATCATTAGAGATCCCACATGAATATCCCATTTATTTTTGAAATCTGCCACGCTGTTGGCCTCAATCACCGCCCCCCCCGAACCTCCGATCGCCCCCCCGCTGACCCACAACCCCCCCCGCCGACCCCACAACCCCCCCACCCCCCACCCCCCTTCCCTGTACCTCAAAAAATGTTGGCCAGATGGACGGGTGTCAAGCCCGCCCGTCCGGCAGGCCAGCCAGTGCAGGAATGGGGCCGGATTGGCCTAGGCAGCTCAAACCCTGCCCACAGGTGGGGCTTGAGGCGCCTGGGCCAACTAGAATAGGCCTGGGAGCCTTAGGCCCCTCCTGTGGGCGGGGCCTTAAGCACATGGGCACCTCTGCCACACCACCCCCAGGAAGAGGCTCCTGAGAGTGAAGCCTAAATCATGTAGCATGTAACATAAGAACATAAGAACTGCCTGCTCCGGATCAGACCCATGGTCCATCGAGTCCGGCGATCCGCACACGCGGAGGCCCAGTCAGGTATATACCTGATGTAGTTTTAGTCACCCATATCCCTCTATCCCTCCCTCCCAAAACAACAATGTAGCAAGATATGAAAAGGTCACATACAGTATCTTAGGGAGACTGTATAGGAGGTCTCTTCCAGCAGCACCCCAAGCTGGAAAAGTGCCCTTTGCTGCGATATGTGGGACATGCCCCCTAGCACTCCTGTCTTACCCACTGCATTGTGGCTAAGCAGAAGAGGAATAGAAATGGCATAAGTTTGCTGCCCCTCCCCCCACCTTCCTTGCATCATGTGTGGCTGTACCAGCTGCACAAAGCTCACTACAGCCCTGCCACAATCTGTCCAGACACCTGAAGCAGCTTTTGACCATATCAAAGGTCCTTTAAATGATAACAATTCTCTGGCAATAAACACTATCTTATCATTTCTCAGGCTGACTCTTAGAATGGGGGTCCATTGGAAATCCTTTATCACCTGTATGGAAGAAAGGAAAAAAAAAACAAAGTAAGGCTGAGTTGGTTGGTTGCTCTGAATGACTGGAAATCCCCCTCACTTGTCATGTGCTTAATGAGCTGCGCAAGAGATTTCAGTGGATGTACTCCTGCCTATGACAGATTGTAGATATCAATGGTGAAATCTTAAGCTCTGCATACTACCTGAAAGGATAGAGAGTGAAAGACCTTTCTGTTCCTATAGTTTTTCTCACTTCCTCAGTATTAACATCAAATCACTGAGGGGAAATGAACTCTCTCAAAGAACTCATTCATAGTTTCTGCAGGACATCCTGATGGAAGACATTAAGCTGGCTGAGAAAAGTTCACAGACATCGATGGATACAGAATGATGCGGCTGACAACCTGAAGCAGGCCATGGCCCCCACAATGGACAAAAAACGATCTGTAGCAAGGAAGGACTGTGTGTTCACCTTCAGATTCATAGGCATGGTCTACCTCCACTGTTGGGCCAACTATAGCTGAAGCTGTAGCTGCTATAGAAACGGAGAATGGTCTGTTTGTCGAAGGAGAAACCTTGTATGTGCAAACATCTGATAGGACAATCCTGTGGCCCTCCTCTATGTCCTCTATGTTTCTCTACAGAGAAACTAACTTATTTTAGTCACTCATGATAACCAAACTCTCACCAACAGCACACCCAGGACTCGCCATCTTTACATCCAGAGCCCATCATCACAAAGACAGACACCCATTTATACAGCACCCAACTATAAGAGACAGAGAAAGGGTGGGGGGGGGAGAGACCGATGAAATGGGTAAAAGGACAAATAGAAGCAGGGGTAATAGAGAGTGACAAGCAGGGAACACCAACTGAGAGAGAATCTACTTTAGCACTAGCTCAAAAAATGTCAAGACAGTTTTATGGGAGTTTGTGAATAATTTAGAGCAGGTGTAAAAGCCAATGTTCAGTTGTGTTACTTTCAACTTGCAAAGCCCTTCTACAATATGTTAACAAAAAGGAGCCCCCAAACCTACCACCACCATATCTCCTCCGGGTATAGCTTCCATGTGCAAATTGCACCTCATATACAGTAAGTTCACTATTTCATTATGTAAGTGATTTACAGTCTTTCCAAAATCACTTCCTAAGCTTTACTGTAAAGGGGCGCAGATGGAAAAAAAAAATGACTGTACTACTTTCTGCATTTAGGGCTCCTTTTACTAAACAGTACTAGAGGTAAATGCACTGATGCGTATAGAATTGCTATCAGCGCTGGAGCATTTACCTCACCGGCCCATGCTAAAAGCCTTTAGTGTCATTTAGTAAAACCCAGCCTTAATGAGCAATATGTTATAATCAATTCAGAGCTCTTCTCAAAGACCTACAGTAATAACAGAAGAAGGAAGCAAACAGAGATCAGTCTTAAGAAAATTACAAAATTATGAATGTTGGATATTTCCAGGGGCTCCAAACTTTATCCTCAGAACACAGCAAAAGTAAGCTCCCTTCAGGAATGTGAATATTGTATGTATTTATTATTCACCTTATACAAAGTGAAGGACAAATGAACAGACAGAATAAATACCATTACAAACATTAAACCATACAAAAATGCAATGAAAACATAAAACGGTCAACAGTGACCACCTTCAACATACACAGCATCCTCCCTACAACCATAACACATATATTCAGTTTAACTTCATCCCTAATATCCTTCATGGGCACAGAGATCAAATTTATAGAGCTTTCACGACGGACAATTATGAACATATGGACTCATGTGTATTATTTTTTTATATGTTTGCATTTTTGTATTACTCCTGTTCAATACTCAAAGCAATTTACAATGAATAAATAGAAGGCTTCTTAACAAATGGTATATCCAATGCAACTTTCATATCTATTACAGACACATTTAACTAGCCTAGAATGCCATCCACCCTAAAAGTACTTTAAATCATTTCCTCCCGTTTTCCATCATATCCATTGATTGTACATGCCTACACAGTCAACTGGTCAATATTCAGCTGAGAGCAGGCAGTTTTGGGTTTTTTTGTTTTTTTTTAATAATGCTGACTGCCTATGGCTAAATCTGAATGTTAAAAGCTGGGCATGACAGAGCCTATGCTGGTCTCCAGTACTTAAATGGGTTCCAGCCAGTGTTCAGATGGGACCAATATAGATACTTTCCATGTATGGATCCCAGATGAATATCAGCCAGAACCCTCACAAGGGGATCTTACTTTAGTGTACTTTCTCATCCTCCCCATTCCATTCCCCTATACCTCCAGAACCTTACTCATACTTGCCAGGCTCTGATAAATCCCCTCCCCCCCCCCATGCTGCTTCTTGGTTCCAATCCCTCTCCCATCCCTACTCTTCCCCTCAGATCCCTAGTCACCTCCTGGACTTTCTCAGAGTAGAACAATGGGGTGGTCTAGAACAATGGGATGGAAGTGCTAGGGAACTAGCGCTAGGGGTCAGTGCTGCCATTTTGAAACTAGAGTTAGGTGGGGCAGTGGTAGAAGGGGACTGCTCCTGCCTCATCCTACTAGGCTACCAGAGGTAAGTCACAGATGGGCTATAGGTCTATGGCAATTGGGGGAGGAAGACAGGAAGGGGCAGATTAGAACCAGAAGAAAGGTATAGATGAAGATAAAAATTAGAGAGGGTACAGAATGGATGGGTTGAAGGAACAATGTGGGGGATCAGAAAGGAGAGGAGATGGAGGGGGGAATGGATCTAGACGGTTGTTTGAATAATCAGAGTGGGGGCTCCAGGAGATTATGGGAGGGAGATCAGATTGGTGACCCAGCATAAGTTATGCAGGTGCCATTGATCCTTCTAAGGTTTGGCCAGATGCAAGCAAATTTTTTCTCATGTGAGCGACAAGTTATAAAAACCAACAATATTCCAGATTTGCAAGTATTTTTGTGAGTGAGAAAGGTGCCATCGACTCATGCTCAAGTCTTAGTAATTCAATTACAGATCTAAAAAGAAATTGGTTTTGTGCTAGTCCGGTAAGGTCCTCCAGCATCATCCCCATGGTTGTTTTCAATGTGTCCAGCCATCTGAATGCAGGTCGCCCTCTTCGCCTGATTCCTTCAATCTTCCCAAACATGATATCGTTCTCTAATGATTTCTCTCTTCTGACAGTGTGACCAAAATAAGACAGTTGTAACTTTATTTGGGCTTCGAGTGAGCTTGATCTCTTCCAGAATCAATTTTTTTTTTATAATTTTTATTGTAAAAGCAGTCAATACAATCAACAAGATCCAAACATGGGTACAGCAGAAAAGTAAGGGAGAATCAATTTATTAGTTCTTCTGGTGCTCCAGGCATGCATAACATCCTTCTCCAGCACCAAAGATCAAATGAGACAATCTTCTTTCTGTCTTGTTTCCATAGTGTCCAGCTTTCGCATCCCTGTTTGACTACTGAGAAAATAAGTGCATGGACAAGTCTTATCTTCGTTTGGAGTGCTATTTCCTTGCCTTTGAATACTTTGTTGAGAGTGACCAAGTGCTATTTTGCGGAGTATTTCTTCCTGGCTAGTTACTTCTTTGTTTACGAAAGAGCCCAGGAGATTAAAATCCTTTAAAACTTCTATTCTTATGCCTTCAAGCTCAAAATATTCATCATTTTCCAGGTTCGTGATTTTCATCTTGTTTATGTTCAGTTCTAATCCCATGTTATGACTTTTGGTTTTGACTTTTCTCAGTAAATACAGCACATCTTCTTTGATGAACGTTGTATCATCTGCATAGCAGAGGTTGTTTATATTTCTGCTTCCAATTTTGAATCCAACGCTCTCTTCTTCCAAATTTGCTTTTCTGAAGATGGCTTCACCATAAAGGTTGAACAGGTAAGGTGACTAAATGCATCCTTGCCTGATGCCATGTTTTATTGAAACCAATCAGTGTTGTTATATTCAGTTCTCATTGCAGCTTCTTGATTTTCATAGAGGCTCTTTATCAGTTGAGTTATATGTTTAAGTATTCCCATTTGTGCTAGAGTTCTCCATAGTTTATCGTGATCTACACAGTCATTGCTGTGAGCAACCATTTAAAATCTGTGCGCAACATTCTTAGAAAGTTAAGCAATTGTGCGGAGTCCATTTGATTGCTACAGCTTACCCCTCCTGATGAAGATATGGAAACTTGGCCGAAGTTGAGGGATATACTAGTGGACCAGAGTCCACTACATAGTAATTCGTCTTTATGGAGTTATTTCTACACATTTTATCACATATTTTGCACTAATGGATAGCAGCATTCCGGGACATTTGAAATGGAGGACCAAAAGAATATTGGATACATACGAGTAACCCCTAACAGATAAGTGGATTGTGTTATCCTAGTGAAGGAGGATTTCTCCCCAAAATTTTTTTCATTCTATTCATTTACATAATTGTATATAATTACATTATGGAAGTTTGGTGAGGATTAAGGAGAACAGAGTGGAGCAATGATGGTTTTCTAAATCATTGGTCTCTTTCTTTTGACCAGTTTGTTAGGGGACTGAGCACACTCATATTATTATGAAAATATGTTTTAAACATTATTATATAAGATTTTAATACATTTAGATCACTATAAGTACTAATTTGATATTTCACCAGTAAGTGGTGAGCTTAGGTGACCCTAGGTGTCTCCCTAGGACCGCGATAGGCGCTGCTTTATGAAAGGAGGCCTTTATGAAAATAAGTTGAGAAATAAGAAAATAGATAAGTTAACATTTTTGATTAAATATTTATTAGTTAATAGTACTCTAGGAACATAAGAACATAAGAAGTTGCCTCCGCTGAGGCAGACCAGAGGTCCATCTCACCCAGCGGTCCGCTCCCGCGGCGGCCCATCAGGCCCATTGCCTGAGCAATGGTCCCAGACTATCCCTATAACCTACCGCTACTCTTATCTGTACCCCTCAATTCCTTTATCCTCTAGGAACCTATCCAAACCTTCTTTGAAGCCTTGTAACGTGCTCCGGCCTATCACAGCCTCCGGAAGCGCGTTCCATGTGTCCACCACCCTCTGGGTGAAAAAGAACTTTCTGGCATTTGTTTTAAACCTGTCTCCTTTTAATTTTTCCGAGTGCCCCCTTGTACTTGTGGTTCCCCGTAATCTGAAAAATCTGTCCCTGTCTACTTTTTCTATACCCTTCAGGATCTTGAAGGTTTCTATCATGTGTCCTCTAAGTCTCCGCTTTTCCAGGGAGAACAGCCCCAGCTTTTTCAGTCTGTCAGTATATGAGAGGTTTTCCATACCTCTTATCAGTTTAGTTGCTCTTCTCTGGACTCCCTCAAGTACCGCCATGTCCTTTTTGAGGTACGGCGACCAATACTGGACACAGTACTCCAGATGCGGTCGCACCATTGCACGATACAGTGGCAGGATGACCTCCTTTGTCCTGGTCGTGATACCCTTCTTAATGATACCCAACATTTTGTTTGCTTTTCTTGAGGCTGTGGCGCACTGTGCCGACGCCTTCAAAGACGTGTCCACCATCACTCCCAGGTCTCTTTCAAGGTTACTTACCCCTAGCAGTGATCCTCCCATTTTGTAGCTGAACATCGGGTTCTTTTTCCCTACATGCATGACCTTGCATTTCCCTACGTTAAAGTTCATTTGCCATTTTTTGGCCCATTCTTCTAGCGTCGTTAGGTCCCTTTGCAGATCTTCGCAGTCTTCCATGGTTTCAACCCTACGGTAGAGTTTGGTGTCATCCGCAAATTTAATAACTTCGCAATTTGTTCCCGCCTCCAGGTCATTTATAAATATATTGGAAGTTGCAGTGTTTATGTATGAGAATAGTTTTCCAGAGAATATAAGAGATACCTCCCATTTTTAATGATTGTGGGTACTAACTTAACCAGTTAGGTACGTGACCATGATACTGAATAACAGCCTTACCCGTGTAATTTTAAGGTGCTGTCAGAGACCTTAATGTTCTGGTCATGGTTCAGCATTGAATATCCATTCTATTTTAGCCAGCTGGATGAGTTTTTCCTCATTAAAAAAATATATATATGTATATTTCTCTAATGTTTTGGACCATTATAAGATAAAATTATCTTGTATTTTTAGCATGTCCTAAAAGATGGGTTAGGTGTTTTGAAGGAGCTCTATGCTTGGAATTTTTTTACCCATAATTCCAAAGCCTGACATATCATATCTCACCTCCAAAATACAGAAAACAGTTAAAGTCTGTGCAAAAGTCAGGAACTCTCTAATACGGAAGCATTTACTAACCTGGTAACTTTAAGTATGATGTGCTTCTGCGTGTTGCATTATTTAAATGATTCCTGTCTGAAAATATAAAAAAGAATGTTTTCAGTTGAAAGCATTATTATTTAACTCTTTGGCATGTATGCTTTTATTTCCACACAAATCTAGCTGTTTGTCCTGCCGATGCTTTCACTCACTGAGCAATACTACTTTACTGGCATCCGCTCTGTGCTCCAGCAACACTTCAACGATATTCAAAAGATTTACTTAGGTCATTTAAGGGATTACATTACATTACATTAGAGATTTTTATTCGGCCATTACCTTGCGGTTCAAGGCGGATTACAAAAGAGATGAAAAATGTTGGGTTACAATGGAAAAACATTTGTCCTTTCTAGATAGGTAAAGAGTAGGTTATGTAGTTTACCCACACAAATACTGCTGTTGCACATTCCCTCTCCCCCCCCTCCCCTCCCCCTTCTGTTGATTGCATAAATTCGGTCTGGCCATCTCATTGGCCATATAGCATTTACTTAGTCTCAAAGATATTCCAGGGGTGCAATTTTTTACCCAGGTAGCTCTGAGATTCAGCGTTGATTGGTTAAACATTGACACATAAGTAGGAATGCTGAAAGTGCCAACCTTTCTGTGGTATAACCAAAGCAGTTTACATATTACATGCAGGTACAGTAGGGACTTTCCTGTCCCTAGTGGGCTCTCAGTCTAAGTTTTGTGCCTGTGACAATGAAGGATTATGTAACTTGCCCAAGGTCACAAGGAGCAGAGGGGAAATCAAATCTGGTTTTGTGATTCCCTCCCCCTCCCCTTCCCATTCTCGGCCAACTGCTCATTGGGTTTCAGATGTGCACAAGTGAAAAATGTTCAGATAGTTGGACTTTTCCCCCATTTTTCACATTCTTTCACATCTTCATTTTCATAAAAGCTTCTTAACGTGAATTAGAATTATTTTTTTTAATATGCTAAGGGAGCAGTTCTGTAACGGGACACTACATGTTAGGTACCATGATGGGGAGCATTGAATGCCAGTTCTATAATGGTTTCTGTGCATCCAAATGTTATAGAATACCGCTTTAAAGCTCAAAGATGTGCACAGAATGTTAGATGCCCTCAGGCCAGATCAATAGCAAGTATACAGTAAGTGCACCTAGGAGCTATGGATCACGCACGTGATTTACAGCATTGTGTAAGTTACATGTTTATGTCTGAGATGTCCATATCCCATCCATGTACCATTCACATGTATAATCCCTCGAAGTTACACGCTATAGCAACTATGCGCTATTTTATAGCATAGCAAATAGTGTATATTATCACAAGGAATGCTCTGTGAGTACAGAGAAAGGCCTTCAGAAAACAAGGGCAAATGAAGAAGTCACTCAGTCCTCCATAGCCTCAGGTACGTTAGACAGATTGTGAGCCCACTGGGACAGAGAGGGAAAGTACCTGATTGTAAAACCGCTTAGAAAAGCTTGATAGGCGGTATATAAAAACCTAATAAACTAGAAACTTGAAGACATTGGCAGATTGGCACAAATCCCTTCACAACACAAACTCATTGCACAGCCTAGGTTAGTGAAGAGAGGGAAATTATCTTCTAAAACAATTTCTCAGGCTGGGTCCAAGCAGCCAAGTACCTGTTTATTATTTCCTAGTTCAAAATCTAGTCATCTAAAATCAGGACTAAAAGTCCCAGATGAACTAAGACAGGTAGATTTAAAGCCCAGAGTTAAAAGAGCTTCAGCAAGCCATAGGCAGAAAGCCGGTTTAAATCAGCCCAGCACACTGAGAAGCACACAGGGAATCAGGAAAAATCCACACCTGGGTTTAGTTTTAATTGTCCAAATGCAGGAAAAGAAAAGGGAGGATCCAACAGTAGTAGAAGGGAGCAGTAACAGAACTAGAAGCCAGTCAGCAACTCATGTTTTAGCAGGAGTCTTAATCCGGCTTCAAAAGTAAACTAAAGAGCTTTCTTTTTAAAGACGCCTTTGAAAATTAGCCATTTAGTTTTCCAACCAATTTTACTTTTTCTCTCTAATTTTATTGAAGTAATTTTTAACTTCTCTTTCCTTCTGTATCTCCCTTATATGTCTCTTTAACTTTTAAATAATTTGTAGTTCTTATCCCTCTCTTCCCTTATGTTTTTAGTTCTGTTACGTTTGTTAATAGTCTTGTCAGACCTGATTTTTGTTATTTATTGTATTGTTCCCTACATTTTGTAATTTTATTATTATGTACATCGCTTAGAATTATGATTAAGCGATTAATCAAATCTCCATTAAACTTGAAACAGGACACACTACATTCTGAAGCTCAGGTAGAACCCTATGAGGGAAGCTCAGAGTGAAATTTTGTCTTCTTATTCTGATAATTTTGAAGATATGGAAATAGAGGAAGGCTTGAGTTCCTATGATGACTGTGATAATTATTCAGCTGTTCAAAGCATTGTAAAAGTGGACATTTTTTAAACCTGCTGAAAGTTTGTTGCTGACAAAAAAAAGTAAAGTAGAAAAACGGTGTTGTTTCCTTGAGCCAATGGAAGGCAGAATTTAAAGAAGGCTTTGAAATGAACTGTTTTACTTTTTCTTGGTGAACAAGCAAAGCCTGTGAAAGACTGTTAAGAGTAAAGCAGTTCAGTGATTTGAGAGGCCTGAAGCAGGTCACTGTTTTGCTAGAGGTGAAGAAAACTGCTTTTGAACCTTTTATTAGGGTAGTTTTGCCAAGCCTTCTGCAGTGAAGCCTTACAAAATGAATTCCATTGAAAATAAATATTACGATCAAATAAGATATTTTTATTTTGGGTGGGATCTTTATGAGCTGATCATATGGGTGGTAGACCCCATGCCCTGGGTTTTACACAATGGTTAAAACCCAGTACAGTACTTCAGTGATGATATGGCATGAACTATGAATTTTAAAAGCAATGCTTGAGGTTTGGGTGCTTTTATTTTTTTTCTTAGCTATCAGACTTGGACAGAATGTGCTGGTCTGGTGCAGCTGGCTTAGGCCAGACCAAGGCCTGCAGGAGTGCAGGAAGAACTGTGTTGAAAAGAAGAATTTTGTTTTGTTTTTGGGTTTTTTTTTTGGGGGGGGGGGTTGTTGTCTTGTGATGTTTTAGAATACAGACTGAGTTAAGTCTATGAACTGTATTGGAGCACATTATCTCAACTTGCCTAAGGGAAAGAAGACCCTATGTTTTAGTTTTTGGCTTGTTGAGAGATTTTGGTTCATGTTAAAATGCAAAAGTGAAAGAAAAGACTAAATAAAACATTTTTTGTGTTTATCTGAACTTGAATACTCTCCATTCCTTTAGTGCACCCAGTTCTACCAACTCTATAAAAATCCACTCAGTCAAGGTTTGTGGCCTATGCAAAGGCTGTTGGACACTAGCAATGTGCTCACACCTGGTCAAAATATTCACACCTAAATTCCTAATTATTTAGGCACTTATGCAGTGTATGCAGTTATAGAATTGCTCTTTAATCGACAATGCACAATGCACAATGTTACATGTTAAATCAATTTAGCATGCACTATAATTTTTAAGGCCTGCCATGGTAGTAGCAGTGATCCTTAACATTCTAGTTCCTTGGTACATCTAGGTATGATCAGCTAGAGGAATGGTAAGTATGGAACATAATCACCATCCCCACAAGGCTGGGGTTTTTTTTGGTTGTTCATTCCCCATTTTTCTTGCTCTTTCAGCTGATAGGAATCACAGTAGCGGTGGAAACATCCTTCTCATGATCTCCAGGACTGGGAACATCAATAGAACAAAGATTCAGACTTGAATGTCCTGTGATTCAATAAAGCCAAAGTACTGGTCTATTGTGTACTCTTTGGTGAGTAAATTGAAATAAATTACACACAATTATTCTGTTCCATTTTGATGAATTTCATTTTTCCATTAAATTATGTTTACCAACTACAATTACATTTATGTTAACTGCCCCACAGTATTTTTGTTCGTAGGTTAAAATGGGCTGTAGAACAGTGTTCTTCAACTGCAACGCCTAGGGATAGGTGCTGGCCCACATCAAATCTGTGTGAACCCCCCTACTTCCCCCCTCCCCTCCAGAGTCTTGTTACTGGGACATCCTTATCAGTTGATTTGTTTTTGACCGCCACTATTCAGATCTCTGTACGTTGCCTAAATTCCGTCTCTCTCCTCATAAAGGAAGAAATATTATCATAAAACTGAGAACAGAATCTTTAGGTGGTACTGCCAACAAATCTATGGAGTAAATGTAGTTGGATTATAAAAATAAGAAGCGATACCTTGAGGGGGTTGAAAAGTGGAGACGGGATGGTGAAGACTGGTTGGGATTGGAGACTGGGGATTGGGGATTGGAACTAACTGGATGAAAGTGTTGCAGAGAAAAGCTTGGGAACAGGGATAGAGAATGTGTGGAGGGCAATCGGCTTAGGGAAAGAGAAAATATATGGGGAGTAGACTAGACTTTAATTACTCCAATTGAACCTAAGTAGTCAGGCTGACTATATCAGAAGGAGAACCTTCAGAACAGCCATGTAAATGGAAGCGGTGTCTCTCCCCCCCACCATACCCTCCACCCGGTGACGCGTCAAAACTGCATAGGACATTGCCGCACCAACAATCATGCAGTACTTCTCCATACCGCGTTAAAAGTGTTCCTGTTAGTGCTCAAAGTGTGTGTGTGTGGGGGGGGGGGGGGAATCCCCCCCCACTAAACTGACAAGTGTTCACGCTCACTTTGGGAGATGTGTGGGGAGAACAAGTGTTTGCGCTCCTGTAGGGGGAACCCCCTCACTACACTGCAAACTGCCAATTACCCGAAAACTGCAGGAAAACGGCAGTTTACAGTGTAATGGGGTTCCCTCCCCCCACATCACCCCCTACGGGAGCACAAACACTTGTAAGTTTACTGGGGGGGGTTCCCCCCAGACCCCCACTCACAGCGATAACAGGAACACTTTGAACGTGGTGCGCTGAAGTCCTGTGCAGGATTGTCAGCACGCCAATGTCTCACGCGCATTCATTACGGAACCCATCCACCCACTGCTATGGGGCAGAGAATAAGGTGTGGTTGAATTAAGCATCGCTGGTGTCCAAGTTAGGCACCAATAAATTAGACCCAGTAGAACCTGACCTAATATACCAGTGCTTACCTGTACAGTGCCTAGCAATGACTAAGTCCACTTAGGTGCCACTGGGTGTGATTCTTTAAGAAGCACCTAATGGTTGATTGACAACTATGTGGGGGGGGCTCCTACAATGTAGGCATGCTTAGGTGCCATTTATAGAATCTGGCCCTTGATCCTTATTATTCACTTTCAGTTTTGCGACAGGTTTTTTTTTTTTTAGCTGCTGGATGTGTGTTTTGTACTTTCAGGCTATCTAAATGTTTTTTGTTTTACAGATTAAAGTGACACTGTCAGTTAGTAAGACCATGGAATCGCTGCACGTTGTTTTTATACAGTTCTGCATTTTTTAAAAATTCTTTCTGATTTCAGCACCACAACGTCCTATTAATTAGGTATCTTTGGTGAACTTTGGTATAGGACTCCTGATGAAGGCTTCCTAGCCAAAACACGGCCCGTGTGGTGTCCACTTCCAATCAGTTTATGTCTTTGGAAATTTGGGACCAAGTGCTTTCCAATAAAGGACTTATTATCATTCTTTCTGGAACATTTGCTTCATCATTCCCACCTTTCTTTGTTTTTCATTTGGTTTCTGTGGGAATATTTGATTTTTCTTCATTTCTTTTGTTTTTTGGGGGGAGGGGGAGGGATAAATTAAAGTAATTCCAACAACTCAATACTTCTCACACTATCTTATGCCTGAAGAAATCTCCTTTGGACATCTTTATTTTACTCATTATTGTGTTAAATAAGAGTAAGAAAAATAATACCAAATTATGGACTCCTTATACTAAACCATAGTAGATGTTTCTACCATGGGCTAATAGGAATTTTATGAGCATTTACTTTGCTGGCCCATGGTAGAAACCTCTACCATGGTTTAGTAAAAGTCAGTGTATGTTACTTATATATTCTATTTAAAATTAATTAACATAGTAACATAGCAGATGACGGCAGATAAAGATACGAATGGTCCATCTAATCTGCCGAACCTGATTCAATCTAAAAATTTGTTGGTTTTATTTTTTTCTTCTTCTTCTTAGCTATTTCTGGGCAAGAATCCATAGCTCTGCCCGGTACTGTTTTTAGGTTCCAACTACTGAAGTCTCCGTCAAAGCTCACTCCAGCCCATCTACATCCTTCCAGCCAATGAAGCCCTCCCCAGCCCATCTTCAACCAAATGGCCATATACAGGCATATACCATGCAAGTCTGCCCAGTACTGGCCTTAGTTCTTCAATATTTACTATTATTTTCTAATTCTAGATCATCTGTGTTCATCCCACGCTTTTTTTGAACTCCGGCACCGTTTTCATCTCCATCACCTCTCTCGGGAGCGCATTCCAGGCATCCACCACCCTCTCCGTAAAGAAGAATTTCCTTACATTGCTCTTGATTCTACCACCCCTCAACTTCAAATTATGTCCTCTGATTTTACCATTTTCCTTTCTCTGGAAAAGATTATGTTCTACGTTAATACTGTTCAAGTATTTGAATGTCTGAATCATACTGCGCTCGCAGTTTTATTCTTATTCTTCAAGGTCAAATTCCAAACAATCCCTCCCTTTTATGAAGCCACGTTAGCATTTTTTTATTGCTGGCCCTGGCAGTAAAAGCTCTGATGCTCATAGAATTCCTATGAGCTTTGCAATTTTTACCACTGTGGCAGGTGATAAAAAAACGCTAATGCGGCTTCATAAAAGGGGATATATGATCCGTCTCGTCCATCTATCTCCAAGAAATTGCGATAGCCTAGCTAGACATTACTTGACCCTCAATTTTCTTTCGGTAAAAGATAGAAACATAGAAACATAGAAATAGACGGCAGATAAGGGCCACGGCCCATCAAGTCTGCCCACTCCAATGACCCTCCCTATCTATCTTTGCGGATAGATCCCACATGTTTGTCCCATTTGGCCTTAAAATCTGGCACGCTTCTGGCCTCAATAACCTGAAGTGGAAGACTATTCCAGCGATCAACCACCCTTTCTGTGAAGAAGAACTTCCTAGTGTCACCGTGCAGTTTCCCGCCCCTGATTTTCCACTGATGTCCCCTTGTTGCCGCGGGACCCTTGAAAAAGAAGATATCCTCTTCTACTTCGATGCGACCCGTGAGGTACTTGAATGTCTCGATCATATCTCCCCTCTCTCTACGTTCCTCGAGTGAGTAGAGCTGCAACTTCCCTAACCGCTCCTCGTACGGGAGCTCCTTGAGTCCCGAGACCATCCTGGTGGCCATTCTCTGGACCGATTCCAGTCTCAGTACATCCTTGCGGTAATGTGGCTTCCAAAATTGTACACAGTACTCCAGGTGCGGTCTCACCATGGATCTATACAGTGGCATAATGACTTCCGGTTTACGGCTGACGAAACTCCTGCGTATGCAACCTATGATTTGCCTTGCTTTGGATGAAGCTTGCTCAACTTGATTTGCAGACTTCATGTCTTCCCTGACAATCACTCCTAAGTCTCTTTCTGCTTCAGTTTTTGTCAAGATCTCGCCATTTAGGGTGTAAAGTTTGCATGGATTTCGGCTTCCCAGGTGCATGACTTTGCATTTTTTTGGCATTGAAACTGAGTTGCCAGGACCTAGACCAGTGCTCCAGTAGAAGTAGGTCATGCATCATGTCATCTGCCATTGAATTATTGTCTGTTGTGCTCTTGTTCACTACATTGCTTAGCTTGGCATCATCGGCGAATAAAGTTATTCTTCCTCGGAGCCCTTCTGTCAAGTCTCCTATGTAGATGTTGAACAAGATCGGGCCCAGGACGGAGCCCTGTGGCACTCCACTTATCACCTCTGACATTTCGGAGGGGGTGCCATTCACCACTACCCTCTGAAGCCTACCTCCAAGCCAGTTCCCAACCCAATTTGTCAATGTGTCGCCCAAACCTAAAGAACTCATCTTGCTTAGCAACCTGCGGTGTGGTACGCTATCAAATGCTTTGCTGAAATCTAGGTAGACAATGTCCAGGGACTCACCAGCATCCAGCTTCCTCGTCACCCAGTCAAAGAAGCTGATCAGGTTGGATTGGCAGGATCTCCCCTTAGTAAATCCATGCTGGTGGGGATCCCTTAGTTTCTCCTCGTCCATGATTCTATCCAATTGGTGTTTGATTAGGGTTTCCATTAGTTTGCTCACTATCGATGTGAGACTCACTGGTCTGTAATTTGCCATCTCCATCTTGGAGCCTTTCTTGTGGAGTGGGATGACGTTAGCTGTCTTCCAGTCCATCGGGACGTTACCTGTACTAAGGGAGAGATTGAAGAGCGCGGATAGCGGTTCCGCTAGGACATCACCCAACTCCCTGAGCACCCTAGGGTGTAGGTTGTCAGGCCCCATTGCCTTGTTGACCTTGATTTTTGACAGCTCGCAATAGACGCTGCTGGGTGTAAACTTGAAATTACTAAACGGGTCAACTGATTTAACCCTTGTCTGTGGCTGAGGGCCGATTCCCGGCGCCTCGCGGGTGAAGACTGAGCAGAAGTATTTATTTAACAGTTGGGCTTTTTCCGAGTCCGTTTCTACATAGTCTCCGTCTGGTTTTCTTAGACGTACTATCCCTCCCGAGTTCTTATTTCTGTCACTGATATACCTGAAGAAAGATTTATCTCCTTTCTGGATGTTCTTTGCTAGAGACTCCTCCATGCGGAATTTGGCCTCCCTAACTGCTGCTTTGACGGCCCTTGACTTGGCCAGATATTTTACTCTAGAGTCCTGTGTCCCTGATTGTTTGTAGGAGATGAATGCTTTTTTCTTCTCTTTGATGATGTCCGAGATCTCCGTAGAGAACCACTGTGGCTTGTTGTTCCTACTCCGTTTGCTTACTGATTTAACATAGCGGTTTGTTGCTTCCTGTATGGTGGCTTTCAGAGTTGACCACATTTCTTCCACGCTGTCGGTGTCTGCTTGGCTTTGTAGCGCCTGGTGAACGAAGTCTCCCATGTCTTGGAATTTTGTGTCTTTGAATTTGAGAACCTTGGTCATTGATGTAGATTTCGTGAAACCTTTCCTGAGATTGAACCATATCATATTGTGGTCACTGGAGGCCAAAGTTTCACCCACCGAGACCTCTGTGATACTTTCCCCATTGGTAAGTACTAGGTCCAGTATTGCCTGATCCCTTGTTGGTTCAGATACCAGTTGCCTGAGTCTTGCTCCATTCAAAGAGTTTAATAGCTTCCTGCTGTTGCCGGAAGAAGAGGAAAGTGTGACCCAATCCACATCAGGCATGTTGAAGTCACCTACCAATACTGTGTCACCTCGTAAGGTGATATTCTCTATATCTCCGATTAATTCCTTATCTAGGTCATCTTGATGTCTTGGGGGTCTGTATACTACGCCAAGATACAGGCATTTGTCCTTCCCTCTGGCCAAATTTACCCAAAGGGATTCCCCAGTGTACTGTACATCCGTGATTCTGGTGACCTTAATGTCATCTTTAGTATATAATGCTACACCTCCTCCCATTTTACCCTTCCTGTCCCGGCGAAGCAAGTTGTAACCTGGTATGACCATGTCCCACCCGTGGGAGTCTGTGAGCCAGGTCTCAGATATCGCCACTACATCCAGGTCAGCATTCCTCATTTCTGTTTCTAAGTCTAGGATCTTATTTCCCAGACTGTGGGCGTTGACGTACATAGCCCTCCACGTTGTGTATTTGTTGTATCTCAGTGGGGACGATCCCTCTTTATCAACTAGGACCCCATTAGCATTATTCGCATGTCTCTTACACTCCCTAACATTATTTGCCTGTCTCTTACACTTCATAGACTCAGAGCTAAAGCTTGAACCTGTCTCGGACTCCCCATGACTATAGTGTGCTCCTATCTCAGACTCGGTAATGTGTGTACTCTGTGGGGCTATTCCCGTTTGGGCTACTCGAGCTCCTTTAGTGCGATTTGCAACGTGTGCACTCTCTCTGGACCCAGAATTATAATGTGTACCCCGTCTAGACCCAGAATTGCTATGTATCCTCCCCCTAGACCCAAAATTGTAATGTGTCCCAGAAATATAGTATTTACTTAGCTCAGTCTCAAAAGAGTATTGGTAGCTTAGCTCGTCATGTGGGTTGTTTGTGCCCGTACCCTCCCCCAACTTACCTAGTTTAAAGCCCTGTGTAGTAGGTGGGCTAGACGGTGTCCAAGGACGTTCTTCCCCCTCCTGGTCAGGTGTAACCCGTCTGGTCCCAGAAGTCCTTGCAGTGCCTCTCCGTGGTGTAGGAACCCAAAGTTCATCTCCTTGCATTTTACTAGTCTACCTCCCCTTTTACTGAGCCACGGTGGAGGTTTCTACTGCAGCCCGATGCTCATAGGAATGTTTTCAAATAAACCAGTAAAACCCAGAACTTTTTATATTTTTATTACACCCATTTCATATTTTATCATGATCATTTACAAAGCTTACAAATAGTGCACAGTTAGATTTTCCACAGTTTACAACAGTCTTCCTGAAAGTCACTGAGCAACTCCATGCTGGATTGCTCATATCAATGTAAAGCATTATCTGAAATTATATTTGCATTCACTCTTATCAATGATGCTGGTGATATTTGGCAGAATAAGTCAGTTCTTCTACCATCCCTGTTCACGTGCCATGCAAAGGCCTTTCAGCTTTGATTTCAGGACAGAATGGGCATTCTGTGCAGCTGTATGTTGACAGAAAAGTTTTAATGATTAAAAACAAATGACCCTTTCAATGTAAAATGCTGTTTTATATGTGTAAAAGGCATTTTTTTAAAGAATTAGATCATGCCACAGAGTACCGTATTTTCACGTAGATAACGCGCACCCGTGCAAAACGCGCACACGGGTATAGCGCGCGGAAAACACAAATTTATGTAAAGAAATTTTTATATACCGCACTCACGGGTATACCGCGCATGCCGCCCCGACTCTCCTCTGGCTGCCCTGACTCTCCTCTGGCTGCCCTGACTTTCCGTTCGCTGCCCTGACTCTCCGTTCGCTGCCCCGACTCTCCTCTGGCTGCCCCGACTCTCCTCTGGCTGCCCCAACTTTCCGTTCGCTGCCCCGACTCTCCTCTGGCTGCCCCGACTTTCCGTTCGCTGCCCCGACTCTCCGTTCGCTGCCCCGACTCTCCTCTGGCTGCCCCGACTCTCCTCTAGCTGCCCTGACTTTCCGTTCGCTGCCCCGACTCTCCGTTCACTGCCCCAACTCTCCTCTGGCTGCCCCGACTCTCCGTTCACCTGCCCCGACTTTCCGTTCACTGCCCCGACTCTCCTCTGGCTGCCCCTTCTCTGAGCCCTGCGCTATGCTGCTTCCTCTTCCGGCGGTCCCGCCCTTTCTCTGACGTCAGAGAAAGGGCGGGACCGCCGGAAGAGGAAGCAGTGCAGCAGGGCTCAGAGAAGGGGCAGGACCACCGGCAGAGGAAACAGCTGGGCTCACTGGCATCCGGAAACAAGGTAGACAGCTTCTCCATGGGGGAGGGGGGAGACTGTGGGGGTGCGAGCGGTTCTTCGGGTGGGAGTGCGAGCGGTGGGGGTGCGAGCGGTCCTTCCGGATGATGAATCATGCGTCGAGCGAGGTGGGAACTACGTAAAAAAAATTTTATATACCGCGCTCACGCGTATACCGCGCAAGGTTATGCACGGTTTGTAAAAACACATATAACGCGCGCGTTATATGCGTGAAAATACGGTAAGTATCATACAAACTTATATAATTTGTATGTTTAGGGAAGGCTTTGATAGGTGTCCTAACCTTAGGTGTATCCGAAAAAATGGAAAAATAAATCCCTATAGTGTTGAAGACAAACAAATACAAAAGAAAGATGGAGAGATGTTTCCACTGGGATCTTTAATCAATTTCTGAAAAATACTGACTCAACACAGTTTGTTACGGTTATTTTTTAATGTGCTATATTTATATTTTGCAATGAAAATCTCAGCACTTGGTTAACTTAAATGGAGACTATTGTATAATTCAGTCCGTTAAATGCAAGAAATTATCTTACAAATGTGCCTCACTCCATTTTAAACTCTTTTATTCACAAATTTTTTTGTATTTCATAGATCCTCAGAGGGCAGTGGTTGGAGAAAGTTGTTACTGAACGGTAAGGAATCATCAGTTTTAAAGATAAATAAGAATGATAAATATAGGTTTACGGTTAAGGTATAGATACTTAGGAAACCTGTTTATGACTCGACTTATTTGTAAACTTTTTTAGGGAGAGGGAGCCTTGATAAAGAGGACACTTGGAAAAGTTGAAAGGGGACAGATTTAAAACGAATGCCAGGAAGTTCTTCTTTACCCAACGAGTGGTGGACACCTGGAATGCGCTTCCAGAGGGCGTAATAGGGCAGAGTACAGTACTGGGGTTCAAGAAAGGATTGGACAATTTCCTGCTGGAAAAGGGGATAGAGGGGTATAAATAGAGGATTACTGCACAGGTCCTGGACCTGTTGGGCCGCCGCGTGAGCGGACTGCTGGGCATGATGGACCTCAGGTCTGACCCAGCAGAGGCATTGCTTATGTTCTTATGTTCTTATGTTGGACATTTATGTTTCTACCCTCCCGACTAGCGTCAACTAAAAGCTAAGTACTTTCAGAATACCTATACTTTAGTCATAACACTAAAATGTCACACTTAACTAAAAAATCAGGTCCAGTGACGAAAGGGTGCATAAAGCCCGCACTATGAAATACATTTGAGTGCGTGGTGGCCCTCTGAGGATCTATGAAACACAAAAAAATTTGTGAATAAAAGAGTTTAAAATGGAGTGAGGCACATTTGTAAGATAATTTCTTGCATTTAACGGACTATATTTATATTTTGATCATAATTTTGCCTATAATTGATGTTTATTTTATATATTTGTTTAGAGAATGACACAGGGAAAATTTGTTCCCGTCCCCGCAGGAACTCAATTTCCCCATCCCCGCAAGTTTTGCCGCTGTCCCTGTCCTATTCCTGTAAACTTAGCCTTAACCGCGCAAACCTCGAACACTTATGATTTTAAAGTGTTTGAGGCTTGTGCAGATGTGGACAGAGCTTGCAGGAATGGGGCAGGGACAGGAAAAGAACTTGCCAGGACGGAACGGGAAAATGAGTTCCTGCGGGGATGTAGAAAAATTTGTTCCCGTGTCATTCTCTATTATAGACTCCTGAGGAAGGCACCTTTATGGTGTTGAAACACTGGCCGTGATTTTTTCAGAAATTGATTAAAGATCCCAGTGGAAACATCCCTCCATCTCTAACCTTAGGTGTATCATATTTGCGCCAGAGATTTTTTAGCTTAAATTAATGTGCCTATGTGTTCATGAAAAACTTACCCACAATTTACCTCCTAACCTTGCCTACTTTCTAGTAGGTTTCTTGGACTAGGTACCCTCCAAGTTAGGTATCTACCATTCAATTAAGTGCAATGTACATGATTTATGAAGTGCTAATTGTTAATTAGTGATACCAATTAAGTCTTAATTAACCCCCTCTTTTATGAACGCATAGTGCGGGTTTTAATGCTGGCTGTAGCGGTAACTGCTCCGACATTCATAGAATTGCTATGAGTGTCAGAGCAGTTATCACCGCTGATGGCACTAAAACCCGCGCTATGCATTCATAAAAGAGGGGGTAAGTTAGGGACACTGATCTAGGTGCTTAACTTTAGGCGTCATTTATAGAATCCGGGCCATATTTTATAAAATATACGCATGTGCACACATTTTCCAAGCTAACGTTTACACCTGTACCTGAGTATGCAATAAATGACCACTGGCATGATATCTGCAGGATTGTTTGCCAGTATCTAATAAAGACAAATGGGCACCAATGTGTCTTAATAAAATAGACTAAACATAGCTGCCCTTCTATCAAATTAACCTAGAAGCCCTGTTATAAAATTACCCTCTAAAAGGCTAAATTGGAGTAAGATCATACTTACAGGAAATATATAGAGGTTCAATATTTAGCCAGCAGTGGTTAATGTTTTTTGGTCGTCACCAGCAGTATCCCTGGATATTCAGTGCCAGACCATTTCCGAGCACCAGCATGGAATATCTGGTTATACTCAGACAGATAACACTTATCCATTTAAATGGGATATTCAGAACTTAACTGGATAAAGATAGAATTTTGTTTTATGAAGTTCTATTTATCCGGGTAACTTGTCTGGTTAAATGCTGAAAAGTGCTGACTCCGCCTCCTTCCCCCCCCCCCCCCAATAACTGGTTTCAGCTTAGGTATGAACCAGATATATTCAGCGGCACTATGCGATTAAGTACCACTGAATACACCTTATTAGCTCTGGTCAAGCGATTAGAAGGCCAGTACATTTAAGCTTGTACATTTTCTATGCAAAAATGAATAAACTGTGTTGTGGCAAAAAAGGAGACCTCTATTTTCCCTATAAAGTAAGCCTTGAGAAAGTAAAGGAACAAGAGGTAGATGTGGAAGGTTTTATTCATTGGACTATATTCTGGAATAGGGGGTGTGTAATTATGAAAGCAGGTTTAACTGCACACCGTAGAGAATGACACAGGGGCAGAATTTGTTTCTTTCCCTGCGGATAATCACGGGAAACCATCCCGTACCATTCTTTAGTGTCTATCTCAGCCTCAGTCCTTCTCCACCAGCATTCTTCAGTGCAAGGCTTGAGGGTCAGGGGCTGTGCCCATTCATACTCTGATTCTTGGCTATGTGAGCCAAGTATAGGACAATGAAGCCATTGTGACATCACTGATGAGGTTGGCTCTTAGGCATTGATGGAATAAGGCATTATGACATCATAATATCTGCTCTGGATACCAGAGACTGTCATTCTTGAATGTCTATCTCAACCTCAGTCCTTCTACACCAGCATTCTTCAATGCAAGGCTTGAAGGTCGATGGTTGTGCCTATTCATACTCCGATTCTTCCCTCTCTCCTCATTTGTTGTAACTCCTTGCGCAAGTGCAAATCCTGGGGAAGGGGTAAAATGCGGACCTTGCGGATCTAAACCCGTACAGCCTTAAAAATCTGAGGTCCGTGTCGGTCTGTATCCCTGCCGCTTCTAGTTTCTGTCGCTGACAGAACTTGATGAGATTTTAGCGCTGACGGATCCGTCTCAGCATAGGGAGAGAAAAGTGTTAGAATCCGTCAGCGCTAAAAATCTCTTTGAGGTCTGTCAGAGACTAGTGCTGGAGCGGCAGAGCAGAAGCCAAGAGAGCGGGGACATAGGTTTTGGACGTGCGTTATGGAAAAGAAGTCTCCAAACTCCAGCACTAGTCTCTGGCTCTGACAGACCTCGAAGAGATTTTAGCGCTGACGGATCCTAACACTTTTCCCTCCCTATGCTGAGACGGATCCGTCAGTGCTAAAATCTCATCAAGGTCTGTCAGCGACAGAAACTAGAAGTGGCAGGGACACAGACCGACACGGACCTCAGATTTTTAAGGCCGTACGGGTTTAGATCCGCGAGGTCCGTCAGGTCCGCGTTTTACCTCTTCCCCAAATCCTGGCATTATGCACTATTCTATAGAGGCCACTGATCCCAGAAGGCCTATATTTTGAGCACTATTACTGAATCCGGATGTAAATGTGTTTCTTAGTTAGGTTTCCTTCCTGGTTCAGCAACCAAGCACTAGCTTCCCTTCCAACTCCCAGCATAGTTTTACTGCTCAACTTATGACTCAGTGCAGGACCAGCTTTTTTTTTTTTTTTTTGGGGGGGGGGGGTTGATCTATGTGCTACACAAAGAACCATGAATAAGAGAGTACTGTCATGCTGTTGAGTGGGGGGAAGAGGGATGGGGAAGGATAATGGTGCTTGGCAGAGGGCAAGGAAAGAAAGGAGGGAAATTCTTGGTAGATGAGGGTATCCTCCCCAGAGAGACAGCCCACATGAAGCCAGGATACTTGGAGCACTAGGAACCACAGAAGCAGCCCTTAAGGAGCAATGTTGCTGTGTAGACAATTCTTCAACAGCCCTGTTTGTAGGATAAATTTTAATTTTTTAAGAATCTGGGGAATTTTTGGGGGGGTGGGGTGGGGTGGGGGAGGAATGGGGATTGAAGAAAGCTACTGTTTTTGAGGTAGAGGAGAGATTCAAAGGCTATGGTTGTGGACGGGGATGTGAATTGAGGTTACTTCTGAGGTAGATGTGTTTGCTGGGAGTGAATGGGGCAAGCAGCCGGGAGGGGTTAAAACTGCAGCTGTTGGGGGCAGGTAAGCAATAGACAGAGGCTAAGGCTACTGCTTTTGAAGGTAGGTGGGTGGATGCACTGTCCCATATACCCTTAATAGCTGCAGCTTTGGCTTCTCTTCCATTGTCCCAAGAACCACAGCCTAAAGCTTCTCTCCACTGCCAGATGAGAGGCTGTAGGTGGGTGGGTGAAGGGGAGAGCAGTTGCCTCCTGCCTTACTGTGCATCATCTTGATCACATTATGAATCTGCAGTTTATAAATGCGCAAAAATGAATTTGAATTCTAGTCAGAAGTCTAAATTTTTGAGCTGGATCCTAGATCCTTAGATATGTTGTTGGGTAGTCTATAAGGTACCACCTGCCTGTCATTTTTATACCCAGGCAAACTACATAGACACATGAAGAGTGATAAAACAATAAGAACATAAGAAGCAAAATACTTCTCAGTCCAACCAAGAAGAGAATGATGCGGATATGGTTCAATCAATGATCTGAAGCAATGGCAAAAATTATAGAATTTTGTTTCTACAAATTGGCACTTAATGAAATAAGGTAACACTCTTATCAGCTACAGGGGCAAAATAATGTTTAGAATTTAGGAAGTGCTTTAGCTGTCAAATATGCAAATAGAATATTAAATATTAGGAATGAAGAATAAAACAGACAATATCATAATGTTTCTGTTTTAATTCATGCACTGATGTTATTAATTCTGTCTAAGGAGTTTTTGCAATGCAGGAAACTCCTTGTAGCCACTCCTACCTTCTCTGGAGGATCCTGTTGGAAGCTTTTTTTGACATTTTGCCTGGGGGCCTTCATTTGAATATCTGCCATTGTACCATATACCTTTTGGGTGTGCAAAAAAAAGATATAGTACGAACTAGAAAAGGATGATGAAAATGATCAAGGGGGTAGAAAAGCTCCCTTATAAAGAAAGGCGAGGGCTCTTCATTTTATAAGAGAAAGAGCCAAGAGGAGATATTAGAGAGGTCTTTAAAATCATGCTTGAGGTGAAGAGAGTAAATAAGGAATAATAATTTACTCTTTCAAATACTCCTAAGACTGATGGACACTCTACCAAGCTAATAAGTAGCAGTTTTAAAACTAACTGAAGGAAATATTTTCTTTTTGTCATCCAATGCAATTTGTTGCCAGAAATGATGGTAAATAATCCTCACAACAAACCGGAAATCAGGGAGACACCCGAAAACTAAAACCACAAAAACATTCCCCACCATATACTAGGGGGACACTGAAAAGTTGTCAACCCAACCAACAAAGTTGGGGCAGTCTCCATTGAGGGCTATACACATAGTCAAGCGGTTTGTCCACTGTTTTCATTCCATATTTTTCTGATGGAACGAAAAAGTAGAAAATCACTGGACTAAGTGTATAGCCTTCGATGGACACTGCTCCAACTTTGTTGGTTGGGCTGAGAACTTTTCAGTGGCCTGTCATATTTTCTACAATGATGTCTTGAAATTTTTCCTGGATTTGAAATGTGGAATCTTGCATCAGTTTGGGCTATTCATCCCTAAATACACCATTTTACACTGGTCTTCATTACATTTCATCTGCCATCTGGATGTCCAATCTCCTAGTTTTGCAAGGTCCTTCTACAATTTCAAACAATTTGCTTGTGATTTAACAACTTTGAATAATGTTGGGTTGTCTACAACATTACATTAGGTGTTATTCTATTTCTAGATCACCTTGTATAAATATGTTGAAAACCCATAAACCACTACAAATATTCATCGACAAATGGGAGGCCCTTTCCACATTCTAGTCAGGCTTCAGAAAACACTACAGCATTGAAACTGTCTTACAGGACATCATAGACAACTGCTGGCAACTGTTAGATAAGGGAAATGACATCCTACTTGTCTTGCTTGACCTGAGTGCAGCTTTTGATACCATCAATCATTCTATCCTCCTCACCTGCCTCGCAGAAATCAGTATCTGTGATACAGCACTACACTGATTCCAATCCTTTTTGAGCCAAAGATCCCAAAGAGTACTGCTCAGCACTAATCTTTCCAAACTGAAACAAATCAAATATGGAGTATGTTTATGATTATTCAGAATTTGATATACCGCTCTTGAATTTTACTGACTTAAACAGTTTACAATGTAACACAGGAAGCCCTATTATCCCCTCTTCTTTTCAATCTCTACATCAAACCAGTACTTGATATAGACCAAAAATGACAAATGCTGATGATATTCAACTATACCTACCATTAAGAGCAAATCACGATACCCAGATCACAACCCTGCACAACTGCTTATCCAAAATTAAACATTGGATCACCTGTAACAAACTTCAACTGAACGCCTCCAAGACTGAACTACTATGGATTAGGAAAGAAAAATGTTCCTATACCCGCCCTTCCCTAACCTGGGAATCAGCTACCTTGATGGCAAAAAACAAAGTGCAGAGCCTAGGAATTACTTTTGACTCAAACCTATCACTCTCCAAATACATCTCACAAGTAGTATCTTCATCGTTCTACTACCTCTATCAGCTCCAAAAGATAAGAAACTATTTCATGGAACAAGACTTCACCCAACTACTCTATACCTTTGTCCTTACATGCCTGGATTACTGCAGCACTTTTATTGAATGGTTAAGTTTCTGGAATCAACATGGATTCACTAGAAGTAGGTCTTGTCAGACAAATCTGATCAATTTCTTTGACTAGGTGACCAGAGAATTAGATAGAGGATGCGCGCTAGATGTGGTGTATTTAGATTTTAGCAAAGCCTTTGACAGTGTTCCACACAGCTGTCTAATAAATATACTGAGTGCCCTCGGGATGGGTCCCAAAGTGAAGGGCTGGGTCAAAAACTGGTTGAGTGGAAGGCGACAGAGGGTAGTGATCAATGGAGATCGCTCTGAGGCAAGGGATGTTACCAGTTGTATGCCTCAAGGTTCTGTTCTTGGGCCTGTTCTTTTTAACAGTTTTATAAACGATATTGCTGAAGGGTTGTCAGGTAAGATTTGCCTCTTTGCGGATGATACCAAAATCTGCAATAGAGTAGACACGCCGGATGGTGTGAATAACATGAAGAAAGACCTGGTGAAACTTGAAGAATGATCTGAAATTTGGCAGCTAAAATTTAATGCTAAGAAATGCAAGACCATGCATTTGGGCTGCAAAAACTCGAGGGAACGGTATAGTTAGGGGGTGAAGAACTTATGTGCACAACAGAAGAGCGAGACTTGGGTGTGATTGTATGTGATGATCTTAAGGTGGCCAAACAGGTTGAAAAGGTGACAGCAAAAGCTAGGTTGTAGAGGTAAAGGTATGGCCAGTAGGAAAAAGGAAGTATTGATGCCGTAGTATAAGACTTTGGTGAGACCTCATTTAGAATATTGTGTACAATTCTGGAGGCCGCACCTTCAAAAAGATATAAAAAGGATGGAGTTGGTCTAAAGGAAGGCTACTAAAATGGTGCATGGTCTTCACCATGAGGTGTATGGGGACAGACTTAAAGATCTCAAACTGTATATTTTGGAGGAAAGACTGGAAAGGGGAGATATGATAGAGACATTTAAATACCTACGTAATGTAAATGCACATGAGTCGAGTCTCTTTCATTTGAAAGGAAACTCTGCAATGAGAGGGCATAGGATGACTTTAAGAGGTGATAGGCTCAGGAGTAATCTAAGGAAATACTTTTTTATAGAAAGGAGGGTAGATGCATGTAACAGTCTCCCAGAAGAGGTGGTGGAGAGAGAGACTGTGTCTGAATTCAAAAGGTCCTGGGATAGGCACAGGGGATCTCTTGGAGAGAGAAAAAGATAATGGTTACTGCGGATGGGCAGACTAGATGGGCTATTTGGCCTTTATCTGCCATCATGTTTCTCTGTTTCTATTTCTATTAGCAATACTATTTTTGTGCTGACAGAGAATGTAATATACAGGAAAAAATAAAAATAAAAGAGGGCTGGAGAACAACCTAAGCAGGATTTGTTTGCTGCCATGAAGTACTTTGGGGAAATCTTTGGTGTACAAAGTTGGGCAGTATGATGACCTTTATTAATGTGGAGAACCAAGGGGTAGTGAGCTAAAAGGTTCTGTATTCACATTCTGCCATCTGAAAAAAATAATGCAGTACTAAATGGGTTAAAGTTAGTATTTATGATACATACCTTACACCTGTAAGGTGAAAGAACAGTTATAGAGAGATTCAAAAATTAAAAACCTGTGAAGTGTGGTCTGACTTCACATCTTCTGTTATAGCAAACCCAGATTAGCACTGTTTCCAAAATTCCCTTAACCAAGTAATTAACCCCCACCCCTTTTACAAACCCATGATAGCAGTTTGTAGCACAAGCCAGCATGCTGAATGCTCTGCACTGCTCCTAAGACTCATAGTGCCGGCCTGCACTAAAAACCACTATCATGTTTTTGTTGAAAAAAAAAAGGGGGGTAGGGTTAAGAGAGTTAGATCGACATAAATATTCTTGCATGAAGAATCAAACTGTTTGTTGTATGACATGCATTTGGAGTGAAAAAAGGGTAGAGTGGAAGGGTAGATGTGAATTGTTTGCTTACACTTTCCAAAAATACTAGACTAGGGGCATGCGATGAAGCTACTAAGTACAGGTGTGTGCCACATAGTGTCCATGTTACATTCTGTGAAAGTGGATGTTATGTGATTTAGACTTTTTTTAAAACTTGCCCTCCTCCGAGGACCATCCTCTACTCTAAACCTCCCCCCCGCCCCCTTCTCCACAGGCCACCTGCACTGCTCTCCTTCCTTCCGCATCCAAGATGAATGGCGCTGCTGTCCACCTCCTCTTCCTGACTGGCACAGTTGTTAGAGCTACCTTGAGATTGTGGGTTCAAATCCCATGCTACTCCTTGTGACCATGGGCAAGTTGCTTAATCCCCCATTACCCCAGGTACATTAGATAGAGTGTGAACCCTTCAGGACAGGTAAGGAAAAATGCTTGAGTACATGAATGTAAATCACTTGGGCCATATGTGATATATAAATGCTAAAATAAATAAATAAATATGCATGCCAGTGCTGAAAGAGGCTGATACCACTGTTCTACGCTGGGACGGTACATGCTCAAGGCCTACCGGCTTCCACCTTCTCTGAGAACAGCGGCATCAGCCTTTTTCAGCATATGATAAGTAAAGTGCCAGTCAGAGAGGGGGGAGGAGGTGGACAGCAGCACCATTCATCTTGAGTGTGGGAGGAGAGCAGCGCCAGTGGCCATGGCAGCATGGATGTTAATGTGAATGGATGTGGCTTGGAATAATGCTATGCGGTGCATACCTGTAGTAGATTTAAAATAAACCAGAGAAAATATTTCTTCACACAACTTATAATTAAACTCTGGAACTCATTGCCAGAGAATGTGGTAAAATCAGTTAGCTTAGCAGGGTTTAAAAAAGGTTTGGCTAATTTCCTAAAAGATAAGTTCATAGGCCATTATTAAGATGGTTTGGAGAAATCCACTGCTTATTCCTAGGATAAGCAGCATAAAATCTGTTTTACTACTTGGGATCTAGCTAGGTACTTGGGACTTGGGTTGGCCACTGTTGATGGATCTTCGGTCTGACCCAGTATGGCTGTTCTTATGTTCTTATTTTTATAATAGCAGGAGGTAGGGATTTGAAAGGAGGGGGACATGAGGGGAAGGGGTAAGTTTTAGTCCTGTTTGAATGTTGACTTCCTTTCAGTGAAAAATTTGTGATTGACTTTTCTAAATAAAGAATGAAATTTCAAAGGTTTGAGAGATGAAAAATAACACATGCTTTCCAAACTAAAGGTTTGTTTTCAAGAATTAAATTGCAGTTAAGTTTGACTCCCTCTTATAAGCAAATGATTTGAAATGGGGTTATCTGTCATAGAGGCTTGTGGGTACTGAGCAGGACAGGGTTATTTGTTAACATTTCAGCTGTGAAATATACAGTATTGTTGCAAATAGTGTATTGGAACTCCTATAGAAGGGAAATTTTTGAACAGATAACTGCTATATAATGTATTAAAGCCAGATAAAATTAGGTGCCAATATCAGAACTGATTCTATAAAACTTAGGCACCCATTATAGAATCACACTTAATGTCCTAATATTTAGGCGTCCCCCAATTCATGCCAGGGTTTTCTATGGCTAAAGTTAGGCACTGATATCAGAGCCTAAAGGCACCTGATTCACAAAGAGGTGCCTAACTCAAAAACACACTCATGATCCACCCTTAACCACACCCACTTATAGTGTAGGCACTTTGGCCTGGGCATCTACTTTTTATAGAATACAGTTTTTCAAGTTAGGCGCCTAACATAGTAACATAGTAGATGACGGCAGATAAAGACCCAAATGATCCATCCAGTTTACTAACTTTCAATTAAAACCATTTAAAGCCTAATTTTATGTGAATATCAGCACCAATTAAGCCTATTTATCAATGATAGAAATCTGTAATTTATAAATCTCAGATTATATGTGTTATTTTATCTGAGCAGGTTTCTAAGATCCTTTCCCTCTCTTTTAAATAATAGCTTTGATATGGTCATTTAAGGTGGTATTTTTCAGGATTTCCCCAATGAATATGCATGAGATCTATTTGCATGCAGTGCTTCTATTGTATGCAGATAGATCTTGTGCATATTCATTATGGAAATCCTGAAAATCCAATCTGGTGAAGGCTAAGGATGGACACCCTTGGTTTATCACATGTACTGAATTCCCTGCTATAAATATCACCACACACCACTGACTACTACTACTACTATTAATTATTTCTAGAGCACTACCAGACAGAAGTATGCCATGCTGTACAGAGTCACAAAGGAGACCGTCCTTTCTCGAATGAGCTTACAGTCAAAACAATCAAGACAAACAGGATGCCAGGGAAGAGGTTACAGTTAGAGGGGGTGGTTAAACTGCTGGCTAGGGTGGTAAGCAAAGGGAAGAGGGGAGTAGGGTTATGAGTTAAAGGCTGTCTGACAAAGGTAGGTTTTCAGCCTACTTTTGAACAAGGGAAGGAACATGATGGATGGACTCAGATAGTTTATTCCAGGCATACGGGACAGCAAGATGAAATGAATGAAGTCTGAAATTGGACATGGAGAAGGGTACAGATAAAAGCAATTTGTCTGAGGTGTATAAGAGACAGGAGATTCTGAGGGGTTGCAGAATGAACACACTTATAGGTTAATAATAGGAGTTTGAACTGTATGTGAAGGCGGATAGGGAGTCAGTGAAGTGATTTGAGGAGATGGGTGAGCTGAGTGTAGCGAGGTTGGCGGAAAATACATTGTGCAGTAGAGTTTTGTACAGATTGCGGAGGGGGGGGGGGTGCTGAGGCTCAGTGGGAGACTTGTTAGTAGTAGCTTGCAGAAGTCTAAGTGTTAGGTTACAAGATTGTGGACAAGGATCCGGGCAGTATGTTCAGAGAAGAAGGGGCAAATTTTATTGATGTTGAAGAAATAGAAATCAAACAAAAAAGGTGTCTTTTCAACCAGTGATAAAGTCTTTATTAAACAATTAAAAGTCCCAACAAGGATCCCTGTTTTGGTGTATGAAAACACCTTCCTCAGGGGACATGTGAGGCTTTGTCTGCTGCTGCTCGACTGCTCACGTGTCCCCTAAGGAAGGCGTTTCCATACGCTGAAACAGGGATCCTTGTTGGGACTTTTAATTATTTAATAAAGACTTCATCACTGGTTGAAAAGACACCACACTTGCCTTTTTTATTGGACTGCCCTTTCTCAAAGGCGAGATGTTCTTCTGTTTGCTCACTCATAGAAATAGAAGTCTGTTGGATGTGGGTAGAAAATGAGTTGAAGATGACTCCAAAGTTATGAGCAGGGAAGACAGGAACGATAACAGTATTATTTACAGAGATGGAGAGAGAGGAGCAGAGAGTTTAGGAGGAAAGAGGACAGTCTTGGACATGTTTAATTTCAGGCAGTGGAGGGACATTCAGGCAGCAATATTAGCCAGACAGGCTGAGACTTTTTGGAAGGATTTTAGGTGAAATCTCGGGTGTAGTGAGGTAGATCTGGGAATCATTAGCATATACAGTAGGTGATACTGGAAGCCATGGGAGATCAGGGCACCGAGGGAAGAGGTGTAGAGAGAGGAGAGAAGAGGTCCTAAGACAGAGCCCTGGGGTATGCCCACCACTAGTGGGATAGCAGCAGAGGAGGACCCACCAGTGCATACATTAAAGGTGCAATGGGAGAGATAGGAGGCAAGCCAGGAGAGGACAGATCTGTGGAATCCAAGCGAGAGCAGCGTATCTAGGAGTAAACAATGCTTAACAGTATCAGAGGCAGCAGACAGGTCAAGAAGGATGAGGATAGAGTAAAGGCTTTTAGATCTGGCCAGGGACAGGTCACTTTGGTAAGAGCACTCTCTGTGGAGTGTAGGGGGAGATAGCCAAATTGTAGAGGATCAAGAGTCTGTCAAGATGGAAAGAAGTGAAGGCAGTGACGGCAAACAGTGCACTTGAGTTGCTTGGATAGGAACAGAATAAGTGAGATAGGGTGATAGTTGGAGTGGCAAAGGGTCCAGCAAAGGTTTTTTCTGAGAAGCAGCTTGACCACCGCATGTTTGAAGGCATCAAGGACAGTTGCAGTGGAAATGGATAGGTTGGTATGCCCTCACCTTGAGTATTGTACGCAGTTTGGTTCACCCTATCTCAAAAAAAATTGTGGTAGAATTAGAAAAGGTTCAAAGAAGAGTGAACAAAATAATAAAGGAAATGGAACTCCTCTCGTATGAGGAAAGACTAAAGTTTAGAACTGTTCAGCATGGAAAAGAGATGTTCCCAGTAGATTGAGTCCTAGATACTTTTATGTGGATTACTAAGTTGAACTTTTAATAAAGCCTACATCTGGAACATCAACTCTCCACAGAGTCTTTTGTTTCTATTGAATTCCTTTTTCTGTGGAGTAAGCAGGGTCAATTCTTTGCTTGTACATAATGTCAAACAAAACTAGAGTGGTAACAGTGAATCTCTCTGAAATATTAATTGCTTGTTCTTGATTATGGGAAGGACCAATTGCCCATCTTTATAATTCAGAAGGAGTGCAGTCTGTCACATTTTCACAGAAAATCCCTCAGGAAGCTTTACTTACTTTGTACATTTCAAGACACGAGAGTAAATCAAAAAGTAAAGGCAAAATATATTTAATGGATTTAATAGAAGTAATTGTGAGCAATTGAACATACCACTTTTCCAAGATGACACATTTGTTGTATTATTCAACTAGCTTCTACATTCCTGCAGAGAAGAAGTTTTTTGGCTGATCCCGAAGCCAGGTGAGCACTGCTTCCTTTATTCATCATGTACTCTCTGGGTTGCAGTGATGTACCCATGTCTGGTCACCGGTGACAATTTTCTCCAGACTAGTCAGATCTTCTTCATATCGTCTCAGGAACTGGGTTGCAACCTCTACATGAAGATCAGTAAGCCGCTTGGGAACCAATTGTGTGCAGACTTTCCTGTACTCCAAGTCATTATGCATTATGGCAAATGCAGATTGATAGCTGATATCCGAATTTCCAGCCAATTAAGACATCGCTATCCGTCGGTCTTCTCTAATCAAGGTGTCCGCCCTGTCAATATGCTCCTGTGTGCACAATGTTGACGGGCGACCAGAACCTTCGTCAGTTACACCTGTTCTTCTCACTTTAAATGTTCTTATCCACTATTAACCTTGAATTGATTCATGGTGTATGTCTATATTGAATCGATATCTGACAGTGAATTTCCACAGGTTTCACTCCCTCTGCCCAAAGAAAGCGCACTACTGCACGTTGTTCTTCAAAGGTGCAATCTTGCAATGGAACGTTCTTGTTTCTGACTTCGTAGTTGACGCACGACTAAAGGCCAAGCGTTGCGCTATGCATGGATGAACTATCCAACAGGCATTTCACTAGCTCTGTTCTGGTTATTGCGTAATTAAACAATTGCCTTTAATTTTTGATTCACCCTTGTAGTTTATTAGCCAAGAGTGGGGGTGCTATCAAAACCTTCTTCTAGTCAATCCATAATCTGAGGTTTCAGTTTTTTCTTATGACTGATGATGATGGCTTTGTCCAGCTTCAATTTATCTGTTCTTCTACATACGAGTTCTCCCCATTTTGATCCTGTTCTATTGCCCCAATGTTATTAGAGTCTACGGAATTATACCATACATTCTATCAGCAACTATTGGAGCTTACAGTATATATAAAGCAGGTAGACATACCCCGCATTGAACTAAATTGTTGGGCAATTGCAATTTACAAGCAGTAGTTACTGAATATGTTGTTTAAATATGCCTTGGGAAGGAAGTGCTCTTTCTGTTAGTAACCACTGTGGTGTTAATTCTGCCAGGTTTTGAGAGAGAGAATATAAAAAAGGCTATTCTTAAAAGCTAAATTTAAACAACAGCACGCCTGTGTTACAGAATAGTAGTTCTTAGGCCTGTGATTGGTCCCAATAATTGAAAGTTATGTACATTCTGTATGCCCCCTTTATGCTGTGTGTCAATCGCCAACAGATGCCACATATAGAATCGGGCATACTGGCTCCTAGCAAGAACTCTATTCACCAGAAATATAGGCCAGAGTTTCACAGGCCTACATTTCAGGTGCCTAGGGTTCTTCATGAATCGTGGTCAGCATTGCTTAGTGATGCTGACGGCCAGCTTCGCCCCCTAACCACACCCACTGTTGGCCTTCGGCATTCCTAGGCACCGATAAGCATAAGAGACCAAGGCACCAGTCAGGTAGGCCACCTAGCAGTGATTTTTTTAAACGAGCTTTTAATTAGGTTTTAATGGTTTAATCAATTATCATGCCACTTAAACCCAATTAAACCAATTAAATTAGGTGGTAGTAGGGAGGCTACTGATGATTAAGTTAAGGTGCTGAGTTGATAATCTGGCCCTAAGTGCTAAGTGCTATTCTGTAACCTATACATGTAAGTCACTTAGGGGTCCTTTTACTAAACTGCAATAAAAATAAGCTTTTTGTACACTTCCACGAGTCTTTCCAATGTTCCAAGGCCATTTTTACCGTGGCTGTAAAATTCCCAGGTTTTTTGTTTTTTTTACATTAATGGCTTTGCTCTAATGCTGCCACCATTTTTAAAAAACTTTTCGTGGTAGCACTTATCACCACCTACAGTATTTTGTAGGTGGTAAGGGCTCCTGTGTTATCTGTTAGCACGTGGTAATGTGGATGCACTAACTGGTTAGTGTAGGAATACTCAATCTGCTTCCTCAAAAAATATAAAAACAATTTTTAACGCATTAATGCAGGGCACCTTCTCGCAGTATTCCTTTTGTTGTTGTTGTTGTTGTTGCATTAGGCATGCTTTACTGCCTAATGTAGCTTAGTAAAAGTATCCCTTTATGTGCAAGTGTAAGGGCGCATGCACATGGGAAGAGCATGGACATGTTGGTGCTCAAACCTTTGGCACACCAAAGTGGTTTTGATCTAGTATTCTACTATGGCATAGGCATGACCAGAAGGTATTAGAGAATTGGCACAAATTGCACCCCACTGTGGCACCTGCATTTTGGCCCAATTCTATAAACGGCACCTAAATCGATAGGCACCTAGAAAAATGGTGCCTACAGCATGTCAATCAAATTCAGGCACTGCTTGTAGAATCCTAACTAAATTTAGACAGTGGCAGGAGTTATAATGTTAGGCGCCAGGGTTTTTTGGGCCTAATTTATCAGCACCTAACATTAAACGCCTACTATCACCTAAGGCAATTCATGCCCAAATTCATCTCCTAACCACGCCTACATTTTGGGTAGGTGATGGTAGGTGCTTCACTGTAGACACCTATCGAGTTAGGCACCTATCCAAAAATTAATTTTTTAAAAATGTTTTAAATCATTTTTAATGGTATTTCAATAACCATGCCAATTATACCAAGTTTAAAAAAAAAAAGTTAGGCACCTAACTCAGTAGGCGCACTGATTTCAGCATGCGAAATCATTATAACTCCAATCCTAAGAGACCCCAAAGGAGCAACAGACCCATAGCCTCAATCCCACTTTACGTCAAGCTAATGGAAGGCCTCGTAGCTAAAGCCCTAAACTTATACCTAGAAAACCACAACTTACTCCACCCCACACAGTCTGGCTTCAGAACCAACTACAGCACTGAGACTCTACTAGGAACACTCATGGACATCGCGAGACAACACCTCAGCACAGGCAAGAAAATGCTGATCATACAACTAGACCTCTCTGCAGCCTTTGATCTAGTAGACCATGACATCCTTTTACAAATACTAGACTCAATAGGAATTACAGGCAAGGTACTAACATGGTTTAAAGGATTCCTACAATCCAGAACTTATAGAGTCAAAACAAACAAAGAAAAATCAGAACCATGGTCCAACCCATGTGGAGTACCCCAAAGATCACCTCTGTCTCCCACACTCTTCAACCTATACATTGCCTCCTTAAGCTTCTACCTAGACAAACTAGGCTTTACCTCCTATAGTTACGCAGATGATATCACCATACTCCTCCCCTTCAACCAACCAGCTCCCTCCATGGTAGGCACAATACAAAGAACACTTGAAGCAATAGCAACATGGATGAAAGAACACAAACTAAAGCTTAACCCTAACAAAAACAAACTTCATCCTACTAGAAAACAGCAAAACTCCAACCTTGACTAACCTAGTAATTAACTCTATCTCATACCCCATTCAACCCAAGCTAAAACTCCTCAGAGTGCTGATAGACAGAGGCTGTACCCTGCAACCACAAATCAACAAAATAATAAAAACATCATTTGCAACTATGAGAAACCTAAGACAAGTCTGAAAATTCTTCGACAAAAAACATAACATAACATAAGAACATAACATAAGAAGCACCATCTCCGGATCAGACCTTCGGTCCATCTAGTCTGGCGATCCGCACATGTGGAGGCCCTGCCAGGTGTATACCTGGCGTAATTTTTACTCATCCATATCCTTCTATGCCTCTCGTAAGGAGATGTGCATCTAGTTTACTTTTGAATCCTAGGACGGTCGATTCCGCAATAACCTCCTCTGGGAGAGCATTCCAGGTGTCAACCACTCTCTGAGTGAAGTAGAACTTCCTGATATTAGTCCTGAACTTGTCCTCCCTTAGCTTCATTCCGTGTCCTCTTGTCCGTGTCAAATTGGACAATGTAAATAGTTTTTTCTGCTCTATTTTGTCGATTCCTTTCAGTATTTTGAAGGTCTCGATCATATCCCCTCACAGTCTCCTTTTCTCAAGGGAGAACAATTCCAGTCTCTTAAGTCGATCCTCGTATGCCAGTTTCTCCATACCTTTTACTAGTTTTGTTGCTCGTCTCTGCACCCTCTCCAGCAGTTTTATATCCTTCTTTAGGTTGGGAGACCAATGTTAGACGCAGTATTCCAAGTGGTTCAATCACTAATCCTAGGCCTAATAGACTACTGCAACATACTATATCTCCCCTGCCCTGCAACCATGATAAAACAACTACAAACCATACAAAACACAGCTATAAGACTCATCTATTCGCTGAAAAAATACGACCACATCATGGAGGCATACCACGACTCACACTGGCTCCCAATACAGGCCAGAGTTCACTTCAAGTTCCACTGCCTACTATTTAAAGCTATAAACAGAGACATCCCAACCTATTGGAACAATCGACTAATTCAATCTACCTCAACCAGACACAGGAGAACCCACACAATATTCACTCACCCGCCAACCAAAAACGTCAAACGAAGAAAACTGTATGACAACCTACTGGCCACCAGAGCAGCGAAACTGGACAGACAACTTGCCAATCTGCTGATTTCGACCACAGACTAAAAACCTTCAAAAAAGAAACAAAAATTCTACTCTTCAAAAAATACATAAAACTAATATAACACAATCAGACATGCCCCAAACTCCTCCTACAATACTATCTACTTCTTAGCAAATTAGAAAATGTTCAAACTATTCCTTAAGAACTTCTTATTACCTTAACATTATGTACTTCTTAATATCATAACAATTCTTATGTAATCCGCCTTGAACCGCAAGGTAAAGGCGGAATAGAAATCACTAATGTAATGTAATGATTTCTGGAAGGCGCCATTTATATAATCAGGGCCTAAGTGTTTGAGCTACACCATCAGGATCAGGGATCTTCCAGATTGGGGCTCTTTCAAACCAGCTCTAGTGCTGTTACTTCACTCTGTTCCATAGCTTTGATGTTCATCTCTTTTAAATTCTCTTCAGTATTCTCTCTAAAACATAGATGGCATATTCAGGCCCGTGGGCCAAATCTGGCCCGCAGTGTAATTATATTTGGCCTGCAAGAAAATGCCACATGTCTACTAGAGCTGGCCCACCGGTAGACAGCCCATGCACCGCTAATACTACAAATCCCATAATGGTGTGTTGGTGCATCAATCAGAACCCACAAATGTCCCCTCTTCTGTTGACATTCATTAGCGACCTCATGCTACCAGTCACATCGGGACACCCCTCCCAAAATGACCAAACAAAAGGTGGAGAACAGAAGCTTTCTAGAAAAGTGGGAAGCAGAATATCTGTTCACAAATCTAAAGGACAGACCTGTTTGTCTTGTGTGCAGCACCAACGTAGCTGTAACCAAAGAATATAACATAAGAAGACACTATGAAATGAAATACCACAAGTACAAGGAACTGGACATAGCGCAAAAGCGCCAGAAACTAGAGGAGATGAAAAGAAGTTTGGTTTCATGACAGAATATGTTCACAAAAGCCATATCACAAAGTGAGGCTGCTGTAAAGGCTAGTTTTATTGTGGCAGCAGAGATTGCAAAATTAGCTTGGCCCTTTAAATGAGGGAGAGTTTGTTAAAAAGTACATGATCAAAGTTTGCGACATAGTGCGCCCAGATAAAAGGCAAGCATTTTTAAATGTGGCCTTAGCAGAAACACAGTAGCTGATCGTGCATATGATCTTGCAACAAATCTACATGAACAGCTGATGGAAAAGGGAAAAGATTTCACTGCATTCTCCCTTGCTGTGGATGAGAGCAGCGACACATTCTAATACTGCCAAGCTGTCAGTCTTCATCCATGGAGTGGACTCAAATCTATGCGTTATGGAGGAACTTTGGGGATTAAAATCAACGCATGGCACAACCACAGCAAAATAAATCTTTGAAGAGGTTTCCAAATGTGTAACTCAAATGAGCCTACCTTGGGATAAACCCGCAATGTGCAGTCAAAAGAGTGGATTGATAGCCAGAATTTGGGAGAAGATGCGGGGGAGAACTGTGCAAGTGAGCTAACTATTTATCACTCCATCATACATCAGGAATCGTTGTGTGGCAAAGCCCTGAAGATGAGCACCATAACACGAGTAGTTAACTTTATAAGAGCTAAAGGTTTGAATCACTGCCAGTTCAAGTCTTTTCTGGAGGAATGTTGTTCGGAATACGCAGACGTGCCATATCACATAGAGATGAAATGGTTAAGCAGAGGAAAAGTGCTGAACAGAAGTTTCGAGCTGCGTGAGGAAATTTGTCAGTTTCTAGAAAGCAAACAGAAAGACATAGCATAGCTCCAGGATGAAGAGTTTCTGTCTGAGCTGGCATTTCTCTGTGACATCATGAGCCATCTCGATGTACTGAATCTGCAGCTTCAGGCGCGGGGCCATGTCATCACAGATATGTACGTTGCAGTGAGGGCTTTTAAAACAAAACTGTGCCTGTGGGAGACTCAGATGCTGTAAGGGAACCTGGGCCATTTTCTTTGCTGCCAAATCATAAAAACACAGATCTCTACCGCCGTGTTCCCAAGTGTACAGTTTGCTGAAAAACTTGTCAAACTCAGCGCCGAATTCACCCGGCGATTTGCCGACTTTGATGCCCAGAAATGTAGGTTTGAACTGCTTAGTAGTCCATTTGCAGTTGACATGGAAAGCACACCAACTAACCTCCAAATGGAGCTGATTGAACTCCAGTGTAGTGACACGCTGAAGTCACAGTATGACGCTGTGGGCGCTGCACAGTTTCCACGTAACATCCCTGACACAACACCCCAGATCTGTACCCAAACTGCTCAAATGCTCTCTATGTTTGGAAGCACACATCTGTGTGAGCAACTATTCTCCTTGATGAAGATGAACAAAACATCGCACAGGAGTCGTCTCACTGATGAAAACCTTTACTCAATTCTGAGGATTTCCTCAGCTCAGAGCCTGACCCCAAACATTGATAAACTAGCATCCAAGAAAAGATGTCAGGTATCTGGCTTGGACCATTGTGCATCAGAGTAGATCAGAGTGGTCCAAGCCAGAGTGGTCCAAACAGAGCTTGAATGAAAGTTTTCTTTATGCACTTTTCCTTGTTACTCCAAGCATGGACTTGAATGGTTGGATTTTTATTGAAGGAAATTATTATTATTGTTGTTGTTAGCCTGTGGGGAAAAAAGGTTACCATTGAAATTTAACTCAGAAGGCTACAAATAGAGAAAGAGGCATAAGATTTTTTTAAAAAAAATTTATTTAAGAAATGAATGCCACAGATGTGTCTTTTATTTGACATTTGATTTCACATGTGTTTATAGTTTATGTTTAAGCAAAACTTAAGTTTTTTTCCATATGAAAAGGTTCATTGTTATATCTGAGGAGGAGGAAAAATTTCCTCAATTTTTCAATAAATATCAAGGCTGGCCCGTGACTTTGTCCAAGTTTTTAATTTTAGCCCACTGTGTATTTGAGTTTGACACCCCTGCTCTAAAGGATACTCATATAAGTTTCTAGAGAATATTCTTTCAGTTTTGGTTTGTGGTGTTTTAACTGGAAATTTCTCCTCATTTTTAGGTATTTATTTTAAAAAAATGTTTAACCAGCTCTATCCAACAATTAATGATTTTAGAGTTTTGTTTAAATTGTTATGATATTCCTCTGTTTTCCTCATATCTCCACAACCTTTGTGCCTCTGCCCAGGGTTTGTATATTTATAAATTATTTTTTGTAAATATATTGATGTTTCAGTGTGTTCAATTATTTTATTGTATTTTTTTTATCTACACATTTTTTTCACCAGGAGGATTTTTAAAAAACTTTTTCCTCTTTCTAGTTTTGAATCCTTGTCATCAGGAATCTTCAGTGGCTGGCAGAAGGAAAAGATAATTCAATGGAAGTAGGGAGGGGTGTGAAGTTTCTGGAAATGGTAGATTTCTTTGATTGGTTGACTATTAGTTAGATATGACTTCATAAAAGGGGTGGGGATTGCTAGATTTAGAGAATTTTTGTCCATTTCTTTGGATGTAGCTTATGTATTTTCAAGTTTCAAGTTTCAAGTTTCAAGTTTAATTCAATTTTGATTAATCGCTATTTCTTAATTCAAAGCGATGTACATTAAAATTACATTAAAACATAGTAATACATTAAGAAAAGTTGACTAGACTTAAGACAAAAAATAACAATACTGGAAACATAAGGGAAAGGGCAGGCAAGAAGTTACAATATAAAATAAAGATGGGAATCACATTTAGGGAAGGAACATGAGGAATGGGTGAAGCTTGGTCCTGAAATTGATTTATGATGAAATTAATAGTTAATTTAAGAAGGCATCATTGAATAGAAAGGTTTTCAGGTTACTTTTGAATTTCTCTAAATTGACTTCTTGTCTCAAGTGATGAGGTAAAGAATTCCAAGTTTGGGGAGCAGTGACGGAAAAGATAAATTGGCGTCTTGTATTTATAATTTTAAGAGATGGAATTGAAAGTAGATGTTGATCAGTAGATCTTAATGTTCTAATCGCATTGTAAGGAATTAGTGATTTATATATAAAAGACGGAGTTTTGAGAGATAAAGATTTGAAAGTAAGCAAGCTGAGTTTGTAAATGATTCTGTGAGTAACAGGAAGCCAGTGGGCTTCTTTAAGCAGTGGAGTGACATGGTCGAATTTTTTGGCTTTAAAGATAAGCTTGACCGAGGTATTCTGTATAATCTGTAAGCGTTTGATTTCTTTTTGAGCTATGCCTTTGAAAAGTGCGTTACAGTAATCTATCCTGGATATAATGAAAGAATGGATGAGAATGTTAAGTGCATTATTATTAAGGAATTGAGAAACAGAACGAATTTGTCGAAGTCTAAAGAATGACGACTTAATGATATAGCTGATGTGGTTATGAAAGGAAAGTTTACGGTCAAAAATGACGCCTAATATTTTAATATTATCTACCTCTTGAATAGGATGATCCTTGATGGTAATAGGAAATTTGAGCTTTGGGTTGTCTTTCCAAGGAAAGAGTAATATATTAGTCTTGTTGATGTTTAGTGCAAGTCTATTGTTATTTAGCCATAGATGTATTTTTTCTAGTTTTGCATTGATCTCTGAAGTGTCTGAAGGATTATCAATATCAATAGGGTGTAAAAGTTGTACGTCGTCGGCGTAAGCGAAGACATTAAAACCTATTGATTGACATAAGGTTAGAAGGGGGGCAAGAAATATATTAAATAATAGTGGAGACAGTATGGAGCCTTGGGGGACGCCACTAGTTGAAGTAAAATTATTAGAAGTAGAGTTGTTAAAAGAAACTGAAGAGACGCGATCAGAAAAATATGATTGAAACCAGGAAAAAACTTGATCTGTAATTCCTATTGAATGAAGTCTGTGAAGTAGGAGTTCGTGATCAATTGTATCGAAGGCGGATGAAAGATCTAAGGAGATTAATAGAACGGATTGATGGTGGTCTAAGAAGTAATGAATTGTAGTGGACATGCCTATTAGTGAGTGTTCGGTGGAATGATGTTGTCGGAAGCCGGTTTGATTGGGGTGAAGAATATTTGTTTTTTCAATGAATTCAGAGATTTGATTGAAGACTATTTTCTCTGTAAGTTTAGACAAAAATGGTAAGTTGGCAATAGGTCTGTAGTTTGACTTGTCTTCGGCGCTGATTTTATGATTTTTGATTAAAGGATGAATGATAGAACTTTTCCAGGCTTTGGGAACAATGCCTTGTTTTAAACTTTCACTTACTAGAGTAAGAATTGCTGAGCCAAAGATCCTAATAAAGCGCTTTAAAAAAAATGGGGGAATTGAGTCGATTGGAGAACCTTTTGAATTGATTGCTTTAAGAGTGGATTCTATCTCTGTCAGATTTGGAATTTTAAAGTTGGAACATTTTGAAGATAATGTGCTAGACTCGATTGGCTCTTGACTGGATATAGTTCTACGTATATTACATTTAGAAGAAGTGGCTATTTTCCTGTCACCAGAGGACTTATAATCTATGCTTGACAGAGGGTTAGGTGACTTGCCCATGTTACAAAGACAGCTATTGGGAGAAGCAGGATTTGAACTCTGACTCATAGGCATCAGAACGTGGAGGGGGGGACACAGGGGCCATAGCCTCCCCAAAAATTCCCAGTGGTAACGGGCCGACGGTGTATCTACACGGGCGGAACTCTCCCGGGAGAGGCATCTTGCTGCCGACCAGCAGGTACCTTCCCTGCCATCTCCTCCTTCCTTCTCCCCTCCCCTCCCCCACACTTCTACTTTACATTTCTTATAAACATTGCCGGGCAGAGGAGCCAACTTCTCATTGCCACCCTGCCGCTGGTCGGCATCTTCTCTCCACTTCCCGCCCTAGCAGAAACAGAAAGTTGTCAGAGATGGTGGGTCACAGTGGAGAGAAGTCGCCGGCCAGCAGCAGGGCGGTGTTGAGAAGTCAGTTCCTCCACCTGGCAACATTTACATGGAATGTAAAGTAGACTTGCGGTGGAGGGAGGGGGGAGAAGTAGATGTTGGGGAAGGTTCACAGCAGAGAGAGCTGACCAGCAGGTATGCTGGCTGGTAGCAAGATGCCGCTTCCACCCTAGTGCTGCCTTGTGCTGCCAGATTGGGTGGAGGGGTAGGAAGTAAAGAGGAAGCATGAGCTTGGGACAAAGGAGGGAGGAAGAGAGGCAAGTTGGGTCACAGAAGGGAGGGATGGAGGGAGAAGGGCACATTGGGACACAGAAGGGACGGTAGGTCGCATTGAGACAAGGAAGGAAAGGCGTGTGAATTTCGGACAATGGAAGGAAGGATGGAAGGGGCACCAAATTGCCTTGCTGGAGAAAGGGAGGGGGCATGACCTTGAGACATAGGATGGAGGGAGAGAGAGAAAGAGATGCTGAGGTTGAGGATGGAATAGAAAGACGTGAGATGGAAAGAGATGGTGTACATGGGAAAAGGAAGAGAGAAGAAAATTGTTGGGCATAGGGAGAGAACTGTTGGACATGGTGGTGGGTGAGGAATGAGGTAGAGAGAGAAATGTTGGATATGGTGGTAGAGAGGGAATAGTGGGACAGATGGAAAGGGATGCAAGATGGAGGAATGATGGACATGCTGGAGAAGGGAATGGAGGAAGAGATGTGGCGTGGTGCTGGAGAAGAGTGATTGAAGGAGAAATGTTGGGCATGGGGCTGTTGGGTAGGGACAAAAAATGTTTAACACAGTCCAGGGGATAAGAGAAGGAAAAATGTTGGATGTAGAGAATGACATGGGGACAAATTTTTTCCCCGTCCCTGCAGGAACTCAATTTCTCCATTCCATCCCTGTGAATTTTGTTGCTGTCCCTGTCCCATTCCTGTAAGCTCTGCCTTAACCGCACAAGCCTTGAACACTTATGATTTTAAAGTGTTTGGGGGCTTGTGCAGATGAGGACAGAGCTTGCAGTAATGGGGAGGGACAGGAAAAGAACTCTCCAGGACAGGACAGGAAAATGAGTTCCTGTGGGGACAGGGAAAAATGTGTCTCTGTGTCATTCTCTAGTTTGAACCCACAACCTTAGGGTGCTGAGGCTGTAGCTTTAACCATTAAGCCACATTACTATCATTTTTTATCTGCTACTCTTTGCCTCTTTATCCAAGCTCAAGGGATAATAAGCTGCCTGCTTGGAGAACAAGGCTTTTCTCAATAGATGAAGAGAATACATTTTAAAATGCCTACCTCCTTGGGGATACCCTCAATAAAAGTTTGAAAGTAGGTTGATGGGGCAGGAATCGATACACATTAGTCAGCAGTGTCACAGCCTTGCATGGGAAGTTATTTGGCGGCTCTCCTTCAGCTCCTTTGGGTCCAAAGTTGCCCTGACTTAAAAAGACCACTGACTAATCTCTTATGATCTCAAAATTGTTGAAAAGCAAATCAGAAGAGACAACATGTGCGCTCATTAGGACACTTCCATTTTAAGGGGCAAATCTACAAAGGTTTTCTAAGTGTAAAAAGCCTATTTTACACATGGATAAAAAAGCTTTAATAAAATTGTGTGACTGCATGTGCATGTAAAAAGTACATGTATGAAAAGTGTGTGCCTACTATTTTATGATCCACTTGTAAGTGTTCTCAGAGCGCAGTTAGGATGGATCATAGACGGAGTTGCAATGTATGCACATATGTTATCGAATATGCATGTGTACATTTAAATCAACTTCAGAGCAGGTACAAATTTGGATGTCATCATTTGTGAGCTATTGGTGCTGGATCTGGGAGTCTTTTTTCTAAAGTTGCATAGGCACCTAAATTGCTTAAATAAAATAGAATAAAAATAGGCATCTTTTGGGACTTCTCACTTAGGTGCCCAATTATAAAATCAGGTCCTTAAGCTCAGATTCTATAAATGGTACCTAAAGGTTAGGTACCAAGTAATGCAGTGGGGAGTGTGTTCAAATCCCACGCTGCTTCCTGTGACCTTAGATGTCACCCAATCCCCCCATTGCCCCAGGTAAATTAGATAGTGTGACCCCATCAGGACAGACAGGGTAAAAATGCTTGAGTACCTGAATATAAACCACTTAAACTATAAGTGGTATATAAATACTTAAATTAATTGTGTTTCTATAAAAGCTAGGCACATTTTTTTTAAATCGCACTTAATGGTACCTAAAGTAGGCTTAGGCGTCGATAGGCATTCTAACCTTAGGCGTGCCCTATTTAAGCCAGGGTTTTCTTGGCCTAAATGAGTGCACCTAAGTCCAAAACAGGTGCCCACATGAGAAACAAATCCACTATCTGCCCCCCTAACCATGCCTACTTTTTGGTTGGCGCCTCGGAGTAGGTGCCTACCAAATTAGGTGCCTACCATTCAATTAAGTGCAATTAATATCAGTTATGAATAGTTAATTGCTAATTACTGGCACTGATTAAACCTTTTAAACAATTAAGTTAGCTGCCTAGATTGCCTAGGTGCACTGATCTACATGCATAACTTTAGGAGTTATTTATAGAATAGGGGCCTTAGTGCTCAAAATCAATTTCATGTGCATTAATATAAATTAATGCCTATATACTCAATTTGTTTGAGTGAAAATGAAACACTGAATGCATGAAATGAACCAAAACAAGTTCCAAATTTCAGAAACTTTTTGAAAACTTTGAACACAAGTTTTTGTTTTTTTTTCTTTCCATGGGAGCATCCTTCTGTAATAGTTGATTTAGCTCAAAGTATGCTCATGAAATGGCATAGCCAGTAGGAAATGACTTATAATCATGCTTCTGTACAAATGAGAACATTTACAGCATTATAGAATCTTTTATTTCTTCTTGGTCACTGACTTAAATTTAGCTTGTTTAGAGGGGACACGTAAAAGTGGCCTCATGATTTGGCTGGCTCCGTCCGTTTCCGCAAATCATAGGAGAGGCATTCACATTCCAGAGTCCTAGGTATCTGTGATTTCTGTTTCACAGTTTGTCACCAGTTTATGATGAGGATAAAGTACATATGAACATATGAAAATCCATGATGATTCAAAGTACATTGACCACAGAATCCTGTCTCCAAAAATGGCGACTGATTCATAAGTACACAGCAGATCCAAGAAACTAGATCTATTTTTCTTAGCTTATTTCCAAGGATGAGCAATGGGGTCCCCCAGTCTACCTGGCAAACAATTTTCTATGAAATTTTCCTCCAGGAACTTATCTAAACCTCATTTAAATTCAGCTATGTCAGTCATCTTTATCGCATCCTCTGGCAATAGATTACAGAGCTTATTTATACAAATGTATGAAAAAATAACTTTCATTAATTTCATGCTATCTTATGCTCTTTTTGTGTTTGAAAAGTTAAACATTTTCCTCCCTTTCATGATTTTATAAACTTCTATCATATTCCCTTTCAGTTTCTCCATACTGAAGAGCTCTGTCCCCTTTAGCCTTTCTTAAGAGTGGCGTTCTTTCCATTTTATCATTTTTGTTGTCCATCTCCAAATCATTTCTAGTTCCACTATATCCTTTTTGAGATGTCAGTCAATAAAGGGGGGGGGGATTTGCTTACTGCTTTTTCACTATGGTTTATACATTTTAGACAGGTACTTATTTTGTACCTAGGGCAAAGAAGTGTTAAGTGACTCGCCCAGAGGCACAAGAAGGTGCAATGGGAATCAAACTCACAACCTCAGGGTTCTGAGGCAGCTGTTCTAACCACTAGGCAACCTCTCCAATTAGCAGGTGGCAGTGATGGTACTGGCTAAATTAGTCCTCAAAATTCAATGTTGGGCCAAATCAGGACACTAGAATTGAATATCGGTGGCTAACCGGACTGGGACCCACGTAACACACTTATACAGGTTCCAGCTGAATATTGGCCAGGCACTGGAAAAGCAGAGTGTGCATGCCCCACTTCTACCCCCCAACACAAGCTCTGATCCCCCTCCTAGCCCTGGAAAATCCTCTTATTCCTCCTCTAGTCCCGTCAAAGTCTCCAAGCTTCCTTTCCCCGGTACATCCTCTGAATCTCCCTTTCCTGGCAGGGACATCCTCTGAGCCCCTCCCCCCGGCACATCCTCCAATCCCCACTCACAACCCTAGCACCCCACCCTCCCCGTTTGAGCAGGGCACCTGGTGGTCCAGTGGATTGCATTTAATAATTTGATATACCGCTATAGACAATGAAGTATTAAGCGGTTTTACAGAACAAATAGATCTCACAAAATATTACATTATATAAAGCAATAGAATACCTGAATTGCTAAGGTGGAAATCAAGAAATAAAACAGCCCATGGCATTAATCAAAATCAAATAAATCTCATCATAACAATTATACAAAATATTGCTGAAATAAAATTGATTTGATCATTTTACGGAAAGCTAAATATGGGCAATAATCACTATGGAAACTTTCCAACAATGAATTCCAAAGAGTGGAGCAATGGGGGCAGGAGTAAACTCCATTCATTCCTGCTCTTAGCGGCTCCATTTTAAAACAGGCCGCCATGACCCTAGTAATAATCTCGCAGTATGCGAAGTACCAAAGTACCCAAAACAGCACAGGATATTTAAGGTGTGGCTGTATCAGAGACCTATTATCAGGTTTTTTCCACCCTTTTTGAGTAATCCTAACATTCTACAGTATTTGCATTTTTTTAGCAGCTGCAGCACACTGGACTTTAAAACATCAATGAACTGTCTATCATAATTTAAATGACTTTTCTTTGGTAGAGATTTCCAACTTAGAACCCAAGCTTGTACACCATAGTTTTCTGTCTGTCCCCTACTTTACACTTATCCACAGCACATTTCATTTGCCACTTAAATGCCAGGTCTCCTAGTCCTTTCTGTAAATCCTTACAATCCCCTGATATTTTAATGACTCAGAATAGTTTTCTGTCATCCACAAAAGTGATCATCTAACTTGTTACTCCTTGCTCCAGATCATATGTGAATATGCTAAACAGAGCAGATCCCAGAACAAATGTCATTCCTCTCCTGAGAAATGCAAATTGGTTTCCTATCACCCGCCGGATCACATTTAAATGACTTTTTCTTACCTTTAAGGTACAACCAGTGCATTCGCCTGTATTCACTGATAGCCTGTTAGTTCCGTACGCAGCTTCTAGAGTACTCTGATCATCGCATCAAAATCTTCTTGCAGTTCCTCTATTCGCCAGTTAGTCTATGATACAACTCGCAATCTTCTTGGTCGTAGCTCCCACACTTTGGAACTCCCTCCCATCGAACATGAGACTAGAAACTAATACTGCCAAATTCAAAGCAAGCCTTAAAACCCTTCTTTTTAAAGATGCCTTTGGAGTATATACCTGGATCCTAATTTGAGTTTAACCGCAGTCCCTTTTGTTTTTCCCTCCCCCATCAATTCTTTATTGTATGAAATAATGTAACCTTGCTGTTTTCCTTTTGAATCCTACCCAGTCTCCTTCATTGTTTGTATCATAAACAGTCTCCTAAATTATTTTAATTGTTTATGTCAAGCTTCCCTGTTTTAAATTACTTTTAGCTATGCTTTATGCAAACCGCTTAGGATGTATTTTAAGTGGTATATCAAACTGAAATAAACTTGACCCTGCACTGATAATCCATTTCCATGTGAATAACTGGCCCAGTAGTCCTACTTTAGCTCTTTTGAATGATAGTTTGCAACCCATAAAATGATCACCTCCTCTCCCAGGACTCTATAGGAAATTAGAATCTCATGATGAACTTTGACAAACATCTTCTGAAAATCTAAATATCAACTCATATCAATCAACTTGCTGTTATGTATTTGTTTATTTACACATTCAAAATACCTAGAAGATTTTCAGCACTATTTAACCAGACAGAAGAGATTAAATAGTACTTACTAGCCCTAGGATAGATGCTATTTAGCAGCATTTAACTAGAGAGTGTTGCTGAATTTCTGCTCTGACCATAGCAGCATTCTTTGGTTAGGGCTGGGGAAGTCCTGGAAGTTATCTGGGTGCAGTTGACACTAAACTGTTCAAAGTTGTTAAAACGCATGCGGACTGTGAAAAACTGCAGGAAGACCTTAGGAAATTGGAAGTCTGGGTATCCAAATGGCAGATTAAATTCAATGCGGACAAATGCAAAGTGAAGAATAATCCAAATCATAGTTATCGGATGCTAGGGACCACCTTAGGGGTCAGTGCTCAAGAAAAGGATCTGGGTGCCATCATAGACAATACACTGAAGTCTTCCGCCCAATGTGTGGTGATGGCCAAGAAGGCAAACAGGATTCTAGGAATTATTAGAGAAGGGATGGTTAACAAGACTAAGAATGTTATAATGCCTCTTTATCACTTAATGGTGCAACCTCACCTTGCATTCAGCTCTGGTCTCCTTATCTCAAAAAAGATATAGTGGCACTAGGAAAAGTTCAAAGAAGAGCGGCCAAGATGATAAAGGAGATAGAACTCCTCTAGTATAAGGAAAGACTCAAAAGGTTAGGGCTCCTCAGCTTGGAAAAGAGATGGCTAAGGGGAGATACGATTGAAGTCTACAAAATCCTGAGTGGTGTAGAACAGGTACAAGTGGATCGATTTTTTTACTGCATCAAGATTTACTTGGGGGACACTCGATAAAGTTACAGAATAATGCTTTTAAAACCAATAGGAAGAAATATTTTTCACTGAGAGAACAGTTAAGCTCATTGCCAGAGGATGTGGTAAGAGCAGTTAATGTAGCTGGTTTTTAAAAAGGTTTGGACAAATTCTGGGAGGAAAAGATCATAGTCTGCTGTTGAGACGGACATGGGACAGCTGCTATTTGGGTTTTTGCCAGGTACTTGTGACTTGGATTGGCCGCCGCGAAGATGGGACACGGGGCTGGATGGAGTATTGGATTGACCCAGTAAGACTATTAAGTTCTTATTCTACACACTATTCTATAAAAGGTGCTCAGTCCAGAGTTCCTTTCACAGAACAGAGTCTACTGCAGATTTTTCTCGGTACCTAAACTGGAGTCCCACTTACTGAATTTTTTTTATTTAAAAAAAATAAATAAATCACAGAGCCGGCTCTAAAAATCTTGCAATTAGTAGTGGCATGCAGACCTAAGTTAAACAGTTAGGGGGTAATTCTATAAGAGTGCAGCAATATGGCACCTAGTTCCCTTTATACAATCCTACTAGTGTGAAATACATACCTATAATCTGGGCACAAGTACTTACGCTAGCTATAGAGATGGTGTAAGCACTCATGCCTGAAAACTAGAGATATGCGTGAAACTTATACCGTCCGATATTCAGCTGGTGGCAGAACGTGTTTTTTGTTTGTTTGTTTTTAAACTGCCGCCGACACTAAAACTAGAAATTCAATGTTGGGTCCTGTGTGAGCTTTGGCATTAAATTTTTGTGCTTTTAAAAGATGGCTAGCACATGCCTGGTTAAATCAATATCCAGACTTAATCTAGCACATGAAGATAGGACCGCTATTAATGTGGTCCTTTTTATGTGCTTAACATGGCCAGTGAACTCTGAATATTGGGAATCCAACTGCATTCCATCCCTGAAATGCCCCTGTAATGTCCCCTGATTTAGCTGGCTTCCACTTCGGCGCTTACCAGTCATTTTCAACAATGCTGACCCATTAAATGCCACTGAAAATGACCAGATAGCCACATGCAAGTAAGTTAACTGGTCGGCCAGTTAACTTACTTTGAATATCGGCCGGATAGTGTTCTATTAGTAAAGTGCGCATGAGCCCTACCCATATTCAGCCCTGACTCAGCCAATGTGTACACCTGTCTGTTATATACACACTATGTAAGATATATGCACATATTTACAGAAAAGCACTTATGTGGATTTTTTTTTTTTTTTAGCATTTATGTTCATATGTGTACACATATATGCCGTTATTCTAATCATTTGTGAGTATAATTGACCCATAAACGTGAGTGCCAGCTATATAAAATTAACCCCTTAGGGCTGGGGAAGTGCCATTACCTATATAGATAGCAGCACTGAATGTGCATATTAATTTAAGTATCAGTGTTTAAATTAACAGAGCGACCGCATGGCTGACTATTGATCTAGGTTTAATTTAGCTATTAGAAAATGTGCCTTTTAACAGTATTATTCACTAAGGAGTAGATTTTCAAAAGGATCTTTGCAACAAAAATGGAGCAGATTACAGTAGATGGCTTTACGATTCTTACTGGTCATAATATTCTTTGTTTCTATGTTTGTCCTTACACTTTAAAACAAAAGGCAAAGAGGAGAATAAGACCAACTCCAGCACGGCTTGCTGCACAAAATAATGTTTCTCTTGTACCGTATAAATAAGTAAAGCTTCCAACATCCCAGTATATAGAAGTCTACACTGGTTAAATGTGACAAAGTTTGTTTGCATGTAGATTACATTAATGCATATACATGTATATATTCTATATGTACATATATACAGCATATATACATACAGTATACACAAGCAGTTTCTGCTAATCAACAGAAAACTACAGCATTTCCCTTTAAAGCTGCTAATAGTTCATAATATAGGAACATGAAAGCGACAATGAGGTGGTCTTCCCATTCAGGTATATTTTTCAAACTCCATTCAAAAAAACAGAGGGAGTTTCATATTCACGCACTAGAAAATGATCAGTTAAAGAGCTTTTGCCAATATTGAGGTTTCTGGACAATAGTTCCCTTAGCTTTCACCTTTGCAATATTTAACAGGATTTTCTCCTATAGTCTTGAAGAGCAGAACAGATTTCCTAGCTCTTCCCATCCTATACTATACACATGGCCAGCATGGACTATTGTCTATATCACAGCATGTAAATTTTTTATCTAAAATGTAAAAAATAACTGTTCCCCCCCTTCAAAAAAAAATTAAAATTAAAGAATACAGTTGCTAAATGTGTTTCAAGTGCTTCTGATCTTACCTTCTTTTCCTTTCACCTGTTTTTATGCTAGATAAAATGATCCCATTGAGATATAAGAAAAGAAAGAACTGACCAGGCTTAGCACCATACCACCTCCCCCCATTACACGTTTCACAATGGGAAAACAGAAAAAAAAGTCTTAGTGATCGATCTGACTGACTACAACTGTGAATCAAAACTTTTTTTTCCCTTAAATAGTGCACAAACCCCCAAAATAGTATATCAAAAATTCAATTCATTTACCTAAAAGCATCATAAAAACAAAAATCCATAATATCAGAACAGTGTTGTAAAGTGTGTAACAAATCTTATGCTGGGTTCGGGGAGGGGGGGCGATGAGGAATGTCTTTGAACATAACAGTTCTAAGTCTGTCTAGCACACAACGAATCGCCTCTGTTTTGATTAACTTCCACATCTATGCCTTTAGAACTGCACTGTGTGCGTTTTTCAGTGCACGGAAGAACCCTTTTGGATCATTAAGAGTGCAGTCTGCGTAGGTTCGTTTCATGGGCCAATTCTTCATTTCGCCACGTTAGCATGTGCTTGAGAAGACAGTCTATGCTTTGTGCAAATTCTCCTGGCTTCATTGTCTGCAGAGTCACTTTCTTAAAAGAAAATGATGCCTTTATAAATACACAAAAAAAAATAATAATAAAAACAGACTCATTAACTGTGAAGCAACTAGTGGGAGGAGTGCTTAGACAGCTGTATATCAACTTCTCCAGTAACTGGCCTTTGTGGAAGAAGGAGAGGAAGAATGGAGAAGTTCAGCTAAAATGATGAAATAAATTTGCGGTCGTTTTTAATCTTCTTTATCTGGAAAAAAAAAAAGAGAGAAAAGGGATAATGTCAGTGCTGCCTTTCCTCCCAATGTCCAATGAGAGGGAAAACTGAGAAAGGAAGTAAAAAGGGTCAGTTCAATGCAAAAGACATGCCTAGGCTCACACTGATAGCATTTGTTAATGGCAGACAGTTCTCCGTGTTTCTGCTGCCAGCAGGAGAATCTGTGCCTACTAAATCTGACTTCCATCATTAGTAGCAAAGTAGCTTAATTTTCTTGGTTCAAGCTTGTTTTCAACAAGTTTCCACAAATTTTGGGCCGACGGTGGATGTCACTGTCAAACCTTCTTTCTCTAGTAAATCACAACTCTCTTGCAGTCAAGACTCTGGAAAGTTCTGTGTTCTGGCAGCACACTCAAACATTTGAATGTTATTAGAAGAACAATAGGACAAAGAAGAGTGCAAGAACAAATTGCATTTTCTATTCATAAAAATGCATTTTCCTTCCATAGAAGATAGTTAGCAACTTAGATACTGTGTAACAATAATTGCAACTAAAAATACCAGTATATCAACAGGGCACCCAATCACCACGCTGTTGGTGAGCACGATTTAGGGGTTCTTTGTATTTATTCTGTTTTGCATGGCTGATTTTTATGCATAAATGATTCACTTGTCTTTAATATGTTTATATGCAAATTTAAGAATTTGCAATATTTATTTTAGTTATTTATATATCGTCTATTAATCGGCTAAGTGGTTTACATCCAGGTAGTCATTTGTCCCATTGGGCTCTCAATTTATCTAATGTACCTGAGGCAATGGAGGATTGAGTGAGGAGCAGAGTGGGATTTGAACCCACAACCTCAGGGTACTGAGGCTGTAGCTCTAACCACTATGCCATACCTTTCTCCGTGAAAGCCAATTCTATAGGCTGGTGTGTTTAGTGCAAATAATGTAAATGTTGCTGCTGCTATTCCATAAACAATGCAACTCAATTGCTTAGCATGCAACTGTCAGGGGGGGGTGTACATGTGGGTGGAGCAAAAACATGTCATAGGCGTGTCACTAAACAATGCATGCAACTTATGGAATGATACTATCAGTTATGCACTTTGCATGACGCACTTACGTCATGCTTCCTTACACCTGTCATATGCAGGCATACTTAACTTTTAGAGCAAAAGCAGTAATAAAAAAGAAGAAAAAAAAAAGAGGATAAACTGGCCTCGCGTCCCAAAGCAGTAGAGTCCCAAAGCAAGGCAGTGGTCACAACAGTAACAGAGTAGAGTTTATTGAAACCAGCAGCAGGTAATGTGTATAATGAGACCCGACACAGCTGCGGTTCGGCATACAAATGTCTGCATCAGAGGTCACAACACAACTGATCAAGTAGGTAGCCTAAAAATATGTGTAGGGGCATAATCAAAACATACATCTAAGTCCGATTTGGATGTAGGGCGCTAGTCGCCCAAAGTCAGCAGGGCATAAATGTCCTTTCTCAAAAAATATGTCTAAAGTATACTTTTTTTTTTCAAAAATCATCCATCTTTACATCCAGGAGTTTATCTTTATCCCACTTCTCATCCAAATATTCGTCCAGGTCTCAAACACCCAGAACAAGACCTTTTGGACATAGGAGAGGATGTGATGGACTGGCCACCCACACATGCAACAGAGCACTGCTGTGAACTTCACAAATAGGGTGCCACATAAAAACTCACCAGAACTGCCATATAAGTAATGATGAGCCCCCCTCAAACACTCCAAAACCTACTATACCCACCTGTCTACAACCAGAATAGTCCTTATGGCTGCAGGTGGCACCTATATGGCAGTGCAGTAGGGCTTGGGGGTTGTTTTTTTTATGCCACTACAGTAGAGTTTGATTTTTTTTTTTTTGGGTGGGCTCCCATTTTCCACCATGAATGTAGTGGTTAGAGTGGGTTATGGGCTGGGTCCTCCTCTCTATGGTTCACTAGCCCAGTGTTTCTCAACACATAGTACTCGTACCCTAGGGAGTACATGAGCTGCTTGTTGGGGGTATGCAGCACCGGCTGCCGCCAAGGATATTGCCTGCTCGCCTGTCCGCCAAAGCCGCCAGTGGGGATCCTTCCTTCCTGCCTGTCCGTCAAAGCCACTGGCGGAGATCCCTTTTTCTAGCCCGCCTATCCACCGTAGCTGCTGCCAGGGATCCTTCCTTCCTGCCTGCCCACCACCGAAGCCACCACCAGGGATCCCTCCTTCCAGCCCACCCATCTGCCAAAACCACCAGTGGGGATCCATCCTTCCTGTCCGCCTGTCCACAAAAGCCGCCAGTGGGAATCCTTCCTTCCTGCCAGGGATCCTTCCTTTTTGTCCACCCATCCACCAAAGCCACCACCGGGATCCCTCCTTCCAGCCTGCCCATCTGCCAAAATTGCCACCAAGAATTCCTCCTTCCTGCCTGCCTGTCCACCGAAGCTACCACCGGGGATTCCTTCTTCCAGCCAACCCCTCCACTGAAGCCGCTGCCAGGGATCCCTCCTTTCTGCCCATGTCAGTGAGGGGGGGAGGGGAGGAGGGTTCCCAGTTACCTCCTTCAGCTGACACAGAAACCTTCTCTCCAATGTCAGCTGACATCAGAGGGAAGGCTTGTGGGTCAGCTATATGCAGCATGGAACCGCTGCCTGTGCATCCCCCCAATAAGTTTTTCTATAGGCAGAAGGAGCAAGTGTGGCTCAAACAAGTAAGGGGACATGTTCTGGGACAAAGGGAGGAGGGGGGAAGGAACATGTTAGGGAGGCAGTGAGGAGGCACATACCTCAACACAGAAGGAAGGGAGGGGGCATGAACATGGAACACAGAAGGGAGGGAGGAAGGGGGCACTAACTTGGGACAAAGGACGGAGGGAATAGAAAAGGAGAATTGTTGGGCTTGAGTGTGTGAGTGAGAGGGAAAGAGATGGTGCACACTGGGAAAGGAAGAAAGAGGAAAATTGGGCATAGAGAGAGAGGAGTGAGGTAGAGATGCATGGGGAATAGAAGGATGAGAGAGAGAAATGTTGGATATGGTGGTGGAGAGGGAACAGAGAGACAGATTGAAGGAGATGCAAGGGGAGGAAGGTTGGACATAGTGATGGAGGCAGAGATGTGGCATTGTGTTGGAGAGGTGTGATAGAAGGAGAAATTGGCATGGGCCTGGTGGGCAGTGGTAAAAAATGATCCAGGGGATGAGAAAGTAAGAAATGTTGGATGTGGCAGTAGAGGGGGTGGGAGAGATACCTGGATCTCTCAAGACAGATGGACAGTGAGAGAGAGAGGGAGATATGTTGAAAATAGGAGTGAAGGAGCAAGGAAGAAAAGTTAGACTCATGGAGGGACAGAGAGAAATGTTGGTTGGGGAAGGAATAAGGTCTGGAGGAGAGGAAGCGTGCAGGAGGCAGAAAGAAATATTGGATGCACAGTCAGAAGGAAGTGCAACCAGAGACTCATGAAATCACCAGACTATAAAGGTAGGAAAAATGATATTATTTTCAATTTAATGATCAAAATGTGTCAGTTTTGAAAAATTATATCTGCTGTCTATATTTTGCACTATATTTTTCTATTTTTATATAGTTGTTACTGAGGTGACATTGCATATTTTAAAATCATCTGCTTTGACCTCTTTGAAAAAAAACCCTTGAATATAAATGATAACATTTTCTGTGTGTACAGTGTGCTTTGTGGTTTTTTTTATTTTGTGGTTACAATTATGTATTAATCAGATTATATTGTGTACATATGAAAAATAGATGGAAGAAATTGCATTACAATTAGTACTATTATTATGAGGGGTCAGGGGCAGAGCCTGGGCTGGTCTGGGGCGGAGCTTTGGCGGGGGTACTCGGTTGACATTTGTTAGACTTAGGGGGTACTTGACTTGAAGAAGTTGAGTAACATTGCACCAGCCCACCCCCCAGGCTACTTAAGAGACTTCTGTACAGTTCTACTAGGCTTTCCTATAGCAGGTGCTGATGTTCCAGAGACAGGTATGTACAGTGCTCCCCCGCAAATTCGCGGTCCGCAGTTCACGGTCCCGGTCATTCATGGTATTTTCCAACCGCAAAGGGGAGGCAGGAGAGGGCAGCCGGAGCACCGGTAAGTGAAGGAAATCACTCGCTGTATGCTATGACCGCCTCTTCCTGTACTAACGTCGGGCATCGCCAATCAGGAGCTGCGTGTCAAAGCAATCAGGCCTTCGCGGCCTTCTCACTGGGGCCTTCTGTGTGCTGCGATACTGATGATGTCATCAGTACACAGAAGGCCCCAGCAGCCTGTGAGTGCTGCTGGCCTGACTCTCCTCTGCCAGAAGGTATTTTTGGTCATGATCAGTTGGGAGGGAAGGATGGAGGGTCAGCGGGGTTCAGCGGTTCGGCTGCACAAGGGATGGAAGGGAGGAAAGGATGGAAGCTGGGCAAGGGTTCTGCTGCACAGGGGGATGGAGGGATAGAAAGATGCTGCAAAGGAAAAGCACAAGGGGATGGGTGAGAGGGGAGGAAAGATGTTGCACATGTGGGGGAAAGGAAAGAGGAAGAATTGGGATGAAGGAGAAGAAGGGAGAGATGATCTGTACATGAAAAAAATAAGCTATACCCGAAAATAAGGCCTAGTGCCTTTTTTGGGCCCCAAATGAATATAAGACACTGTCTTATTTTCGGTGAAACAAAGTAGGTCAGCCAACGTCCCGCCCAAATCCCGCCCACACCACTCCTCCAAAAACTCCCCTTTCAGCTTTGGGCACACAGCGGTATTCAGAGGCCTAAAATGTTCCTGGATACATCTAAAAAAACATTTTGATTATCGGCACTTGAATGACCTGTCTTTTAGGTCGTCCAAGTGTCAACTTGGGCGGGTGTTTAGACGTATTTCCATTTCAATTATGAACCCCATACTGTATAAGTAAATCACACCTGCAGGCCAACAAATAGTTCACTTTTAAATGATACTAACGACGCTCAAAATTCTGTGCCGTGCAGTATATTGCTGTCGGTCTAAACTTTTAGTGCACCTATGCAGCCTTGCACTAGTGTTCTATAACGGCTTAGGCATGCTCTTAACCTGCTACAGAATTGCCACTAAGGACACCTCTTTGCAGCACCTAAAGTGAGGCTCCATTTTATAGAACTGCTGCCATAGTGGAGAAGTAGCCTATTGGTTAGAGCACCAAGCTGGCAAGTAGCAATTTATAACTACACTTCTCCCTCTGTATTCGCTGTGATAGGGGATTAACAGAACCGCAAATAGAGAAAAACCGCGAATAACTTCTTCATATGTTATTCGCTGTTTTCTGTTAAAAACCACTGTGAATATGGTGAAACCGCGAATAACATGTGGGAGACCTGGCCTGTTCCCGAAGGAGAGGCAAAACACGGTGAAGGAAGTGCTGGAAATCAGTGATTTTCTCTGTAAATGCATGGAATCAGTGATTTCTCTATGCAAGCTGATGTAATTTGGGGGGAGGAGCCAGCAAACTAAAAACCATGAATAATCGAAACCACAAATGCTGAAACCATGAATACGGAAGGAGAAGTGTACAGGGGAGATATATGTTTTTATATTTACTCATCTTTCATATATCTAATATCCTCATATCCTAGAAGTTATTGACTAATAAAATCATGTTTTTAGCACTGGTTTTATTTTTTTATATTTTTTGTTATTAGTGCTCAGAAAAGGCTGTTCTCTCAGCAGCAAGGGCTTATTTTTCACACCCACTTGACAAACACTCCTCAATCATTGCACTAATACATTTTAAAACCGTTCATTCAAAAGATAATGTTAAGCTTTTAATTCCTTCTATTTATACTTATCTTCTGGTTTTCTGTTCTAAACTGAAACAATTCTCTTATCTTCTGCGATGATTTTTAGGGTGAAACACAATTTTTCCAATACATTCCTAACTCAGCATCCCATCAAGTGATTTCCTGTTTCCCAACTGGGATTCCGGTTTTGCCATGCTGGTATTTCTCAGGAGATAACATAGTAACATAGTAGATGACGGCAGATAAAGACCCTAATGGTAAATCCAGTCTGCCCAACCTGATTCAATTTAAATTTATTCTTCTTAGCTATTTCTGGGCAAGAATCCATAGCTTTACCCGGTACTGTGCTTGGGTTCCAACTGCCAAAATCTCTGTTAAGACTTACTCCAGCCCATCTACACCCTCCCAGCCATTGAAGCCCTCCCCTGCCCATCCTTCACCAAACGGCCATACACCGACACAGACCGTGCAAGTCTGCCCAGTAACTGGCCTAGTTCAATATTTAATATTATTTTCTGATTCTAAATCTTCTGTGTTCATCCCACGCTTCTTTGAACTCAGTCACAGTTTTACTCTCCACCACCTCTCTCGGGAGCGCATTCCAGGCATCCACTACCCTCTCCGTAAAGTAGAATTTCCTAACATTGCCCCTGAATCTACCACCCCTCAACCTCAAATTATGTCCTCTGGTTTTACCATTTTCCTTTCTCTGGAAAAGATTTTGTTCTACGTTAATACCCTTCAAGTATTTGAACGTCTGAATCATATCTCCCCTGTCTCTCCTTTCCTCTAGGGTATACATATTCAGGGCTTCCAGTCTCTCCTCATACATCTTCTGGCGCAAGCCTCCTATCATTTTCGTTGCCCTCCTCTGGACCGCCTCAAGTCTTCTTACGTCTTTCGCCAGATACGGTCTCCAAAACCGTATCTGGCGAAACTTTGTAGGAATTCTCTTGCCCTCCTGGTTACTGTGAAGGAGGACAAGAGAAGTCCTATAAAGTTAGCCAAGAGGAAGCCAGCATGGCAAAAACAGAATCCCAGTTGGGAAACGGGAAATCACTTGATGGGGTGCCGAGTTGGGAATGTATTGGAAAAATTGGATTTCACCCTGAAAATCACACTTAGTACGGTATTGGGGCTTAAGAAAAGATTGGACAATTACCTGCTGGAAAGGGGGATAGAAGGGTATAAATAGAGGATCACTGCACAGGTCCTGGACCTGTTGGGCTGCTGCGTGAGCGGACTGCTGGGCACGATGGACCTCAGGTCTGACCCAGCAGAGGCATTGCTTATGTTCTTATTTCCATGCCTAGCTTTGATCACATGGCCTTATGCCTGCTGAAACCTGGTGTAAATCCCTGTGCCCAACCCATGGCAATTGGGTGTGTAAATCCAGGAATTCTATAACATCACGCCTAATGGGAATGCCTTTGACCTGTCTATGCATGCTCTCTTTTGAGTTTATGAAATTTAGGTGCATTTGTTACAGAATAGGGCGCAGAGAAAGTATGCTTGTAACTTCTAATTACTGCCAATGAAGTGATAATCAACTCCAATTAACTCCAATAATTGATTGTCAGCACCTAAATGACTGTGGCCTAGATTCACTAACCTGCCCGATCCTGTCCGCTCCGTGGACGATCCGCGGCAGGCTGACGAATTCACAAATGGGGGTGATGCAAACGAGGGCGATCAAAGGCACAGCCCCACCGACTACAGAGATCGCTCTCCAGCGATCCTGACGCATGCGCAGACCATCTACTTTGCCTGTATCTACATCCCTCACCCTAGATATCAAAGAAGAGAATAGCATTATAAAGGCCACAACAATCCAACTCCAAGGAGACAAGTAAAGAAAGAACTCAGCCTGCTTTAATGCAGAAGCAGAATGGGTCTCTCAGGTGACATTCTGGAAACAGGGAGTATTAGCCTTTGACATGGTTCCACATAGACAACTAATAAACAGAGTGTCCTCAGTATGGGCCCTAAAGTGACAGACTCTGTTAGAACCTGGCTGAGTGGAACGCCAACAGAGAGAAGTGGTAAATAGAGCCCATTCTGAGGAAAGGGATTTTACCAGTGATATGCCAGAAATTTCAATTCTTGGGCCATTAAAAAAAAAACCTTAAGTGATATTGCTGAAGGTCTGTCTAGTAAGGTTTGCCTCTTTGCAGATCACACCAAAATCCGCAATGGGGTAGACACCCCTGATCATGTTGTTAATATGAGGAAAGACCAAGTGAAGCTTGAAGAATGGTCCAAAATGCAGGGTCATGCATTTGGATTGCAAAAACTCAAGGGCATGGTAAAGTTTAAGGAGGAAATGAATTTTAGTACATGAATAGGACTCAGGAATGATCATATGTGATTATCTTAAAGTGGCCAAAAAGGTAGAAAGTTGACAGTCAAAACTAGAAGGATGCTTGGGTGCATAGGGAGAGGAATGGTCAGTAGAAAATGCAGTTGATGATGCCCCTGTATAAGACTCTTGCTAGATCTCGTTTAGAATAATATGTACAATTCTAGAGACTTCATCTTCAAAAAGATATAAACAGGATGGAGTGAGTCCAGAGGGTGACTATTAAAATGGTCAGCGATCTTCATCATAAAGCATATGGACAGACTTAAAGATCTCAATATTTGAATACTTTGGAAGAAAGGCAGATGAAGGGAGGTATGATAGAAGCGTTTAAATACCTATGTGGTATTGAAAGGAAGCTCTGGAATGAGGGAGCATAGGATGGAGGTGATAGGGGACAGACTAAGAAGTAACCCAATGAAATACTTCTTAATGGAAAGGGTGGATAAGTCAAGGAAAGACCTCTTGATGGAGGTGTTAAGAGACAAAAACTTTGATTTCAGAAAAGTTTGGGACAAGTACATAGGCTCTCACAGGGAAAAGAGATGATAGTAGATGGCATAGATGGATAGACAGACAGGCCACATCGTATTTTATCATCCTTCATTTTTCTCAGTTTCTCTGATTCTATACCTCCTCTCCCATGGCATGGTTTAGTGAAAGGGCCTCAAAAATAACCTAGAAATGCACAGAAGAGAAAGGAAGAAAACAAGTTAAGCATTGCCAGCCATAATCTGATGGAATTCTGGATTATGAAACTTCTTCCTGTAAAACACTGCTAGCTTGTAGGAGGTAGGAGGCCTTTGAGGAGTCTTTCTCGAACTTCCTTGCCTTGACTTCTTCAAAAAGAGGATAGAATTGCTTGTGAAATCAACCTCTCTTATCATTTAAAATAGCTGGACTATGGGGTAAATTATCCCCTTAGCTTAATGGACATTGTGGGTTGCTGAAATTTCTCTCAAGAGCCAAAAGGCAGAATTCCTTATTCAAATCATGTATTTACCTGATAAGGTCAAAGCAGTAATGGCCATCTGTCACTAAGGCAATAGAATGTTCTGTTAACATTACTGTCTGTAAATGAGAAGATTGGAACAATTTCTTACCCTGTTCCTTTCAAGATAAGGCTGGTATGTATTTTGGACAATCTTACTGAAGCCCAGAATGTATCATGGACTGTATTGATTACTGGTACCTGGAATTTTTTTTATTCTGTGTTCTGATCTAATCAAGAAATACAATCTTATTTTTCTGAATTGTTTAAACCAGGGAGAACTAGTGAAACTTGCAAAATAAGTACCTGAAAAGCTAAAGCTGGTATGAGAAAGGGAAAAGAGAGAGGCCAATCTTTGGAAGAGATGGGGGAGAAAGATTAAGAGAAAGAAAATGAGAATCTTAGAAAACAGAGGAGAAAATCATGGAAAAAAAAAAAATTTGGATACAGAAAAGGAAACCAAAAAGTACATAAATATGGGAAAGTTTTGAGAAGAAAAATAGAGAATGGAAAGAAGGAAATAAACTTAGGAGAAGAGGCAAATTTGATAGAGATAGAAATATAGAAACATTGAATAGAAACATGACAGCAGATAAAGGCCAAATGGCCCATCTAACATAGTAACATAGTAGATGACGGTAGATAAAGACCCGAATGGTCCATTCAGTCTGCCCAACCTGATTCAATTTTAATTTTTTTAAATTTTTTTCTTCTTAGCTATTTCTGGGCAAGAATCCAAAGCTCTACCCGGTACTGTGCTTGGGTTCCAACTGCCGAAATCTCTGTTAAAACCTACCCCAGCCCATCTACACTCTCCCAGCCACTGAAGCCCTCCCCAGCCCATCCTCCACCAAACGGCCATATACAGACAACGACCGTGCAAGTCTACCCCATCTTCGTCTGCCCAGTACTGGCCTCAGTTCAATTTTTAATATTATTTTCTGATTCTAGATCCTCTGTGTTCATCCCACGTTTCTTTGAACTCAGTCACAGTTTTACTCTCCACCACCTCTCTAAGGAGCGCATTCCAGGCATCCACCACCCTCTACGTAAAATAGAATTTCCTAACATTGTCTTTGAATCTACTACCCCTCAACCTCAAATTATGTCCTCTGGTTTTACCATTTTCATTTCTCTGGAAAAGATTTTGTTCTACGTTAATACCCTTCAAGTATTTGAACGTCTGAATCATATCTCCCCTGTCTCTCCTTTCCTCTAGGGTATACATATTCAGGGCTTCCAGTCTCTCCTCATACATCTTCTGGCACAAGCTTCCTATCATTTTCGTTGCCCTCCTCTGGACTGCTTCAAGTCTTCTTACATCCTTTGCCAGATACGGTCTCCAAAACTGAACACAATACTCCAAGTGGGGCCTTACCAATGACCTGTACAGGGGCATCAACACCTTCTTCCTTCTACTGGCTACGCCTCTCTTTATACAGCCCAGCATCCTTCTGGCAGCAACCACTGCCTTGTCACACTGTTTTTTTGCCTTTAGATCTTCGGACACTATTACCCCAAGGTTCTTCTCCCCATCCGTGCATATCAGCTTCTCTCCTCCCAGCATATACGGTTCCTTACGATTATTAATCCCCAAATGCATTACTTTGCATTTCTTTGCATTGAATTTTAGATGCCAGGCATTAGACCATTCCTCTAACTTTTGCAGATCTTTTTCATATTTTCCACTCCCTCTTCGGTGTCTACTCTGTTACAAATCTTGGTATCATCTGCAAAAAGGCACACTTTTCCTTCTAACCCTTCAGCAATGTCACTCACAAACATATTGAACAGGATTGGCCCCAGCACCGAACCCTGAGGGACTCCACTACTCACCTTTCCTTCCTCCGAGCGACTTCCATTAACCACCACCCTCTGGCGTCTGCCCGACAGCCAGTTTCTAACCCAGTTCACCACTTTAGGTCCTAACTTCAGCCCTTCAAGTTAATTCAACAGCCTCCTATGAGGAACTGTATCAAAGGCTTTGCTGAAATCTAAGTAAATTACATCTAGCATATGGCCTCGATCCAGCTCTCTGGTCACCCAATCAAAAAATTCAATCAGGTTCGTTTGACACGATTTACCTTTTGTAAAGCCATGTTGCCTTGGATCCTGTAACCTATTAGATTCAAGGAAGTACACTATCCTTTCTTTCAGCAGCACTTCCATTATTATTCCAACAACTGAAGTGAGGCTCACCAGCCTGTAGTTTCCTGCTTCATCCCTGTGACCACTTTTATGAATAGGGACCACATCCGCTCTCCTCCAATCCCCAGGAATCACTCCCGTCTCCAGAGATTTGTTGAAAAAGTCTTTAATAGGACTCGCCAGAACCTCTCTGAGCTCCCTTAGTATCCTGGGATGGATCCAGTCTGGTCCCATCGCTTTGTCCACCTTCAGTTTTTCAAGTTGCTCATAAACACTCTCCTCTGTGAACGGTGCAGAATCTACTCCATTTTCTTGTGTAACTTTGCCAGACAATCTCGGTCCTTCTCCAGGATTTTCTTCTGTGAACACAGAACAGAAGTATTTGTTTAGCACATTTGCTTTTTCCTCATCACTCTCCATATATCAGTTCCCAGCATCTTTTAGTTTAGCAATTCCATTTTTCATCTTCCTCCTTTCACTAATATATGTAAAAAAGTTTTTGTCTCCCTTTTTTACGTTTTTAGCCATTTGTTCTGCCTGTGCTTTTGCCAGACGTATCTCTCTCTTAGCTTCTTTCAGTTTCACCCTGTAGTCCTTTCTGCACTCCTTCTTGTTATTTTTTTATATTTCACGAACGCCAACTTTTTCGCCTTTATTTTCTCCGCCACTAGTTTGGAGAACCATATCGGCTTCCTTTTTCTCTTGTTTTTATTGATTTTCTTCACATAAAGGTCTGTAGCTATTTTTATCGCTCCTTTCAGCTTAGACCACTGTCTTTCTACTTCTCTTATGTCCTCCAATCCTAACAGCTCTTTCTTCAGGTACTCTCCCATTGCATTAAAGTCCATACATTTGAAATCTAGGACTTTAAGTATTGTGCGGCCGCTCTCCACTTTAGCTGTTGCATCAAACCAAACCGTTTGATGATCGCTACTTCCCAGGTGAGCACCCACTCGAACATTAGAGATACTCTCTCCATTTGTGAGGACCAGATCCAATATCGCTTTTTCCCTTGTGGATTCCGTCACCATTTGTTTGAGCAGAGTCTTTTGAAAGGCATACAAAATCTCCCTACTTCTTTCCGATTCCGCATACGGAACATTCCAGTCCGCATCCGGCAGGTTGAAATCTCCCAACAGCAGAACCTCCTCTTTCCTTCCAAACTTTTAGATATCCACAATCAGATTCTTATCAATTTGCTGCGATTGAGTCGGAGATCTGTAGACTACACCCACATAGATAGAAGTTCCATCTTCTCTTTTTGGAGTGATCCATATCGCTTCTTCCTCTCACCAGGTCCCTTGCATTTCGGTCGCTTGGATATTGATCTTTACATAGAGAGTTACTCCTCCACCTTTTTGACCATCTCTGTCCTTCCTAAAAAGATTATATCCTGGTATGTTTGCATCCCATCCATGTGATTCACTGAGTATCCATCATCTCTTTCTATCTCTGAGAGATCCCATGTGCCTAATCCAGGTCCTCTTCAATTCAGACACAGTCTCTGTTTCCACCACCTCTTCCGGGAGAATGTTCCACGCATCTACCACCCTTTCCATAAAAAAGTATTTCCTTAGATTACTCCGGAACCTATCACCTCTTAACTTCATCCTATGCCCTCTAATTGCAGAGTTTCCATTCAAATGAAAGAGACTCGACTCATGTACATTTATATTACATAGGTATTTAAATGACTCTATCATATCTCCCCTCTCCTGCCTTTCCTTCAAAGCATACACCTTATCACGAAGACCACAAACCATTTTAGTAGCCTTCCTCTGGTATGACTCTATCCTTTTTATATTTTTTTGAAGATGCGGCCTTCAGAATTGTACACAATATTCTAAATGAAGTCTCACCAGAGTGTTATACAGAGGCATCAATACCTCATTTTTCCTACTGGCCATACCTCTCCCTATGCAACCTAGCATCCTTCTAGCTTTCACCATCACCTTTTCAACCTGTTTGGCCAACTTAAAATCATCACATGCAATCACACCCAAGACCCACTCTTCCGTTGTGCACATAAGGTCTTCACCCTCTAATCTGTACCATTCCTTCTTGTTTTTGCAGCCCAAATGAATGACCTTGCATTTCTTAGCTTTAAATTTTAGCTGCCAAATTTCAGACCATTCTTCAAGCTTCACCAGGTCTTTCTTCATGTTATTCACACCATCCGGCGAATCTACTGTATTGCAGATTTTGGTTTCATCCACAAAGAGGCAAATGTTACTCGACAACCTTCAGCAATATTATTTATAAAAATGTTAAGAACAGGCCCAAGAACAGAACCTTGAGGCACACCACTGGTAACATCCCTTTCCTCCGCACGATCTCCATTGATCACTACCTTCTGTCGCCTCAACCAGTTCCTAATCTAGCCCATCACTTTGGGACCCATCCCAAGGGCACTCACTTTATTTATGTCAGTGTGGAACACTGTCAAAGGCTTTGCTAAAATCTAAATACACCACATCTAGCGCACATCCTCTATTCAATTCTCTGGTCACCCAGTCAAAGAAATTGATCAGATTTGTCTGACAAGACCTACCTCTACTACCTCTATCTACCTTTACTAGAGTAAATCCATGTTGCCTCCAGTCCTGTAATCTACCGGATTCCAGAAACTTGACCATTCTCTATTTCCATTAATTTGCTTACCACAGAAGTCAGACTTACCGGCCTGTAATTCCCTACTTCTTCTTTACTTCCACTTTTGTGGAGAGGGATCACATGTGCCCTTCTCCAGTCCTCCAGTACCACTCCCGACTCTAGAGACTCATTGAAAAGATCAGTCAGTGGAGCTACCAGAACTTCCCTAAGTTCTAAAGATCTAAAGGCGAAAAAACAGTGTGACAAGGTGGTGGCTGCTGCCAGAAGGATGCTGGGCGTAGCCAGTAGAAGGAAGAAGGTGTTAATGCCCCTGTACAGGTCTTTGGTGAGGCCCCACTTGGAGTATTGTGTTCAGTTTTGGAGACCGTATCTGGCAAAGGACGTAAGAAGACTTGAAGCGGTCCAGAGGAGGGCGACAAAATTGATAGGAGGCTTGCACCAGAAGACATATGAGGAGAGACTGGAAGCCCTGAATATGTATACCCTAGAGGAAAGGAAGGACAGGGGAGATATGATTCAGATGTTCAAATACTTGAAGGGTATTAACATAGAACAAAATCTTTTCCAGAGAAAGGAAAATGGTAAAACTAGAAGACATAATTTGAGGTTGAGGGGTGGTAGATTCAAAGGCAATGTTAGGAAATTCTACTTTACAGAGAGGGTGATGGATGCCTGGAATGTGCTCCCGAGAGAGGTGGTGGAGAGGAAAACAGTGACTGAGTTCAAAGAAGTATGGGATAAACACAGAGGATCTAGAATCATAAAATAATATTAAAATATTGAACTAAGGCCAGTACTGGGCAGACTTGCATGGTCTGTATATGGCCGTTTGGGGAAGGATGGGCTGGAGAGGGCTTCAATGGCTGGGAGGGTGTAGATGGGCTGGAGTAGGTTTTGACGGAGATTTTGGCAGTTGGAACCCAAGCACAGTACCGGGTAGCACTTTGGATTCTTGTCCAAAAATAGCTAAGAAGAAAAAATTTAAATTGAATCAGGTTGGGCAGACTGGATGGACCATTAGGGTCTTTATCTGCCGTCATCTACTATGTTACTATGTAAGTTCCTTCAGCACCTTTGAATGAGATCCACATTAGATAAACTGATACATTTACATAATATGATGAAACCCTATCTACAGTAGCAGGCAAAGACAGCTACTGTAGATCAAGCTTGCTGGACTTTATATATGTATGCTGAAGTTAAAAAAATTGGGCCTCTCTTTGAAAAAAAAAAAATCTGAACGTGGAGGCCAAACTGGTAGTATGCTTGAAGACGCTCACTTTGATGTATTTCTAGCAAAGTTTACAAATTGGCATTACATTAGTGATAGATTCCAATAACTAGCATGCACCCTATTCTATAAAACATGTGCCTAATTTCTCTCATGGTCAAATGAAAAGGAGGCGTTCATGTGGCAGGGATGTAGGCATGTCAGGAGAGCTCTAAAAGTCTTGCATGAACTTTACAGAATGGTTATATTTCGTACATGCCAAACTGCTGCAATATAGATGTCAGCCATGGACATGGTGCAAAGTTTGACGTGTAACTTCAGACTTGTGCTTGTTTTCTGCAACATTTGGCACTCAACTCTGCCATTGTAGAATACTAGCATAATGATCAGTATTTTGGCACCTAACTTTTAGAAACCATTAGTGCACAGCCAGTTAAGGGGCTTTTCGGTAATTTAGCAGTTACCTTTTGGTAAACCATATGTTTAAGTGCTTTTTTTCTCAGGGGGCAAATCATGGGAGGAGAGTGGACGTGAAAGGTATTTGGTAGGCAATGCGCTGTACTAACCATGTACTGACTAACACAAAGTTAACATGCTGTGAGTTCCCGTAGTCTCTCGAGACTATGACGGGAACTCCCTACAGCCATTTCCTCATGGCGATCTGCACGGGGCAGGAGCGTAGGAAGATCGCTCCTGCCCCGAAAGCCTGCTAGACCACCAGGTAAGGCCAGGAAAGCGGCAGGGAGGTAAAAAATATGTTTTTTTTATTTTCCCCCTTCCCAGAAAAAAATTGCGATTATGTGAAATCGCGAGTGCAGAAACCGCGAATGGGGAGGGGGAAGTGTAAAGAAAAATAGCCGATACGATGAAATGGGGGGAATAAGAAATTTAAAAAATATGGTAGTGATAGGAGGCATCACAAAAGTGGGACTCAGTGAGACTCAGCAGTTAAGAGGAGAAAAATGTAGGAACTGATAAGGAAAAAATTAGTAACATATTTCTATTCTGTGTTCACAGATAAAGAGTCAGGAGGTGGACTGAAGAAGATAGATAGAAATAGGAATGAAAGTGTGGTAGATCTTGAACAATTTCCAGAGGAGTGTGGTCATGAGAAGCTAGCTAAAGATGAACAAAATGATGAGGAGACGAAGAGAGAATTTCCTTAGCTCTAACCTCAGGCATTAGGAATATCTTTCTTACTTAAATACCTGATGAGATGTTTGATTAGATTTCAAGGGAGATAGTATGTTATTCACTGAACCTAGCTATTTGGAGCTATTGATCCTGCAACAAGAAATGAGTCAGCGGGCTTAAGATGTCCTGTGACATTGGTAGCTGGGTATATAGTGGGGCTTTCTAAGGCTATTGACTGCTTATGGAGTAGATTAATCCACTAATTTTACTTGTATATTTGTTTTCTTTCCAATACTCATTCTTTCAGTTTACCTTTCATTAATCATGGTATAGGTATGTATTATATTCATCTTTATTTGCCTGTACAGTATAATCTCATTATAATGGACTCGCTTATAATAGAACCTCGTCTATAGCGGACGAGGTCCGCTGGTCCCGGCTGTGCACCTTTATAAACATGCATAAAATCATCGCATATAGCAGACTCGCATATAACGGACTTTCAGATATAATGGATAACCAATTTGATCCCCAGAGCCGCTTTTAGCTGTAGTTTTGTTCGACTATAAATGACATACAGGCTCCGCCCATAAGGCGCATGGCGTGCTAGTGATATAGCATCAAAATACAGCCCAGAAGAAAATGACAGATTATTTTTCTTTCCAGGACAGTGTGACATAATGCTTTAGAACATCTTGTAGTGTTCTGGTTTTGCAATAATTTCGTGCCATACCAATGTTTTCCTGAGTTTTATTATTGATGTTGCTGACATGCTTGTGCAATGAGTGCTGTTCATTGATTGTACAGTACTCCCCCGATATTCGTGAGGGTTCCATTCCAGGAACCCCCGCAAATCTTGAAAAACCGTGAATACTGTTTTTCAAGGGGGAGACTGAAGAGGGCAGCGGGAGAGCAGCCGGAGCGCCGCGAGTGCATGAAATCACTTGTGGTATGCTCCGACCGCCTCTTCCTGCACTAAGTGTACGGGCCTATAGTTTTATGGTACAAAGCAGAGGAGGTGGCAATCTAACTTCCCAGATCATCAACTACATGTCTAAGGCTTGAATTATAACATAATACTATTGGACAACAGGGTTTGATAACTCATTCTAGACAGTGTCATCAGACTAGTGCTTTTCATTCTCTGCCCTCTCCCCTACCCCTGAATGTGACATTTCTCCTTCCCTCCTTTTGCTCTCCCCATCCATTCAACTCTCCCTCTCTCTCTCCATGAGTCCAACATTTTCTGCCTCCTGCATGCTTTTTCTCTCTCTCTCGCCCCTTCCCTCGAGTGTGACATCCCTCATTCCCACCCCAGTCCATTTCTCCCCAACTCAACTCACCTCACATGTTCTCTCCACATGAACCATTTCTCCCTTCCAACCACTCCATGTCCATTTCTCCCTTTCTCATCACTCACCCCTCCTGCAACAATTTTCATTCCTTCCCTCCCCCCAACCCTACTCACTACTAATATGCTCTCTTCCCATGCACCATCTTACCCTCCCCTCCAGCATGCAGCACCTTTCCCTTCCCCTTTTCCCTTGTCTATCAGCACCTCTCCCTTCCCCATGTCCAGCAGTACCTCTTATCCCTCCTCCCCTGTCTAGCAGCACCTCTCCCTTCCCTATGTCCAGCAGTACATCTTCTCCCTTCCCCTTCCCTCCTTCCCTGTCGAGCAGCACCTCTCCCTCACCTTTCCTTCTTCTCCTGTTCAGCAGCACCTCTCCCTCCACCTTCCCATTGCCCAGCAGTACCTCTCCTCCCCTTAGTAGCAGCTTACTGTACTTTTAACTTCCCCTCACAGCTACTGCTAGCATTAGTTTAGCAATTCCATCAGGCAGCCTCGGGGCCTTTGCTAGGCTGGTCTGCCTCTTATGATGCAACTTCCTCTTTTGTTGGAGGTGGGCTGGCCTAGGCTGACTGATGGAAGTGCCAGCTAAACTAACACTAGCAGCAGCTGTGTGGGGAAGTTAAAAGCACATGGTAAGCTGCCACTGCTAGTGCACGGGGGGTGGGAAAGGGGCTTGGGAGAGAAGATGAGAAAGATGGGAAATATGCAATGGCAGAAGGAGGGTGGAAGACATACAGCGCTGGTGCCTTTACCCCCTGACAATGGTACACATACCCCCTAGGGTACGCTTACTGCATGTTGAGAAACTCTGCTTTATATTATTGTTATATCACATACATGTTAAAATATCCATGCCATGTCCACCCTTCATTTTTAATGCTCTATTCATGAAGTATATTAAATATTTATTTAAAAAATTTATAAACCTCAGTATCCTACAATTTTAGGCAGTGTACAGTATCAAAACATACATAAAATAAAACATACAAAAATCAAACAAAATCTACATTAAGTCATATCAATATATCTAACGGCCTGAGGTACATCTTTCAGAAATCCATAGTTTGTCACACCTAAATGCTATAAGCTTGTGCAAAAAAAGGTGCTTCCAACAATTTTCTAAACTGTAGTATACAGTAGATCTCACACTCCTCAAGCCATATGGAAGAGCATTCCATAGCTAGGCTCGCTCTACCTGAACTGTTGACTGATAAGTTTCAAGTCAAACCGATTTGAAGGCTGGCGCATCCAGTAATAGTTTATCAGAAGACCTCAATGCACTAGTCTAATGCTTACATAGAGTCCTAATAAAGATTAATAGAGCAGTGTCCTAATTTACTTGAACTTATAATGGTGAGCATTGATGAATATCAAGCGCTAACAATTACTAAAGAATTAAATTTAAATAAGAAACACAATAAAGGGAAGACGAGCAGGAGAAGCAGAGAGCAGAGGAAGGAGAGAGGCAGCTAGTAGAGAGGAAGAAAGCAGGCGAAGGAGAGAGGCAGAAGAGGGGGAGTAAGCACAGAGAGAAGCGGAGGACAGAGAGAGAGATAGGGGAGGCAGCGAGAGTTAGTTCCGCCCACCCCCCAACGTCATCCACCGTGCCCCGACTCAAAAGGGGAGGAGCCAATGGCAATCTACAGGCTTGGGCAGACGAGCAGGAGAAGCAGAGAGCAGAGGAAGGAGAGCGGCAGCTAGCAGAGGAAGAAAGCAGGTGAAGGAGAGAGGCAGAAGAGGGAGAGTAAGCACAGAGAGAAGCTGAGGACAGAGAGAGAGCTAGGGGAGGCGGCGAGAGTTAGTTCTGCCCCCCCCCCCATCATCCACCGGGCTCTGACTCAAAAGGGGAGGAGCCAATGGCACGAAGGGCCTTGAGAAGGGACGAGCCACCGCTAAAATAGAAGAAGGAGACCACAGCAGGCGCAGAGAACACATAACCAGGCAGGCACAGAGGACACACAACCAGGCAGGCTCATATGCTGGAAACGAAGACAGGAAACTGACAGGACTGACGGTCAGTCTAGAAGAGGTATGCAGGCAGATAGACAGGCTTAAAAGCGATAAATCCCCAGGACCGGATGGCATCCATCCGAGGATCATCAAGGAACTGAAAAGGACTATAGCTGAACTGTTTCAACTAGTAGCCAACCAGTCAATCAAATCGGGAAAGATTCCGGAGGACTGGAAGGTGGCGAATGTTAGCCAGAGCTCAACAACGCAACAACAACAGCAACAGCAACGCAAGGATATATACCCATTTCAGATTGCATTAAATCAAGATTCAACCCTTCTATGCTTCTATGCCACCTAGGGGCTCATTCTGGAAATTTTATTTATTTATTTAAAACTTTTTTATACCATTTACAAAAAAGCTAACACCCTCCTTTACTAATGCATAGTGTGGGTTTTAGCACCAGTAGTAGCGGTAACAGCTCTGACACATGCTAAAACCCGTGCTATGTGTCAGTAAAGGAGGGGTAAATGAACTCAAACTAAAACATACATAAAATAAAAACAAAAACAAACCATGTCATAAAATCTACATAATTAAACAATTTCTTCTCTTCATATGTCAACTAATAAATCACAAGATTACGCCACACTTAATTAGTTTAATTGGTTTTAATCAGTGCGATAATTGACCGTGTTGTTTAAAGCCAATTAAAACCTCATTTAAAAAAAATGTAGGAACCCCCAGGTGCCTACAAAAAAGGCACCAGAATCATCTCTGCAAAGGCACCTAGCAGCGCCTATGGTCAAAGTGGTTTTGAGCAGAAATGACCTTAGGTGCAGCTAGGAGCCTCTGTAGATGTGATTCATGTCACACATAGGCACCCGTACTGTAGGCTATGGGCTCCTTTTACAAAGGAGCCCATAGCCTACATAGGCCAGCGCGGGGGTTAGCGCATGATGAAAAGTCACGCGTGTTAACCCTGCTAGCGTGGCTTAATAAAAGGAGCCTTATGTTTTTGAAGGCCTACATTAACAGTACCTATGTTTAATGGTAGCTGTGATTCTGGTAATGGCGTCTACGTGTGATTGACACGCGGATGACACTGTTTTTTGTAGGTGCTCTTTCCACAATCTGGCCCTTAATGGTTATATCACTTGATCTCTGTTTTATGTATATAAATTCTTCAGTGTTGCTTGTGGGGGGAGGGGAGCCATCTGCTTAAGGAAAGCTGGGCTGTGCACACATGATGTGATCTGAAAGCAAACTATGGCTTAGTTTGGAATTTTTGACACATTTTGTATTACCATTTGAAACACCATAATACAATGGTTCAGTTCTTTGATTAAAAAAAAAAAATCAGATATTTTGTCTTTTCTCTTGTATTTCTGAATGGATTGAATTTGCTTTCTATCCCTGTTTATAACATGGATGATTAATGATGTTGTTTAGACATGTCTGTGTTATATGTGATAATGGTAGGGAAACAAGATTTTATGCATGTGATATGGAAACCCTCGCGATACAACCAAAATTTTTGTATGTTTGGCTATGGCTGTGGCTTCTTCATTTGCCCATTAATTCTCTTATTTGTTATAACAAATAAGAGAATTAATGGGCAAATGAAGAAGCCACAGCCATAGCCAAACATACAAAAATTTTGGTTGTATCACGAGAGTATCAGCGAACAACGATTGGCATGTCTGAAGCCCTAAAGAAATGATATATACATTGGTCAGCTAGATAGATTCCTTTGGTTTTGGACTAATGTGAAGGAGGTGACTTAATATTTACTTGTACAGTGTGATATGGAAACTGCATAGTTGTTTGCGGTATATAAATTTTTTCATAAATTAAAAAAAATAAATTTTGCTTCTTTGTTGCCAGGAGGCAGTGCTTGGTAAATGAATCTAGGATGTAGCAATACACAAACAGACAGAAAGAACCTGCCTAAAGCAATCAAAAAAGTTCACTTTTTAGACTAACAATTCCCACTAAAGGAAAAAGGTTTACAGTAATACTGCATTTCCATTCTAGGAGGGAGCTGAAAAGAAATACAGAAGGTTGGACAGAATACAGGCAGTCCCCAAGTTACGGACACCCGACTTAAGTATAACTCATACTTAAGAACAAGGTTGCAGCTTCATTTGATTTCATTGAGCAGCATTTCCAGTGGCATAGACTCCTACGCTTCTCCTGCAGCAGATTCAGGAATGATTCATGGCCACATTAAGAACTGTGTGTGGTTGTGCATGCTGTACCTTAGAGGGAACACTGGTAGGGTCAGTTGGGAGCAGAGGTAAGCAGCAAGAATCTTAAAATCTACCAAGTTCTGAGTTACATACAAACCGAGTTAAGAACAGCTTTAAAAATATAACTCATTTTCAACCTGGGGACTGCCTGTCTTAATTTTTAAACAGTTCACCTGCCAATGAACATGAAAGAATACAATTTTGGCACAGATACAGTGTGATTCTGTTTTGGCACATGGACTGCAGTGTTGTATCGTTACGTACCCATGAAATTTCTTTGCCCACCACTCTCCCGCACTGAAAAATAAACTTGAGATGCATTATTATGGTTATGGCACTAGGCTGGATAGAAGGTTCTCTTGATACTTTGTTTTTTTATTTGAATACCAGAGTAGAAGGAAGGAATTCACATTTATGGCTCTTGATGACACATGACCTCAAGAGTCTCTGGGATGAATTCAGATTTCTTGTAGTATTTTGTTGATTTAGGCCTCTGACAACAGAAGTATGATAACCCATCTGGGCTTAGTGAACCCGCCCTGTTTAAAATGGAGAGGGCTGCATTTATTAATATGCATGTGAATCCATGTTAAAGTCAAATAAATTTCAATTTAATAAAGCTTAGCATACATTCAAGATCCGAGGTTTTAATGTTGAAACAGATTGCCACATTTTTTGAAGGCTGAACATGGGAGGCTGCACATGGGAGGAGCACAATCTTCAAATTTGCCCACTTAAAATAACGAACACAACTTTGCATACATCATTTTAACTGAGATTTATTTATTCAATTTTCTATACCGTTCTCCCATGGGAGCTCAGAACGGTTTTACATGCATTTATTCAGGTACTCAAGCATTTTTCCCTGTCTGTCCCGGTGGGCTCACAATCTATCTAATGTACCTGGGGCAATGGGGGGATTAAGTGACTTGCCCAGTGTCACAAGGAGCAGCATGGGATTGAACCCACAACCTCAGGGTGCTGAGGCTGTAGCTTTAACCACTGCGCCACACTCTCCCAGACCAAAGTTAGGGCTCAGAAGGTAACAATGCCTGTTTTTTTTATTTGAAAAGCTATCTGAAGAAAATGTAGGTGCACATTTCTGTGGACAATATTTCCTTAGGTAAGGAAAAAAATAAGGCAACCAGTCTACTAGATCCAACGTGGAAAGAAGACAAGAAGCAGACCATCTGATGAAAAATTGTTTTAATTGCTGTGTAGGAAGCAACGCTATATTGCAGCCCAGCGACAATGACTCTCCAGGGTACAGGAACAGCAGTTGTATGCCCCTCATGCAGCCTGCTACTATTATGTCAATAGTGCTACCAGGCTTATGCAGCGCTTTGCAGACAATCCCTTATGAAAAGAGCTTATAATTTAAACAGGATGCCTTGGTGGGGGATGCAGTTAGAGGAGATGGTTAATCTGCTGGCTAGTGTGGTGAGCAGTGGGCGGAGGGGAGCAGGGTTATGGACTTAAGGCTATATCAAAAAGGTGGATTTTCAGTCTGCTTTTAAACAAGGGAAGGGGCGTGACAGATGGATCCACACTGGCAAACCACCCCACTTCAGAGTGTCCAGTGCAGGAAAGAGCGCTAAAGGGTCTCCAAAACCCGCTTGATTAAACACTGAATGTGTAATTTCAAAGCCTCATAGGTGATGATATCAATCCTTGGCCCTTATTGTCACCTCCTCCTTGTTGTTCCCTAGATATGTAAACCATTTTAAATGAAACACTACAACAGAAAGAATTTACACTTATCTTTTAATGTGCAGAATCACTAGCCTTCCCCGACGGGACTCGTTTCGCCATATAATCCTAGCCCCAAAAGAGGAAGGATGCTCGAGTGGAGCTCCTTTAGAACCCTTGAGAAAGCCTTTATATGGTGAAACGGGTCCCGTTGGGGCATGGCGAGCCAGGATTGGTATTGACATCCCTAGCGGCGAACAGAAGGAGGAGTAGGAAAGTGTGCCAAAGCAAAGGAGAATAATGACAGCAATGATGAATATGGGAGGTGCTCAAAGAGAAAGGAGATGGATGAATGGAAGGGAGAAAATAAGCTTGAGAGCAGAGAATAAGGTGGATGACAAGATGGTTGGTGAAGGGATAGGAAAAGAGGAAGGATAGTGAGGACTTGTGGTGTGAAGAGGAGAGGGAGTGAGTATGAAATGAAAAGCAGAAAATGAATTGGAGCCATAAAGAGAGGAATAGAGAAACTAAATAGAAATATATAAGAAGTGAGGTAGTGAGAATAGGGAGGTGCCCTCGGGAAACGCATGAAGGAGTGCACTATGGAGTACATGCTCCTTGTTGACAGTCCATTATGTGATGTGTTGTGCGCCGGCAGCTCATGCCACCCAGAGAGGGCTTAGATTAAATAGGTAGTAGGGCTAGTGAGGTCACCTGAATGCTTGTTTGGGAGGGGCTTCAGCCTGCCAGCCAGAGGCAGCATGGGAAGGGCTACAGGCAGGCAGCATGAGATATGGGGGTTGGAGAGGTAAGTTTGAAGTCACCCCTGAAAGAAAGCAAAGGAAAGCATTTACGGTATTTTAGAGTGCAGTGAAATGCAGCCACGTCGGGCACCACTTCCTTGGAGCATTGATTAAAACAAATTTTCTTCATATGGTCTGCTTCTTATCTTCTTTCCAATATTTCCTTATGTAATTTGCAAAGGATGCAAAGTCATTAGATAAAAGCCTCATGGAGTTTGCACCTATCCACATAACTGTGAAAATTGTCCCAATACTGCAAAAAGAATCATCTTGAGAGACTGTTTGTCTATCTAGCAGTCAATGTTAAGGTTTATCAATACACACTGGAGCTCTTATGAAGCAAAACATTTGGCTAAAATTAATCAGGTAATAAAAAAGATAACCAGATAGCAAACAGTGGTGAAACTGTAAGTGTGTCCCAAGCACACCTCTTGGCCTTCCTCCTTTCAACTAGTTGACGTCTGTCTGGGTTCTGAGTTGCTTGGCCAAGAGGCCACCAGTCTCTGTGCTTGGGCTCTGAAAAGTAATGTTTTTGTCCAGATGTACGGTAACTCGACAAATTGTTTGAATACTAGCCCAATTAATACCACATAGAATGTCAGCACTCAACAATTTAATAGCTAATTGTGGGGTATTCCATTCAGGTGGGAAAAATAAGATGTACTGATAGTACTCCTTGGTTTACAATAGATGACTGTGACTGTAATTTCTGGTGTCAAGAGAGTAGACGGGAGAAGAAACAGGATAAGAATTAATGCTGGAGGAAGGATAAACCATGACATGGTCACTTCAGAAGTGTAATACTCTCCGCTGTGATAATGCCACAGGTTGAGGCTCCTGGATGCAGTTGGCCATTTGACCATCTAGGAAGGTTGTGACATTATTACATAGGGTAATAAGACTATTATTAACATACACAAACACACACGGGTACATAGCAAAAATCATCATATGGGAATAATCTATTTCTGTTATTATATACATTTATCATGAGCATTAAGTTAGTTTGTATAAGTACTCATATATTAGCTCCTAGCTGTGAAACTTTATTCCCATAGCAATTTTATAATGGAAAACACAGCGTGGTCATACTTTTCCTTAGAGAATTTGTAAGAAGCACACATGCTTTTTGTATCAGCATGGGAAATTTGAAAATTGATTCCTAATTATACAGTTGACAGCAGAAAAAGACAGCTTGACCAATCCAGTCTGCCAAGTTTTCCTGTCTACACTGTCTGTGAATGAATATGCCCCAACTGCAATTCATAGAGCACTTCTGCCTGCAGGGTATCCATCCCAGATAACTCTGGCAGCCAGCCAAGACATGAATCTGTGCCTGGTACTAAAAATTCAGGTCAACTTCAGCCAGGAGCAGTTAGCACTAATAGAAAAAATCACTGACCATTGTGAGATAAATATGAGGCCCCTGGTTTTTGGAAAGGCATGAATCCAGATCTCATCACAACACTATGCAGAAGAATTGGAATTCTCGCAAAATCTAATCTTGTCAAGATGATTTTATTGTTGGCAGAACATTGCCCTAAATAACTAATGCAATCAACAGAACGGTACTAAACACAATGGCAACAAAGAACAGAGGAGTGTTTTTACAAAGCTGCATTAAGCACTAATGTGCACTTGACAAAGCAAAAAAAGAAAAAAGCCTAACTATGCACTTGGCACATTTACATGAGCCAAGTGCATAGAGATTATTCTTTTGTATTTTGGGGGGAGCGGATATACCAGGAGTGGAAAGTGGGCTTGGATGCTCTAATCAGCTAGCATACGCACCATCTCACTAGCTAGCTAGCAGGTCCATAACATGGGAGACCTTAATGCCGCCCAAGTACAAGGCAGTAACTGGTAGATTCTATAAATGACGCATAATGATAGACACCTAGATCAGTACACCTAACCAATCTAGGCGTCTAAACTTAATTAATTAAAAGGCTTAATCGGCATTGATAATTAACAATTAGCACCTTGCAATTGATGTAAATTTCGTTTAATTGGATGGTAGGCGCCTAATGTGGGGCTAGATTCACTAAGCAAACTGATCGTGTACCGATCGGTTTGCGACCCCTTAGTGACCAGATTTCCCTCCAGCCCAATTCACAAAACTTTCCAGCGATCCGTGCATGCAAAGTATGCAGGGTTGCAATTCACTAAACAGAAAAAGGAAGACCGATTGGGCTGAGGACCAGTCGCTTCACTTCTTACTGGCTCTCCTGCCCTTTAAAACCACGGGCTAGCAATGCGCTTTTGCAGAATATTCTGTAATTGCCAGCCTGTGGTTTTAACGCCCCCCTCCACGCCCATGCAATCCCCCCTCCACGCCGAAGAACAAAAGGCAGGAGGGATGCTAACTCCCTCCTGCCATCTGAAAGCCGTCCTGGCTGAGCCGGATTGGGCCTGGCCCACCTCCCTACTTGTACCTTGTAAAATTGTTGGGAGCAGGAGAGGTGCTCAGCCGCTCCTGCTCCAGGCATCCTCCGAGGCCGGCTGGCCGGGCCCGACCCTCCCCCTCCCTGTACCAAATCATTGGGAGCAGGAGGGGTGTTCAGCCCCTCCTGATCCAGGCCTCCTCCGAGGCCAGTCTGCTGGGCACGGCCCACCCCCGCTTAAAATTATGGCAGGAGGGTTCCCACTCCCTCTTTCCATCAGTCCCACCCACCGAAAAACTAACAGCAGGAGGAATGTCAACTTCATCCTACCACCCCTCCCCCAGACGCTCCCTCCCCGTTCCCGGCCCCCTCCCCGTACCTTTCATGGAGCAGGAGGGGTGCTCAACTCCTCCTGCTCCAATATCTCCCACGACGAGTCTGAGGCCTTAGGCCCTGCCCCGGCCCCTTGGAAGGGTCCTGGGGCGCCTCAGCCAATCAGGGACTTCCTTAGGGAGGAGTCTAAGGAAATCCCTGATTGGTTATTTGGTCACTTTGGATAACTTTCCTACACTTAGACCTGTTTTTAGATCGCCTAAGTCACAACGCATAGGTTCCGTCTAGGCAGTCTTGTTAAACCTTTCATTATCACTATTGGACGACTAAGTCTAGGTTAGCCCACCTCCCGCCCTAACCACTCCTTGAAAAGTGCCCCTTTTTATTCTGAGCGCACAGAAGCAGTGAAAAGGCCTAAGTTGCTTTTAGATACGTCTGAAACCCATTTCAATTATCGGCTCCTGGATGACCTGTCTTTTAGGTCGTCCAAGTACCGATTTAGGCAGATTTTTAGCAGTATTTCTGTTTCGATTATGAAACTCATAACTTTTTCTGAGTATTAGCATGTTCAGTTTTAGCATGGTAATTAAAAAAAAAAAATCACAGATTTATACTGCACTTGTAATTGACTTCAGGACAATTGTATAAAAAAATAAAAGCCTAAAAGCCTGCACTACTTGCACATCATTGGTGCTAATAATCAGCAGTGATGCATGTATATACAGTAGAACAGGTGCTATTCTATAAGGTAGCACTAAGTAATATAGCATGCAACTACAAGGGGGGGGGGTGTACATGTTATCAGTGCATGATCACATCATGGACGTGTCTCCAAACAGCATGCATGACTTATAGAATGTTTAATGTTGCAATATTTATGTACAGTATCTCCATATATGAGTATATTGTCAGATGAGTTTAAATAAAAAAACCTCTGAAAAGCTGAATCAATAGTAGGGCATAACAAACTCATGCACACAGAGACAGGTTCTATATAGGATGCTTATATTAGGCACTGCTAGGCACCCTAATCAAGGATGTCTAGTGATGCCTAACTTCAGAATCCGCATACAAATTTTTTTTTTTTTATTGGATTGGTATGATAATTGACTGTGCCAAGTTTTCATCTAATCAAAAAGAAAATCAATTAAGACTTTGGCACCAAATCTTTAGGGCACTAAGCGACGTCTAAGTTGAGGCACTTTCCGATGCCTAATGAAACCTATCTGAAATATAGAGGGCGAAGAATAGGCAGGGTCGACTCAGGGGTCAATAGGCATTGGTAAATTAGGCCAAGGAAAACCTGACCTAATATATTGGCGCCTACCTCCAGGACACCTAGCGACACCTAAGCATGCCTAGGCACCACTAGGTGGGATTCTATAAGAGGTGCCTAGTGGTTGATTGACAACTGTGCTGAGTGGAGCTGTTTGTAGAATCCAGACCAGAGTGTTCAGCATTATCTAATATTAAATACAGGGACAATACATACCATAGCTACACACATGATTGTAAAACAAGGGCCTAGAGTACAGGTAGTATTTTTCTCCTTTAAATATATAGAGGGGCATAATCAAAAACAAGTCTAAGTCCCCTTTTGGCCTAAGGCCTTAAACGTTGAAAGTAGAAGAAGGGAAAATGTCCATTATAAAAAAAAACGTCCAAATGGAGGTTTTTTTTATAATGGCCTGCCTATACGTTCAGCTGTTTAAACGCTCAGACCACCACTACGTCTAAACTTACACCATATAATCAACCTAAAAAAAGCCTAAGTCCCAAACGCCCAAAACAAGGGGCTTTTAGGCGAAAGAGGAGCCAATCCTTTGCCTAAAAGCTGGATTCTGTAACCGGTGTCTGTCAAAACAACTCCGGTTACAGAATCCCCCCCCCCACCCAACAACGATCCGGGCAGGAGTGAGCCCAAACCCTCCTGCCCCACGGCACCCCCCCGAACCCCCTGACACTATCGGGGCAGGAGGGGAGCCCAAGCCCTCCTGTCCAGATGAACCCTGAACCTCTGACACTATCCGGGCAGGAAGGAGCCCAAGCCCTCCTGCCCTGCGGTACCCCTGAACCCCCCGACACGATCGGGCAGGAGCGAGCCCAAGCCCTCCTGTCCCTGACGCAAGGGCACCCCCAATCGCCCCCCTGCTGACCCGTGACACCCTGCCAACACTACAACCCCCCTCCCCGTACCTTCAAAATCGTTGGTTGGACGGCGGGTTCCAAGCCCATCCATCTGACAGGCCAGCCATCGTTGAATGGCTGGCCTTAGGGCCTGATTGGCCCAGGCGGCTCAAATCCCGCCCAGATGTGGGGCCTGAGATGCCTGGGCCAACCGGAATAGGCCCCTCCTGTGGGCGGGGCCTTAAGCATATGGCAGGTTGCTGGGGCCGCTGAGCTGCAGCGATCAGCTCAGCGGCCCCTTTTTCAGCACTTATACCTGTTTTGACTTGGTCTAAGTTAAAATGTATAAGTGCCGACTAGGCAATCTGCCTAAAGTTTTGGTTATACCTGCTGTACGCCTAGGTCTAGGTCGGCCCACCTCCTGCCCACCCTTTCCTCTCCTCTAAAAACGCTTCTTTTGGCTCTATGCGTTTAGAGGCAGGGGAAAGGCCTTAGCTGGTTTTAGATACATCTAAAACCAGCTTTGATTATGGGTACTTGGACGATCAGGCTTTTTGATCGTCCAAGTACCCATTTAGGCCACTTTTTAGATGTTTTTTGTTGTTTTTTTTTATTATGAGCCCCATAGTATCTATCCATATGATAATGGTTTAAGCAGGCTATGAGTCCCAAGAGTCAGCATGGCACAGTTCTCTCTCTACCAACTACACCAACTATACCAACACCTGTAATTAGTAAAGTCTGCTTTGTTTGACAAATTTATCACATAATTAGGTCTTTTTAAAACTGTAATTATTTTACTAACTTTTAATCTTGGTTTGTTTGTTTTTTTAAATCTTATGACATGTATACTTCGTTGATTGTTCAGTTTCTTATGGTGTAAACCGCCTAGAACTTTTGGGTAATGGCAGTATAGCAGAATAAATTTATTATTATTATTATTACCTTTGACAGATGACTATCTAAACCTAGTCAGAGGATAGCAGGAAATAGCCAACATCTACCAAAGTTGTGCACATCTCTCTTCTGCTCTAGATCTTTTCAAGATCCCGAGGGAGCTTAAAGCCCTCGCAACGCAACAAGGTTCCATGCCGCCTGGAGAAGCCAGCCTGATGTGCTGCAGCACCTATATAGAAAATACCTTACTCCATCCCACAAACAACCTCTCCTATCTCGATAGATGACCAAGCTCCCTACAAACCGGGAAAGTGGCACCCATATCAGAACCTGGAATATCAAGACTACAACACCAGATATAGACAATCTTCTCTCCAATCCATATGCCATAATCATACGCCTATACAAACGCAAACAAAGGCACCTGTGTCATGAACCCTATTGAAATAATGTAATCCCTCGATATAACCAGACTCTTACATATTGTAAATCACATTGAACTTCTTCTGAGGCATATTAGCGATTCATAAATATTAATGTAATGTAATATGCAGCACCACTGTTGCATTGTAACATAGTAAATGACGGCATATAAAGACCTGAATGGTCCATCCAGTCTGCCCATTAGTTATACCCATTAAAAATACATGATTAAATTAACTTGTCTCTTCTTTGATATTTCTGGGTCATAGACTGTAAAGTCCACCTGGTATTGTCCTAGATTCCAAATGCTGAAGTTGCCGTCCAAGCTCCATCCAGCCTATCCTGTTTGCAGGATATCTACTATAATTGCATACTTGGCCAAGGGATAAGGGTTTTTTTTTTTCAAGTCAAAAGCTTTTTAGTGTAACCTCAGGCCAAACTGATTCAGCCTTGAGCACATCTCCCTCCCCCACCCTCTTCAAATAGCAGCATTAGAGAACCAAGGTAGCAGTAAAATATAAGGAATAACTAGAGTGGAGTGCAGACACATAAAACTCAAAGGTCTGGATTTCAAGAGTGTTAACTTTAGTAGAATGGGGAAATACCTGAAGAAAGAACTGACAGGTTGGAGAAGCAGAAGGACAGTGGTCCAGGCTGAAAGTAGCTATAAAGATGGCAATGGATCTTTATGTAATGAAAGCGAACAAAAACAAGAGAAAAAGGAAACCCATGTGGTTCTCATAACAATTGGCTGAAAAAATAAAGAGAAAAGAGGTAACATTCAAAATATGCTCAAAGAAGTACAGAGGGAAATAAAGCTAGCAAAAGCAAAGGTGGGAAAATGGCTAAAGATATAAAGAGAGGTGACAAGATATATTGTAATGGAGAAAGGAAAAGGGCTGTAAAAATGGAATTTTAAGACTCAAAGATAATGAGGTATAAGCTGACATACTATACAAATACTTCAGTTTTTGTGTTAATGGATCACAGTCAGTTGCCAAGGGTATAAATGGGCATGGAATGAATATTGTAATATTCACAGAAGAAAGTGTTTAAGAACAAACTGAAATATTAAAAGTAGACAAAGTATAGTGCTGAATGGGAAATATTCCAGGATATTGAGGGGACTCGGAGAAATCCTGGCACTCCTCTTAAGGATTTATTTAAAAGTTCCATGCGATTGGAAATGAGTGGATGTGGTCCCTCTTCACAAAAGTGTGGCTGAAAAAAAAATAAACGAAATGCTGCTGAAGAAAATTGTAAACTTCTTAGAAACCAATGGGTTACAAAATCCGAGGCAACATAATTTGTGCCAAGGGAAAATCCTGCCAATGAATGAAGTGTTGGTTTGTTCAATTACTCTGTTTCTCCGAAAATAAGACCTATCCCAAAAATAAGCCCTAACATTATTTTTAAAGATGCTCCTAATATAAGCCCTATCCCATAAATAAGCCCTAGTTAAGATCGACCCCCCCCCCAAAGCCACCTCGACACATCCCGACTCCGTCCCTGACAGTAGTGCTGCCTGATTTGCTGAAAAATTTGGACTCATCAATTCAGTAACCCCCACCCCTGTTGCTTTATGAGGCCTTGGAGCGGAGCTAAGTCAGTCTCAAGGTGGGAGGGTTGGTGGAGTTCTGCTGCACAAGGGGATGAATGAGAGGAGAGGAACGATGCTGAACATGGGTGGGGGGGAGAGAAAGGAAAAGAGGAAGAATTGGGGTAGAGGAGAGGAAGGGAGAGATGATTGTTGTACATGAAAAAAAGAAGACATCCCCAAAAATAAGCCTCTAGTGCATTTTTTGGACCCAAAATTAATATGACACTGTCTTATTTTGGGGAAAACACGATACCAACAAAGAATGAAATTGCTCTGCAGCCAAAATTATACAACCACTCTTCCAAGACTGAATCAATATGCCTGTCTATATGTGGTGAGCATTGTAGCTAATTGCCAGCTGCCATATTTCTGATGCTAGTATTTGACCACAAAGGAGTGTAACCAGTGGTGCAATAAGGGGGGAGGCGGTCCACCCGGGGCGCTATCTTGGTGGGGGCACCGGCACCTGTCCTTCTCTCTGTCCCACCCCCTACTTCTTCCCAACACCCCCTGCTGGGCGTGTTCGTCCCATACCTTGTACTTCTTTAATGTTCCCAGCGCGAGAACTATCACAAACTTGCTGCCCATGTCGGTGTTGGCTCTCTCCGATATCACTTCCGGGTCCTGCGCCCAGGAAATGACATCAGAGGGAGAACTGACACAATGAAGGCAGCAGGTTCATGATGCTGCTCGCACCGGGAAAATGAAAGAGGTACAAGGGAAGGAAAGGGGGCGTGCATGTAGCAGAGGGGGTTGGGAAGGAGTGGGGGTGGAGAAGAGGGCGGGGGAGGGGTAGCACCGCCCCAGGCGCCATTCACCCTCTCTACCCCACTGAGTGTAACCTGCATGAAATGGCAGGTGCATCTCTGGTGCCATGTAAGGTAGTCTGGATGGATTGTGCAGGTCTTTATCTCCTATCTTCTACTATATTACTATGGTGTTTATTTTAGAAGCTCTATTCATATTTTGGATGTCTGAAATATGGCATTTAGCTGTCCAAATCCTGATTTCATAAAGTCAGGATATGGATGTCTAAAAATCCTGGATGTTTGTCTGGCAATGGGGCGTGGCCTGGGTGTTTGGTACAGAACTAGGGAGGGGCCAAAGTGGACGTCTATTTCTGGTTGCAGAAGGGGAAGAGATGTCTATGTTCATAAATGTGGACATCCTACAACACCCTCGTATTTCAACCTGGTACTTGGCACATCCAGGTGCTCTAACTGCGCAGTTCTCCACTGAACAAAGTGAGGGAAGTCCTAGGAGGTATTTTACAGTCCCTGGAGGCTCACAATTTATTTTAAAAGAAAGAAACAAACATTAAAAAAAGACACTGCAGTGGGACTTGAAGTGGCAACCTTTAGTTTTCTGTCCTGGTTCACAGCAAGCTGCTCTAACCATTAAGCTACTCCTTCACATGGAATCTGTTTACCCATTTCATAATATACCTGTAGATGTTCCTCTGCAGGCACACAGACATCCTTGGCCCTTGTTTTTGATCCATTCATAACTGGATATTTCAGATTGTAAAATGGATGGTCATGCTGGACATAGCCAGCACTTAGATGTCCATTTCTTATGTATTTTAGATCAGGCTATGTCGTCAAATCCTGTTCTGAAATACAGTACATGAGAAATGGAAGTCCATCTGTGATGTGCAGATTTGGACATCTATATTCTCAGCTGGATATCCTTAATAAAATGCTGCTGAATGTGACTTTGTTACTTGCATTCTGAGGCTCTTTAAGCCAAGGCAAATATATACATTATCCCCTGGATTCTATTTATGGTGACTGAACTTGTATTTGGCTGTCTGTCCAAATTGTACTTAATTGGCCACCAACAAAAAAATATCACCACAAATTGGCACCAATTAGAATTTCTGTGCACAACTTTCTAAGCATATTTTATAAAGTGGTGCATGTAAATTCTAACACACAGATCGCATAAGGGGTGTGGCCATGAGAGGGGCATGGACATGCTGTGGGTATTCCTATACATTATGGCTTGGATTCTCAAACTGGCACCAATTTTCTAGACGCCCATACCTCCACTGAAAAAAAACATCTAGATGCCATTGTTAACCAAGATTTGAGGCACATACCAGTATCTAGAAAAACAGCACAGGAAGTGTGCCTATATGGGCGCTTTAGGCCGCCAAACGCTAAAGTAGGCATGGGAAACACTGTGCTATAAGATGAGCAATAATGAGAATTCCCATTCTAGATTTACTATAGTGTTATTCTCTCTCATTAATCTGACTGCACGTGATTAATCCAGTATAAATGTATTTACAGTGGACTACAGCAGTGTAGCATAGTTCTATTGCTCTACTCATACCCGTTCATTGACGTTAAGGATGTCACTTCACTTCACTTTTCTACAGCTCAGACTTTGACTGCAAGCTCCTATTGCAGTCTAATGGGTGATCGTGTGCAGTCCTATATAGAACAGTTTGTATATAATCCAGTCAACATTCAGAATTAGCTCCAGATATTAAATGCTAGTCCATGTCCAGGCACCAGCATTGAAAATATGAGGCTAATTCTTCAGGTGCTAGCCATTGGGCTTATATGGGTCCTAGCCAGTCTATGGGGGTCCTAGATTTTAGGTGCCCTGATACTGAGTTGTTTAACAAAATCTGGGTTATAGATGCGTTATAGAACAGGCTCTCACTGAAATGGCATTGGGGTGCCTAAAGGGAGGTTTCCACTTATAGAATTACTCCTTAATTTTAGATAGTAAAAATGCAAATAAATACCAATATTTTGGTAATTTACAAATGCAAGTGGCCACTATCACATATACATGAGATCTCACAAAGTGTTGACTAGCATAAAAATACATGTGTAAGTTTCATGGTGTATACATTCACTATGGATGTGCACAGCACAAGATTTGGGGCAGAGCGCAAGCAGAGTAGGCACTTACAAATGTAGATGATAAAGTTTCTTAATTTAAAAGCAGGTGAGTCTTGGAGTACCCCCTTGCCAGTCAGGTTTTCAGGAAATCCACAATGAATATGCACAAATGAAATTTGCATATAATGGAGGTAGTGTATACAAATCCAGTTTATGCATATTCATTGTGGATATCCTGAAAACCTCACTGGCAAAGGGGGTACTCCAGGATTGACTTGGGAAACACTGTTATAGCATCACTGTACTTTGTTTCTGTTCCGCTTCTCCATGACATAACAAAGCAGATGGGGATGAAGGCAAGGACAATGACAATGACATCTACTTGGTGAATCAAAAGAGGTGGTTTCACTCACTTCACAGCATACAAGTTATATTGTTGTCATGGACTGTAGCTTCTGAAGTTAAAACTAAAAAAAGAAATCTCTAATTGAGACTACATTCTTACCGTCTACTTTCTTTATTTCATTCTGAAGGCTGGGCTGGTCTTTCTGATCTATCTTCTTAGTGCTGTCATCTTTCAGCTCGCCTAAAAGAGAACATGCAAGTCAGCCATTTTTCATATAAGTACGGCAGGAGATGGGACATAAATATGTATAAATAGAATTCAATTAAAAATGATATTAAAGAAGCCACCCCCAAATAAAAGCCTTAAACATAGTAGATGATGACGGCAGATAAAGACCCGAATGGTCCATCCAGTCTGCCCAACCTGATTCAATTTAAATTTTTAAATTTTTTCTTCTTAGCTATTTCTGGGCAAGAATCCAAAGCTTTACCCTGTGCTGTGCTTGAATTCCAACTGCCGAAATCTCTGTTAAGACTTACTCCAGCCCATCTACACCCTCCCATCCATTGAAGCCCTCCCCAGCCCATCCTCCACCAAACGGCCATATGCAGACACAGACCGTGCAAGTCTGCCCAGTACTGGCCTTAGTTCAATATTTAATATTATTTTCTGATTCTAAATCCTCTGTGTTCATCCCACGCTTCTTTGAACTCAGTCACAGTTTTACTCTCCACCACCTCTCTCGGGAGCGCATTCCAGGCATCCACTACCCTCTCCGTAAAGTAGAATTTCCTAACATTGCCCCTGAATCTACCACCCCTCAATCTCAAATTATGTCCTCTGGTTTTACCATTTTCCTTTCTCTGGAAAAGATTTTGTTCTACGTTAATACCCTTCAATTATTTGAACGTCTGAATCATATCTCCCCTGTCTCTCCTTTCTTCTAGGGTATACATATTCAGGGCTTCCAGTCTCTCCTCATACGTCTTCTGGCGCAAGCCTCCTATCATTTTCGTCGCTCTCCTCTGGACCGCCTCAAGTCTTCTTACATCCCTCGCCAGATACGGTCTCCAAAACTGAACACAATACTCCAAGTAGAGCCTTACCAATGACCTGTACAGGGGCATCAACACCTTCTTCCTTCTACTGACTACGCCTCTCTTTAAACAGCCCAGCATCCTTCTGGTAGCAGCCACTGCCTTGTCACACTGTTTTTTTGCCTTTAGATCTTCGGACACTATCACCCCAAGGTCCCTCTCCCTGTCCGTGCATATCAGCTTCTCTCCTCCCAGCATATACGGTTCCTTTCTACTCTGCATTTCTTTGCATTGAATTTTAGTTGCCAGGCATGGGTTAAAATTATACCCATACTAACTCTACTTTACTTTTGAAAAGGATTAAAACCAGAGAGAGAGAGAGAGAGAGCGAATAACAATCTGCAACGGTAGCAGGTGGAGAAAAAAAGTCTCAGAATAAAATGACAGTCATAGACAGAGCTAGTATAGTGCTGTCATGACAGTCCATTGCAGCCTGGCTTAAAAGTGCATTAGAGGTCACCTTATCTGGTACGGTCCTGCATATCTGTGAATAACTTTTTGCATGTTATGCGCAGTTTTTTGGTAAAATAGACCTGAAAAAGATAATAAACCGTGAATAACCTGACCTGCGATTTGCTCTGTACAATGCCGGGAGCAGCAATTTCCTTCAGAAACCACCGGGAGCAGTGATTTCCAATGTGAAATGCCGGGTTCAGTGATGAAAATTAGGGGGCGGAGTCAAAAGTCGAAAAATCACAAATAAGCGAATCCACAGATACGAAAACCGTGGATACAGAGGGAGAAGTATACATTATTTTGCTCTGAGCTTTGATAGGTTTGGGGAGAAAAGCTCAATTGTAGTTTCCCTTCTAAAGACAGTTTAGATCTTAAAAGAACAAACTTTTAATAAAATCCTAAGGCCCTCTATACTATACTAATATATTCCTAGTAGCTTAATAAGGTTAATTAATTAGCTCAATAACAAGATGCAGACAGTAGTCCAGCAGCAAGAGGGTTGCTATCCAGTCTTTTGCATTGAGTGTCACATGTATGACTTTCTCCCGGTTGGCGAGAAATTATATGTATGTGTTCGCTGCAAAGAGCTCCTAGCTCTCACAGAACTCTCTCGCACATTCCCTTGAGGCTAGAGTAGCTGACTTGGAGGAGCTGAGGGAGTCAGAGAAGTACATAGAGGAGACCCACAGGGATGTTGTAGAGAAGTCCCACCTCCCTATGCTGCCTTGGAGGAGAGAGGTCTCCTAGAAGGAGAGCATCACCCTGGTGAAGTAGGAAATAATCCTGTAGCTAGGACCTGCCCACGAGGGGATGCAATATCCTCTCACACCGAGGATGTGTCTCCAGGGGCTTCTGCCCAGGAGGGAAAACTTAGGACAGCAGTTGTAGTTGGTGATTTGATTATTAGGCATGTAGATAACTGGGTGACTGGTGGGCGTGAGGATTGCCTGGTCACTTGCCTGCCTGGTACGAAGGTGGCGGACCTCACACGTCACATAGATAGGATTTTAGATAGTGCTGGGGAGGAGCCAGCTGTCCTGGTACATGTAGGTACCAATGACATAGGAAAATGTGGGAGGGAGGTTCTGGATGCCAAAGTTGAAATCCAGATCTTCCGGGGTTGCATTTTCAGAAATGCTTCCAGTTCCACGCGCAGGACCCAAGAGGCAGGTATAGCTCCAAAGTCTCAATGTGTGGTTGAGACGTTGGTGCAGGGATGAGGGATTTAGATTTGTTAGGAACTGGGCAACCTTCTGGGAAAGGGGGAGCTTGTTCCGAAAGGACGGACTCCACCTTAACTGGGATGGAACCAAACTGCTGGCGCTAACATTTAAAAAGGAGATAGAGCAGCTTTTAAACTGAGATGTGAGGAAAAGCTGACAGTCGCCCAGAAGCGGATGGTGTGAGGTATCCTTGGAGGATACTATTGAAAAAGGTTATTTAGGGAGTCCTGGTAGAGAGGTTCCAATCATGGTGAAAGAAAGCCAGGAGGGTTTAAGATGAAGGCAGAGTAAATGACTCATATTTTCCCTGTCTTCTCAGCAGACTGTAGTTGCAAGGAAAATACACAATTTGAAGTGTCTGTATGCAAATGCTAGAAGCCTAAAAAATAAAATAAAATAGGAAAGTAAGAGTATTATAGCACTGGAATGATGAGATAGATATAATAGGCATCTTGGAGACCTGCTGGAAGGAGGACAATCAATGGGACACTGTGTTACCTTGGGTTACAAATTATATTGCAAGGATAGATTGGACGGGGGTTGTTACTAAATGTGAAGAGGGAACTGAATCAATACAATAAACATTCTGCATGACATAGATAGCAATGTGGAATCCTTATGGATAGACATTCCATGTGTGATGGGAAGGAATACAAAGGTAGGGTTATACTATTGTTTCCACGAACAAATGAGCAGACAGATGAAGAAATGTTTTCAGAGATTAGGAAAGCTAGAGAATGGGCAACACTATAATAATGGCAATTTCAATTACTATATCTGAATAGAGAAGACACATCTACAATCATACCAAGCAAAAATGTTCTATATGCTGAATCTAGAACTCCGACTAGCTGGATACCCCAACATTGACTGGTTAAATGTGCTAGGGAAGTAAATTTCCTAGATGTCATAAATGACTGCTTCTTGAGAGTAACTGGTCTGGGAACCGACAAGAGTGGAATGCAAGACATAGTACAGGAGTTAACTGTGTTGGGTCTGCTGGGAAACAGTGATCTATCGTGATCAAATTTGAGCTGATACTGGGAGTAACGTCACAAAATAATCTACTGTAGGGACGTTTAATTTTCAAAAAGGCGACTGATAAAATGAGGAAAATGGTTAAAAAGAAGCTAAAAAGGATCAGTTGCAAAGGTTAGGAATGTAAACCAGGCGTGGAAGCCCAGACCAGATGTATTCCATGTATCAGCAAAGGTGGAAAGAAGAAGGAAAACAAGAGCCAGCGTGGTTAAAAGGTGAAGTGAAAGAGGCTATTAAAGCCAAAAAAACTCCTTTAAAGAATGGAAAAAGGATCCGAATGAAGAAACTAAGAAGAAACACAAGCACTGGCAAGTTAGATGCAAAGCATTGATAAGATAGCTAAGTAAAGAAAGGGGCGCTCAGGGAGGATAAGGCCATAGCGAAAAAAACTGAATGAATTATTGCTTCGGTCTTTACGGAGATGTAACAGATCTACCTGAACTGAAAATGGTTTTCAAGGATAACGATGCGGAGGAACTGAAATAAATTCTCGGTGAATCTGAAAGATGTATTAAGCCAAATCGACAAGTTAAAAATTGATAAATCACAAGACTGGATGGTATATATCCCAGGGGTACTAAAAGAACTCAAACATGAAATTGCCGACCTGTTGTTAGTGATCTGTAACCTGTCGCTAAAAATCGTCTATAGTACCTGAAGGAGTGGCCAATATTATGCGATTTTTAAAAAGGGCCTCCAGGGGAAGATCCAGGAAATTACAGATTGGTAAGGTTCACTTCAGTGCCAGGCAAAATGGTAGAAACAAATTATAAAAAATAAAATTGTGGAACACATGGACAAACATGATTTAATGAGACGGAGTCAGCATGGGTTCAGCCGAGGGAGATCTTGCCTCACCAATTTGCTTGACTTTTTTGATGATGTGATTAAACATGTGGATAAGGTGAGCCGGTTGATATAGTGTATCTAGATTTTCAGAAAGCTTTTGATAAAGTTCCTCACAAAAGGCTCCTGAGAAAATTAAAGTGTCATGGGAAAGGTGGCAAAGTTCAGTTGTAGATTAGGAATTGGTTAAATGGTCATTCTTCCCAATGGAGAGTAAACAGTGGCATGCCGCAGGGGTCTGTACTGGGACCAGTACTATTTATAACGACGAGTGTTCAAAGTTGTTAAAACTCATGTGGATTATAAAAAATTGCAGGCGAACCTTAGGAAATTGGAAGACTGGGCATCCAATTGGCAGATGAAATTTAATGTGGACAAATGCAAAGTGATGCATATCGGGAAGAATAGCCTGAATCACACTTACTGGATGCTAGGGTCCACCTTGGGGATTAGCACCCCAGAAAAAGGATCTGGGTATCATCGTAGACAATACGATAAAACCTTCTGCTCAATGTGCAGCAGCGGCCAAAAAAGCAAACAGGATGGTAGGAATTATTTAAAAAAGGATGGTTAATAAGACTAAGAATGTTATAATGCCCCTGTATCACTGCATGGTGCGACCTCATCCTGGAGTATTGCGTTCAATTCTGGTCTCCTTTATCTCAAGAAAGATAAAGCTTCCTCACAGACTGGATTCTATAGCTACTTTTTTTTTCTCTCAAGAAGCTCCTTTCATGTATCTACCCCATAGAACTCCCAATTAATACGTAAGTTTCCCTTTTAGATTATTGTTTAGTATTCAGACTCATTGTATGGTATTGTACTTAGACTTATTGTATTGTATTGTATTTAGACTCATTGGAATGTATTGTATTGTATTGTTATTTAGACTCATTGTACTGTATTGTAAGTAGACTTATTGTATTGTATTAAGACCTTTTGTTATTCGCTGAATGTCCAGCCTTCTTACAATGTAAACCGCCTAGAAGTCGCCTGACTATGGCGGTATAGAAAAATAAAGTTATTATTATTATTATTATTATTATTATACCGGCAGCACAGAATATTACTACTTCTTGGGTTTTGACCAGGTACTAGTGATCTGGATTGGCCACTGTGAGAACGAGCTACTGGCTTGATGGACCATTGGTCTGACCCAGTAAGGTTATTCTTATGTTCTTACAATGCAAGTTTTTATTCTAAGTTGGCACATATTAGGTGTCTGATATTAATATACATCATATAGTTTCCTGGTTTTGATTTACTATAGTTATCCTTACAGTACACGTTTAATCCTAATTTGACTCATATGGACAGTTTACAGGTTAGATTTGCCATAGTTACAGTGCAAGATTTTACAAAGAAAGCTTCCTTACCTGGCACATACTGGTTCAGTTACTAATATACAATTCTTTGTAGTCCATGGATCAAGGGCAGGGGGTTAGATGAAGAGACATGTTTTTATTGCTTTTCTAAAGTTAAGGAGTCCTTGAAGAGATCTGATCTGTCGTGGCAGTCGATTCCTTATATTCAGATCGACTTATATTTGAGTATATATGGTAATTATTTCTATAGCACTACCAGATGTACGCAGTGCTGTACAGAGCCACAAAGAAGACAGTCCCTGCTCGAAAGAGCTTACAATCTAAACAGCCAAGTCAGACAAACAGGATGTCATGTATACATTAAGGGAAACGTTGATTAGCTGGCTGGGTTGGAGGGAAGAGGAGTATGGTGAAGGATTGAAAGCTATTATCTAAAATGTGGATTTTCAGTCTTCTTTTCAACAATGTAAGGTAAGGGGCTTGATGAACAAACTCAGGTATATATTCCAAGCATAGGGGCAACTAGATGAAAGGAACAAAGTCTGGAATTGGCAGTGGAGGAGAAGGATAAAGCTAAGAATGGCTTATCTGAGGAACGGAGTTCTGTAAATTCGGGCTTCTTCTCACAGCTAAGAAGCTTCCAAATGTTGCCCAAGAATCAGTCCATTCAGATGAAAACCTAACAAGAAATCTTGTTTCATTGGTCAAGCCAGCTATTCAAGGGAAATCTACCAAGCCTGAAGCAGCCAGCTTGACCGGTGAAACAAGATTTCATCTGAATGGAACTGATCCTTGGGCAGCGTTTGGAAGCTATATAGCTATGAGAAGAAGCCTGGATGTACAGGATCGTACCAGATAAGTGACCTCTAGTGCACCTTCAACCCACCTGGGAGTGTTTCAACTGTGCTGCAAGGTTTGGTTATACAGGTTGGTGTTTTTTTATGCCAATGATTAATTTCATGAATAAATACCAACGTTATCTGGATTGCATTTAGTTCCATCAATTTACCGTGTTATATTTAAAAAAAGACACCTCAGCCCCACCACTCCACCGCTTGTAATAATTTGAAAAGCGGGAAGCTAGTTGTGGTGCTTCATTATTGGCAGTCAATTTTATATAATTTTTCTTACTTTATTTTTTATTTATTTATTTTTTCTATGTATCAAAAATCTTTAAAGAAATAAATATTTCAAAAATTCTTCACTTCTTGAGTGTCATACTTGAGTGTCTTTTCTCATTACTAACTTGGAGTCGGATGACAGCGGCACCCTTGGGAGACCCTTGAAAAAACACTTGGTTGTGAAACATGTCGGGTCTGACTCCCTGGGTTTTTTGGCTGAGATAAGTATTATCTACTTTTTAAAGCATACAGTATGACACTCAAGAAGTGAAGAGTTTTTGAAATATTTATTTCTTTAAAGATTTTTGATACATAGAAAAAATAAATAAATAAAAAATAAAGTAAGAAAAATTATATAAAATTGACTGCCAATGATGAAGCACCACAACTAGCTTCCCGCTTTTCGAATTATTACAAGCGGTGGAGTGGTGGAGCTGAGGCGTCTTTTTTTAAATATAACACGGTAAATTGATGGAACTAAATGCAATCCAGATAACGTTGGTATTTATTCATGTTATTCGACTGGATTGAACCATTTTTGTCAAATTTTTGCCATAAGGTTTGCAAGCTTTAAAATGATTAATTTCATGACAGCACTATACTAGCTCTGTTTATGATTGTCACTTTATTCTGAGGCTTTTTTCGCCACCTGCTGCCTTCATCAGAATGGCGGACCTGCTGCTTCCCAGTGCATTGTGGGATGCACTTCAGAGTGTCTAGGTCCTGATTGGGCCAGTCACCTCAGGCCCTGCCCATAGGAGTGGCCTTAGGCACCTGGGTCAATCAGGCCCTAGGCCCCTCCCCAGTGCATCCCACAATGCACTGGGAAGCAGCAGGTCCACCATTCTGATGAAGGCAGGTCTGCCAGCTAGATAGAGGGAGGGCCCGTCCGACCATCAAAAAAAGGTTAGGGGGGTCCATGGGGGTTAGGGGGGTCCTGGGGGTTCGGGTGGGGTTAGGGGGGTCTGGATGGGGGTAGAAGAGTTATTCGGGAGTGGGCTGGGCAGACTGTCAGGAGGGTGGGGGTCTGGCAGGAGGGACTGGGCATCCCTCCTGCCAGTGATGCTTGTGAGGGATTGCAGCAGCTTAGGGCAGGAAGTATTGGGCATCCCTCCTACTGGGGAACGCTACGGGAGGGGGGAACAGGTTGCCTGTGCCGCAGAACTGATTGCAGCAGCCGCAATCAGCTCAGCGGCCTAATCTGGAACTTATACCTGTTTTGACTTGGTCTAATTCAAAACGTATAAGTTCCATCCAGGCAATCTGTTAAACTTTTCGATTATGGCTACTGGACGACTAAGTCAAGGTCAGCCCACATCCCGCCCTACCCACTCCTTCAAAAATGCCCCTTTTCACTCTGGTCACACAGAGGCAGTCAAAAGGCCTATTTTAGATACATCTAAAATCCTGTTCGATTATCGGTACTTGGATAACTTGTCTTTTTGATTGTCCAAGTGCCGATTTAGGCGGGTTTTTAGACGTATTTTCATTTTGATTATGTACCTCTTAGTCTTATTAGAAGGATTCTAAGTTAGATGGACCATTGGTCTTACCCAATATGGGTCTTCTCATGTTCCTTAGAGCGATCTCCATTAACCACTACCCTCTGTCATCTTCCACTCAACTAGTTCCTAACTCAGTCTGTCACTTTGCCCATCCCGAGGGCACTGTCAAAGGCTTTGCTAAAATCTAAATATACCACATCTAGCGCATGCAGTACAACACCAGAGAAATAGAAACAAATGAATTTCTTCCTGAGCAGTGCAAAATATAGACAGATGTAAATTTTTAAAACTAATATATTTCAATCACTGAATTAAAAATAAAATCATTTTCCTACCTTTGTTGTCTCGTGATTTTATTTTTTAATCATCTTTTCCCAGTCTCTGGCTGCACTTCCATTTGTCTGTGTTCTTATCTCTGTTTCCAAGACCTTCTTATTCATTTGCTGATTTTTCTCTCCTTCACTTTCTGCTCTACATCCATCTTTGGCATTGACTTTTAACATTCAACTTTCTTCCATTTTCCTGCTTCCTTCTGAATCTATTTTTCCATGTCTTCCCCTCTTCTCCATACATGTGCACCATCTCCTTTTCCCCTATTCCCATCAATCCTAAACAGCATTTCTTCCATCTCTTTTCCCTTCTCCATTCATCCCATCCCTGTGCACCATCTCTTCCCTCTCTCTTCCCCTCATGTGTTCCGACCAGTGGCGTACCAAAGGGGGGCAGGGGGTATCGGTCTGCCCTGGGTGCAGCCTTAGGGGGGTGCACAGCTGGCCAGGTCTGGAAAATTCCTGGGCTGCAACGGTGACGGCACTCAGTGGCATCGGCGCCCTCCCCCCCACGATGGTACTCAGCAGCATCGGCGCCCCCGCGACTGCACTCAAGTTCAGCCTCCTTCTCCTGGCATCAACAAAACTTCAGATCGGCAACAGGTGCTCAGTCAAAAGCTTCCCTCTGACTCAGGTTCCTGTTTCCGCCCAGGCAGTTCAGTCAGAGGGAAGCTTTTGACTGAGCGCCTGTTGCCGATCTGAAGTTCTGTTGATGCCGGGGGTAGAAAGAGACCCGTTGCCGATCTTAAGTGTCATCGCGGGGGGTGGGGCCTTTCTGATCTTGTTGCCAAAATCGGAAAGGTGAGGAAGGGAGAAAGATGGGCCTGTGGCGGATGGAGAGATTAAGAGAAGGGGGCAGATTATGGAAGTGGGGGGAAAGAGAGAGAAGGGGCAGATGATGGAAGTGGGGGGAGAGAAGAGGGCAGATGATGGAAGTGGGGGAAAAGAGAGAGAAGGGCAGATGATGGAAGTGGGGAGAAGGGGCAGATGATGGAAGTGGGGAGAGAGAAGAGGGCAGATGATGGAAGTGGGGAGAAGGGAGAGCAAGTGGAAGTGGAGAAAGAGAACACATACTGGATGGAAGGAGGGATAAAGAAAAAGCACATATGCTGGATGGGGGAAGAAGATAGAGTTAGTGAGATAGTGGAGGGGTGAAGTAAAAGGGGTGGCATGCTGTGGGTAGACATAGTGAAAAGAGGGAATTTGAGGACTGCATAGTAAGAACAAATTTAATTTAGACGGAGGCAGAAAATAAAGAAGGAAGACCAAGGAAAGGGAAGAGAGAGAGGAGAGAGATGCCAGAGAATGGAGGAGACAGAGATATCAGATCTTAGTGGAGGAAATGAGAAAAGAAAGATGCTAAAAACCACAGGGAGGAGGGAAAGAGAGATGAAAGGAGAAAGATGCCAGACCATGAGGGAACAGAGGGGGAAGATGATAGATGCCAGACCAAAGGGGGGGTCTAGAGGAGAAATGACGGGGAGACAGACAGTTTCTGGAAGGGGCAGACAGTGGATGGAACGGGCAGATGCTGGATTGAAGAGACAGTGCAGATGGAAGGAAAAGAAGATAAAAGCTGAAACCAGAGACAACAAAAGGTAGAAAAAAATCATTTTATTTCTATTTTGTCATTAGAATATATCAGATTTGAAATATGTATCCTGCTAGAGACATAACTAGGAACTGCAAAGCCCATGCAGTGCTTCTTTAGCTTCCAGCTGGCTTAGGGCTCTCTCTCGGACCAGGGGGCACTCCCCTAACACCATTCCTGTCATGTGTGACTTCAGTATTCTGTTAGCATGATATTTCTGTGTAGCATTCTATAATAATTTGGCTTGTTCAGTTTTCTTGATAGTAGAGGGGATATATGTGAAGGGGAGGGGAGACAGGGGTTTTGTTGGTCTTTGCTCTGTATATTTATAAACTGACAATTGTACAGAATATTGTTTCTTTTTATACTTTAATAAAATATGTTCAATATAAAATCATAACTGAGACTTGTGCGGATGGGATCAGATGGTTTGCGGGGACTGAGCTTGCGGAGACGGGGTGGAAATGTGTTTTTTTAATTTCAGTCTTAGTAGTTTGCCGGTCCACAAAATAATTCTTTTATTTCTGCTGGTCCACGGGTGTAAAAATGTTGAAAAACACTGCTCTAGAGCAGTCGGCAGCTGTTCTGAGGTGCAGGAAGGTTCCCCGATGACTCATCTGCTGGCTTTGCTCCAGAAGAAGTAATTTATGTCGGAGGAGGTGGACCCGGCAGACTCAGTCATCGCGGGTCCTTGCCGTAACTCCCTGCGTCTGCTGGGTCAACCCCCTCTGACATAACTTACTTCTTCCGGAGCAAAGCCTGGAACATCGTGGGACCTTCCAGCATGCGGCTGCCGACTCTGCTCCAGAGCTAGTACGTCAGAGTGGGGTGGACCGGCAACCAGCAGCTACAGTCATCCTGATAAAGGAGCAGGACTGCTGGAATAAAAGAGTGGTGCAGGAAGAGAAAGGGGGCAGGGTAGTATGGAAGGGTGATGCTGATGGAATTGATGTATACGGAAAGGGGAAGAGACATAAGGGGGAAGGATACTTGATTGGATGGAATTGGATTGGAGGGAAAGAAAGGGGGCAGATGCTGATGGAAGAGGGGTGGATGGAGAGAGAAAGGGCAGACATTGGATGGTAGTGTGGCGGGTAGAGTGGGAGCCTATGCTGGATGGAAGTGCAGATGGGAGAGATAAAAGAGCAAATGCAGGAAGGAAATGGGAGGAGAGAAAGAGGGGAGCAGACGATGGAAGTGGACAGAGAGAGGAGAAGGTACTAGATGGAAGGGGTAGAGAAAGAGGGCACATGATGAAAGGAAGGGATAAATAAAAGGAGGGCATATGATGGGGGGAAAAGGATTGAGTTAAGGAAATACTGGAGGGGGTGAGGGAAAGAGGTGGCTAGCTGTAGGTAGACAGTAAAAAAGGAAATTGATGAGAAGGTAGTAAGAACGTAATCTAGATGGATGCAGAAAATAAATTGAAAAGGAAAATGAGGGAAGAAAGGGATTGCAGAAGAGAGGTGTGAGAGAGGGAAGGAGAGGAGAGAGATGCTAGACCAATGGGGGTGAAAGGAGAGATGGAAGGGGGAGGCATACAGTTTCTGGAAGGGGCATAGAAGGAGAGAAGATGCCATATAGAGGCAGAGAGATGGCAGACAGTGGATGAAAGGAAGAGAGTAACAAAAAGATGAGGAAAGCAGAAACCAGAGAAGATAAAGGTAGAACAAAAAATTTATATTTATTTATTGCTTTAGGAGACATGTGTCACTGTTTCTGTGGTGTTGCATTGTATGCAGAGTCCAGCTTCTTGCTGGTTCAATTTAACCTTTGTCTACGTATTTCTATTTTATTCCCCCTTTTACAAAACTGTGGAGCATTTTATAGCGCCAGCCGTGGTGGTAGTAGCTCTGATGCTCAGAATTCTATGAGCGTCAGAGCTGTTATCACCATGGCTAAAATCCACACTACAGTTTTTTAAAAGGGGGAGGGGTAAGTGTAACATGTGGCTTGTTACTTAAAATCATGTTTTTTGTACAGATGGGAGGTGCCAAAAAATGATGGGCCCCGGGTGTCACATATGCTAGGTACGCCACTGGTTCCGACATCTCTATTTTCCCCCTTCCTAAGGTCTGGTATATTTTTTCTCTCCTTCCCATAGTTTGGCGTCTCTATCCCTTCCTTCCTTTCCCTCCTTTTCTCTAATGTGATCTGGCATCTCTCTCTCCTTCCTCCCTCCCCCTTCTTGTGGTCTGACATCTTGCTCCTTCCATCCACCTTTCCCTTGATCTGGTATCATCCTCTTCTCCTTCCCACAGTCTGGAATATCTCTCTCACTTTCTTCCATTCTCTCTCCCTTTCCATGGTCCATTTCCCTCCTTCCCTCCTCCCCACCCTTCTTGTGGTCTGCTATCTCTCTCCTCTCCTCAAAGTCTACAATATCTCTTTCCCCCCTCTTCCCCTTCCATCCCTGCTGTGCACCATTACTATTTCTCTCTCTCCCTTCTGTTTCCGACCTCATAAGTTCTTTCCCTTCTCTCCCACCCCAACCTCCCCCATTCTACTTAAGAAGCTGGTCCAGGGGGCTTCCTGGCCTGGCATTTCCTCCCCTTTCTATCCGTCCCGGTCTGACGTCGTCCTCACCTTCAGTCTTGCAGACACATCCGTTTTTGTTGCAGGAGACCGCCAGCCTCGGCAGCAATTCTCAACCGCCGCATGTGGCCCCTTTCTGTGCATTCCTTCTGTCGAGGTCAGTCCCCAATGATGCAACTTCCTGTTTGCTCCTCCCTAATGCCAACCCTGTGCCTCGGCACAGTCACTGCGGGTCACATAAAATGGCTAGGCAGGCCGGATTCGGCCCGCAGGCCTTGTATTTGACACATGTGATTTAAAGTATTACAGTATTTCTTAGATTTTTTTTTCTGGTTTCTTGAATTCCAGTTAACAGAGTCTACAGTACCTATTTTATAAAACCACATGTGTACTCCATTTGTGTTCTGCTCGAATTATACCCCCAAATCCATCTAAATACAGGTTGCCTAAAAGTTTCCACCTTCTTGCCACTGCACAATTTTACAGGTAATCTTTAAAAGTAAAAAAAAATAACTAAAGCAAGATCCATTTGCACCAGAAAAAAAATGTCTAAAGGCAGCAGGTACACAATAAATAGGCAAATAAAGATTCAATGACAATAAAGTGATGATTTGGGTGTTGCTTAATGTTTTTTTTTTTTTTTAAGTTCCAAAATTTTTTTATTAAATTTTAGAGTACAGAAATAAACATAAAACAATAAGATCTATCTGTCAAAAGGCAATGCATTAACAGAAACCTGATCAGAGATACATTCTGAGTTCAGACAAAGCATTGCAAAAACAAGAAAAAATAAAAGAAGAGAAAGAAGAGTACTGCTTGGCCAAGAGGCGTAGACATGAGATGTAATAGAACAACATATATGAGAACTTAAACAATTCCATCATCACAATAGTCTAACAGCGGTTGCCACATTTTATTGGTTTTATGCAGAGTTCCTTTACTTTCCGCGGCTGCAAGCTCAAATTTGGCAATTAGACATACCTGATTCCACCAGGCTGAGTAAGAGAGTGTGGCTGCATTTTTCCAGTTGGTTAAGATTTGCTTAATCGTTATAGATATTAAAGCCCTTAATAATTTGGGCTGTAGTTCAGGTAAAGGTGACTGAAGACCGTGAGGGCCATACAATACAATTGCCAAAGTTATTGGTTCGGAGATATGCAGCAGAGCACTAATGGTATGCCAAATTTGAGACCAGTAATGATTAATAGGTTTGCAATGGAAAATCATATGAGATAATGTACCTGGATGTGCATGGCAAGACCAGCATTTATTATCTGTCGAATCTGGGTGACGAGCTATCTTAGCTAGTTTAATAGGGGTCCAATATGCTTTATGAATGAGGAAGAAAATAGATTGTGTCATTGCTGAGGAAGCTAACGCAGAATGTGACATTTTTCATATATCCCTCCAGTCAGAGGAGTCCATTTCTAGTCCCGTATCTTCATTCCATAATGAGTAGAGCGTATTGAGGGAAAATGTATCATGTTTCCTCATAATTTTATACCATTGAGCCGATTCATGCTTTGTGTTGTGGATCTGATCACATAATAGCCAGAGGCGTGGAGGTTCATCCACAACAGGTTGTTGTTTTAAGTATGCAGTAATGGCAGATTTTATTTGTATCCACTTGAAGAAGTGCGATTTAGGTAATTGATAGGATTCAATTAACTGTTGAAATGGTATCCATTGTGACTTCGAATAGAGATGACATAATCGAGTTATTCCTTTAGATGTCCAAACTTGATTGTAGATTGGTGTGTTTTGTATTCGAATTTTATGATTACCCCACAATGGTATTTGTGTAGTTCCATGCCATTTCGGTGAAGACATCCCATCAATATATCTCAAAGCAGTACATGTGGAATGTAAAATGGGTGACAGATGAGGAGAATCATTGTGTCCTAGAAAAGGTAGATCATCAAGAGGCGACTTAGGTACCAATGATCTTTCCAATTGGAGCCATCTTGGTTCAGGAACATCATTATTCTTGCTGATCCATCTAGAACCTTGGCGGAGTAGAAATGCAGTATGGTAGTTTTTGAAGTTGGGAAAATTGACTCCGCCGGTATCTTTTGGATTTCTAAGCTTTCTTAAGCTTATACGCGGGGGTTTATTATTCCATAAGAAGGCTGTTAGGAGTTTATCTATTTTGGTATAGAAGGTGGGCTTCATTAAAATAGGAAGCATGCTCAAAGAGTAGTTGATAACAGGAGAGATCATCATTTTAATTGTGTCCAATCTGCCCCACCATGTCAATTTCAGAGGAGACCATGAGGATGTTAATGATCGAGTTGATTCAAGAATGCGATTAGCATTGTGCTCTATGGTATCATCTAGATTGGGGGTAAATTGTAAGCCTAAGTATTTCAGTTGTGTAGGTGACCATAATAATCCAAGATCTTTAATGGTTTGACCCATTTCAGGGCAGTTTAGAGGCATGACTTCCGATTTAGAGACATTTAATTTGTATCCAGAGGGAATAGAGTAAGATGACAATATTTGTAGTAGAGGAGAGATGGATTCTGGTGTAATGTATAGAAGGACATCGTCAGCATATGCGGAGAGTTTAATTTCCACATCATTATGAAGAAAGCCATGGATGTTAGGTGAGGTGCGGATCGCTATCAACAGTGGTTCCAGAGCTATGTTAAATAGGAGGGGTGACAGGGGACATCCCTGTCTCGTACCTCTGCTAGGTTCGAAAGGTGAGGAAAAATATTGGTTAACATATATTTTATTGGATGGAGATGAATACAACACTTTTACCATGTTTATAAATTTAGGAGACATACCAAACCATGACATTACATGAAAGAGAAACGACCATTCAACGCGGTCGAAGGCTTTTTCAGCATCCAACCCAACAGCCACTATTGAATAATCTAGAGAATTGGCAAGGGATATTATGTGAGTAAACGTCCTCGTGTTATCACTGGACAGGCGATTGGTCATGAATCCAGTTTGATCTGGGTTGATTAATTTGGGCAGAATTAGTTGTAATCTGGTAGCCAAAATTTTAGCGTAAATTTTGGCATCTGTATTGATTAGCGAAAGGGGTCTATAGTTATGAATTTTGAGTGGGTCTTTATTGGGTTTAGGAAGTACAATAGTTGTTGCCTCGGTGAAAGATCCCCTAACATCACCTGATTTCTGCATGTATTGAAAAAATTCCAGAAGATAAGGTGAAAGCCATTTATTAAATACCTGATAAAAATCGGTTGGTAGGCCATCAGGTCCAGGTGCTTTTTTGGTGGACATGTGTTTGAGTGCATTAGTAATATCTTCTATGGTAATGTCTGCTTCTAGGTTAGTGGTTTCAGATGTATTCAAAGTATTATGTGTAAGATTATTAAGAAACGGAGGAGGATCACAATCTGTTTGGGTTTCTGATGTGTATAAGGTAGAATAGAAGCTATGAAAATGTGCAAGGATCTCCTTCGGGTCAGTAACTAATTTATCTTCAGAAGTAGTGATGGCTGGGATATCAGTTCTATTTCGTTTACCCTTTAGGTATGACGCCAATTGTTGTCCGCATCTATTACTCTCTGAATAATATTTAGTAGCACTTATAAAAATTTGTGATGCAGCCGTTCTACTGAGACAAGTGTTATATTGATATCTTGTCTGTTGTAATTGTTTTAGAGTTTTAATATCATTCGGATTCAAATGATGTATAGACTCCAATCTTTTAAGTTCAGATTCAAAGATGTCTAATTCTTTTTTGGTTTTCTTTTTCATGTGAGCAGAGTATGAAATAATAACTCCTCTGATGTATGCTTTAAATGCATCCCACACAGAAATCCATGTACATTCTTGTGGCGTATTAAGAGCGAAGTAATCTTGTATAGCCATTGATATGTGTTCACAAAAGGTTTTATCTTGTAAGAGTGATGTGTTTAGTCTCCACGCTCTCTGCGGAGAGGGGGGGAGAGAAGTATCTAAGGATAAGAGAACTGCAGCGTGATCAGAAATGCAAATTGGTTTGATTTCAGTGTGGAGAATAGATTGAATTAATGAAGGATCAATTAAAAAATAATCAATCCTCGAGTAAGAGGAGTGAGGCGCAGAGTAGAAGGTGTACTCTTTGTCATCTATGTGAGTTATGCACCAGGGGTCTATTAGTTGGAATTGAGCCATAATATTCTGTAAATATGACCAAGCTTTAGATTGTTTATGTTTATATGTGGATTTTCTATCTTTAATAGGATCGATTATCAAATTAAAGTCCCCACCTATGATGAAAGGAACATTTTGGTAACTGTTAATCAAGTCTGCTATATCAGCAAAGAAAGAACAGTCATCAATGTTCGGGCCATATATATTAAGAAAAAAATATTCCATCGAATGTATTAGTAATTTTATGGATACCCATCTACCCATGGTGTCCGAGCTATATGAAAGGATTTTGACATGAGGAAGATTCCTAATAAAAGTGAGAACACCATTCTTTTTATCTACTGCAGGGGAGAATATAGGTGGATGTGCACCAGGTAGTGAGAGTTTGGCAGCTGCCATGGCATCCAGATGGGTTTCTTGGATAAATATCACATCTGCAGCTAAGGAGGAAATATAATTTAGTATTTTCTTTGATTTTATGGGGTTATTCATTCCTTTAACATTCAATGTGGCACATGTAAAAGGCATGGTTTGTATGGTAGTATATATCGGTATACATGATAAATATACATCTTACATTCAAAGAATTGCTGAGGAAATAAAAATAGTAAAAGAGGCCAAGCAGTCATGAAAGAAACATAATAAGAGATAAAAAATAAGAAAGCACTTGTAGTACAGTAATCTATAGTGATAAACACGGGTCAGTGAGCCAGGTGAAACGTCGAGGCAACACCGCCCAGCAGAATCCTATATTAATAACAATAACCCCCTGTATATTACAGGAACAGTAACAAACCGGTATTTCAGTAAGAAGGTAGATGGCATAACAAAGTACTTCACAGCATGTAGAACACGCTGACTAAAGAAGAGAGGTGGTATTTGTTGATGTGGATAAGCATGATTCAGGTACAATCGATTGTACTCGGGCTCAAGTTCTCCAGGTATTCAGCTAGTTCAGATGGGTTAGTAAAGTCCTTGGTTTGATTATTATAAGTAATCCTAAGGCGGGCTGGGTACATCATGCCGAAGCGTGCTCCAAGTTGTTTCAATTTTGGGCGATATTCTAGCAGCTGTTTCCGGAGTTTAGCAGTTTGTTTTCCCAGATCAGGCACGAAAAGTAGGGTACTGCCCTCGAATTTAATAGGCGCTTTGGCCCGTGCTTGTTGCATAATCGCCATTACTTGTGCATAGCGAAGGAGGCGTACCACCGTTGGTCTGGGGTATTGCCCAATTTTGTTAGGTAAGGCGTTTGATGGAACACGGTGTGCTCGGTCGATTTCAAATGGTAGGTCAAAAGTAAGGTCTAAGATCTTCGGTAGAGTGATCTGGAGGAATTCAATCATGTTGCGCCCTTCCCTGGATTCCGGGATCCCTAGAATCCTGAAATTATTTCTCCTAGAGCGATTACTCATGTCTTCAAGCTGAGTTTCTAGCTGCGTTATACGTTTGGTTTGGCGCAGCAAATCTTTGATATTATTTTCAGCAACAGACAACCTCGTGTCTGTCGCTTGTACCTTCGTTTGAAGTGCTGCGAGATCCACTTTAAAGGCGGCAATCTCTTCTTTGATTGCTTCGTTGTCGGCCTTCACTTCCGCCCGCATGGCTCGCAGTTCCTCCAGTATGGTTTGCGAGGAGGCTTCATCGGGCTTGGAAGCAGATGCTTTTTGCGGCGACATCGGGTCGGTATTCCTCCTTTTCCCCGGTTTAGTCGATGCCATAATATTTCAGACACCAGTTTGTGCGGATTTCGCTAAATTGCAGCGAAAATTGAGGCAGGGGTGATCGATTCAAGCAGGGATTCCGCGGGAGCTGTGTCGCTACGCGTCCGCCATGTAAAGCGCTCACTAGCGCCCCCCGTTGCTTAATGTTTTAACTTGAAAACTGTGCATGTTAAAATATTTAGAAACTGAAAATGGAGCAATATATAACAACTGAAATCAGAAAAGTGGGTTGTTTTTTTAAAATTGTTTTCAGTTATACCATCAAGTATCAACTTGTGCAGAAAAATCTTTACATAGTGACATAAAATTAAAAAAAGAAATTAATACATGCTTAAATTCAAATCAAGTCCTCTATTGAAATCTAAGATCCAAGATTTAACATAACGGGAGTAATAATAATGAAAATTAAAAGAGGAGACACAACTAAACTGTCTGAACTCAAGGCTGCCCTATTTCTACTTTATTTAGGGCTTTAGGCTTAGATTTTTCTTTTTCCTCCTTTTCCTCCTTTCCTCTTTTTAGGCTTAGATTTTTCTTTCTCCTCCTTTTCCAGTCGCGATAGGAAAGTCATCAGTTGCGGGGGATCAAAGAAAATATAGGGCTCCTTTTACAAAGGTGCGTTAGGGCCTTAACGTGTGGAATAGTGCACGCTAAATTGCTGCGCGCGCTAGCCGCTACCGCCTCCTCTTGACCAGGCGGTAGTTTTTCAGGTAGCGCATGTAATAGCGCATGCTAATCCAGTGCATGCACTAAAAACACTAGCGCACCTTTGTAAAAGGAGCCCATAATTTTGAGAAGAATAATATATAACACATTTACAAGGGTGGCGTAAATAAAACATCGCCCCCATAGCTAAGACTCCAGGTCGTAACAATAGAAATTCTCTCCTTCGTCTCTGGGTATCTTTGGCTAAATCTGGGCACATCTGAATTTTTAGTCCTAAAAACTGTTTAGTTTTGAAGAACGGTTGTATATAATGATATTGTCTCAGAAATTCAGGGAGCCTTACCATTGTGCACATGCTGCTTTTCCTCTGCCTGACCTTGTCGAGAATCTGCTGCTTTCGCTACTTTTAACTTGTTCTCTCCTTGTGAGTCTTGCCTGCTCACACTGGATAACCGTGTCCCATTTGAAGTTGACTTGCTGACTTCTGTGCTCTTGGTTTGTCCAGAATTTGGTTCTTTGCTGATTTCCGTCTTAGTTGATACGCATTCCTCGGGTTTCTTTTTCTCTTCAGATGATTCCATTCTTGAGCCCTCTTCTCCTTTGTTAGCATTTTCTTCTGCTTCTCTTTTAGTTTTTTCTTCAGTTTCTGTTGGCAAAAAAAAAAAATGCAAATCAATAATTATAAAATAGAAAACCTAATATTATATTGGCTGGAATATTAGTTCATTTTTAATTATTTATTTAAAATATTTGTTTCTCGTATACACCATAATTCTCTGTGAGTTACATTAAAACATGTATAATTACATCAAAAACACATTGAGAGGCATAATAATTTAAAAAAAACCATCTAAGTCCCCATTTGGCCTAAGTCAGTAGAGGCTGAAGCTGGAAGTAGAGAAATGTCCATTCTCAAAAAAAACATCCAAATTGAGGTGTTTTTTGTGGGTTTTTTTTTTGAATGGCCTACCTGCACGTTTAGCTATCTACTGGTCCAGACTGCCACTATGTCTATCCCTACACCACATTCCCAACCAAAAAATTCCCAACCAAGTTCCAAACGCCCAACCCAGACCTCTTAGGCGAAGGAGGGGCCAGTTCTTTGTCTAAAAGCAGGATCCCTCCTGCTGGTATTGTCGGGGGGATGGATTCAGGGGTTTGCCTTACATCAGGAGGGCTTGGGATCCCTCCTGCTGGTATTGATGGGGGGGAGTAGGTTCAGGGGTTCGCCTTTCGGCAGGTGGGCCTGGGCTCCCTCCTTCCGGTATTCAGCTTTGTCGGGTGGGGGGGGGGTGCCAGTGGAAGAGATTAGGCATCTCTCCTGTCATGATCGTTGCGGTGGGGGGTGGGCAGATTGCTGGGTCTTGAGCTGATCACAGCAGCCACGATCAGCTCAGCAGCCCCTCTTTGGATCTTATACCTGTTTTTGACTTGGTCTAAGTCAAAACGTATAAGTTCCGATTGGGCAATCTCGTTAAACTTTTGGTTATACTTGCAGTATGAATAAGTCTAGATCTGCCCGCCTCCCACCCTTTCCCTTCCTCTAAAAACTCCTTTTCTCAATCTAGGCGTTCAGAGGCAGGGTAAAGGCCTAAGCTGGTTTTAGATATGTCTAAAAACCAGCTTTGATTATCTGTACTTTGACGATCTGTCTTTTTGATTGTCCAAGTACCAATTTAGGCCACTTTTGAACGTTTTTCTTTTTTGATTATGAGCCCCACTATTTTCATCAATAACAATCCACACATCAGCATTTTAAAGGAAAAACATAACAAACATTCCATCACAAATTATAAAAAGCTTCCTGAAAGCAATAGGTTTTCAAATCTTTACGGTCCCCATCTCTTCCCCACAAACCATCTGATCCCACCCGCACAAACCATCTCCTTTCTGTGTTCCTATTTTCCTCATTTCTAATATCTCCCCTCTGTATCTATATACTCCCTCCTGTGTCCGGCATTGCCCCCCTCCCCCATGTCCATATACCATCCCCATGTATCTTATATCTAACTAAACTAAATCTTGGGTTTATATACCGCATCATCTCCACAAAGTGGAGCTCGACACGGTTTACAGGGTTTGGGATAGAACGGAACTCCAATGGAATTATATAAGTAAGTATGAAGAGAGGTTAGGGCTTAGAGTACCAGAGAGGGGAAGAGGTTACATTTTGGAGAAGAGCCAAGTCTTCAGATGCTTACGGAAAAGTTGAAGGGAGCTCAAGTTACAAAGAGGGGAAGTGAGACTATTCCAGAGCTGAGTGATTCTGAAGGGGAGGGAGGACCCAAGTTTACCAACGAGGGAGATCCTTTTAAGGAGGGGTAGGATAATTTTAGTTTTTGCGTGGATCTAGTGGAAATTGGATTCGAGGAATTCCAGGATAGAGGAACAAGAGGAGGAAGGATGTCGTGAAGGATCTTGAAGGTTAGGCAGGCACATTTAAAGTGGACCCTGGAGATAACAGGAAGCCAGTGGAGCTTGGACAGGAGTGGTGAGACATGGTCAAATTTACTTTTTGAGAAGATAAGCTTATCTCTGTCCCTATGCCCCCATGCACATAATTTCCCTTCTGTTTCTCTTACCTTCCTGTGTCAGATTTCCCCTCTTCCTCTTCCACACCAATGTGTCTCTCTCCTCTCCAACCCCATCTAACTTCTTTCCCTCTTTCTCCCCCCGCTTCCAGCATCAAGCTCACCTGCCTGTCCTCCCCTTTCTCTTTCCTGCTGTGGGTTCAATATTTGTCTCCCGCTTCATCCCCTTGGCCCAGCATCTCTTTCCCTTTCACTCCCTCCTTCCTACTGTGAGGGAACACGCACAGTCATGGGTCGCGCGGTCCAGCAGCCCCCTCCCGTCCGATCATCGCGTCCTGCCTTCTCCCTCCCTTCCCCTCACCTCATGTGGCAAATTTAATTTTTCTTCTCCCAGCGGCACACTTTCAACAAGTCACGCATGCGGCTGCTTGAGTTGAATCTTCTCCTCTAACACAACTTCCTGTTTCCGGTTGCGTCAGAGGAGAAGATTCAACTCAAGCAGCTGCGCGCGCGCGTGACTTGTTGAAAGCGTGCCGCTTAGAGAAGAAAAATTAAATTCGCCATATAAGGTGAGGTAAAGGGAGGGAGGGAGATGGCGGGATGCGGCAATCAGGCGGGAGGGGGCTGCTGGACCGCGCGATTCGTGACTGCGTGTGCTCCCTTACTTCACTGTAGAGACAAGACTATTCATCGCTCCATGTGCGGTGAATAGCCTTGTCCCCATCCCCACGTCGACCACTATTTTTTCTCTCCCCATTGCGGCGGGTTACCTGTGGCTACCTGTGGTTAATAGCTACCATGTCACTCTCTAACACGCATGTTATAGAATAGGGCATAAGGCAGATCCATATGCAACTCCAAATGACTGCCAATGAAATGCTCGGTTTTATCATCAATTGCCTATTACTTTCTGCACAAAGTTTCAATCTGCATGCAAAATTCAGCACCTAACTTTGAGTGACCTACACATTCGACTCCTTTTACTAAGCTGTGCTAGCAGTTTTAGCGCACGCTTAGCACGCGCTACAATGCCCCGTGCACTAGACGCTAATGCCTTCATTAAGCTGGCGTTAGTTTTTCCGCGTAGCGCGGGGGTTAGAGCGTGGTAATTTGTAGCTTGTGCTAAAAATGCTACCACAGCTTAGCAAAAGGAGCCCAGAATTCCCCAATAAGTGATTTGCATGCATAAGTGTACATTCATGCCAATAAGTGCTAATATTCAATAAATGTAATCATTTAACTGGTGCTAAATTAAATTACTCTGTTTAGAACAAGAAGTATATGAATATTGCTCTTGAAAATCCTTGCAGACTGCCTTGGCACTTTCTAGAACAGTGACTGCTTTGGGTGAAACTCTTTATGTATTAAAAAAAAAATAAGATGGTCAGCAAATCTCAATCAGTCCATAAAACTACCTTTGGCAGCTTTGGCCTTCCACCTGTCCCTGTTTTTTTGCACCTCTTCAATCCAGGTGCCTCTAAAATTTTTGAAGTCCACAGTGAGTACAGAACAGTTGAGAGAGGCACTTCCTTCAGACCCAATACTCTTGACGTTTGACCTTTTAACTTCCGAGCTGTTAATGCTATTCAGACTGTAGAACAAGAAAATATTTCATATTAGGAAATACTATTGTAGCTGATTAAACTGGCAATTTCACAAATATTTTAGCAATAATAAAGATTTTGACTAACAATCAGTTATAAGAGAGCCCCGCAATGCATTCACCACCTTGGGTGAATCTCTTCATAAAGGTGGTTTATAAATCTTTTAAATACATAAATAAAGCAAGCAAGAAAACTGTATTTTACTTTGGGAGCTCACAGGACATTTCCCTCTTTTTGCTATTTAAAATATCGGGGGGGGGGGGGGGGGAGTCAATATTCAAAGCAATTTAAACAGCCAGGAGAGGCTCTTGACCTTTTGATTTGCTTGGCCAGGACTAGTCAGGTATATTCGGCAGCACTTAACCAGATAGTGCCACTGAATTTATCCACCGGGACAGATAGAGAAAAATACTTGAACACCTGAATAAATTCATGTAAAGCGTTCTGAGCTCCCCTGGGAGAATGGTATAGAAAATTGAATAAATAAATAAGTCAATCCTAATTGCAACTTTAGTTCTCATGGTTACTGAATCTGGTTTTTCAAGTATAGTACACCATTCTTCCAACTGATGGTAACAACTTTTCTCTTCACAGGAAACACCTTTCTAGATCTCCTTAGTTTCTCCCAAGTCAGTCATCGCTAATATCACCAGTTGGCTAAGATCAGCAGCCAGATAAACCTGATATTTAGGAGGGTCTATCTTTAGCCACTAGGACTTAGCCAGCCAGATGATGAATATTGGTTTAGCCAGCTATGTCTCGATCGGCCACACTGGATACAGAGCCAGCTTTGGATTTCTGGTTTCGCCGCAGACAGCTACCTATCTCTTGTGGCCTGAATATTGGCTGGAGACTGTACAGCTTTGATGAGGGACATGCAATCATTTGAAATTATATTTCAAATTTTATTTCATGATTAGTGCAGGATTAGCACATGAGTCCATATAGCCTATAAAATAAAAACAAAGTAATGGCTATGTGCTAATAGGAAAATTATTGCAGAAATAGGAAAATCAATCATTTTACTGACAATGCTAAAAGTAGCCTTAAAGCTCTGGACACACCCAAGGTGGGGACAGTGTAGCCACTTTTTAGTGCTGCTTAATAACAGGGTCCCTTGTGACTCTTGGCAAGTCACTTAATCCTCCAGTGCCTACCACGGTTCATAGACAAAATCGCACGAGACAACGGCGCGCAGACAACTGAGCGCAAGGTTGACAGCGCGCCGAAGAAAAGCACTATTTTAAAGGGTTCCGATGGGGGGTGTTGGTGGGGAACCCCCCCTATTTTACTTAACAGACATCGCGCTGGCGTTGTGGGGGGTTTGGGGGGTTGTAACCCCCCTCATTATACTTGAAACCAAACTTTTTGCCTGTTTTTTAGGGAAAAAGTTCAGTTTTAAGTATAATGTGGGGGGTTACAACCCCCCAAACCCCCCACAATGCCAGCGCAATGTCTGTTAAGTAAAGTGGGGGGGTTCCCCCACACACACACCCAGTCGGAGTCCTTTAAAATAGTGCTTTTCTTCGGCACGCCATCAACCTTGCACTCAGTTGTTGGCGCACCGTTGTCTCGTGCGATTTAGTCCCGTCACCGCCTACCGCTTTGAATTGCCCATGCTACAAAAAGGTGGTAAACAAGTCCCCATTCCCTTATAGTGCATTTTTAACTGCTGTTTATAGCATGGGTAGATTTCAGACCCTCTGGCAAAGGCTCGACTGATAAATTAGTAAGCATCACTACTGTACTAACCTAGAACGCCTAAATCCAGCAAGTCCAGACCGGGAGGCTTCCTCAATGAGAGGCATTACGATCTTCTCCGCCATGTCAGTCAGCACAGTTAAAGTGGGTTCCACAATGAAATCGATGAAACCTGAATAACACACAAAAACAGGGAAAAATGATGAATCCTGAGATTCCTGGAGAACCGGAAAGTGGGTAAAACGTAAATAGTGGTTGAAAATGCACCACAGTTCTAAATCAGAAGTACAGAAGGTCAGTCAGGCCAGTATTGGACAGACCTGTACGGTCTGTGTCCCATATATGGTGATTCGGTGTCGGATGGGCTGGGGTGGGCATCGATGTGAACTCCACTAATATGAAACATGAGGATGTTGCAGGCCAGACATTATGGTAGATATCCTACAAACAACGGGATGGTTGGAGAGGCTGGAGTGAGCATGGATGGCAACTTCAGCATTTGAAACCTAGGACAATACCAGACTTTACAGTCTATGGCCTAGAAATATCAAAGAAGAGACAAGTTAATCTAATCATGTATTTTTTTTTTTTAATGAGTAGCACTTATGGGCAGACTGGATGGACCGTTCAGGTCTTTATCTGCCGTCATTTACTATGTTACTTTGATACTCAGCAGCAGGATGTTGTAGCTGAACTGCTCCAAAAAGATGGGATAAAAGGGAGCTGTCTGAAAAGTGATACATATTGAATTTTTATTGCACTAATAGCCAAGGAGGGGGGTCTAAATTATATCTGGGTCAATATTTAAAGCCCCCAGGCAATGTCTTTTTTTAAAATAATAATAAATGGTGGCTAAGACATTTAAATATTTTCTGTATTGTATATTCAGTTTCACTATTCAGAGAAGCAGTCGTATTAAATACTGGTATATGTTATACAGTGGCAGTCTCTGCTCCTATATGAATAGTTGATGATATTCATTGAGATTTATTTATTGGGATTTATTAACTGCCTTTATGAAGAAATTCACCTAAGATGGTTTCACTTCCTCCATATCATTACTCTGAATACAGCCTCCTCAGTACAGATCACAGCAAATAATTAATTAGTCTCTCTACTATGGCTTTGTCCTCCCCAAGTGCCCCTTTTATTTCTTGTTGATCTAACAGCCTCACTGATTCACTCAAAGGGGTTCCTGCTTCTGATATACCATATATACTGGAATATAAGTCGAGACCCTCTTTTTCCCCCCCAAAAGGAGGAAAAATGGTTGACTCAAATATAAGTCAGGCGGCTTAATATTCAAGTGCCCTGCCCTGACAGGCGCTACACCCAGCATCCTCCCTGCGGAGCTCTTCACCCTTCCCTCCCTCCCCTGTCAGACTCTGCACCCTTCCTTCCTTCCCTCCCTCCCCTGTCAGGCTCTGCACCCAGCACCCTTTCTTCCCTCCCTCCCCTGTCAGGCTCTGCACCCTTCCTTCCTTCCCTCCCTCCCCTGTCAGGCTCTGCACCCAGCACCCTTTCTTCCTCCCCCCATCAGACTCTGTATCCTCCCTCCCTCCCTTCTCAGGCTCTGCACCCTGTCTCCCCTTCCCCCTCCCTGCCCTATCCTCATACCTTCTCTGCCGATCCAAGCTCCTGTGCTAACTGGCTGCTACAGATCGAGTTTCTTCAGCCGCTGAGCGACACAAGCAGGGTGTGATAAGGCGCTGCTGCTCGGCACTAAGTGGCTTCCTTACTGGCTTCCGCAAATTCTCGCGAGAATTCGCAGAAGCCAGTAAGGAAGCCGCTCAGCACTGCCAAATCATGCTCCTGCTTGTGCTGCTCAGCAGCCGGTTAGCACAAGAGCTTGGAAAGATTGCTTCTACCTGCTGCACCTCCACCAGGGATTGGCAGAGGAGGTATGTGGATAGAGCAGGGAGGGGGGGGACAGGGTGTAGAGACTTGCAGCGGCAGCCTGAAATAATTCTGGGAGGGGGTGTTGGCTCTAATATAAATCCTCATTTTGGGGCCAATTTTTTTGCCCACAAATCCTGGTTTATATTCGAGTATATACGGTACCTAATATATCCCCTCTTTTATTAGCTCCAATGCTCAAAGAAATTCTATGAGTGTCAGAGCTAATAGCGCCATAGCTGGTGATACAAAGGCCTAATGTGGCTTCGTAAAATGGGAGGGGGGGACAGAGTTTTTACCTCTATGATAAGTTTCTTTTATCCTTCTTTATCATTGTTTTGCATATAACTTTCCAGTGCTTTAAGCTGCTTCTTGTTTTCTTCATTCAGATCCTTTCTCCATTTTTTCAAAAAATGTTCTTTTGGTTCTAATAGCCTCCTTCATCTAATCTTTAAACCATACCAGCTGTCATTTGGCTTTTCTTTCTCCTTTTTTTTTTTTTATATGTAGAATACATCTGGTCTGAGCTTCCAAGATGGTGTTTTTAAACAACATCCATGCCTAATATAAACTCCTAACCGTTGCTCCTTTTAGCTTATTGTTAACCATTATTCTCATTTTATCATAGTTGCCCTTTGAAAAGTTAAATACTGCCACAGCATATTCACTCAAGCTATTACGGGTAACTCAGATTTGATCATAGAAACAAAGAAAAATGAAGGCAGATAAAAACTATATGAAGTGGCATAGTAAGAGGGGTGCAAGTGCAATTTTGAGGTTTTTGTGTGGGGGTGGGGGGGGGGATAGGTTTAAGGTAGCGGGTCTGTGAACTATGGATTTGCTGTGGAGAAGGTGATTCAGGTTACCGTATGTACCCTGGCCTATGACGACTGGGATGGAGGAATACATGTTGGCAAGGAGAGTAACTGGCACAAAATAGGAGAGTAGAGATTGTGGCATTGGTGTTATCAAGGCAGTGTAATTTGAAGGACTATGATGGCCAGGTTTGGATTACAGAGTCCTGGACTGCATCTTAGTTGTCATCCGCTATAGTATGACTGGTGATAACTCTGTACTAACCTAGTTATATATTTATATATTGGGATTTTTTTTTTTTTTTAATTTGCTTTGGTCTCTTGGATTTTTTCTAAGTATAGGGTAAAAGTGAATCTGTGATAGTCAAGAGGGCTGCGGAGAGACATGGAAGTAGATTTAATTAGTGGAGATTTTCGTTAATCAGAAGCAGGTAGAGATTTGTTGAGGGTAATGCATAGCAGTACAAATGTAATGTGAGCTTAGGAGAGTGTGGGTTGAGGGGCAGGGTGAGAGAGCCTAGGCCGGAGCAGGATTTGCTTGTGTAAACTATCTCTAGATGTCCTAGCTCAGGGGTCTCAAAGTCCCTCCTTGAGGGCCTCAATCCAGTCGGGTTTTCAGGATTTCCTCAATAAATATGCATGAGATATATATGCATGCACTGCTTTCAATGCATATTCATTGGGGAAATCCTGAAAACCCGACTGGATTGCGGCCTTCAAGGAACGACTTCGAGATCCCTGTCCTAGCTGGTAGAGTCCAAATGCTTGGGAGACAGAAAGGCCTGGCAGTTTGTAAGGTGAGAGATGGGGGAGGGGTCTCAAGGTTTAGAGGTAGGGTTACCAGACATTCAGATTTCCCCGGACATGTCCGGGGATCCGACGGCTTCTGAAAACCCAGCACTTTGTCCGGGTTTTGAAAAGCCTCCTCAAATCACGTTGGGCAGGGAGGAAGTCCGCGCATGCCCGGACTTCCTCCCTGCCCAACATGAGCAGGCAACGGAGACGGGACTGGGGCGGGATTAGGGCATTACAGGATGGAGATGGGTGGACTAATATTCAGTCAGGACCTACAAAAGACATTTATGTAAAAAAAAAAAAAATTCTAGCCTGGTTCCTGATCCCCCCTCCCACCCCCTGAAATGGGAGCAATTTTCTTCACCAGCCCAAATCCCCTCCACTCCCTGAAGATACAGGAAGGTATGCCTGGCCCCTGAGTTGCTCTCCCCCTTCAGACATACCTTGAAGAATCCCAGGTGGTCCAGTGCTAAATGGGTAGGAGCAATGCCCACTGATTCCTGCCCACATAAAATGCCACCAAAAATATGGCTGCCTTGTGGTACTTCCTTTATCTTCAAAGGTGGTAAGGGTGGGTGGGGGATTCCAGGGGGTAGGGAGGGATTGGAATGAGGAGAAGCCAGAACCACTACCTGGAAGGTAATCAGGCAGTACTCAGTCACCTTCATCACATAAAAACATGGTCCACATCAGGTATTGCTAAATAAAGGACTTTTTTTTTTTCTAGATATTGGATTTGGATCTGCTCCTTTCTGCACCTACATTTAGGGATGCCAATGCAGGTTTACGCTAATATTCTATAACAAAATCTGGGTACACACATGCTGTTATAGAGTTCCTATGCGTTATAGAGCTATAGCGTTCCTATGAATGTCAGGAGCAGCGTGGAGCATTCTGCGTGTCTCCCTGTGCTAATAACCGTTATCTCTATCAAACAATGGTTACCTTGCTATTTTCTACCATACAATGTCTGAGAGTATGGTACAGCCTCGGCACCCTGTAGTAGTAGGTTCAAGCCCACGTTGTCCCAGGTCCATTAGATAGATTATGAGCCCACCGGGAAAGATAGGGAAAAATGCTTGAGTACCTGAATAAATTCATGTAAATTGTTCTGAGCTCCCCTGGGAGAATGGTATAGAAAATGAATGAATGAATAAATAAAAAAACATACTTATAGCTGGCAAAGGGAAGGGGTGGCACTGGAGAATGGGTGACAGAAGGAAGCAGGTGCATGAATATGTGAGTGCCTGGACTGAATAGGACTGGCTGCTTAATACAGTCAGCTGGGACACTGTACAGAAGTCCTAATTATAAGACCTAATTTGAGATGTCATCTTCAATTTCATCCAAGGATTTGGTCTACACGGGTTGGATTAACTTCAGTGACCAACTTGCTTCTTTTGGTAGAATGTCACCCTTCACTCCTGCATGGCACACACATTAAATTGTCTCACTGACATTCACATTCATTTACTATCTTTTCACATGGAACACACTTGTTCTTTATTCTCCATCTCAATTTTTTTTTTTTTTTTTTAATAAATAAAAAAGTATATTCCATCTTAGGACCCCTGAGGAAGATGATAGATTTGAAACACAGCCTGCGTTGGGTCCGTATCCTTTCAAACTCCTTAAACTATGTGGATACAGTTGAGTGCCATTTGTTGTGTGCTTCATTAAATCCGACATCACGAACATCTACTCTGCAGTACTTCTCTTTTTTTGGCAACTTGCTTCTTTGGCAGTGCTCCATGGTGCAGACAAGTTAGTGACTCTGTGCAGCTTGGCTGTTGCAGAGGGCTAATTTTGATCAATCACAAACAACTTTCTTCTTGATATGCAGAGATTGTAAAATAAAATAAAATGGCAGGAAGAAAACTGTTGGATCACTTGGAGTTATAGGTTCACCTTTGGCAATAAGTGAACATATAGTGGATTTTTCAGCTCTTGTGCAGATGGTGGAGAGTGGAAAATCTGCTCTGCTACTATCTGTATTTTTAAGGGTGGAATGAAGGTGGAGAAGCTATCAGTCTAGAGGTGAAATTGGAGGTGACAGTCTGTAGGGGATACATATTTTCAATCCCACTGACTACGATATAACGATTCTGAATGCATGAATTAATTTAAAGGCAACAGCCGTGTTTAATTTTATGCAAAGGCAGCCCCTAGTGAAACACAAGCCCTATATGTATAGTCTTGGTAGTTCAGAAAGTTACATAGGTATATATATTTTTAAAAAGGCTTCATTTTGGGGCTGGTCAAGCAGAAACATTTGTGCATTTGGTTAAGATCTGCAGGTTATCTTGCACTGCACCTCAAGTTATTTTCTGAATACCCTCATGGTGGAGCACTTGCCTTTGAAATAACAGAATGAAACCAGTGCTGCCTAAATATTTCTGCTTACTTTATACAATAAGCATTCAGATAGGGTGACTCCAGGGTATACTGTTTTACTAGGTCGCAGCTCAGTAGCTTTCTTTTCCCCTTCTTTTTATTATTATTATTTGAAAAAAGTGTACCAGCCATGTTTATTCTGAGAGTACTCTGTACAGACTGCTCTCAAAGCAATATGGGGGACTTTGTTCAACTGCCCAGACACTGCATAAAGACAACTTACCTACTGTACTTATCAGTATGCTGGATATTTGGCATCCCTATCTGTTTAAATAGGGCTACTGAATCAGTTATCTTTTTTCACCCACACATCCAGGGGTGGGGGGGGGAGCGGGAAGGGAGGGGGTATATCTTTTGTTTTGGTATTATTCCTGATGGTAATAATGGATGGGGGAGGGAATTTTTATCTTTTGTATAGATATTGATTGATTATGTGCTTGGTTGATTATCATTATTTCTATATAAATTGTATTGCGCTTTTTATTGGCATTAAAAACTAAATAAAGTTCAGTTATCTTAGCTATTCAGTTAGAGTAGCTATTTTCTATTGGGATTTATTAACTGCCTTTTCATGAAGAGATTCAACCAAAGCAGTTTACAATACACTAACTAGTTATTATGTACACTTCTCCCTCCGGATTCGCGGAGGATAGGGATAGAGCCGGACCACGAATGGTGAAATACCGCAAATATCTTCTGGTCCGGTTCTGACCCACCCCCGCTTCCCTCCCGCCTTCCTCCCGGCATCCCAGCCTTACCTGGTGGTCTAACGGGCTTTCGGGGCAGGAGTGATCTTCCTACGCTCCTGCTCCGTGCAGATCGCCAATAGGACATGGTTGCCGTGAGTTCCCGTAGTCTCTCGAGACTATGACAGGAACTCCCCACAGCCATTTCCTATTGGCGATCTACACGGGGCAGGAGCGTAGGAAGATCGCTCCTGCCCCGAAAGCCCTCTAGACCACCAGGTAAGGCCGGGATGCCGGGGGGAATGCTAAACTATGTTTTTTATTCTTTTTCCCCCTCCCCAAAAAATCACGAATATGTGAAATTGCGATTTTCAAAACCGCAAATGGGGAGGGGGAAGTGTACTCTTAAGTATTTTCCCTATCTGCCCCAGCAGGCTCACAGTCTAACTGTGGTACCTGGGGCAATGAAGGGTTAAGTGACTTGCCCAGAGTCACAAGGAGCAGGCTGGGATCAAACTCACAACCTCAGGGTGCTGAGGCAGCAGATCACAGGCCACTCCTCCACTAAATGGATTAAATTATCTCGATAATGCTGAATATTGACACCATCCACATAACTTTTGGTCCGGTCTCTGTCTACTGCCTTCCGAAATGGAAGGTGCTCTAGTCACAGCCTTTTGGCAATATCTACTGGCCTAGTTAAAGAGCTGTCCGGTTAAACCCCGCTGAGCTGGCCAGTCTATATTCAGAAGCACTTAACCAGATGGTACTGGGGAATTTCTTAGCTAGGTTAAGTGGAAGGAGTGGGGTCTGCAGACGGAGATCACCATTAGCAGGATATATTCAGTCCACTAAGTAAGCAGATAACGTTAGGTCAGAAAAAAGACTGTCCTAACATTTTGTGCTGAGTTAACTGGGCATCAATATCATCTGGTGCAGTGGTTCTCAACCCTGTCCTGGGGATCCCCCAGCCAGTCGGGTTTTCAAGATAACCCTAATGAATATGCATGAGAGAGATTTGTATATAATGGAAGTGACAGATATGCAAATCTCTCTCATGCATATTCATTAGGGATATCTTGAAAACCCGACTGGCTGGGGGGTCCCCAGGACAGGGTTGAGAACCACTGATCTGGTGTCTGGTTAACTTCTGAGACAGTGCACACACCTGGATATTCATTGCCGCACATGCCCTGGCATTAAATATTTGGAGTTGAGTTTGCACTTGGATGCAGCTTACAAGCTACCTAGGACTAAATTCTGAACATGACACCGAAAATTGGCCCAATAAAATTAGCACTAGGTGTTATTCTATAAACCCGCTCACAGTTAAGCACCATTTATAGAATAGCATTTGTTGTCGTGATATTCACCCAATTATGGGCGCAAGGATTTATATCAGCTAAAATCTCGTGTAAATTATCACACCTAAATTTTGTAACACTGCATGCCAATTAGTGTCCGTAATTATTAGCATCCAATAATTATCGATACTGATTGGTTCATTTGTTAATGAAATTGCATGCGGAAACTGGGCGCACACCCAAATTTGCTACTACACTTTGAGCATCATATTTAGAATTAGGAGGTTAATGTCATAGGCTGAATGCTACCCCCTAGGTGCCTATTTTCCTTAATAGAATACTTGCAGAGCAAGGCAAATATTCCCGTATTCTGGTCATTTATATTTATTCTTGGCACCTAAATGATGACACTCTCTTTATAGAAGGAGAAAGGGGGAAGGAGTGGCCTAGTGTTTAGAGCTACAGCCTCAGCACACTGAGATTGTGTGCTCAAATCCCACACTGTGCCTTGTGACCCTGGGCAAGTCATTCAATCCTCCATTGCCCCCAGGTACATTAGATGGCTTGTAAGCCCACTGGACAGATAGGGAAAATGTTTGAGTACCTGATTGTAAACTGCATACATAACTTTGATAGGCAGTATATAAATACCTAAAATAAAATAAATAATTGTCCCCTTAATGTGAAGGATTCTGTATTAAGGCACAGAGTATTTTTCATGTATTCATTTTAATGGTAATATAGCCCCCTGTGCCCATGAAGACTTGCTGAGCCTTTTGTTTCAGATGCTCCCTTACTATGTTTCAGATGCTCCCTTACTGTACCACAGACTAACCACTGGAAAATATCAGTGACTGAGGTGGAAGAAGACTATGCCTGGACCTGAAGTCCAAAAGTCAGAATATTCACACTGCTGGAGTTACTGTCAATGATTTAGTTCATCTAGGCCCCGTTTTATCAAGCTGTGGTAGGACTTGCAAGGTAAATGCTCTGACGCTCATAGGAATTGAATGAGTGTCGGAGCAGTTACCTCACCGGCCCGCGCTAAAATGGTCTACCGCAGCTTGATAAAATGGGGCCTTAATCTGTTCAGTATCCTTTCTTCATAAGTCATAAATCCATGACAAGCTTTAACGGAATTCTTATGCTGGGTAACATGATCGCATTTAACTTATTTATGACAATACTCATTATTCATGACCTCTGTCACTAACAAGGTAAATGAACATGAATGCTGTTTTGATTGGAATGATTTACATGTTCAGAAGTAACTAGCAGCAGTTCCCTGCCTTAAAAAGTCTAATTGCAACTGATCACGCACATAAGGGCAGTAATATCATTCATATAAATGCTGTATCTGGAAGAAGTATGATCTTATTTCTACACTGCTGCATCAAATTTCAGTCAAGATAGGTGGTTAATAATGTATATGAAAATATAATGTGGCTATCTTTTGGTGGCACCATATCAGAGCACATATTAGCAGAAGGTTAAATAAGCTGCCTTCATATTAAGCACTGACTATTGGGGGGAGGGGGTGTAGTTTTTAATATGGGCTACAGTTAAGACATGTCAATCTTTGGTCTTTAAATTCTCTCAACTCTGGAATGATCTCCCCCTTTTTTTTTTTTTAAGGAGTTTCAGTTCGTTTCAATTTTTCCGTAAATCTTTAAAAACTACTCTATTTGCCAAACATTTTGAAAATTAATTCTTTTGAAATTTTGCTATTATCTTTTATTTATCATTTGTAAATCATTCCCTGTTTATTTAATTGCTGTACACTGAGTTGAGCCTTCTCAGAATGATGACTCGGTATACAAAGTTAAGCTTTAGTTTAGTTTAGTTTATTTAAGCACACCCAAAATGATGGAAAATATTTCTGTTTCTCTCTGCCACATTTTCTTGATCTTGGATTGCATTTCTTGAGGATCTTCCCTCTCTCCATGCAATACACCAAGTAATAGCTTTGAACCAACATCTCCATAACCAATGTGGCTCTTTTACCACTCTATCTGATTTCTGGCATCCAGCTTTTTGTCACTAAGGATGGGGATGTCCCACATGATCATAACATCTTTGTTTTCCACAATTCTCTTAGGGTCATGATCAGTGGCTTAGCGAGGGTGAGCGGCGCCCCTTCCCTGCCCTCTTCCCCGCCCACCCCTGATGCGCACATGCGCCCTTCCCCGTACTTTTTAAACTTTGGCGTGAACATCCATCAACTTACTGCCCGCGTCGGCTTCGGTGCTCTCACTGCCGTCACTTCCTAGGCGTGGGTCCAGGAAGTGATGGCAGAGAGAACGCCAAAGCTGACGCGGGCAACTAGTTTATGGCTGCTCGCGCCAAAGTTAAAAAGGTATGGGGGGTAAGGGAAGGGGCATGTGTGCAGCATGGGGAGGAGTGGGAAGGGGGGGGCGGACAGGAGGAGGAGTGCCTTTCCCCCGAGCACGATGGCGCCTGGGGCAGACTGCCCCCCTCCTTTACTGCGCCACTGGTCATGATCCCAGTGCTTTTCTAGTACACCAATGCTGTAATGCTTACAGACTTTTCAATGAATGAGGTGTGCCACCTTACTATGCCTTTTTCTAAACAACATTTTTCGCTGTCAGCACTTTGAAGCCAACCAGAAGATGAGCAACTGCTTCTAGCTCTTTCTTTTAAAGCATACAAATGTCTGTTGAACCAGTTTTTTCAAAGCTTGCTGTAAACCATTTCACCCATAATTCACTGTCCTGGGCTGCAATTATCATTCACCTCTCCTTAACTATTCATGTGTCCAATGTTAATCCACGAACGGTTCCTGAAGTAAAATTTTGTATTTCTCGCTGTTCTTATGCATTTGCACTTGGTTTTTTTTCTCCCCTGATGATCTAATTTCTTGAAGAGATTTTTCATTTCCTTTGCAAATTTTGGTACAAATAGATTTTCAATCATCCCTTCTACTTGTCAGAATGCTTGTCCAAATTTAATGGTGGAACTGGATTCTGGAGGTTATCTTTCATATTTCAACACCTTTTCTGCATTGGGATCTGATGATGCCATTAGGTAAGTCTGAAGGCCAACAGTACGATAATAGCTTGATAGGCATCAGTGGCATAGTATAGTGAGGGTAGAAAGCGTCCGGGGCGGTGGCACCCCATACCCTCCTCTCCACACACACACACACACACCCTGCTCATTCCCTGCCCCTACTCCACACTTGTGCCCTCCCTTCCCTCCTCCGTACCTCTTTAAATCTTCACCATTGTAAGCAGCTTCTCCAGCCTGCTGCTCGCGCCAGCATTTGCTTTCCCTCTGATGTCATTTCCTGGCTCCACGACCAGGAAGTGTTTTCAGAGGGGAGCCAGGCTGGTGAGAGTAGCAGATCGGAGAAGTTGCTCGCATTGATGAAGATTTAAAGAGGTATGGGGGAGGGAAGGCCTGAGCCTTTTTTACTACGCCACTGATAGGTGTAATCTATTTCTCTGAGACCCGTTCCTCCTTCAGATCTAGGAATATACAGTTTAGGCATACAGAATCTTACAGATGACCTTATGGACATGGAGTTCTTGTTCATACATCTGGGTTTTCAAGGTCTTCTACAATACCAAAGCTATATGAGAGTACAGAAAGTGCTAGCTGATTAATAGCTTGTATCTTACTATGGGGTCCTTTTATTAAGGTGCGCTAACCGATTTAGCGCACGCTATATGCTAAGGCGCCCATAGAATATAATGAATGACTTAGCATTTAGCACGCGCTAAAGATTAGAACTCCATGCCTTAATAAAATCGGTTAGCAAGCCTTTGTGATGTTAATGTACTCTTCAATATCAGTTTTAATATCCTATAATATTCTTTATTGATTTATTCTCTGAGCGCTTTCTGCTTGATAGTTGCTCCTTCATCTACTCTTAAATATTTATAGGCACATTCCTGTTCAAACTTCTTTGTCACACAGATGAGTTCAATTTTACTCAACTTTCCCTAAGGAAAGTCACTAATACTGCTGCTACTCTTCCACAAGTTAATCTTTCCACTCCCATCACACTGGCCCCCGTACCACTAAATTCATCATGAATATGCAACAGGTTGAAAATCAAATAAAACAACCACACAATCCGCTGGTCAGCTGTTGCCATGAATGCTAAAAATAACAGCACAAGATCTTACCTATTTGAGACTGGGGAACCATGGTGGATTTACGATCACACAGTGGAGAAAAGGGCAGTCCCAACTCCGCTTCTCTGTCACCCTAAACAAAGAGGAAAATTGATTGGACAATATGTTTCATATGCAGTCATGCAAAGCAGCAGACTTCAAATTCAGCATATAAGTGTATATAGAAGGCCTGGATCACTGCAATCACAAAAACCAACAGAAGATAAGTCGAAAGTTTCTTTCTTCTATCATCCAGTACAGACAGCCCTGCTTAAGGTTTTTATACTTTGGGAGTGCAATGGAGGTTTTTTGCCAGTGAGGTTACCACCCAACCACCTTTGTGGAGGTGGGAGGGCTTCAGTCTGAGGCTTTTTCCTCCATTTTTTTATGGCACACCTTATCTGAACCAAAGCAGCACTGTTCATGTTTTATATGACATCTCTTAGACTTTTATGAAATTTATTTTGAACATATTAGAGCTTTTCACAAATCCGAGTATTTCAAGCTGTTACTAAGGCAATACATCTCTGACTTAAATTAGAGTGATCATCATTAAGTAATGACGTTAAGATTGTTTCCGTACTGCAGCCAGGCCTAAATCCCAACTGTTATAGGTGCAAGGCCAAACTTCCTTCTATGAACTGATTTAATTGGAGAAAAACTTTTTTTATTTCTACAGTTTTTGACAGACAGCACAAGCTGGAATCATTGAATCAAGAGGAGGTTACTTCAGAGTAGGTTGGATAACTGCCTGCTTCCAAATTGAGGGAACAATGCCTAAGGAAAGACAGATTAATTTGATAGGATAAAGTGGAGCAACCCAAAGTTGGCCATGAGTAGCCAAGATGAAGGAAGTGGGTCTATAAAGACAAGTAGATTTTCTCATAAAATTATTTTAAACAGTGAAACAATTCGCTGTAGTTGAAAAGAAGACCATTTCGATCAGTTTTCTTTGAAAGCTAATTAAAAAAAATGGATTGTCAGTCCAATATTAAAGGGCTCCTTTCACAAAGCTGCGCTAGCGGTTTTAGCACGCGCTTAGCGTGTGCTAGATGCTAACGCCACCATTGAGCTGGTGTTAGTTTTTTGCACGTAGCATGGGGTTAGTGCACGCTAAAAACGCTAGCGCAGCTTTGTAAAAGGAGCCCAAAGTATCATATTATTTCCTTTATGTATTGTTTTATTCTATATATTACCTTTAAAAGTGGACTAACACGCCTATCACACCATTTTATTCAAGAAAACTGTTAAAAATCTGTACATACTTTCTCAAATCATCTCATCCTATGAAAATGATTTTCCAGTTTTCTAGTTTGCAGTTCTAAACAGTTTTTGGATCCTACTATTTTACGCCTTTTTTCCATACACTCTCCCTCTTCCTGCTGTTTTCATCATCCTTAATATCTACTGGCTGATATTCTAAGGGAGTTAATCGGCTGGAAATGGCTCTCAACCAGTTAACTCACTTGGTTACAGCTATCTGGTCATTTTCAATACCTTTTAAATGGTTATCCTCGCTAGAAATGACTGGTTAGTTACCAGTCTGAACGTAAAGCTGGCTATGTCGGGGGTGTTCTGGGGACAGAGTCCGCTTAGGTTCCAATATTCAGACCTAATTGGTCAGGTTTAGTACATGAATAGGACCAAATAAATAGCTGTCCTATCTATGGGCCCCATTTACAAAGCCACGGTAGTGAGTCCCGGTGTGGCAAATGGGCCGCGTCGCATTTGCCGCATGGGAATCGCTACTGCAGCTTTGTAAAAGGGACCCTTTACGTATTAACCCATGGCTGCTTAAGTCCGAAAACATACCCAGTCATGCAAAACCCAACTTTAAATTTTATTTATTTATTTTTAAATGGAAATTCAATACCAAAGCCTACATAGGGCCTGACAGAATTTCCAGTTTTAGTGCTAGCGGCGGCTATAAAAACGCTGTGTCGGCCAGTTCATCTTTATTCATTTGCTAACTGCATCCTTTTTCCCACCTTGGTGAGCCTCTCTCGCACCTTTGCTACATCTTATCCACTCTTTTCACAGAACATAAATTGCTGATGTATTTGTGTTTTCTCCCATCCCTTCAATGCTATTTCCTTGCTTTTTCTCTTTTATGATATTATTTTATTTCTTTTTCTCTTACATATATCATCTGCCACTTCTCTTTGCTCTATTTTCATTTCCACACCATAGAAGCAAACACATTTTGTCTATCAATCCACTTGGCTATACACTGATAAGACAGAAACCCATTGATCTTTTCCGCTTCCTCACCTGCTATCCCTCATCACATCTCCTTTTTACATAGAGCTGTCAGCTACTGGACAATACTAAATCTGTTTTCCAGCATCTCACTCCACTGGGACTCGCCTTGTCCTACTCTTATCTGTATTCCATATATGGCATCTCCATTCCTCGGTCAGGAATATCTTTCTATAATCACTAATCTTTTTTTAAAATCTTACTTTCACTGTGTTGTCAAATTGTTAGATTACAGTTTCTATAATCTCTCACAAAAGATCTATTTTTCTATTTCAGATCACACTGTTTGCCATCAATGCCCAGATTATCTCTGGATTAGAATACAGTAAAACCTTGGTTTGCAAGCACAATTCGTTCCAGAAGCATGCTTATAATCCAAAACACTCGTATATCAAAGTGAATTTCCCCATAGGAAATAATGGAAACTCAGACAATTCGTTCCACAACCCCAAAACTTTAATACAAAATACAGTGGTACCTTGGTTTACGAGCATAATTCGTTCCAGAAGCATGCTCGTAATCCAAAGTACTCGTATATCAAAGCACATGTCCCCATAGGCCACAATGTAAACTGAAACAATTCGTTCCACAACCAAGGTTTACTATGGTGGCCCAGGTGTGGGTGGGTATCTGTCTGTGGGTGCTGCAGCCCTTGCAGCGTGGTGGTTTCCTTCCCCGGGGTCCCTGTGCGGCTCTCCTCCCTCTTCGGCGATGCCTTTGCCATTAACCAGCGCCTCCCAGCTTCCAATTCAAGCCGGCCATCCTCCAGACGCATGCGCAGGACCTCTGCACTCCCCCGTCAAGCCAGCGCCACTCCAATAACACGAGCGTACAAGCATGCAGGACGTCCTGCGTGCTTGTATGTGGTGCGTGTGTTGTTGGAGCAGTGCCGGCTTGACGGGGGAGTGCAGAAGTCCTGCGCATGAGTCTGGAGGATGGCTGGCTTGAATCGGAAGCCGGGAGGCGCTGGTTAATGGCAAAGGCATCGCCAAAGAGGGAGGAAAGCCGCACGGGGACCCTGGGGAAAGGAAACCACCACGCTGCAAGGGCTGCAGCACCCACAGACAGGTACCCACCCACTTCTGGGCTACCCTAGTGAGTGCTCGTTGATCGGGGCAGTGCTCGGTTTGCGAGTCAAAAGTTTGCTGAGTGTTTTGCTCGTCTTGCAAAACACTCGCAAACCGGGTTACTCGCAAACCGAGGTTCCACTGTACTGTACTTGCAAACCACCATTAGTTTTCTATTCTTACAAGTATTTACTACTGTACAGTACCTCAATGTTGCTCGATACATTGTTTTTCTCACACTAATCTCTTTGTTCACAAATTGTACTGTTTGCCTTGTATAACAGAATCCAGTTTTAACATTCTGGGTCTACGTTCTTTTTTAAATTTATGGTTAGAGCAGTGGACCACTAGACTAACCAGGTTTTTTGAAGAAGTAATAGTAGGGGCTATCTTTGGAGGGGAGGGAGGTATTAGGTTTGCCACTGGACCACCTGTGCAATGGCGGGGTAGGGGGATCATGTCTACTGTTGGACCATCAGGGACATCTTTTTTGGCCAGTGGAAGGGTTGAGGAGGGGTTGGAGGGAGTCGACTGGACCACCAGGAATTTTTTTTCAGCAAGGGAAGGTTTCGGGAAGAGGTCCACTGGACCCATGGGAATTTTTTGTAGGTCTGAGCTTTCAAGCCAATCAGCACTTAGGCACTGACAGAAAAGTAAGGCTACAAGAGCTCAAACCTGACATAAAAGTTTGCACAGTAAAAAGTGAGCTTTCTTTGCTGTGCAATATTAATTAGCTCTTTGTAATACATTTGCATAGGATTCTCAGTGGTCGCTACCATTATAAAAGCCATCGAGAACCATTTCCATTTTGAGCACTGGATGCTTGAACTCAATCAAAAGCTAAACTGGCTACAACCAGCCTTACTCAAACAATATACTTTTTAACATCTGCCCCTGAATAGTGAGGCTTAAAAAAAAAAAAAAAATCATGTAGTGGCCAGGCCCCTATAGAAGAAATTTTATAAGGTGAGGGGCTCATACTTTAAGAACTAAAGTACAGACCCACTTGATGAAATGTTTACAATTAACAACGTACATACTGTATGTGGCCTCTTATAAAATACTAAGCAGCGTAAAACTACTGATGTGTGTCAATATGATGGAGAATATTGTGACACTATAGCCTGGATTCTGTAAACGGCACCTAGAAAAATGGCCCCAGCCATGTGTCAATCACGTTTAGGTGCCATTTACAGACTTATACCTAGGGAGAGAGAGGGAAGAATCAGAGTATGAATGAGCACAGCCACTGGCCCTCAAGCCTTGCATTGAAGAAGGACTGTGGTTGAAATAGACACTCAAGAATGACACGGGATGGAATTGGAAACAATGGGATCGATTAAATTTACCTTTCTGGTGGGAGACTCTTTGTTTGTACTATCGATATGAGAAAATATTAACAGAGGAACTAGGTGATTCCAGAAAATTTGGGGACCATTGGAACTTTACATAAAAGATCTTTAAATAAGGTTTATATGATCCGGTCAACTTTCAAATTCCAAAAGCGTATCCAGAGTAAAAATGAGAGGGTGGAATTGGGAGGGAGGGTGGGTGGGAGAAAAGGGACTTAATGTTTCATATGTAGAACTGAGGTGCTTTTATGGATTTTATCATATTACATTTTATGCATTTTCTGTATGACGTTATAAAACTAATAAACAGTTGAAACTGCAAAGAATGACAGGGGATGGTTTCCTGCGTTTATCCGTGGGGACAGGAACGGTGATGAATTCTTTCACCATGCCATTCTCTAACCAAGTCTACCCATTCTTGAGGTGTCAATTGACAGCTTTGCCCTCACAGGATTTTATCTATGGACCCTCTTATTCCATAAACTAACCATCTAATATAAGAAAAATGATATGATTTAGTGGGACCTTTAGCTTCTGCCTGACTCTCTCTCTTACCTCCTCTTTTACAAAGGTGTGCTAAGCTTTCTAGTGCGTGATAAATATTAGCGCCCGCTAAACACACGCTAAAAGCTAGCACGTGCATATTATCCTATGGACGCATTAGTGGTTAGCACATGTGTTGATTTAGCGCATGCTAAATCCGCGCTAAAACGCTTAGCGCGCCTTTGTAAAAAAGGGCCTTAGTATAGCCCTGCTGTAAAATTATATAAAAGATTTCCAAGCTACCTGTTTGAAGAACTCCTCAAGAAGTAGCATGGTCCAGGGATGATGGATGTCCCAGGCCTTGGCAGGATGACTGATGTCTGCTGTATGCAGTATCAGAGATAAGGCTTTTGGCTTGTCAATGCTGCAAACCCAAATGGTTGAAAAAGTTAATGGTCTATGCACCTAATACAAAGATAGGAACAAATACAACAAAGAAAAGCAATGAGGCCATTCTAACCTTTAACCGGGATACTTTATAGAGTGATTTATGTGTTTGTGGAACTTGACAGCTCTGAAAGATTAATCTTCAAAATTCAGTGACTCAGATCTTTCAGTGGTAATTGGTTATTCAGAGTTCTAAAGGAATATCTGAAGCTATCAGCCAATATTTTTTCTCTTGCGAGGGTTTTACATGTTCAGAAAATATTGCTCATTTATTTTAAACATGAATACTGTATTACACTAACCTATTCTTAACCTTTTAGGCAAACTTGGCAACCATGTAAATGGTACAAAACTTCAATATATTTCTACAACACTTATATCCATTGTAATAGGTCTTTAGACCAACTATACAGTAGAATAAACTAGAGATGCAAGGACAGCTGAGGAATAGGATATGAGGTGCTGAGTACATTTTAATGGGTGGTTTTTATGTTTTCATCTCTATGACATTTTCATTTTGGGAAAGTGGTCCTTAAAGAGAGATGCACTGAGCACAAACACATCAAGAAAATGGTGATTTTCAGAATAACTGGATAGACGTTTGATTCAAAAATTGCCACGTTCACTACTCAATTTTTGGATGTTTTTCAGAAAACGTCTCGGATCATACTTAGACATCATATCAAAAATGCCCCCTCAACATCTTTCTAGTGGCAGTTCATAGTTATATTTAGGTATACACTTCTCCCTCCGTATTCGCTGCGATAGGGGATTAAGAGAACCGCAAATACAGAAAAACTGCAAATAACTTTTTCATATGTTATTTGCTGTTTTCTATTAAAAACCATCGTGAATATGGTGAAACTGCTAATAACATGGTGGGAGACCTTGCCGGTTCCTGAAGCAGAGGCAAAACACGATGAAGAAAGTGCTGGGAATCAGCGATTTTCTCTGTAAACGCTTGGAATCGGCGATTTCTCTATGCAAGCTGACGTAATTTGGGGGGAGGAGCCAGCAAGCTAAAAACCATGAATAAACGAAACCGCGATTTGCTGAAACCACGAATACGGAGGGAGAAGTGTAGTAGGTATTTCCTTGTTCTCAGACGGCTTACAATCTAAGAGTCCCTTCTACTTAAATGTGCTAAAATATTGTCTCAGTGCAGTCAAAAATCAATCTAAGAACTACTCTGTAAATGTGCACATGTCTTACAAGTAGGTATATACATAGGTGGAGTCTGGGTGGACTATGGGCAAGACTCACACTTGTATAACTAATAGAACACTATACATTACAGGCCGGATTCTGTATAGGACGCCCGGTCTCAGAAGCCGACAAGCGTCCTATATAGAATCGGGCCCAAGGCCGCCTAAAATAAATCTGATTCTGTAACCGACGTCCATGTTACAGATGCTGGTTAGAGAATCGGGTTATTGTAGATGCAACTGCTAAGCTTATCGCAGCAAGCGATCTAATCTAATCTAATACTTGGCTTTATATACCGAGTTTTCATTCTAAGAAAGCTCAACTTGGTTTACATAGTTAACTTAAAAAAATATGAACCATAAAAGAAAAATATCGAAAAGAATTAATTTCCGAAGTGTTTGGTGAATAAAATAGTTTTCAAAAGCTTACAAAAGAATAAGAGAGAGATCTAGAACTTCTTAAAAGGAATGGAAGATCGTTCCAAAGTTGAGAAAACTTAAAAATCAAAGATTGGCCAAAAGTCTTAACTCCTCTAGTCCCTTTTCTGGAAGGGAGAGATAATTTATATTGTTGATTGCCCCATGCAAAAGAGAATCTCCCTGCGGCAATAAGTTTAGCATCTGTTGCCGCCAGTCCCTCCCCCCCCTCCCGAAAAAATGCAGCAGGAGGGATGCCCAATCCCTCCTGCTGGAACCCCTCCCACATCCTGAAGGTCGCTGGCAGAAAGGTACCCAATCCGTCCTGCTGGAAACCCCCCACCCCCCAAACGAAACTGGCAGGATGATGCCTACTACTGCAGATATGTCACTTTTAGTCGTAGAAAGTCAAAAGATAACTTACGCTTCTGGCTGCTGCAAAGCATTCTTCATGGCCTTGATTTGCTGAAAGTGACAGGACATATCCGTGGCCAATACCATCTCAATCACCAACATCCTGAACTCCCTTTGGGCACACAAAATAGGGGGAAGAAACAGAAGATAGTTCGAAAGGACGAAAACATTTGGCTTTTTTTTTTTTTTGTTATACATGTGATCATTATTTTGACATTTTACCAGCCAAATCTAAGTGCCGCTAAACCCTTCAAGTTATTTTCTTATTGGCACATGGAAGATCATTCATGGTGTTTGTACTATACCCAGTGTGAAAAATTAGTCAGAAGAGTTACTTTCTGTAAAAGAAAGCCCGGAAGTGCCTGAAGAACCCATTAGGACCCCCTTCTTTGGTTAATTAAACTGGGAGCTTTTTGAATTGATTACTTCCATAAGGCACTCAGAAGAAAGCTGGCAGCCTATATCAATATTTGTGTCTAGTTTATGAATCAGAGGGCTTTTTAAAACACTGAGCAATGTATCGATATGCTATGATTTTGAAACACACCATTAAAAAAGAAAGTGGTGTCATGTACGCTTGTTGACTTTAGTATCTGAAAACCCATTATAGCAAGTACGGTCGTTCATTAGAAATGTGTTTTGAGGGATTTGCTGTATGGAAATATTAAAAACTAGTCAAGTTTGAGTCATTATAATGCAGCACATACTTGGCTCTTAGTCATCCCTAGCTCCCCAGTACAGCATCTTTCTGTTGGCCACATGGAAATTAATGTTCAACAGTACTCTAACAGAAATTGAGGTTACTAACAACCATAAAATTATATACCTAGCAGTGTTTTTAGTAGGTTGCCAAAGGGCCACTGAGCTTCAGCTCGAACTAGTCTTTAGTTTGCTGGTGATTTACCAAACATAGTTAGAGCAGCAGGCTGAGAACAAGGGAAGCCAGGACTCAAATCCCACTGGTATTGCTTGAGATCTTGGACAAATCATTGAACCCTCCGTTGCCTCAGATTTAAAACGTAAAAACTGTAAGCCCTCCAGGGACATAAAAATACTTACTGTACTTGAATGTAATTTGCTTTGAGCCCTTACTGAGAAAATGTCCATTCTCAAAACATCCAGATGTCTTATTTTTTTTCTACTTTATTTAGTTTTTAATGCCAACAAAAAGTGCACATCAACTTATATATAAATAATGATAATCAACCAAGCACTTATAATCAATCAGTATCTATACAAAAGATAAAAATTCCCTCCCCCATCCATCAGGAATAATACCAAAACAAAAGATATACCCCCCCCTCCTGCTCCCACCCCCCTGGATGTGTGGGTGAAAAACAACGTCTTTTATTTTTGAGAATGACCTATGTACATCTATCTTTTCTGGCCATTCTCAAATATAAAAATGTCCACATGAAAAACGCACAAAAGCAAGTTTTGCAGACGTACCCAACTACCTTGTCTAAAAGGCCATCAGTTGACTGCAGCAGAGGAATCCCTATCAGCTAAACCAGTTTTAGTGCAGTCCTGCCAGCTCAGCTGATCATGGATTCCCCTGCTAGGATCAACTGAATCGGCAGGGAGAAAAAAAAATTGTCTCTGCCTTACTCACACCCACCGATTGCTTACACCCCACCCCCTGACAACCCCCTCAACATCTCCAGACCCCTCCAAATTCCCCAACATCTATGGATCTCCCAACATCTGTGGAACCCCCAGCATCTCCATACCCTCCAAAATCTCCAGACCCCCCAACATCCTCCAACTTTCCGACTTCCACCCAAATATCTCCTCTACACCCCTGTACCTTCCACTAACAAATCAGCAGGAGGGAAGACAACTCCCTCCTGTCTACAGGGCCAAGTGCTCAGATTCCCGGGCCTTCCCCCCTCCCAATGCATCTTGGGAAACTTTGGGAGAGGGCCTAAGGCCCTGATTAACTTGGTAAGTTTGGGGTAGAGGGTAGACAATGGACTGTGGATGTTTTTTTGGGAAGGGCAGTATTTTTGGGTTGCAGCTTGGTGGGAATAGAAGGGCTTAGAGAAATGGGGATAGTTGGTATGAAAATGAAAAGGAGATGGATGAAATTGGTCTGGAAAGATTAAAGGCTCAGGTGTGACACCATGTCAAGCCAAGGTAAGGTCTTTGCATCACCACAAGGTTTACCTTAACTCATGTTTTGGATTAATTAAATATTGATTGTGGTTTGGGGTAGACGGAGGCTAGGTTTGCACTGTCTGGTAGTCTTCAGTTATGAAGGGTTGGGGTAAAAGTTAAGGACCTTTTGAGAAGGGATAAATTTGCTTTCTAATGAATGTTGTTTAAATAGTTAATAAACAAGCTGCAGCCAATTTCCACCAAAGCAGATGGTTTGTGTATTTTACCAATGATATTAAAGGTCAGAGTGTGATGCAAGTGCCAAGGTTATCTGTTTAGTTCACATCAGGCTAAACCAGTGGTCTCAAACTCGTGGCCCTGGGGCCACATGCGGCCCGCCAGGTACTATTTTGAGGCCCTCGGTATGTTTATCATAATCACAAAAGTAAAATGAAAGTTTCTTGATCATATGTCTCTTTAGCTATAAATGGCAATATTATTATTAAGACTTAGCCAAAAGGAAAGATTCATAAACTATAAAGAGTTTTACCTCATGCAAAATTGTCATTTCTTTAAAAAGACATTAACTATTTTTTCTGAGGCCCTCCAAGTACCTACAAATCCAAAATGTGGCCCTGCAAAGGGTTTGAGTTTGAGACCACTGGGCTAAACTGCAACTGGATTAAATTTATCTTAAGTTTCTCACATCCTGTTCCTGTGCTACCAAACCCAGCCCTTCCTTATGGAGTTTGGATTGGTGTTGAAAGAAAAGTAACTTGTGAAAAGGCAAAAGAATGTACAGCAGACAAGTCCCTTTATTATGATAATTAGGCTATAGTGCCTACAGTTCCTCATTAAAAAGTGAGTTTTAAATAGTATCTTTTCCAAATCTCTTGTTCCTTTCTTTAAGTGAACACACCACCATTTCTTTTTTATTATTATTATTCTCAATTGTACTTGTTTAAAAATATAGTTACCTCAGCATTTAATTAGCAACTCTCATTTCTCACATTTTACTCAAGTACCGATTTACTTATGCAAGAAGTGACTAAAAACACTGTTTGCAAGACATTTCAAAACAACTAAGAAAAATTCCATAATTAAAGAACATAAGAATAGTCTTACTGGGTCAGACCAATGGTCCACCAAGCCCAGTAGCCCGCTCTCAAGGTAGCTAGCCCATGTCCCCAGTACCTGGCCAAACCCCAAGGAGTATCAACATTCCATGCTACCAATCCAGGGCAAGCAGTGACTTCCTCCATATTTTTCTCAATAACAAACTATGGACTTTTCCGCCAGGAAATTTTTCAAACCTTTCTAAAAACCAGCAACACTATCTGCTCTTACCACAACCTCAGGGAATATGTTCCAGAGCTTAACTATTCCCTGAGTGAAAAAAATATTTTCCCCTATTAGTTTTTAAAGTATTTCCCTGTAACTTCATTGAGTATTCCCTAGTCTTTGTAATTTTTGATGGAGTAAAAAATCGATCCACCTGTACTCGTTCTACACCATTCAGAATTTTGTAGACTTCAATCATATATCCCCTCAGCTGTTTCATTTCCAAGCTGAAGAGCCCTAACCTTTTTAATCTTTCCTCATACGAGAGGAGTTCCATCCCCTTATCATCTTGGTCGCTCTTCTTTGAATCTTTTCTAGTTCCACTATATCTTCAATGACATAAGACAACCAGAACTAAACACAATACTCAAGGCAAGGTTGCATTATGGAGCAATACAGAGGCATTATAACATTCATGGTATTGTTTACCATCCCTTTTTTAATAATTCTTAGCATCTTGTTTGCTTTTTTGGCCACCGCTGCATATTGGGTAGAAGGTTTCATTGTATTGTCTACAATGATACCCAGATCTTTTTCTTGGGCGCTAACCCCCCAGATGGACCCTAGCACCTGATAACTATGATGTGGGTTATTCTTCCCATGTGTATCACTTTAGCATCCAAGTGGCAGATGAAATTTAATGTGGACAAATGCAGTCTTCCAATTTCTTAAGGTCTGCCTGCAATTTTTCACAATCTGCATGCATTTTAACAGTTTAGTGTCATCTGCAAATTTAATCACCTTACTCGTCATTCCAATTTTAAGATCATTTAAAATAAGTTAAATAGCACTACTATAGTTTAAAATCACTGATTTCTTCTGACTGGGATACACTGGGAAGGGCCTAAGGCTCTGATTGGCCAGGTGAGGAAATGGGCATCCCTTCTGCCAGATTATCATTGAAGGTATGTGGTTGTAGGGGGGTGTCGGGTTCGGGCAACAGGGGTTTAGGAGTGCCAGGGTGGGGTGCCACAGGTTCAGGGGGGGTTCCACAATTTGAAGTGGGGTGTCAGAGTTCAATAGGGTCTGGTGGCAGAAGGGAGTGAGTCTTCCTTCTGCTGATTTTTCTACTGAAGGTACAAAGGGGTGGGGGGATATCAGGAATGTGTGGGCATGTTGGGTGTGTGTCAGGGATGTTGGAGGGAGGTGTGTAGAGAGGGAGTTTGCTGTGGAGGGGGCTGGGGGATCAGTGGCTATGAGGGAGGGAAGGAGGGAGAAAGGAATCTTCTTGCCAGTTCAGTTGATCCCGGCAGGGGTCATTCACATCAGATGAGCCGGCAGGACTCCCCTAAACTGGATCAGCTAATTGGGATTCCCCTGTCACAATCAGTTAATAGGAAGCCTACTATTTTTTCTCCTCCTTTGGATGGTGGGAGGGGATCATGACCACTGGGGGAGTAAGGGAGGGGGGTCATGCCTTAAAACCACCAGTGGTCACCTTTGAGGCACTTAGATGCAAGTAAAACAGGTCTAAATAAATTCTGTCTTGGACGTCCTGGGAAAGCTTGATTATTGCTGCAAGACATCCAGGTTTAAGCCCGCTCAATGCCCACCCATAACACATCTCCCAACATGCCCGTTTGGGCTCTGGATGTTCAGTGGCTTGGAAGTCTTGCTGGATGTCCAGAAAGATGGTTTCAATTATCAGCACGTGGATGTCCTGACTATTAGGATGACCAAGTGCTGATTTAGGCTGGTTTTTGGACATTTAAATGTTTTGATTATGAGCCTGATAGTCTACCAATAATCTTCAGTTAAATTAAGATGGAAGTGAAGTTTAATTTTCTTAATTATATAATACAACTGCCCTATATCTAATCCAACAATTACAATGACCATTATGAGTACAACAGTTGTGGAGCATTAGTCCCAAGTTAATCTACTATTTGGAGGCTTAGAATTTGCAAAGTCTGTCTCCAATTCTCTGCAATAGAAAAGGAACTGATTTAGCTCAAGGAAGAATTTGCTGCAAAAGAGCTTCTCCTGTGATACAACAAGCAAAAAATTTATTTTTTTTAAATTTATTTAAAAAGTTTATATTCTGCCTAAACCTAAGCAGATTACAAAAAAAAAAACCCATACAAAATTATAATACAATTATTATACATACATACAAACATTACATACATACATACCTACAAACATTAAATCCAATAAAACTTACTAAAATAATAGCATCATTCAATATTCATTGTCTAATTCATTTTTTTCAAATACTTTTTCCTTCTAACTCAATAAAAAAGCCTCTACAAACAGAGATGTTTTCAACAATTTCTTAAAACATTGTATAGACATTTGGAGCATTGAGATCAAGCATCAAATTACGGTGTCTCAATGGCCACGAATTTGGTCTTGGAGGATGAGATGTACAGTGTCTGCATCTATGAGACAAACTTGGTTTTTTCTGTTACATAGAGCATTTTGGACCCCTGTTTGTTTACATAAATTAGATAGCCATTCAACAAATTACATTTAATTGGAAGAATTGGAGTAGATTAAACTTTAATTTCTGATGGAACTCTTCGTGTCATATATATAAGATGGAAAAAATATTTGCCATACAGAAAGGACATTTTAATAAATTCAAGGATGTTTGGGGATCATTAACAGATTATTGTAACAAGTAAATAACATTTTACCCTTAATTATACAATTGCAAATGAGAGGGTGGGGGGTGTGGGGGGGTGTTCTGATCTTATATTAATTGTTTGGATTAGTAGAAAAGAATATATTATATGATATACGTGATTACATATGATATGGTAAGGGTGGGAGGGGGGGATAAATTTCATTAATTTAAAATGATTGTAATAGAAATTCAAGTGATGTTTGTAAGTTGTAAAAATGAATAAAGAATTTAAAAAAAACACACAAAAAAACATTGTATAGTAATAATTAATATAATATAGTCCCACTTCCACATAGGATCAATTGGCTCAAGAACAAAGGCTTACAATGGGACACCCCCCTATTTATAGCCCTGTAAAATTCCATCAATGGTTCGGAAGATGCTGCTGCTGCAATAATGGAATTGTACCCTGGTACAGATGCATAAATGCTAGGTTTCCAGGTACACACTGTTATATAAAATGGAGTCTACATGCCATAGAGCATAGTTTAAAGTTGGACATGGGCGGTGTCTAGGTGAGGCACGGGCAGAATGCAAGGTTCCATTCACCAATGATAAGCCTCTATAATTCATGTATGTTTTATTACAATCTAGGCCAGGAGTCCCCAAAGTCCCTTCTTGAGAGCCGAATCCAGTCGGGTTTTCAGGATTTCCCCAATGAATATGCATTGAAAGCAGTGCATGCACATAGATCTCATTGAAATCCTGAAAACCCGACTGGATTCGGCCCTCAAGGAGGGACTTTGGGGACCCCTGATCTAGGCAATGAATACTTACGTCAGCTCCATGGCTGAAGTCAGTGCTTGTGTTCAAACTACACACATGCATACTCCTGACTATACTAGCATTTTATATTAAGGAAAGAAGGTGGCCACTTTCTTTTTTAACAATAGGTTTGTGATTGGCACCCCGTTACTTTTAGAACTACCCTCCTCATTGCTCTCAGGATCCTGAGCTATGAGGAATGGAAACTAGGGGCTCCTTTTACGTCGGGTTATGATTAAAAAAAAAAAAAAAAACCCTTGTATTAAAAAAAAATTTGTTTTGTAGCTATGTCAAATTGTAACCTGTTAACTATATACTATGAGGCTCATAATCAAAACTTTGAAATCTCTAAACACCAGCCTAAGACTGGATGTCCTAATAGCAGGGACAACAAATGCCAATAATCAGAACCAACTTTCTGGAGGTGCAGCAGCATTTCTAAGCTGCTGTGCATCTAGAGCTCAAAAGGGCATGTTGGGAGGTATATTATGGGTGGGAATCGGGAGGGCTTAAACCTGGACATCCTGCAGCGATAATCAAAGCTTTCCCAGGATGTCCTAGAGGGAACTTAAATGTCAGCAGTTAGACCTGTTTTAGTTGCATCTAAATGCCTCAAAGCTATCCAAACTGACCAAATGACCACTGGAGAGATTAAGGCATGATCCCCCCTTACTCCGCCTGTGATCACAGACCACCCTCCCACCACCCAGAGATGGGGGGGAAAAAAACAGCACATTGAGGGCTTACCATCAGCTTATTGCGGCAAAGGAACCCCCATCAGCTGAGCCGGTTTCTGGGATTCCTGCCAGCTCAGCTGATGAGGATTCCCCCTGCCAGGTTCAGCTGAGCCACAGAGCCCTACACCCCCTAGACATCCCCCAACATCCTCAAACCCTCCCCCCCCCCGATATCCCTGGACCCCCCAACATTCCTGGACTCCCCCACTTCACCTGACATCCCCAACATGAGGCAATACTCCCCATATCACCCAACACCACCAACATGAGGCAACCCCCCCCCACACACACACCCACACCCGTATCTTCCATTGCAAAATCGGCAAGAGTGAAGCCCACTCCCTCTTCCTACAGGGCTGCGGGCTTAGAATTACGGGCCTTCCCCCTCCCAATGCATCTTGGGTTGTAGTGAGAGGGACCTAAGGCCCTGATTAGCTCAAAATCGCCATTACAGCCTGACCAACCAAACTAACATGGATTCTACTGCAAAGCCCTCTGAACCAGTGACCCTGAAGTTTTTGCCATTTAACATCTATTATTTGGCAAAGGGCAAGTGTTTTTCTCTTAGTGCATGTTAATAACCGTGTCTCAATGCTTTAAGCATACTTGTAGTTGCCATCTAGCTGGCTAAAAACCACCTCAGCCTGCTAGATTTATGTCCATAAGGATAACTATCTAATCTAATCTAATTTAATCTTGCATTTGTGAATTGCACAAACCTATACAAGCTCAACTATAAAATATAACATGTACAAAATAAGCTAGCTGGCTAAATCCCTCTCCCTTGACAAAAACCATACATCCCAGATCAGCTATATGTAACAGCAGTAAATCTTCAAAACCTCCATAGTTAGGTGTCTAGATCATTTTCAAAACCTAACCTTATGAATTTTGTAACTGAACGTGCCATAGTACTATTTCCATTTCCTGTAGGTCAGCCTTTGCAGTGTGTCCTGTTTCAATAGGAACAACTCTGCAAGAGCTAGTTTGTCTCACCTCCAGTCCTCCTTAGAGAAATTAGACAAAATGTTCATCTCCTCGTCATCTTGTAGCAGACGAAATACTGCACTCAGGTGGTGATTTTCAAGCACTGCTCTGTCGTTGTACAAAATGGCTACATCTGACCTAAAAAAAATGAATATGTTGTGGTTACTACATTTGTGTTCTTGCCAAAATACTTTATTCAACAGTTGTACCATTTTTATTACTCAATTACTACTTATCTTACTTGGGAGACATAAAGCAAAATCAATCCTGCCAAGATTTAGACTTATGAATCCAGGCTTTATACAAATGTTGAAGGAAGACATTTTAGAAAGCAGAACTACTATAGAAAAAAATAATCATCCATTGAATGTAGATTTGATTCTCATCATTATCAAGAGGCAAAGGATTTTCATAATTAACTAGCTATCTATCCCCTGGTGAAGTATTCCTCAAAGTTTCTAGGTGCACCAGGTCCTCTCACAAGGCTCATTGTTGTACTCAAAAAGACAAAGAAAGGTTCGCCATTGTCACCACTACTCTTCAACATCAACCTAGCTTCCTTTGGTGACCATCTTAGTAGCCTAAACATTTCTCATTACAGTTAAGCCGATGACATCACTATCATCCTCTCTGACATCAATCTCTCACCAGCCGAAATTCATAGAATAGAATTCATCCTCAATACAATAGAAAATTGGATGTCTTATTTCAAATTAAAGCTAAACACCGGAAACTCTTTCTAGTGACAGCCTCTAACTCTACATTACATTCCATAACCTTGAGAGGAACCATACTGTATATCAGGGGTGCCCACACTTTTTGGGCTTGCGAGCTACTTTTAAAATGACCAAGTCAAAATGATCTACCAACAATAAAATTTTAAAAAAACACAAAGCACACTGTACTCATAGAAAATGTTAATCATCATTCCTATTCCAGGGTTTTTCAAAGAGGTCAAAGCAGATGACTCTATGCACTGTCACCTCACTAACAACCATACAAAAACAGACAAATACCCCCTCCCTTTTTACTAAACCACGATAGCAGTTTTTAGCGCAGGGAGCTGCACTGAATGCCCAGCGCTGCTCTCGACGCTCATAGGCTCCCTGCGCTAAAAACCTCTATTGCAGTTTAGTAAAAGGGGACCACAGTGTAAAATATAGACAGCAGATATAAATTCAGATACATTTTGATCACTAAATTTAAAATAAAATTATTTTTCCTACCTTGTCTGGTGATTTCATGAGTCTCTGGTTGCACTTTCTTCTTCTGACTGTGCATCCAATCTTTCTTCCCTTCTTTTAGCCTGTATGCTTCCTCTCCTTCTGACCTCATTCCCCGCCCCCAACGTTTTCTTCCTCTCTCCCTGCCCTTTCTTTCTTTCTCTCTTCATGCCTCCTTTCTTTTTTTCTGTTTCTCTTCTTTCTTTCTGTCTCCCTGCCTGCCCTCTTTCTCCCTCCCTGCCCTCTCCCAAGCAACTGCCACTGCCGCTGCCATCGGATAACAGACCCCCAAAGCCGCCCGCCACTGGCCAAGCTCTCCCTGCTTCGGGCCCACCAGCATTCCTCTCCCCGACGTCAATTCTGCCGTCGGAGAGGAAGTTCCGCTTGCCAGAACTTCCTCTCCGACGGCAGAATTGACGTCGGGGAAAGGAAGGTTGATCGGCCCAAGATCAGCCTATTGGGAGAAATGCTGCCGGGTCCTGCCTTTGAGGAAACAGAAAGTAGGCAGGACCTGGCAGCAAAAAGAGCAAATCGCAAGCTTCACTGACCTGTCTCCCGCTTTAGCCCGCGAATGGGGCTCTAACATGTGCGTGCCGGCTTCCCTTCTCTCCCCCCCCCCCCCGACATAATTCCGGTTTCAGAGGGAAGAGAAGGGAAGAGAAGGGAAGCCGGTACAAGCACAAGTTAGCCCCCGGAGTATAAGTTCTCCAAGCCGTTTTTTTTTTAATGTTGAGCAGCGGCGGCAGCAGCAGAATTCAGGAGCGGGCCAGTCAGGAGGGGAAAAAAGAGAAGGGAAGAAGGGAACCCGCTCTGCGATCGACTGGGGTCGCCTGAGCGAGCGACCTGTCGATCGCGATCGACGTATTGGGCACCCCTGCTGTATATCCTTTATTTTATTTTATTTATTATTATTTATTTATAATTTTCAATATACATATCAGCCCTGATTCTGCAAAGTGCGACCCGATTGTAGCCAGCTGTAGGCATCCTACAGCTGTCTAATCAGCCAATCGGGATGCACGTTTTCTAAAAAAAATGCTCCCCAGGCAGGCTGCCTATATTGAAGGCACCTCCGGGAGCCTAGGGAGGCCCGCAAGCCCGCCTAAGCTCACCTAAGACTAGACGGTAGCCCTAGGCGAACCTAGGCAGCCCTACACATCTCCCTAGCAGAGCGGGAGACGCTTACAATGTAGGCTAGCAAAATGCTGGCCTACATGGTAAACAGACGCGGCCGCTATACTTTATCGCGGCAAGGGATCTCCCGGCCACAATTAGTATAGCGGCCACGGCTATGGCCGGCAGTCTCCCCAAACCCCCTCCCCAACGTTCGCAGCAGGAGGGGGCCCAAACCCTTCTACCGACAAAACCCGCAATCGCCAGCCCAACCCCTCCTGCCAACAGAACCACCCCAAAGTTCAACGGCAGGAGGGTACCCAACCATTCCTGCCGGACCCCCCCCAACCGCCCTCCCTGTCCTCCGGGCGTCCTATACAGAATCCGGGCCATCAAGTTTAAACTTGTACAGAAAGCAAAAGCTAAGCAATTTTGTTATACATAAGAAAAGAAAAATGAAATTCAAAAGGCAAAGCATACACTTACATTCCGCTCAAGTCCTTCAATATAAATGGATCCAAAATGTTACAAAAGCGAGAATTAAAGAAACAAATCATAATCAAGAAATTAGGCCTAATTAGCTGAGCTTCAGGATATCTTCTATATTATATTACAGGGCATTAGCACTTTCTTTTTCCAATCATGACACTTACAAGAAAGTTGACAGTTGGAAAGGCTCAAAAAAGACAAATTTTTGTGAAGAATAATATATGATACATTTACATGGATGACGCAAAAAGAAAATCACCCCTAGAACTAACACACCTGGTTTCAAAAGTAAAAATTCTCTACGACGTCTCTGGGTATCTCTAGCCAAATCTGGGTACATTTGAATTTTTAAACCCAAAAAGTCCTTCTGTTTATTCTTAAAAGAAAAATCTCAGTAACCAATTTTTGTCCGTAGCTGCAGGTATGCTTGTTCTTTATCTAAAAGTTCCAACAATGTGGAAACATTTAGTGGTTCTTGAATGGTTGTTTGTTGCTGTTTTTGAGGAAGATAATAAACTTGTGTTAATGGAGGTAAAGCCTCCTCTGGAACTTCCAAAACTTCTTGTAAATATCTTTTAAACATCTCCCTAGCAGTTACCGTAGTAATCCTAGGGAAATTAACCAGTCTTAAGTTATTTCCCCTTGAGAAATTCTCCAATGCCTCGAGCTTTCTTCTGAGGTTAATATTATGCTTAACCAATGTATCTTAAATTTGTTTAAAGACTTTCAATTCCTGATTAATATGTCCTATAGAAGTTTTGGATTCAATTACTACTTTTCTTAATCCCTTTATTTAGGTCGACTGAGCTTTTATTTTTCCTTCTATTTGTTTAAACTGTGGATTAATAATACTAGGCAGATTTGCCATCAGATCCCATATTGATTCTAGTGTCACCTCTTGGGGTTTTTGTATTTGAGATAGTTGTAAGTTAGTATCTTTTTGCTCACCAGCTGACGATCTCTCCTGCCGAATATCTTGGAATAATCAGTCCCCAAGTGTTGTTAAGTCCTCGGCTTCCATCAGACTCTCCTGTAATTGTGGAGAGTCTGGTTCCATGCTCCCTGTTGCTTCTTCCTTGGCCTCCTGGGTAGAGAGAGCTCCAGCTTCCTGGATACTCACCCTCCCCCCGCGGGGAGCTTGTAACCTGAGGACGTGGGGGCGGTGCCCTAGTGTCGGGACTCAGCGTGGCTTCCAAACCCAAGGAGACCGGCTCTGCCTCGCCTTTCCAGTGCGGCTCCAGTGGGGAAGTCACCGACGGCAACCCAATGTCCTGCATCCACCGTAGTAATTCCTCTATGTTGCCATGAACAGATGCTCCAGAGCACCACGAGGCCCCAGTGGAACTTCTTCCTTTCTGTTTCAGCATTGCAGGTACTATCGAACACTCAGAAACTAGTCAGTTAGAGCGAGTTCCTACAGCGTGGTGCTCAGCTAGGTAAGCCCGTGGCCATCTTGGATCCTGTATATCCTTTATCACCAACAATCAGAATTTTAGGCGTGCACTTGGACAGACAGCTATCGTTGACTGCTCAAATCAATCATGTTACCCGCAAAGGATTTTCCACTCTTTGGAGACTTAGATCCATCAGGAAATTCTTCGACCAAGCACCTTTTACTCTCCTGGTCCAATCGCTAGTTCTCAGTATCTTGGACTACTGGAACATCATCTACCTATCTGGACTTCGCAAACATTTTCAGAAATTAAGCATAATTCAAACCACCGCAGTAAGATATTTACCTTGAAAAAATGTGATCACTTAACCCCTTTCTACAACAAACTCCACTGGTTAAAATTTGAGAATCGGGTATTTTTTTTAATTCGGCTGTTTCTTCTATAAGGTTTATTGCCTGATTACCTCACCAATCATTTCTTATTTTCCAGACCTGAGCGGACCTCTCGACCCCAGTCACTGTTTTCCTTCCATTCAGTTAAAGGTTTCTCGCATAATAGATTCATCAATAAATTCTTATCCCACCAAGCATCTTCTAAAGATCCAGAATGGAGTCGTCTGGTCCGTTCTTCTACATCATACATGCATTTTAGGAAGCTCCTGAAAACACACCACTTCTCCAAACCTGACAACCAAGTTTTAAATTAACCCTTGTTGCCCTAAGACTAGAGAACTTTCACTCATCATTTTAACCCATCACAAACCTCAATTTTTTGTTTATTGATTTTTATGCGTTTGTAAAGCTGTATTATTCTAATTTGTTAAAAATTACTGTTCCTGATGTTTTTTACTACCTTGTACACCGCCTTGAACCGAAAGACTAATGTGGTATATAAAAAAACATTTATGTTATGTTATGTAAGATGTCCAATCCAACTGCATCAATTTTATTATGATACTGTCCCGACAAGGATCCAAGTTTCAGCATGCAAAAATGCCTTCCTCAGGGGACACGTGGACCTAGATTCTGTAAAGGACATCTAACTTGTCCAGCTGAGTGATGTCCAGCTGAGTGAGATTCTATAATGCATAGATGCACTATAGAGAATTGCACTCAGTGCCGCTCAGCGAGTCTAGACACACCTAAATAGTTAAGACATCTTTTACAGAATCGACTTTTAGGAATCACATAGACGTCTACAAAACATCTATAACGTTATCACATCTCATTGTTTTGACATCATTAGAATGGCAATTTTATGCTGTTTTTCATTCAAAATGTATGCAGTGAAATGCTGGCACCAATAGTATTTTATTTATCCCTCTTCTGTGACAGGGAGCAATGGGGGATTCAAACCAGCAACGTCAGGGTGCTAAGGCTGTAGCTCTAACCATTACACCACACACTCAGCTGTTAAAGCACATGTGAATTGTAAAACTAGGCCTTTTGGACTATTTAGGTGCAACTAAGATAGACATGATTTAGGTGTCCCTTATGTGTGCTTGAGGCATCTGCTTATAGCTGAACAGGGTTTTAATTTTAGAGCTAAAGAGGACTCCAGGTTGATTTTAAGCTCAAAAGATCTTTACTAAGGCATAACTCAAGCAAAGCATATGAAAAAATATATAGATTGCATACTAAACCTTATTTCCAACAGGTTAAAAACGTTAAAAGAAATACACTGCTCACACAATGGCTGCAGTTCAGAGCAAGTGGACGTGACTGATGAACAATCTTGACATCATTGTGGCATCATCAGTATGCACCTAGATGACAGAATGCACTAAATAAAATAGGAATATGTGCTGGGGTATCTGACCATACTTGGAATTTGATCCCATGACCTTTGGAAGACTGAAGCAGTGCCTTTAACCAGTGATCCACAGGCACTTTCTTTTAGGCAGAGGTTCTTTGCAAGCTGCTATGATACGTTAGGAAAAGGCAGAGTGCAAATGTAAATGGCAAAGTCCATAATCTATACTCTCTTATGAGAGCAAAAAGAAGCTTTTAAGGTATTAGGGGTGTTGTATAGATTTGAACCCATGACTTTTGGGTCATGGAAGCAGCACCTTTAACCACAGAGCTACAAGTGTTTTCTTTTAGGGGTTCCTATCATTCTTTTGTGGCATTCTGCCATCTAGGTGCATTTTGATGATGTCACAATGATGTCAAGATTGTGCATCAGACACATTCACTTGCTCTGAACTGCAAGCCATTCTCTGTAAGTAGTGTATTTCTTTTAATGTTCTTAACCTGTTGGAAATGAGGTTTATTATGCAATCCATACATGTATATTTTTTTTCATATGCCATGCTTCAGTAATGCAGTAATAAATATCTTTTGCTATTAGTAATAAAGAGGAGTCCTCTTTAGACTAAAAAATTGAAGGTGAAATATGCAAATTTTTTTTCATGTGCTTTGTTTATATGATGCATTATTAAACATATTTTGAGCTTAATATCAACCTGGAGTTCTTTAAAACCCAAAAATAAAAGTCCCGTTCACCTATAAAAGGATGCCTAACTGATTCTCACCTAACTCATGTCTACCTAGCGCCCAGCTCACACTCAAAAGTAGACCTGGTTTTGCAACGCCTAATATGTACTATGGGATATGTAGACACATTTGGGTGCTGAGCAGCATACAATTATGTAAATGTACATCCAAATTGAAGCCACTCCTACATCCTGCCTACATCACGCTCACACCTATTTTGTAGGCACAACTTATTCCGATAGATGTCAATGAAATTGTGGACATCTATTTTTAGAATCGCGTCCAGCCTTTAGACGTCTAAGTTCCAATTAATGCTTATTAAAGTCCTTAATTGAGCTTATTATCCAAATTGTCTCTGCTAACAATTTTTATTTAAATGTATATATATATATATATATCTTTATTCATTTTCATTCTAAAATCAGTGCATACAAAAATTGCATAACAAGTTACCTACAAAAACAGCACTTATATCCATCAGTAAAATATATAAGAATAATTTTTACCCCTCTCCTCCCCCTGATTTCAATATATTCAAGATACTCTTACAATAGTACTAACAACTCATAAATAAACCAGTCCTTATACATTATCCTTCTCCCTCCCACCCATTCCCCTTCCTTGGATGTAAAAAGTATAACCAAAAGTAAAGGGAAAAACCATTCAATTAGAATCAATAAAATAATTGCAGCTTTTGTCAAAGGTAGGCCTACATTTCCAGTGCCTACCTTTGACAAGAACTGTGTCTACGGAAGAGCCTTAGAACGCTTAAAGTTGTTTCTGGCGTTAACCACGCCTACTTTGACCTTACACGTTCTAAGCTGCCTCGTAGATGTAATAAAGATGACATTTTTCTAGGCACCTACATTTAAATTATTGTTAAAACCTGTTTAAATGGCTTTTACCACTTAAGTTAGGCACCTAACTTAAGGCACTGTTTATAGAATATAGGCCTTTGTGTTACGGGATCCAGGATTTGGGGGTTTATTTCAATTCCAATTTGTAATTTGAAAATGTGAATGAAAAGCTTGAACTGAAAAAAAAAATTCCTTTAGAGACTGAAGAATTTGTGATGAACTGGGACATCCCCATTACAACTGATAAACCAGACATCATGGTAAAAGGGAAAAACACAAGAAGAGCATTGCTAAAGAAAAGTGTCAGTACTACGTAGATATTCAGTGGAACATAAAAAGAAAGAAGATTTGGGGACCTAGAGACAAAATCAGAAACCATGAAAATATAGCAGGAAGACATAGAAATTGTCCAAGTTGTACTGGGCACTACCAGCCAAATTTTTAAAAAGAGGTCAGTATAGTTTTTGGAAGATATAGCTGAAAAGGAAAGGAGAACAAGATTAGCATTTATAAAGTACAAGAGAAAAAGGGAAACCAGCAACACTATCTGGAAAAGCTAAGATTGGTAGAAAACTAGTAAAGAAAGCAGCAATGCAAATGAAGATAAAAATAGCCAATACAACACAATATAATAAATTGGGATGGGGGTTGTTAAGATATGTTCTTGGTAGAAGGAAGTACAAAAGTACCAACGTAAGAATCAAGTGGAAGGATGAGGCGGAAGAATATGCAGAAGCTGGTCAGGGTAAAGCAGAATAGTTTAACAAATATTTCTGTTCTGCGTTCATAATTGAAGGGCCAGGAGTAGCACAGCAGAAAACAAATAGCAATGGAAGTGAGGTAAACTTCCAATAAATCTCAGAAGGCTATGTACATAAGGAGCTGGTTAAATTAAAAGTACACAGTGCAATGGTGCTGGATAGGGTATATCAATCTTGGAGTAGTAAAGAAACCTAGGGAAACTCTGGTGGCTCCGCTGTCTGACCTTTTCAGTACTTCTTTAGAGTCAGGTGTGGTCCCAGAGGACAGAAGATAGGCAGATGTGGTTCCTCTCCACAAAAGCAGAAGTAAGGAAGAGGTCGGGAACTGCAAGCGTGCTAATCTTGCCTTTGTGGTGAGAAAATTAATAAAAATGCTGCTAAAACAGAAGATACTATAGTTTCTAGAATTCAGTAGGTTCAGGATCTGAGGCAACAATGGCTTTACTAGATCAACCAACCAGCATATTTAAGTAGCCACCTGATCCCCTATTCACCTATGCGTGCTCTGAGCTCTGCTAACCTGAATCTCAATGACTATCCCGTCTCCTGTCAGGACTCGACTGAAGCCAACACGCAAGATTGCCTTTACGTAAATATCAAGCCCTGATGTTGTAGAGCTCTCTTCTCAGTGAGTTAAGAACCAATATGGTGTATTCCATGTTTAGAGCTGAAGTTGAAATCTGGTTATTTATCCAAGCATTTGGGATATAATAAATGTATTGACGTGACATACAGTAATTTGTTAAACATTTAATGCTCTCTGTAATGCAAAATTTATTATGCCCCACGTATTCTTTATTTAAGGGCTCCTTTTACAAAGGTGCGTTAGCGGTTTAACGCGCGTAATAGTGCGCGCTAAACCACCAGACGCGCTAGCCGCTACTGCCTCCTCTTGAGCAGGCGGTAGTTTTTGGCCAGCGTGGGGGTTAGCGCGTGATGAAAAATCACGCGTGTTAACCCCGCTAGTGCGCCTTTGTAAAAGGAGCCCTAAGTTTATGTTTCAATTTCCCCATCTCCTATCAAATCAAATTTTCTTTATTTAAATTTATGTTTTAATTTCCCCGTCTCCTATCAAATCACTTTTAGATTTTCAGGATCAGCCCAATACTTAGGCTGAACTAGTTAGCTGCCTAGAAGTAGTTTGCAGCTCCTAGGAAGCACCAAAGAGCAGCTGTAGCCAAAGGAATGCAACAAGGCCCGATGGCTACACAGAGTAAAAGAAACTTCACTTCCTTGCCCTATAAACCTCCAGGTCCTCTTTTAAAAAAACATTTGGAAATGTTAGGAAGATAGGTTGTATTTTCATATATTGTTCAAATTCAAATAAAAATGGTTTTGGATTGTAAAAAATACATTTGTTTCAATTTAGTAGTATCAGTTAAAGCAATTGATTTTTTTCAAATCAAGGTTTGATAGTGAATTTTTGTAAACACTCCTATCTTGGGGCAGAGTTGTGCAAATTAAATTAACCTCCAAATGGAACTTCTTGTCTTGCATTATACATTTTCTCCTTACCATTTGATAGAACAGTCTCACCTTGTCTGAATGTGGAAGTTATTGGTGGTTCCCGTGTGCTCATAGTCATGGACAGCAGCTGCAAAGATCATAGCAAAGATTTCCAGCTCTGTCAGCCAGTGCTATAAAAGAGATTTAAGAGCAATCAGATGATTTGACATTTTCACTGGCTTTTAAGGTTTGTATCTCTGTAGTAAACTATACTGTCTTGACTCATGTATACTGCATATCATTATATTTTTTCCCCCTATAGCTCACCAGCTGTTGTAAAACTTACTTCTGCATAATATGCAGATGAGTTATTCTTTACCTGAAGACAAAGCTGTGCAAATATATAGCCTTGACAAACATGTTAAAATTCTACAGACAGAAAAGACTGAAGCAAATTTGTTTTCACAAACCAAAGCAAGAAACATTCAGACTTTATCCGTTCTTTGGTTTTCAGCATTGTCTCACCAGGAGCTAAAAGATGAATGAAATTTTCAACCAATCAGATGTCTTACAGGGTAACAAACACTATGCAGTCTTTCTAACTCCAATTTTGAGTTTGGCATTGCAATGCAGACCAGGAAGAGGGATGAATAGTATTAGGAAGGAAGGACTCAGACAGTTTGAAATAGTCTGCCAGTTGAAGAGTTTTAATCAAAATTAACCAGATGCGTTCACATCAGCCACCAAAGATAGAAAGCTAATTTTTTATTTTAATATCTATGACCCAGAGTCCTGGCTATAGTTCTTCCTGCTCTTCAGGGTTATGGAGACTAAGGAGGTGCATGGCAAAAAAAAAAAAATCATCAGATTTTTTCAGGTTTATTTTCAGGGCTCAGATTTATTAAAAACTTGATATACTGTCCTCGAGTAAAAATTTCAAAGCGGTTTACATAGTAAAATATAAAATTGAGGATAGAAAATAAATTGAAAAATAGAGGAAACGCTTGATTTTTTTGTAAATATTTTGGTTTGATTCATGTTTTTTTCAATATTTTTTCTAATGCACATTAAACAACTACAGGAAATGTTTTCTAAACTGCACTAAGCAGCTACTGCAGGTGTTAAGAGTGTGGCAACCATTAGTGTGGACCTCCGCTAACAGCTACCACACACTAAAACCAGCCAGTGTGCTAAATATCCAGCACTGGCTGCTCAGTGTGGGTAAGGGCACACAGGACATTATAGTGCAAGGGAACTGTTCCCTGTAAGCCAGAGGTCTCAAAGTCCCTCCTTGAGTGCCGCAATCCAGTCGGGTTTTCAGGATTTCCGCAATGAATATGCATGAGATCTATGTGCATGCACTGCTTTCAATGCATATTCATTGGGGAAATCCTGAAAACCCGACTGGATTCGGCCCTCAAGGAGGGACTTTGAGATCCCTGCTCTAAGCTGAGCATGAGTCCTCCACCCACAGTCCTGCCAATGGGTGATGCTGTTTCACAATCACATTTTCAATAGTGAGAGACAGAAATGTATGGGTGGGTAGGTGGGATAAAATGATTGATTTTCAATATCTGTAAGTTGAATGTGCTTTTCTTGACTTGTTATATGTTCTTATACCTGTGTGTTGCGCTGTTAATATTTGAAAATTAATAAAGATTTAAAAGAAAAAAAGAGACAGACAAGCTCTGCCTGTCCCTAGCGACTGAAAACACAATAATGAAGCACCATCCCCTACAGATAGCAATGTAATTGGAGGACACCTGCTCAGCTTAGAGGGAACAGTGAACATGAGCTGTCATGATTGACAATAGCACAACTGTACAGTAATTAATGCCATTTGGAAGGGGGGTAGGGGGAGGATCCAGTTATTGAGGAGACTTCTGCTCAAAGAGGGATCATGGGACCTGATCTGAGGAGGGGAAGGTTCCTGTTGGGGGAGGGAGAGAGTAATTTGGAAGAGGGGGATTTCATTGTGGGGAAGGTCTGATCTTGCGGGGGACTTGATTGTAGGTGTTGCTGCTGTCTGGAACGGGGTGCTGATCGATGGATGGGGAGATACTGACCAGGGAAGATTGGATTAGGAGAAATATTCAGGATGATTACCTTTGGGCACTGGCGTGGTCCACGTTTTATGCCTTGATATGCCTATCTGCTGAAGCATATATCACTGTCCTATAGAGTATGGGGGCAGTTATATAAAAGTTGCCAAAAATTAGGTGCAATATAGTGTACTGAGCTAAAATTCTATAATTGCATCCTAGCACCGAGATTCCATTATGGAATACAAATACAAGTCAGCATTTGTAAATACAATATAGGGCGCTCAAACTTAGGCACCTAAGTTCTGTTCGATAGATTTATTTCCTAGTCAGATACCCCTTCTAAAATTATTAACAACATGTCGATATTGTGTATTCTCACTAATTGTATTCTGTTTCCATTGACTGCTCAGTGACATAGGAACATAACATAACATAAGAACATAAGCAATGCCTCTACTGGGTCAGACCAGAGGTCCATCGTGTCCAGCTGTCCGCTCACGCGGCAGCCCATCAGGTCCAGGACTTGTATAGTAATTCTCTATCTATACCCTTCAATCCCCTTTTCTTTCAGAAAATCAACTAATCCCTTCTTGAAACCCAATAGCGTACTCTGTTCTATCACTCCCTCTGGAAGCGCATTCCAGGTGTCCACCACCCTTTGGGTGAAGAAGAACTTCCTATTTGTATTCTGTAATTCGCTGATTGTCCAGCTCTCTTCACTGTAAACTGCCTAGAAGTTGTAAGATTGTGGCGGTATAGAAAAAATAAAGTTATTATTATTATTAAAATTATGCCACTCAACTAGTATTCGATAATGGCACATTAACGCACCTAATCTATTATAGAACACTAGCATAAGTCAACATTTAGGAGCCCAAATTTAGGCGTGAAACCTATGGCTGGTCTAAATGGGTTCAGTGGCACATACAAATGGAAGTACAGTCAAACCTCGGTTTGCGAGAGCCGTATTCCAGTCGGGTTTTCAGGATTTCCCCAATGAATATGCATTGAAAGCAGTGCAAGCAAATAGATCTCATGGATATTCATTGGGGAAATCCTGAAAACCTGATTGGAATATGACTCTCGAGGACCGGAGTTCCCTACCCCTGCTTTATGGCGTCGTGCTCTGAGAGTGCACGTCGGGCGCTTGCTCTCGTTTGGGTGCGAACGGGGGGGGGAGGGGAATTTGCCACCACTCCTCCTCCATGCTGTCCACCGCCGATTAAGAAGCCATAGCAGGAGGGGAGGGGGTTAAGCCACAGCAGACCCAGCTCGGGATGGCCACGGATTGCAGATGCGAAAATGTGCTGCCGGAGGAGAATGGCTCAGTGCTGCCTGCCCCGAGCCCCACCTCCCCCTCCGCCGCCCACCTTCCCCTGCTTGACTACGATGGCCGCGTGCTGCGGTGCCTGTTCCTGCTCACCTGGATGCCGGCGCTCAATGGCTTAACCCAGTTTAGACAATTTCTTGTTTGACTTGCCGGGGAGACAACGGCAGTTGCCTTTGGCACCCGTGAGGGAGGTGAGAAAGAAAAAAGGAGGGATGGGGGAAAGTGAAGAGCGAAAGATGACTGGGAAATAAGAAAATGGAAAGACAGTCTGTGGTAATGGAAAGAAAGGGGAGAAGAGGGAGAAATGCTAAAACAGAGAGTAGGAGAAGTGTTGGACCACAAGAAGACATAGGCCTGTTTTGGGGATCAGGAACGAATCATGCGAGTTTCCCTTACTTTCTATGGGGAAACTCGCTTTGATATACGAGCACTTTGGTTTACAAGCATGCTTCTGGAATGAATTATGCTCGCAAACCAAGGTTCCACTGTATTCTATAAAGTGCATGCTAAAATAGTGGGAACACCCATGGCTACTCATGCCCCCTCCCATGGAAATACTTCTACATGCTAAATCACTTAGATAACAAGTTATAGAATAGCACCTAAGTGCACTTATACGTATACCTATCTTTTGATTCCAATTTTTGGGCACAATTACTATCTCCCATTTGCATACCTATCCCCCAGATTCTATATATGGTGCCCCAAATTGGGCACAGATCCAAGATGTGCACCCAAAATACATAAATGAAGGCCTCCTTTTACAAAACTGCAATAGCAGTTTCTAGTGCAGGGAGCCGTGCTGAATGGTGCGCGCAGCTCCCAACGCTCACTGAGTTCCTATGAGCGTCGGGAGCAGCGCGGGCCATTCAGTGTGGCTCCCCACGCTAGAAGCTGCTATCAAAGTTTCGTAAAAGAGGGAGTAAATAGATGAAGCATAGAAACATGATGGCAGATAGAGGCCAAATGGCCCATCTAGTCTGCAGTAACTATTATCTCTTTCTCTCTCTGAGAGATCCCACGTGCCTATCTCGCATCTTCTTGAATCCAGAGACACAGTCTCTGTCTGCACCACCTCTTCCAGGAGACTGTTCCATGCAACTACCACCATTTCTGTAAAAAAGTATTTCCTTAGATTACTCCTGAGCCTATCACCTCTTAACTTCATCCTATGCCATCTCATTCGAGAGCTTCTTTTCAAATGAAAGAGACTTGACTCATGCGCATTTACACCACATAGGTATTTAAATGTCTATTATATCTCCCCTCTACCACTTTGCCTCTAGGGTATACATATTGAGATCTTTAAGTCTGTACCCATAAGCCTTATGATGAAGACCACGCACCATTTTAGTAGCCTTCCTCTGGACCAACTCCATCCTTTTTATATCTTTTTGAAGGTGCGGTCTCCAGAATTGTACACAATATTCTAAATGAGTCTTATACAGCAGCATCAATACCTCCTTTTTCCTACTGGCCAAACCTCTTCCTATGCACCCTAACATCCTTGTAGCTTTCGCCGTCATCTTTTCAACCTGTTTGGCTACCTTAAGATCATCACATACAATCACACACAAGTCTCGCTCTTCTGTTGTGCACATAAGTTCTTCACCGTTCCTTTGGGTTTTTGCAGTCCAAATGCATGAGCTTGCATTTTTTAGCATTAAATTTTAGCTGCCAAATTTCAGACCAAGTGCCAAGAGGAACCCAAACTACAGCTACATGATACAGGGTTCCATGTTAGGAGTCACTGCCCAGGAAAAGGATCTAGGTGTCATTGTTGAGGATACATTGAAACCTTCAGCTCAATATGCGGCGGCAGCTAATAAAGCAATTAGAATGTTAGGAACTATCAGGAAAGGAATGGAAAACAAAAATGAAAATGGTCTAATACCCTTGTTTTATTTATTTAGTTAGTTTTCTATACTGTTCTCCCAGGGGAGCTCAGAATGGTTTACATGAATTTATTCAGGTACTCAAGTGTTTTTCCCTTTCTGTCCTGGGGCAATGGAGGGATTAAGCAACTTGCCCAGGGTCACAAGAAGCAGTGTGAGTTTGAACCCAAAACTTCAGGGTGCTGAGGCTGCACCACAGTCTTCCCCCTCTATGGTATGATTGTACCTCAAATACTGTGTGCAATTCTAGTCACCGTATCTCAAAAAGATATAGCAGAATTAGAAAATGTACAGAGAAGTGTGACAAAACTGATAAAAGCAGTTAGGGCTCTTCAGATTCGACAAGGGACAGCTCAGGGATGATATGATAGAGATCTATAAAATACCGAATGAAGTGGAAAGGGTAGACGTGAATTGCTTATTTACTCTTTCTAAAAATACTAGGACTAGGAGACATGTGACGAAGTTACTAAGTCATAGATTTGAAACAGACCAGAGAAAATATTTCTTCACACGAGGTGTAATTAAACTCAAATTCGTTGCTGGAGAATGTGGTAAAATCAGTTAGCTTAGCAGGGTTTAAAAAAAGGTTTGGACAATTTCCTAAAAGAGAAGTCCATAGGCCATTATTGAGATGGCTTGGGGAAATCCACTGCTCATTCCTAGGATAAGCAGCATAAAATCTATTTTACTATTTGAGATCTAGCTAGGTGCTTGGGACCTGGGTTAGTCACTGTTAGAAAAAGGATACTGGGCTTGATGGACCTTCAGTCTGTCCCAGTATTGCAATTCTTATGTTCTTAATATTTGGGTGTTAATTGGCACTAATTGGCACCAATTTGGAATTAGGTGCACATTTTGCTACACGCTAGCAACAATGTGTGCCCAGATCCCATAGCATACAACTCAAACAGGGGCATGGCCCATGGGCAGGTCAAGGCCATTCCTAAAATTTGCGCACAATGTTATAAAATACTGGGGATGTGTGCTCAAATTGGGCACTGGGAATTACACCTGGTTTCAGCAAGCGTAAATCCTGGGGGCCCAAATTTGGCACTCAGTGCTGTTCTATAATGGGTGCTCATCTTTGTGCACCTATTATAGAATAGCATTGAGTATGAGAACACAAAGTCCGATTTCAGCTAATAATAATAAACTTTTATTAATTTTAACAGGGGTCGCCATACAGCAAATTACTCAGAACTGGAAGGATTACACTAAATTGAATTACACTTTTTGGTGGAATTCAATTTGTCATATATATAAAATGGAAAAAGTATTGGCATTACAACAAGGTTATATTAAAAAATTTAATAAAATATGGGGACCATTGACAAATTATTCTACTGATCAGATATAATAACACATGTATAGAACATATAGAAGGAGGGAAAACTATTGTAATATTAATATGATATAAAATTCTGAAAAAGGGTTTATTTAATTCACATTGTAAGAACATTTAATAATAATTTCAAGTGTTTTTTCATAATTGAATGTATTACATGTATTTCACTTGATGTAAGAATTTAAAAAAAAGAATAAAAAATATTTATATAAAAAAAAAGAATAGCATTGAGTGCTGATTTTGAGTACGATTTACTGAATCTAGCCCTTTTGGGGTAATTCTCTATGGCTTGCCTAAAGTTGGGTGCCAGGATGATGTGCACTGAGCACCAGTTCCATATCAGCAATTACATATGCAATTGGTATTATAGAATAATAGGGTAAGTCCACATTTATGTACCTAACTTTAGGCTTGAGTACTTATGCTAGATTGATGGCTGGTGTAAAACATTCATGGGTAACAGCAAATATTCTATAATCTGTGTGTGCAAGTGCCAGGCATAACCCAACCCGCCCATGTCCCTCCTAGACCATACCCCCTTGCAGTTGCATGCTACAGAAATTACATACAAATTTTGTCGAATATCGACTAAGGTTGTTCAAGTCAACTTAGCATTTAATTATTGAATCAAGTTATGCATGTGACTAACCTTATTCTATAAACTTGGGTGCGCAACTTTGGGAGCCAAGTGTCAAGTTTGATGCGCAAGTTTATAGAACAAAGGGGATGGTGTTTATGTGCCTTGACAGCTGGAGCATCCTGCTATAACATCACCCTTCACATGTGCGCCTAGAGAGGAGAGAAGGAGTTGGACAGACTTTGTTGTACCGGTTGGTGCTGGATCCACTTGCCATCACTGATAGTCACATATTGCTACTTCCCTGCCAGGCTATATGAGGTTCTTTATCGTTCATTCCTTAATCACTACTGACCTCTGGTGCTAATGTGACTATCATGAGCAGGGTAAAATGGCAAAAAAATATAACAAAAATGCTTGACTCGGGAGCCACAACATCTCTCACACATTGACCATCATCGTGCGCATTCTGGCCCGTTTCAGATTTTTAGGAAACAGAACTGCCCGATAGTATTTTGTTGTCTGATGCAGAATGTATAATAAATGTATAAAGACTCATTGTTATGTATAATGTATAAAGTTAAGTTATGTATAAAGTTATTGTTATATATAATGTAAATATGAATAATGTATATATATAATGTATATATATTATGTAATAATGTATAAAGACTCATTGTTATTAAAGTGTGAAGCTTGTGGGTCGAGTTGAATTCTCTGTGTGTGTAACTGAATGACACATGCTTAGTCACACAGAAACCCACATCATCAAAGCATCTGTTTCCTTTGGAATCTGTTCTTTAACAGTAATAACAGATCCAGTGACCTGATCCACGAGGAGCTGATGAGTGAACTCTTCTCACAAGGTTCACCAGTCGCTCAGTATCATACAGGTACAGCTTAGTGCACTCCTGTAAATGTGTAAAATGCCTCTTTATAAACTATTTCTAATATTAGAATAAGTCATATTTGGAAAAGACAAGGTCAGTATTGGTCAAATTGAATCCTGCAGAGATGTCAGTTATAAACAACTGTTGTGCATTTCTGAAGGCACGAGCACATTTCTAACTCCAAGTCTTGCTGAGTGCCTTCACAGTTGCTAGATGGATAAGGCACTTAGTGAGTGCTAATTTGAGCAGTAACTGCTTACTGTAGCAGAGGACCAGAAAGAAATGAAGAACTGAAAGGTTATGGATAGGGACATTGCTTACAATTAGTACATGATAAGTTACTTTCATCTAACTGTCAACTATTACAAATAGGATGAGGTGTACTTATGGCTTCCTCAAGGAAAAGTAGTAAGGCCCGGATTCTCGAACCCATGCTGATTTTCTAGGCACCAGTAGAAACCCATACCTCCTTTAAAAATGCCATCCAAATGGCATTTCTAACTGAGATTTGAGGCGCATACTGGTACCGGAATTGCGCCTACATAGGCATTTTAAGCCGCTGAATGCCTAAGTAGGCATGGCCAAAGCTGGAAGTGGAACTATGTAGACAGGATTCACGTGGATGGGTGCCAGAAATGTAGGCCTGGAAAACCCTGGCCTACATTTTCCAGCACCTATCTTTCATGTTGGCTCAATTCAGAAACTAGTGCCAATGCTTGATTGACACGTGTTCGGTGGCCGCTTTTAATGTGGCCGCCAATATCGGCACCAGTTCACAAATCCAAACCTAAATGCACCAGTGGTATTGGCAAGTATTTAGCATGGTTTGTAGCATTAAAAAAAAAAGATAATTTCTTTTCATCCCTACTCATCTTCTAATTCCTTGATCCCTCCCCTACCATGTCACTTACCAGAGGTGTCTTGGGTGTATAGGGGATTGGGAGGGGGCAGTACTGGATGCTTCTGCTCCGTCACTAGCTGGGGTTCAATTTGGCAGCTCTGATCCCACACAGTACCACAAAACTACTGCTAGGGGGTTAACAGCAGCCATTTTGAACCTGTGCCAATTCCATTATATCTATTTTGAAGTACAGTGACCAAAGCTGCATACAATATTCAAGGTGAGGCTATATTTGGGGGAAATACAGGGGCATTATAACATTCTTTGTCTGATTTTATGTATGTTTTCTAACCCGCCTAGTTAATAGGCAGGCTATAAATTTTAGAAACAAATAAATACATACATACATTTTCTATCCATTTTCTAATAATTCTTAGCGTCCTGGTTACTTTTTTGGCTACTGTCAAACACTAGGCATAAGATTTCAACATGTGGAGGGGCATAATAAAAAAAATATCTAAGTCCATTTTGGGCCTAGGACGCTAGTCACCCAAAGTCGGCAGTGTCTAAAGTCCATTCTCCAAAAATATGTCCCAAATACTTTTTTTCTGATAATCGTCTACTTATGTCCAGTCGTTTGATCATCCAGATCACCAAGTCATCTATCTTTAAAATGCATTCTCGTCCAAAAATTTGTCCACATTCCAAACACCTAGAAAAAGACCTCTTGGATATTGGGAGGGGTTAGCAAAGTGTTGGACTGACCATCTAAACATGGCAACAGAGTAGTGGGGCACCTTACAGGGCACTGCTATGAACTTCACAAAAAGGATGCCACATAAACATATCACTACAACTCCCTTGCAGGTCATGGTAAGCCACCCAAACACCTCCAAAACACCCCCAAAACCTACTATACCCACCTATCTACAACCCCAATAGCCCTTATGGCTCCAGGTGGCACCTACTGATTATGGCAGTACAGTAAGGTTTGGGGGGGGGGGGTTGGTGGGTGCACATGTTCCACCATAAATGTATTGATTAGAGTGGCATATGGGCCTGGGTCCTCCTCTCTATGGCTCACTAGCCCACCCACCAGACTACTTAAGCCACCTCTGTGCAGCTCTTCTAGGCTTTCTTATGCCAGGTGCTGATGTTCTGAAGGCAGGTATGTACGTTTTTATTCTAATTTTATGGTGGTGGTGTGTGTGTGGGGGGGGGTCAGTGATCACTGGGGGAGTGTGGGGGGGGGTCTGTACTTTGTCCCTGCAGTGGTTATCTGGTCACTTCGGATATCTTCTGGGCACTTAGACCTGTTTTTAGATTGCCTAAGTCACAACGTATAAGTTCCATCTAGGCAGTCTCGTCAAACTTTAGATTATCGCTCCAGGACGACTAAGTTGGCCCACATCCCGCCTACCTCCCGCCCTAACCACTCCTCAAAAAATGCCCCTTTTCGCTCTAGACACACAGCAGCAGTAAAAAGGCTTAAGATGTCTCTAGGTAGGTCTAAAATGCGTTTTGATTATCGGCACTTGGACAACCTGTCTTATAGGTCATCCAAGTGCCGATTTAGGCAGGCTTTTAGAAGTGTTTTTGTTTCGATTATGTACCTCATTATCTAAAAAGACACCTAGATATTTTTCATGAGTGCTGACTCCTAAGGTACACCCAAGCCTCTGGTAACTATGATTTGGATTATTCTTTCCAATGTGCATCACTTTGCATTTGTCCATGTTAAATTTCATCTACCATTTGGATGCCCAGTCTTCCAATTTCCTAAGGTCTTCCTGCATTTTTACACAGTCCACATGTCTTTTAAAAACTTTGAAAAGTTTTGTATCATCTGCCAATTTAATCACTTCACTTGCCATTTCAATTTCCAGATTATTTATAAATACCTTAAATAGTACCAGTTCCAGTATAGATCATGAGAACATAAGAGTTGGGACAAACCGAAGACCTATCAAGCCCAGTATCCTATTTCCAACAGTACCCAACCTAGGTCACAAATACCTGGCATGATCACAAAGAGTAAAACACATTTTATGGTGCTTATCCTAGGAATAAGTAGTGGATTTCCCCAAGTTCATCTTTTTTTTTTTTAATTAGATTTATTCAATATACAATTCAACAGAACAGTACAGGATAAAGATATACATTGTGCATAAAAAGAAAATTTAAAGCATAAAAAGGAAATTTAAAGAAGTTCATCTTAATAACAGCTTATGGACTTTTGTTTTAGAAAATGATCCAAACCTTTTCTTAATCCTTGCTAAGCTAACTGATTTCACCTCATTCTCTAGCAACAAATTCCAGAGTTTAATTACACACTGAGTGAAGAAATATTTTCTCATTTGTTTTAAATCTATTACTTAGTAGGTTTTTTATTTCCAATATATCTTTTTCAGATGTGGTGACAATAATTGCACACAGTATTCAAGGTGTGACTACACTATGGAACGATACAAGGGCATTATAACATTCTCATCTCTGTTTGCCATTCCTTTCCTGATAATTCCAAATATTCTATTTGCGTTCTTAGCTGCCACTGCACACTGAGCTAAGGTTTTCAATATATCATCAATGATGACACCTACCATATATACTCGAACATAGGATGAGATTTTTAGGCCAAAAAAATGGCCAAAAATAGGGATCTCGTTCTACATTTGGGTCATCACCCGGTGATCACCCAACACCCTCCCAGACTTGCTGCAGGTCTGCCGTTAGGCTGGGACAGGAGGGATCCCTCCCGTCTTCTGTCCCGGCAAATACAAACAATTTTTTACCCCTACCTCTCCCCCACATACCTTTTCCCTGGTGGTCCAGCAGCATATGGGCAGGAGGAACGAGCTTTCTGCGCTCGAGCCCCTCTTTCCGATCTCATGGTCAGCAGTCAGGGGCGCACCCGGGCCAGGAAGCAGGAACGAGCTTTTCGAGCTCCCGCCTGGCCTGGCCCCGGCCCCTGAAAGACTGCCGCCAGTTCTCGCAGGGTTCGCAAAATCTGGCAGCAACCATTGAATAGACAATACTATCTCGCCGGTAGACAATACTATTTTTTTACTCATAGTACCTTCTGGATTGCTAAAACAAACCAACTTGGGGCTCCTTTTGCTAAGGTGCGCTAAGGGTTTTAGCGCATACTACAATGCCGCACGCGCTAAACACTAACGCCTCCATAGAGTTGCGTTAGTATGTTTTATTTAGCACTTGGTTTGTGCGCGCTAATCTTTAGCGCACGCTAAAAACACTAGCGCACCTTAGTAAAAGGAGCCCTTGGTCTTCTATTTATTCAATCTTTAAAAAATTAATAGATGTCCAATTATCATGTTATTGTATTCTGAATAAATCTAAAACCTTCTCAAAATTTTCTAATACTGGACTTAAAAATAAATTATCATCGGCAAATGATAAGACAAATATTCTTATACTAGTCAACCATTCCCCCAAAGGGCTCATATACAAGTTAAAAAGTAAGGGCAAAATTGTTGAACCCTATGGAGCCCCACAATCTGCCAACCAAAAATCAGAATTTGAATTAGCTCCTTTTGCACATCCTCTATTACCTTTTCCATTGGCTACCCTTGGAAGCAAGACTGCAATTCAAGTTCGCCTGTTTTTGTTTCAAATCCATCATTGGGTTAGCCCCTCTATACTTGGTACCCTATTTTATTCTAGACTGTCCATCCAAACTCACGCGCAGAACCCATCTGTTTAGCCATCCAACGCTAAAGGCCTGCCGGTACAAAAGATATATGAATAGAACTCTCGCCTTCCAAGCAGATCAGCTTAACAATTGGTTAGCCAACATTATCCCTCGTGCTTCATCCTATCTAAACTTCAGGAAACTACTAAAAACTAACCTATTCACCCGATTTACACCCTAAGACCTCTATGCCCTTCTTTCGCCCCCTTTTATCTCACCTTGTCCTGCTTACTCATTTAAATTGTTTCTCCTTCTGCCGATCATACCTCCCGTTATTCCCCTCTACCCTTTATTCTCGAACTGTACCCTTCACATTACTTTCTTCTTGGTTCTAACCGTACACAGACTGTGTAGCCCCTCTCTGTTGTACCTATCTTTTGCTCTGATTTACCATTTTATCTGATTGTACCATTCGCTGATTGTTCCTATTTTTACTTTGATTGTACCATACCCTCTGATTGTACCATTCACTGATTGTCCAGCCCTTCTTTGTTGTAAACCGCCTCGAACTACTATTGGCTTTGGTGGTATATAAGAAATAAATTATTATTATTTTCCTTCATCAAGTCACGCTAGAGGTTTTTAGCTTGGGCCAGCGAGGTAAGTGCTCTGACGTTCATAGGAATTCCATGAGCATTGGAGTATTTTTACCATGCCGGCCTGCACTAAAAACCTCTAGTGCAGCTTAATAAAATCTGGTCTTAGTCAAGAAACCAATATACCAACTCAACACCTTATCACCCACTCCCACAGCACTCAATCTATTCAACATTACATTATGATCTACATTATGAATCAAACGCTGCAGATATATCAACTTGAAGCAGCAATGTTTGTTTACCAAAACTCATAATTTTTCTAATTTCAGAGACCAAAATTAACAATAAGGTTTCCATGCTGTGGAGTGGGCGGAAACCGTGCTGGGTTATATGTAAACAACGGTAACTCATCAGGAGGGACATCATTTGGCTCTAATAAGTTTTTCTACTAAAAATATTGCTATCCCCCGTATCAATATCACAAATAGCTCTTGGCTTCCTTTGATTTGGTCAGACCATTTTGTCTGCGTATGTTGGCTTCCCTCAATATAACCTAAAGACTGCAATCCAAAAACTAAAATTTTGTCTAGAGAATTTGTTAATCCAGTAGAGTTTAGGAATCATTATGAACAGAATTATCAACAACATCTTCCAGAAAACTTTCTAGACCAATGGGATAAATCTAGTTCTTTAATTCTGGACGCCATTGCGCCTCAACATTTTATTAATAGATAAAAAAGGAAAACACATCCATGGTTTGATTCAGAACTTCAAACACAGAAAAGATCTTTAAGATGCTATGAGCGACTATGGTTGAAATCTAAATCAGATGAACATAGATTAATCTGGCATAGGGAAATAAAGGAATATAAAAGGATGTTAAAAGATACATGTAGACAATTCTACTCGGCGAAAATAGGCTCTACTAATATAAATACAAAGGAACTTTTTAAAATAGTATAATCTATTTATGATGTTTCAGATTTGATAATTGTTCCCCAAGATAACATTCCATCATCTCCTGAGATTGCCTCTTATTTTGAAGGAAAATAAAGATTCTCCACCAGTCCTGTTCCTCTCTATCTAATATTGAGATGATATCCGCAAAAGTGCCTATTGACGCTTGTTTGGTAAATATGAGTTGGCACTTTTTCAGACTACAAAATTAGATCCAATTCAAAAACCTATATTTAAAATATGCTCAATCATCCTGAAGGTTGGATCCTTGTTCACCAAATATTATGATGACTTAAAGTTTCACTTTTCAGAAAGACCTTTATAATTGGTTGATTTTCATGTTAAGTAAGGGAGAATTTTCAAAAGGAAAAGCTCACATAATAATTACACCACTTGTTAAAAACCCCAAAAATTCAATTTCTGCGGTCAATTATTACAGACTTGTTGCTTCACGCTTCCCAATCAGGTTTTCGCTCTACATATAGCACTGAAACATTAATAAATTTTCTCATGAATTACCTGTATACACCATTCAGTAGAGGAATGGGAGCTTTATTATTGCAGTTCGATCTCAGTAGTGCTTTCGACTTGGTTGATCAGGATATTCTACTTGACTGTCTTGATGCCATGGGAATTTTGGGCAAAGTACTGCGGTGGTTTCAGGATTTTCTGACACTCCGTACATACCAACCCCCTCTTTTAAGAAACTGCAATAGCAGTTTCTAGCGCAGAGAGCTGCGCTGAATGGCCCGCGCTGCTACCGACGCTCATAGGAACTCTATGAGCGTCGGGAGCAGCATGGGCCATTCAGCGTGACTTTTTGCGCTAAAAACTGCTAGTGCAGTTTAATAGAAGAGGCCCCAAGTATTTTTCAAGGGTACTCTCTCAAATTTGGAGTAACCCGTGTGGTGTTCCACAGGGGGTGCCGCTCTCCCCAGTGATTTTTAACATTTATTTGGCATCTCTGGGTAAGAAACTCGCATCCTTTAATTTGAAGATCATTAGTTATGCAGATGACATAACGATTGTTTTACCTATTCCTGCAAATTTCAATACCTCTTTAAATATAATCCAAGAGATTATGTTTACCATGAGTAACTGGATGAGAGATTATAAATTGAAGCTCAATTCAGATAAAACCAAGTTTTTCTTTGCCCCCCCTTCAAACTAGATGGTCGACAAAGAGCTAATACATGGTGGGATTACTTACCCCATTGAATCAGAAATCAAAATCCTGGGAGTATATTTAGACAAAAACCTGTAAATAAAAGCATTTACCTCGGCGTTGGTTAAAGTGTGTTTTTTTTAAATTTTGTGGAAGTTACGTACTATTAAGGCATATTTTGAACTCACGGCATTCAGAACTCTTGTTGATTCCCCAATACTCAGCACCTTAGACTACTGTAACTCAGCCCACCTTGCCAGACACTGTACAAACATGCGTAAATTATGAAGAATACAGAATGTAGCAGTTTGTTTGATCTTCGATCTGAGGAAATCAGACCACATTACATCTTATTATAGAGAGCTCCATTTGCTCCCATTTGAAGCCCGTGTGCTGTTAAAATTGGGGATATTCTGTTATAAAACCGTATATTGTCAGGCGCCTGAATATCTATTAAAACAATTTACTTTGTTCAAAGCGAATCACCCATTATGCACTACATCTTTATTTGTTTTCCTTCCGGTTCCAGGTTGTACTCACAAGAAGTTCCAACAGTGCCTACGATAGGGAATTATGTTCTTTATTCACAAGGTCCTGCTCTTATATACATTTCAAAAAATTATTCAAATCGATACTATTTATAAGATTTTTAGAGAATTAAAAATGGTTAATGCCTAATCTGTAGATCGCTGGGAATGGCCAGTTTTCTATCTTTTGAAAACCGCATCGATCCGAAAGCTTTTGCAGTCTAGAAATGTAATGTAATGTAATAAAGGGTGCCAAAATCCCAGTGTTGTCACTAGTGCCCTGAGCAGTGCCTCACCTGGTTCAGGAAGAGGGGGGGGAGAAAGATACCAGACTGTAGGGTTGTGGGGGTGCCAGTGCATAAACTGACTCAGGGAACCATGTTACTTTGAGCTGGCCCTGAGTAGGGGGTGGGGTGTAGGATTTATATTTTAGGGATGCGTATCTTTTATTGCTATTTGACTTATGACACCACTTTGGATTGAAAAGTTTCTTCTAAACAAAAAGCCAGTATATAGGTATAAAATAATAATGATAGTCATAACATTTCAGGAAAATGGCACTGAAGATTTCTTTGTGGTTTGACTTATACAATAAAAAAATACTGCAATAAGGTGTAGTTTATTTAATTATTTAGCTACATTTATATTCACAAATCCAAGTAATAACTGGCCACAGGGGATTACAGTACTACATATATAATATTAAAGCATCAGAAACAGAATAATATAATAAAATGCTGCCATTTCAATGGATGACTGCTCAAACAAGCAGCCTTCAGCTGTTGTCTAAACGACAGGTAATCCATCACAGCACACAGAACAGGAGAGAAAATTCTGACAGTTGAGTTCTGTGATGGGAAAAACACAGCTACAGGCAACTGTAACACTAGTTATTTTCTGTAAAGGTAATTCCAATTTGTTTTTTCATTCACGAAGATCAATATGTTTAGGCAGATATGGATCCAGAATGTGATACAGATCGCTAGGACATATAGCCCCTCATTCCATAACAAGTCACCTATTTAAATACCATTTGAGTACTTAAATTTGTAGAATACTGTCATTCACATGGATAAGTGTACACTCCATATAACAAGCCTAACCACTTTCTATAATCATGTACTAAAATGACATAGGTGCTCATTTTCAAAGCTGATGGACATCTTAAAAAGCCAAAAAAAACCCAACAATCTTGTCTGCTAAAACATACAAATCCAGATTTTGGAAAGTCAGATTTTGGACGTTTTCACGCTGCAGTTTGTCCAAATAGCAAAGGAGCGTGTAGTGGGCATGTTTGGGACGGGACTAGGAAGGGTCCAAAAAAAAAAAAGAGCATCCAACAGGGATTTTTGAATGGGAAGAAACATCCGTGTCTAAAAAGCAGGATGTTTTTATCTAGACCTGTTTCAGTCATGTCCAAGCTACAAAGGTTTGTCTAATTGAGCAGCGCTGGAGGGATTAAGGCATGGCCCTTCCCTAATCCCCCAGCGATAGCTGGCTAGGTTACTCCTCTGTTTTGCAGGGATGTCTGTGTGGCCATATTTTTGAAAATGATGCCAAACGTTCATGACCATGGTTTTGTGTCATTCAAAAGTTGGACGTTTCACTTCAGGAAAATCAAAATTGGCACTCGGCACTTGTTGCCTCCCACCCACTCTCAATACCTTGCAAGTATTACAGACACGCTGTTCTTCGACAACATGTGGATTCATTAATGGCCGCAGCTGTAAATGCCCTACTACAACATCATCTACAAACAGCAAATACCAACATACAAAACTTTCACCATGCACAATTTAGATACCAATGTATATCATCATATTCATTCACCTGAGCATTTTATATACATATATATATACATATATACCAGGGGTCTCAAAGTCCCTCCTTGAGGGCCGCAATCCAGTCGGGTTTTCAGGATTTCCCAATGAATATGCATGAGATCTATGTGCATGCACTGCTTTCAATGCATATTCATTGGGGAAATCCTGAAAACCCGATTGGATTGTGGCCCTCAAGGAGGGACTTTGAGATCTCTGATATATTTTAATTCATTCTTTGGTAATTTCGAAAATTGACTATTGTAACGCGTTGTTCAAAGGTATTGCTTTAAAAGAAATCCGTCGTTTACAGATCATACAAAATGCTTCTATAAAACTCATAAAAAAAGCAAAAAAATTTGATCATGTTACTCCATTACTCAGGGAAGCACATTGGCTCCCTGTCGAATAACCTACAAATTAAACTTATTAGTCTTTAAAAGTCTTCTATGTAAATCTCCTTCTTTTATTTACAGAGTTTTGATCCCCTATACTCCAATTAGATTGCTTAGATCTATTGATCAACATCTTCTGACAGTTCCTTCTTTAAAAATTATAAATACACGGCGAAATTCAATCTTTTCCATCACAGCACCTCAAACCTGGAATTTACCGTACTTCCAATCAATATTCGAGAAGAATTAGATTTGGTTAGATTTAAAAGTAAGCTCAAATGCTTTCTTTTTAAAGATGCATTTGACAGCTGAGATAACCAGAACGTACGATCTGACTAAAGTTTTTATAGATCTCATTATATTTACTACTCTTGCCTCCCTTCGTTTTTCCTTCCTAATGTTGTTTACCATATATGTTTTCTTTAACCTTCTCAAAATTGTATTTCTTTCCCTTCTCCTTTCCCTTTGTATCCCATGTTTGTCTTAAGGTTTTTTTTTTTTAATTAAATTGTCAGTCTCCCTTTATTAACATATGTTTATTATTATGCTATGTACATCGCTTAGAATGTTAAATAAGCGATTAATCAAATATTGAATAAACTTGGAAACTTGGATATACCATATATATACCATAGCCACAACATCATATTGCTGCATCTCAGTCCTTATACCCATCAACTGATCCGTGTCCTGCCCAGCATCTCTGGCTGGGCCACCGTTGTTCTCGTGGGAGAGCCGTTCAAGCTGCCCCGCCTTCTCCCCATCCCGTTCAAGGAGGGGCCCTCCACCTGTCGGTTGTTGAAGTCATGTCACACGGCCTCCCCGCCGTCCAAGCCGGGAGACAAGCAAGCCTCTGAGTGCTTACTTCACTTGCTTCTGCAAGGCTATACGTCGCCACATCTTTTGCTATCAACAACAGCAACTCAGTGTTCTTCCTTATCTGTATGCTGTGCCTATGACCCCACAAGGATTCTTTCCATCACAACCCGGGATAGTGAAACCGCCGCGACGCTCCCATGGCGAGGGCCGAACTGCGGCCTCCGCTACAGTTCGGGTCGCCTCCCACTGCTCACCCCGCCCCCCCATTCTTACATCCCTGGCCCTTCCTGGCCCTATTTCTCCCTACCTCGATTTCCCCCCTCCCCCTCCCAACCTCCCTTTCCTTCCCCCCCCCTAGGCAATGGCATCGACCATTTTGTCGCCACTGCCCCCTATACGGTGGGGCGCTTGTCCTAACTATTCATTTTGGACAATTTCAGTATAAAAACTAGGGTTTCCAAATTTTCCGTTTGGAAAATCCAGAACCCTTGACCCACCCCCCAGGCCCCCCCAGTTTCCCCAGAGAAGGTACTAACCCTCGAGGGAGGGGTTGCTAGAGGGAAGAGAGAGGAGAATTGATGGACGGATGTGTGTGTGTGGGGGGGGGAGGTGCACTGACTGATAGGTTACAAAGGGCACTAGAATCCCTAGAACTGACCCTGCTGAACAAGAAACAAAAATGTTTTCCATGTGCATTCCTAGCTGCTGATACTTCAGTAAACGATGAACAAATATAAACAGTTTTATATAGAAAACCTACCGCAGATGCAGCTGTTTCAATAGCTTTGTTTCATTCTTCACTTACAAAAAAAGACTAGTCTGTAAAGTTAAGTCACATTGAACCACAACATATTCTCTTCCTCAAAAGGACAAAGATAAACACCTCAAATATCACTCAAATATCACTCTTTCCCATGAAAACAGTCTCCAGTTAAATTATTCAAGAGGGATTGCTACAATACAAACATCTGGTCTGTAGCGTTGCTCATCATTGTACATTTATCTATATTAAAGAATACTGCAATCAAGGCAATGTTTTCTGAGGACCTCTTTACTCATTTTTCTCAAGTGTTTGTACCTGCGCTCTATTTTTGCCGAAAAATAAAAGGGTAATGTAGGGAGAAGACAGTTAACATAAAACTAGAGCTGCCTTTTATTGAAAACAACTACTCTCTCTCTCTGACATACACTCTGCCCATTCCTTGCGCTGAATAAATTCAGGCAGTGCGCTTTTTTTTCCTGCAGCTAGGTTTGCTTATATTTCAGTGCTCTGAAATTTCTAAAGTCATAATTCCAACACCATATCCTATAAAGGTGCTTATTTCTACAGGAACACTTTCACTAAAACGAGGAAATGAAACATGGGCTTCTCTCCTGCCGGCCAACTTGAGGTGGGGTTCCCTGGCACTGCTGCTTAGCTGATCGCGGCAGGGAGATTCCCTTGCTGTGATCAGCTCAGTGGCAGCGCAATTCTCTGCACAGCACCTGTGACATGGTTAGAGAATTGGAGTGGTTAGGTAGGGTTAGGCGTCTGTCCGTTAGCACAGACACGATTCTCTATAGGACGCCTGTGTGCGATTCTCAAAAGCCGCTTCAGCGGCTGCTGAGTCTGGGCGTTCTATACAGAATTAGGCCCTAAACATGTAAGAGACAATCCCTGCTTGATAGAGTTTACAATCTAATCAAAAACAGACAAACAGGACAATTGCTTACAGGGGAATAATTAAAACAGAGATGCATACTTTTCCAGTGAGTAGAAGTTAGGCATTAAAATAAGCCTCAAAAAAGGTAGGCTTTTAGCCTAGATCCAGATTAATCTTCTTGTACAATGCCTTGGGTGAATTTTTTTTTTTTTTTTTTTAAAAGGCAGTAAATAAATTCTAATAAATAAAATAGACATGGGCCTACAGTCCAGATATGAGTATTTAGGGTTAATAGTCATTCGCCTGCGAGACTTCAGCATGCTGACATTGCAGCGCAGACAATTCAGCGCAAGACCCCAGCGTGCCGCCTAAAATATTACTTTTAAAGAGCTCCGATACGGGATGTGAGTGGGGAACCTCCCCAGTTTACTCCATACTCTTCGTGCTACCATTGGGGGGTGTTGGGGGGGGGTGAAACCCTTTATTATAGAGTAAACTTAACTTTTTCCTGATTTTTTTAGGAAAAGTTAAGTTTTCTCTATAATGTGGTGGGTTGCACCCACCACACACCCCCAACGGCATCGCGAAGGGTATGAAGTAAAGTGGGAGGTTCCCCCCGCACTCCCCATCGGAGCTCTTTAAAAGTAACTTTTTCGGCGGCGCACTGGGGTCTTGCGCCGAATTGTCGGTGCTGCAATGTCAGCACGCTGAAGTCTCGCGCGCTTTTGTCCCATCACCGTATTTAGGGAGGCCCTGTCACATATGCTCAGTACTCAGGAGCTAGGGCTGCTAATTGTCTAATTTTCTTCAGGATTCAACAAATGTGTAAACTAACTGTCTTGAAGCTAGAAGGCTGCCTAAAGTGTCTGGATATTTTTCAGAGTTTAGCCCTCTGCCCACCCCTTCTTGGTGCATTATGGGATTTGCAACACATTTCAACGGGCACGATTGGGCAGTGCAAAGCCCACACATGTAAGTTCAAAACCAGGACTAACCAAAATATCTCCAGTCTGGAACTGGGTAACGTAGTATCTCTGGGAATGTAAGAGGAATGGGGTAATATGTGAGGAGTTTGCTGTTATAGACTAAGAAAAAAAGCTGCCAGCAAATGTGCAAGCTATTAGGGGACTAGGTTGGGGAAAACATTGACTGAATGAGTGCAAGAACAGCAGATAGCAGAAGTGAGTGTGTATATGTGCATGTGTGTGACTAAAGAGTGACAATATATGTTTATCTGAGGTTCATAGACAAAACCGCGGAAGACAAAGGCGCGCGCCGACAACTGAGCGCACGATGGAAGCGCGCGCCAAAGAAAAAGGGGCTCCGACGAGGGGTTTTGTTGGGGAACCCCCCCACACTTTACTTAATACAGATCGCGGCGGCGTTGTGGGGGTGTGGGGGGTTGTAACCGTCCTCATTATACTGGAAACTTAACTGTTTCCCTGTTTTTTAGGGAAAAAGTGAAGTTTTCAGTAAAATGTGGGGGGTTACAACCCCCCAAACCCCTCACAACGCCCCCAAAACGCGGCGCGATCTGTATAAAGTAAAGTGGGGGGTTCCCCCCCCCCACATCCCCCATCAGAGCCCTTTAAAACAGTCATTTTCTTCGGCGCGCGCCTCCACGTTGCGCTCAGTTGTCTGCGCGCGCCTTTGTCCCGGCGCGCTTTTGACCTGATACCTTATCTGAAGAGTGAGAATGCATGCATGGGTCTGTACATATGTCTGTATCTTACTGTGCCTGTGGTGAAGCAGTCTCAAATGAAATTTCCTTTTAAAAATTTGAGCTAGAGTAGAGAATCCACTGGTACAAATACATGTTTGCAAATTAAATGAAGGGAAGTTTTTAGCCTAAGGAATTTATCCAGCTAATTACTACTTTTGTAAATTCCTTTGAAAATTGTCCTAATACAGGCTCTACCCTATCTATATCCTTTCAGAAGCAGCAAAGAAACTTAATTAATATTTTATTTTGTTTCTTTTTTGAATTTCAACTTTTTTATGATCACAAATTATATTGAAAATAGCAGTATCACAGGAATTATTTTCTTAACACAATACAAAGGAAAATATAATGTGTTTCTACTATACATTAGTCCACAATAAATGGAGGAGTTTTACAATTAGTCAGATATTGTTACTTCATCATAATTAAAATAAGGAAAAAACGAAAGACAGCCTGAATTGGACCCAAAATTCCCAATTGGGAGCGTTACACTTGTCTATTGATAGGGGTACTCGCTATCACCACTGAATTGTCTACAATAAATCTAGATAACTGTGTGGACTCATAGAAAATATATCTAATTCCTTTAAAATTAACCAAACACTTGCATGGGAATCTTAATACAAAAGTTGCACCCAATTTTAAGACCTGAGGTCTCAAAAGCAAAAATTGTTTCCTCTTTTTTTGTGTTATTCTAGAAATATCTGGGTACATTCTAATTTTTTGATAGTTGATGCATTATTGGTGTGCTTTGATGTTGTATTTGTTGTATTTGATGATATTTGCATCAATAAAAACTGTTTGAATCTAAAAAAAAAATTATTTCAATTTTCCTTAATTAGGAGTTGATTTTGTGCTCCCAAAACCTCACACTTTTTTTCTTGATCCAACCCTTTTTTTCTAATTTGTCCACTCTTTGCTGTAGTTTTAATGTCTCAGAAAGTACCCCAGAACAATTGGTTGTTAACAATTGCATTTGAGTTTCCAGGGATAGTTGTAAATTGGAAATAGATTCCTAAATTGAGTTTAAATCAATGACCGGTGGTTTAAGCAATGGGGTCAAAGAACATTTAAATTCCATATCTTTGAGTTCCACAGTACCTGTAGGTAATTTTCCCAGCGGTGATTTCTACACCTCTTCTACCATATCCAAGGTGAGAAGGGGGAGGGGAAAGTTCTGTAAGCTCAGGTGAAGACCCCCAAGAATTTCCCTGTCACAGCAGTAGCAGGCCAAAGCAAGGCCAGTATAGCTAAGACCTAAAATGGTTGCTGAAAAAGCAAATAGGCTCTCTGACTAGAAATTGTCAACTCTGAGAGCAGCCTTGAACTCTGAAAGATTTCTGCTTTTTCCTAGAAACAGAGAGTGTGATTATAAAGAAAAATAACTCTGATGAAAAACATAAGCAACAAGATAACTTTCACTAGAGGAAAGATAAGCAACATGATAACTTTCACCAGAGGAAAAAAGAACCACGGACATAAGTATACAAGAAGGCTAACCACAGAGCTGAAAAGCCGTTAGGCCCAGGTGCTCGAAAGAGGAACTTGGTATATTAACGGGACATTTACGGGGAAATGAGGGAGAAGCATATGGAAAGAGGCGTGACACAGAATCACTCAATTTATGTTAACCAACCCATAGCTTAATATATGAGATAATGAATATGATTAACCAATGAAAGTGTGAAATGTAACATGCACCAACGTGGGCCAGAGCTGCCAGAATCATATAAAAGAAAGCTCCCTGAATCATGGTTTCAGAACTCATCGGAGGTTCTCCATCAGCCTGGCCAGTCTGGTGTGTACTCTGTCACTCTGTATGCTGTGTGATTTGTTTCTGTAAGCTATTGATATTTGATTATTAAATTCATATTATTTGAACCAGCATAAGGAGAGTTGAGTGGTCTATCTGTGAAGGCCTAGGGTTTTCAAAAGTTCCCTGTGACAGTGATGTTGGAACAGAAGCTGCTGAAACCTTCCTCACTGCTCGATCTTCCTCCTGCTCGTGTTCACAGCTCTCAGAGGCAGCTGCTAAACTCCCCTCACTCTCCATATCCAACGATATGGGCTGAGGGGGTGGCTGAACCACGTTCCTGCGCTCTTCCGGCGATAAGCTGGTTTCCTCGAATGAGGTATGAGGTCCTTCCGACCCGCCTCCACCTCCCGTCGGGCCAGGTAAATTTTCTTGCAACCGGGGTTCCGATGGGAATACCCAGGTCTTAGATTTCCTTTTAACCATAGATTACAAAAAAAGCCCGATAGCGTTCAGGCCGCCATCTTAGTTAGTCTAATTAATATTTTCTTTTGAATTTTCCAATTAAGGAAATTTTCTCACACATACATATTATAGGGTTGGTTTGTTTTGTTTTGTTTTTAAGTAATTCAGTGGCTAAATGCCAGCATTTATAAAGGGAGTACATGTATATAGGAAAATATTTTCCCACTGGATTTTAAACCAGCTCAGAGGCAAGTTCGTAGTTGTGCAATGACTAGGTGAGCAAAGACCTGCTTCCCTTAATGTAAGTGGTGCAGTGACCAAGGATATCAGGAGTCAAAGACAAGGCCCTGGTTTTGGTATTTGTTCCAGCTCAGTTTCTCTCCCAAATGGCATCTCCTCCTACCTATATCAATCAGATGTCAGATAGCCAGCCCTCCGATCTGGAAGTTGTGAGAATCTTCTAAATTCAAAAGTTCAGCAGGTTCCATTATTGGTAAAGTCACTAGAGGTTTCTGCTGTTCTTTAAAAAGAGCAGAACTCTAGGTCCTGTACATACATATAGCAGAATCCTTTATTTAGGGTACAAGTGCTGAGCATGGATAGACATTTGCTTAACACAAAATAAGGGGCCATAAACGGAAAACAGAAATATGCATATGAAAACTGAAATGGAAAAACCCAAAAAGGCCAAATTATGAGCCCATACAGTACTGGAAAGAGAAATATATTTAATCCTGCATTTTTCAAAATACAAAAACAAAACCGATGTGCCTTTAAAATCTGATATAGTCTAGTCCCTAAAAACGTAATCCCCACACACACTTTTTTACAAAACTGTAGAAGCGTTTTTAGTGCCGGCTGGCATGCTGAATGCTCTGCACTGCTCCCGAGCTCATTTCTATGAGCATTGGGAGCAGTACAGAGCATTCAGTGCGCCGGCCTGCGCTAAAAAACGCTTCTGCGGTTTTGTAAAAAGGGGAGGGGGTAGTGTTAAATCTTAAATGAACACAACTGACCATTTTGGTAGATGCCCTCTGGATTGACCTCATCCTGTTTATAGGAGCAATTCTATAGTGTAGGCTGTCTCTTGCTGAGAACTGACTCCCAAATTCTATAATGTGCACCTATATTAGCACGCCTAGCCAATGTAGGTGCCTAACTTAGTTAAGCAATAGGCTAAATCATTACCAATAATCGGCACTCAACGCCTCTCAATTGGCACTAATTGGAGCTAATTGAAAGTTGGGCACCTAACTTGGTTGGTGTGGTTCCACAACAGTTAGACGCCAAGGACCTGGTTCTATATAAAGCGCCTAACTCCTAGGCACCACTCGATGCAGTTGTCAATCAACCATGTGGTGCCCTTTCCTGGCCTAATTTACCGGTGCCTACCATAGATGTCTAATGATGTCCAACCACACCTATTCTCTGCCCCTACCCATGCCTACTTTGCGGATAGGCACAGGTAGGCCCCTTGACTTAGGTATCACTAGATGCCACGCAGAATTCTGTGTGCAACTTTAATTAATCATTTTTTCAATTGGATTTAATGGTGTGGTCAATTACCACACCAATTGAGAAAAATTAAGTTTTTCTCACACAGAAGATTTAGAATCAGAAAATAATATTAAATATTGAACTAGGCCAGACTTGCACGGTCTGTGTCTGTGTATGGCCGTTTGGTGGAGGATGGGCAGGGAAGGGCTTCAATGGCTGGGAGGGTGTAGATGGGCTGGAGTAAGTCTTAACAGAGATTTCGGCAGTTGGAACCCAAGCACAGTACCGGGTAAAGCTTTGGATTCTTGCCCAGAAATAGCTAAGAAGAAAAAATTTAAAAAAAAAAAATTTAAATTGAATCAGGTTGGGCAGACTGGATGGACCATCCGGGTCTTTATCTGCCGTCATCTACTATGTTACTATGCATGGATTTCAGTTAGACATATTTAAATAATTTTTCCCTCTTAGTCAACGCAATTGCAAATGTGCTAACCAAATACAGCTTTCATGCCCATTCCCCACCCATAGTTAATTGCCAAAATGATATCAAGATATTTATTTTTTTCTTAGAGTAATCAATATAAGTTGTAAGAATGTACACCTCTAAGATATATCAAGTCATTCAATTATCCATATCATTCAAAAACATTTAGGGCTCCTTTTATCAAGCTACGGGGGTTAGCGTGTCGGACATTTCATCACACGCTAACCCCCGCGGCACACCAAAAAACTAACGCCTTGTCAATGGAGGCGTTAGCGGCTAGCGCGGCAGGCGGTTGAACGCGCAGTATTCCGCGCATTAACCACCTACCACAGCTTGATAAAAGGAGCCCTTAGTTCATTGATTGACCTTAAACATTTAATTCATTCTTTAGAGATTATGCATCCAAAACCTCAGATATACCTTTCCTTTGGGGTGGAGGAAAGGTTTATCTGAGGTTTTGGATGCATAATCTCTAATGAATGAATTAAATGTTTAAGGTCAATCAATGAACTAAATGTTTTTGAATGATATGGAAAATTGAATGACTTGATATATCTTAGAGGTTTACATTCCCCACCCATGACACATCCCCTCCAAAAATATTGAAATGAAAATAAATAACGCATGGTTTGCGTGTGGGAAAGGGAAAATAGCTGCAAAACACTTGAATGCATTTTGGGGTAAGCATTTTCCTGCATGTTAAATACATGTTAGGGCTCTATGCCCTTTAGTAAACATGCCCCTTAATGAACTGTATTTCATAATTTATCAATGCAGCCACTCTTAGTATTCTTTGAAGATAATTCTGCACATGTAAAGCTACATGCAAAATTGTACTGTGAGGCCAAATATTTCACAGAATCTGATGTGGGAAATAAGCGTGCACAACTGAAAATAACATGCACTCTTTGGTGGCTTTGTGCTCAAAGCAGTCTTTGGGACATGTTTATTTTTACTCTGTATACACTTCATGAGGAGATCCTCTAAATGCAGGGTGTAGACTGTACTCACCGCTACCCCCGACTTCAGCAAGAGATAATGAACAGTCTGTGTAACATCTGCTGCGTGCATCAAATTGTGATAGGGATTTTTATGTTTACTGTAGCCAACTTCCAGAGCTTCCACAAATGAAACAAGTGCAGAAATAGGGATCTGGAAGGGAAACATGAAAGAGCATAGGTTACGAAACGCTCATTAATCAATAGCAAAAGACTCTGAGGCCCAGATGCACTAAAGCCAATGATTGTCGCTAAACCTTTAGCGACGATCGCATTTGCTGACCTGATGCAGAAAATGGCTCACCGCCTGGTTTTCTGCACGTTTGCTCATTCCCTGATCCGACCATGTAAATAAATTGATTAATATTAAAATGCCATATAAACTAGCAGCGCGATTGATGCTCTAACATGGCTTCCCTATGCACTAAAAAAGTGATCGCTTTTAACGATCCAAAAAAAAGCGACTGGTCAAGACCAGTCACTTACCTGTCTAACCTTTTTATTAATGGGCACAGATGCTGTGCATATTACACATGCACAATATCTACCCAATTAGAAAATAGCACCCCCACCCCCTGTGCCAGCAAAAACAGCAGGATGAATGCCCACTTCCTCCTGCCATACCGAATCCCCCCCAGCAAAGGACAATTGATAGGAGGGATACCCGCTCCCTACTGCCACTGAAGGCCCACTCCCGTACCAGATGCCCCCCCCCCCCAACATCCCCTCCTTTTCCCCTTTCCCCCATAAAAAAGGGCAGGAGGGATGCCCACTACTCCTGCCACCAGAGGTCCTCTGAACCCTCACTCCCACCCTCCAAACCCCCCATCTCGTACCTTTTTAGAGAAGTTGGAACAGGAGGGAAGCTCATTTTGTCCCGCGCTTAGGTCAGACAATTCAAAATGGCAGGCCTTTCCCTCCCTGGTGCAAAGGCCCTGATTGGGCCTCAGTCAAGCAAATCAAGGCCTTAGACTCTTCGCCCTTGTATCCCGGGATACAGAGGGAGGACCCTCCCTGTGCATCACATGATACTTAAAGATTTCATTGTTTCCTCATATGATAAAATATTTCAAAAGGATATTTGTCAGAAAAAATGTCTGTTTCTTCCATATACCAGAAAAAGAAATTAATCTATTTATGTAGCTCAGATGTTTAAAGAATTGGGGTTATTGTGAATATGCAGTGACAGGTACAGTGGAGCACTGTTAGTACATGGTGGTTGGGAGTGAATGTTATGTAACCACATGCAAATGGAGCATTATAACTGGAATAGCAATTAAAACAAAAAAGCACTGTATGTATTGACAAGAGATAATATACAGTATTTCTGCAACAATAATTTACAAGATAAGGTTCAATTCTGTATCAAAACACATTTGCAAAACAAAAAAATAAAAGTACAGGCAGTCCCCGGGTTAAGAACGAGTTTCGTTTTTAAAGCTGTTCTTAAGTCAGATTTGTGTGTAACTCAGAACTTGTTGATTTTAAGATTCTTGCTGCTTACCTCTGCTCGCATCTGACAAAAGGATCAACTGTATCTACCAGTGCTCCCTCTAAGGAACAGTATGCACAACCACACACTGTTCTTTATGTGGCCATGCATCATTCCTGAACGTGCTGCAGAAGTGTAGGAGTCTATGCCACTGGAAATGAAGCCACAACCATGTTCTTAAGTACGAGTCATACTTAAGTCGGGCATCTGTAACTCGGGACATTTGAATGAGCAGAAATACGTCTTACTTCTGTCATACTTGGACTGGAAAGGAAGTTATTTCCAGTACAGCCTATTGCATATTATCAAGTTCTATAAATTATTTTGATAATTTTGGGAGGCAGGTTATTACTGCATATAATGCAATCAAGCACATTAATGATGTGCTTATTGATGGTGTTCCACTGTAGTATACTTCCTTCTCCCTATTCGCGGTTTTGATGTTTGCGGTTTCGATTATTCACAATTTTTTTCCCCAGGCCCTACCCCCCCTGCGAATTGCTCGTTGGCAGCTCGCATCGAAAAAAAACGGCCCCAGAACTTGGATCGGGGTGAGGAGGGAGGTGATTGGAGGAGGAGGGAGGCGATCGGAGGAGGAGAGGGGCGATCAGAGGAGGAGAGGGGCTATCAGAGGAGGAGAAGCCGATCAGAGGCAGGGGGGGGCGATTAGAGGAGGAGGAGGTGATCGGAGGTGGAGGAGGCGAGCAGCCGCCCCAGGAGCATGGACCTTACCTGGTTGTCTAGCGGTGATGTGGGGCAGGAGCGATCTTCCTCCCCTCCTGCCCCATGCAGGGCCGTGCTTTGAGTTCCTGTAGTCTCATGAGACCACAATGGGAGTTCCTGTTGTAGTCTCGTGAGACCACGGGAACTCACAGCATGGCTCTGCATGGGGCAGGAGGGGAGGAAGAACGTTCCTGCCCTGCGTCACTGATAAACCACCAGGTAAGGTCCAGGGGTGGGTCAGAGCTGCAAAAGTTATTTGTGAATTTTCCCTATTCGCAGGCTGGCTCTGCCCCTAACCCCCGCAAATAGGGAGGGAGAAGTACAGAAATTTTCAAAAGACTTTCTGGGGCTCCTGTGCAGTGGAATCACAGAGAATATCTTTGGTGCATCACTCAAAACTGGGCAAAACATACGAGTTATCTATTGCCTCCCCTTTTACAAACCCATGCAAAAGGTTTTTAGTGCCAGGTAGCGCACTAAATGCTCTTCGCTGCTCCTTTGGTCATAAAGTTCGTCAGAGCCGTACAGAGCATTCAGCGCGCCATCCAGCGCTAAAAACTTCTTATGCGGTTTTGTAAAAAACGGGGAGGGGGGATTAATTTGTTAAACAAAGGAAAGTTCAAGCGGTTGTTGGAAAAATTATTTTAAAAGGAAATTAAGACCTTCTTTTACCGAGCCGCGATACAGGTTTCTACCGTGGCCCAGGGTGCTAAATGCTCCAACACTGCTCCAACACTCATAGGAATTCCATGAGCGTCGGAGCAGCATTGGAGCATTTAACGTCCCAGGCCATAGTAGAAATCTCTATTATGGCTTAGTAAAAGAGGGAGTAAATTTATCTAGTTCTACAATGTCATTTTGGCACATTTAGCACATTCTCTCTATTCTTTCCGCTCTCTATTTTTCATATACCACAAGTAGCGGGTCCATGTTTGTGAAATGCTCTGTGAGGTACTCTGTGATTGGGTTGCAATATTACCTAGTTTAAAAAAACTTTTAAAAATGCCCTTTTTGTTAAGGGATTGTTCTGAATTTAGTTCTCAAAGAAAGGGACAAGTTAAGGAGGGTAAGAACAGTTACCCTCCCTCTCTTTTACCAAACCGTAACGTGTTTTTTTTTAGCAGCAGCTGCAACATAAGAATTCTATGAGGGGGGGCGCTAGTGAGCCTTGGACGAAATGGCAGCTTGAATTTGAGCTCCGTCAGAATCCTGCTTCATAACTGAGTTTACACCACTTTTCTGCCAACTGCCACGTTTATAGTTTGCCCTGTGTAAACGAGTCTAGTGCCTAGATCGTTTTGATCGGAAACAATGTCTGCTACTAAAGGCGGTAAGTGCACGAAAATCGATCCCCCGTCTCCCGCTAAAGCGCAGGCCTCAAAGCCGGAAGACGTGTCTTTGACTGTGCTTCTAGATGAAATGCATGCCTTAAAAGACATGCTCTCTGAAACTAATTCCGGAATAGATGAAATTAAACAGGATGTTTCAATTATGAAAACTGACATTCTGCACTTTCGCACCCGGGTTGAATCGCTTGACATGAAGAACGTTAAAGATCTCCAGCGCCATTTTAAGCGCATGGTGCAATTAGAAAAGGACCTGGATGAAGCAAATGACAGAGCCCGAAAACGGAATTTTAGAATCCTCGGCCTATCGGAAGGACGGGAAGGTCAGAACTTAATTAAATTTCTTCAGGAAAACTTACTTGTTTGGATAGATATTACTTTCACACAACCGCTGGAGATAGAATCAGCTCACCGCGTCAATTCGCAGCGTGTGCCACGTGAGAACTTTCCTAGGCCAGTCACTTCGTTTTAACCAAACCATTGAAATTATGCAGAAGGCTAAAATGAAAGCCCCTCTAAAATACGAAGGTAAAATCTTGATGTTTGTTCCTGATTTGAGCAAGAATTCAGCGCGCTTGAGAAAACAACTACTTGAATACCGACCCCGGCTGAAGGCTCTCAACGCCCGCTTCGGGATGTACTACCCAGCTCGTATGAGGGTCACTCTACAAAATCGCACCAAAGACTTCACGGATCCTAACTTACTCGGGGATTATCTGGAATCTGTCTCTCCTAGCACAATTGATGCTACTTGACTTGTTAACTGCAGCCCTAACTTTTACAATAACCTGCACAAGTGCTGTGGCAATCTTTCTCTAGAACTGAATCAGAACACGATTCTCCTTGTTTGATGTACCTTTCTAACTGACTATCATTTACTTAGAGATTACTTGGAATGTATATCCTTCAACACAACTGATGCTACTTGCTAAGTCAATAATTTGCTGTACTGTTCTTCATAATAACTATACCTGTCTAGCTGTAGTGCTTGACTGCTAATCTTTCTTTTTCTCCCTTCCCACTTTTATCTCGTTTTCTCAAACATATTGGCTCTTTCTTTTTCTCTATATGAGACACTTGCCAGCTAGATTGTGTTGCATCTTTCTTTCCCCTCACTTCTCTTTGATTTTTTTAGCTTTCTCATCTGTATCTATTATCACTGATTGGTTTGTCAAATCATGTGTAAACCATGCAGAAACTGAATACCTTTCTTTCTCCTACTTCACTGTAGGCTGTCTCCCCTCCTCTGACTTGCTGTACCCTGCATAAATGTCACTGCACTGCTTCCCACCATGTGGCTCATATCTTGATTTTCCTAGTTTGGTGTATTTTCATAATTGCTTACTACTTGCAGTGTTCTGACGAGGCTCGTTCTTGCCTGCTGTTCTTTCTTCACTCACTGACCCGTTGGTCTACCCCCTCAGTTGAATGCTTTTCATTCAACGTAGGGTTTTTCCTATATATGGAGGTGCTGTCATTTTTATACTTTTTTGCACAATGTTGTATTTCTTATTTTCTTTCCTGCTTACATGCCTCTCAAATGTGTATCTCTTAACGTGAAAGATATGAATAACCCCTTGAAAAAAATTAAGATAATTCAATATGTATCCCAGTTACGCCCTGACGTTGTACTTTTACAGGAAACGCACCTAGATGCGATGGAAGCCTCTTCTTTTCCCCTGCTCACGACAAAAAAAATGGGGTCCTCATCCTTATAAAGAAACATCCTGACTTATTGGTGATTGATCAGGCTTGTGACACTGAAGGGCGTTGGGTGAGAGTGACAATCTCCTTTCGCCAATCCTCTTTAGCTATTTTCAATGTATATGGCCCCAACAAGGATTGCCCTGAGTTCTTCCATGGTCTGGCTGACTCTCTCACTGCACTAGGCGGAACACCTCTACTGGTCAAAGGTGATTTCAATATCGCTCTGGATCCTGTTATGGATAGGCAGTCATCAGCCTCACACAAACCAACTAAAGCATGGACGGCCCTCTTAGACGTCATTCAACAACTCAATCTTCGTGACCCGTGGAGAATTGCACATCCAGATACACTTGCTTTCTCTTTTTACTCATCACCACATAATTCTCTTTCAAGAATCGACTATTTCCTAGTATCTGCTACTTTACTCCCTGAAGTGACTTACACTAACATTCATTCCATCCTAGTATCAGATCATACCTTGATCAGCATTGAGCTCAATCTACTAAATTCAGCCGCTCCGAAGCCCTGTTGGAGATTTGATACCACACCCTGGAAGATCCGGCTTTTGTAGAGTATTTGAACAAATATATTAAAGAGTTCATTGAATTCAATCCGATTACCCAAACCAGTTGGATCAACTTTTGGGACGCCCTCAAGGCTTACCTTCGTGGAGTCATAATTGCTTACAAGGCCAAAAAATCTAAAGAACTCACATTACTTCGTTCAAAAATGGAATCTCAGATATCCTCTCTTGAGGTACTCTTCACTACCGATACATCCAACATGACTATTCTTTGTCAACTAGAAATGCTCAGGCTGCAATATAATGCTTTATTAGCTACCTCTGCTGGGAGGACCTTGTTTATGAAGGAAGCAACCTACTATGCTGAACATGATAATTCGGGACACTTACTTGCAAACCACTTGAAATCTAGATCTGAAAGGACATTTATAACTTCCATCAAGTCAGAACATGATGTTATACTCACTTCTACATCAGACGTCCTATTGAGATTTCATGATTATTATCAAGAACTTTATACTACTCAACTACCATCAACTTCGCACATTGAAAATTTTCTTGATGAGATTACTTATCCTACTCTCACAGACACTGATAATGAGAGCTTTTGCTTACCAATATCCACTGACGACATTGCTAAAGCCTTGTTAAGTATGGCCAAAGGAAAAACACCTGGCCCAGATGGTTTTCCAGTGGAATTCTATATTACTTTTCAGCCTTTTTTTCTTCCACTACTTCGTGATCTCTTTGCTCACCTTATTCAATCTCGAGAAATCACTGGATCTTTCACAGAAGCTCTGATTGTGGTTCTTCCTAAACCTGGTAAAGATAAGCAACAAGTTCAAAGCTATCGTCCATTATCTATGATAAACGTGGACGCTAAACTCTACGCGAAAGTTTTAGCCGGAAGATTACAGATTCTTCTCCCTCGCCTGATATCATTGGAACAGACCGGCTTCATGCAGGGACGTCTATCTCATGATAACACTAGACTGTTCTTTAACGTACTTCAGCGTATTGCACGTTTGGACAGACCTTACCTGGCTATAGGTTTAGACGCTGAGAAGGCCTTCGATAGGGTCGAATGGCCTTTCTTATTTTGCACCTTGCAATGCTTTGGCTTCTCAGCCTAAGCCATTGATATGATAAAAGTCTTATATACTGCTCCCTCTACCAGAATCCTCATCAATAACCAACTGTCAACTTTCTTTCATCCTAGCAGAGGTACTCGTCAGGGGTGCCCACTATCACCCCTGCTCTTTAACATCGCCCTGGAGCCGCTCCTTCTCTACATTAATCAAAATCCTGCCATTATGGGAGTGGAAATAGACTGAGTTCTTGTTAAATACTCGGCTTATGCTGACGACATTTTACTCTACTCAACGTCTGACTCACTTCCACCAATCTTGGAAGTTATCAACGCATATTCTATGGTATCTGGTTATAAACTAAATTTATCAAAATCTGAAGTTATGCCTTTAAACCATCCTGAGGTCAAATATGATTTACAGCATTACTGTTTTGCCTGGGCTGATGATGTCCTGAAATATTTAGGTATCTACTTTGCATCAACTATTGAAGAAACCATCTCCCTTAATGCCACCAAAATGATGGCTATGGTCAAGGAATTGACAATGCGATGGTCACCCTTACGTCTTACTTGGTGGGGTCGCCTTAGTACCATCAAAATGATGATTGTTCCCAAGGTTAACTATTTTTTGAATATGATTCCTATTTTCTTTCCTGACTCCTTATATGAAATCTCTTGCTCTTTTCCTGTGGAGTTCCAAACCACCAAGAATAGCGATGGCCAAATTGAAAGCTAATAGAGATAACGGAGGCGTAAACTTCCCTGATTTTCGTTCATACCATGCTGCTTTCATTTTGCAACAGACCTCTCATTGGTACATGCCTATATCTACTGAATATTCGCCGATATGGCTTACATGGGAATCCTCTTGCCAACTGAACCAACCATTGAATCTATTACCCTATCAACATATGCCCAGATTGACCAATCCAATCCTCCATAGCGCTAAAACAGCTGTTTGCCTTGTGGAGAAATCTTGATCACCCGTGGGCTTCTTCGCTACAGACCCCCATCTGGAATAACACTGCTTTCAAGATCAATAATGCTCTCATTTCTTGGCCTGAGTGGCAGAATGCAGGCATATGGACTGTGCAAGATCTTCAAGAAGATTCGTCTTGGATGGCCTTCTCTCAACTACAACACAGATATCATCTTCATCAGGCACAGCACTTTCGCTGGATACAGTTGATTCATTGTATATCTTTCTCCATGCGAACCTCACCTCTGTCTTCAGAACCACCTAGTCTATTGCCCTTATGCACTAAATTACATGCAACAAAAGGGTGTGCATCTCAATGGTACAAATGGTTGCAAACTGCGAAGTATAATCACCCTATCGGTACTGAACAAACTTGGGAATTTGACCTCCAACTTTCACTTACGCAAGACACTTGGAGAAGAGTATGGCACTCCTCATTGCGTTCTTCTTGCTCATCATCTTTGAAACAGACCATCTTTTCTGTGTTACACAGAGCCATTTGGACTCCACACAAACTGTCTCACTTTAAATCTGATGAATCTGGACTATGCTGGTCTTGTAAGACTGATAAGGGTACTTTCCTGCATCAACTCTTTTCTTGTTCACTGATACAACCTTTTTGGCACTCAGTTTGGAAAACCATATGTGGATACTTTTTTATTGATACACCAATCACACCTGCTATTGTAATCCTCGGCCATCATGTTCTGGACCACGATCTCCATGTGGTGGAATATGGTTTGTGTCACAGCCAAGTATGAACGGGTCGCTGCCTCCAAGAACAGATTCTTGCATTCATTTGAACGCACCACCTGGTGACCGTTACTAGATGTTTCTTTCTCCCCTCATGTCTGAGCTGAGTCATATATAAAATATTGTGGGTTATTTCATGATTTGATATTCTCTCTGAATTGCAATTTATTATGTTTCATTATATGACAGACATTGTGCGATTATTCTGCCATACTGCACCTCTGTATTAGTTCCCTTCTTGTTGTTACTTTTTGTACTTTAAATGAAAACCTAATAAAAAATTATTGAACTTTAAGAATTCTATGAGCATCAGAGCTGTTATCGCCATGACCGGCGCTAAAAATCGCACTACAGTTTTGTAAAAGAGGGTTTCTTTGCAAGTGTACTATGTATGTTTTTTTGTAATTCAATTAGGTTTTAAGAAGACTAACCCCCTCTTTTACTAAGGTGCGCTAACTGATTAGCGCACGCTAAATGCTAACGCATCCATAGACTAACATGCATGCATTAGCATTTAGCGCGCGCTAATCGGTTAGCGCACCTTAGTAAAAGAGGGCCTAAAAGGTTTTTTTTAAATAAAATAACTATTTTGGGATGTGGTTTGGCCACAGTTTATGAAAAAAGAATAGTCAGTAGGAAGGAAACAAATTCAAAAATCTCCAGGAAGAATTTACTGTACTGTATACCTTGATTTCTAAATGCATGTTGTCTGGGAAAATGTCCCGAATTTCATACATGTAATTTGAAATATTTGCCTTGTTTGTTAAGTGAAGCAATCTGCCATCTCTCTATTGAATATGTTTCTTATAGGAATAAGACACAGCCCAGTATGTCACCAGTTGACAGGAGGGTAAACATTGGAGAGGAAAATAATTCAGCGGTGGACTGATTCTCTGAAGTAAAACTGCCTAGTGTTGCATTGAATGTCATAACGCATCCACTTCACAAGTCCAGTTGAGGGTGTTAGCTATTTATAACATGACGAGATCAACAATGATAAATATTGCATATTTAGCATTTGAAAAGGTTGAACCAAAGTCATTTTAAACTCCACTTCTTCCGTATTAAATAAAACAGCACAGGGTTAACAGAAGGGCAGTCAAGATTCTGTATAATCCAGGCAACTCGTCATAAGTTAATGCATAACAGATAAGGTGCAGAAAAGGTACGAGATTTGCATTCTCATAAATATGTTTATGTTTATTCAAAGTTGATATACCGATGCAGGATAAACTATTTTTGAATGGGAGAAAAGAAAGATGGCACAAAGTTTTAAATAAATATCTAGTTTCTACAATCACATAAGCACAGATCACAAATTTTCCAAAATTTCAGCATGCAACTAGGTGAGCTAAGTGTACATTACATTTATGACTTATTACCCGTATAGGAGTTACCAAGAGTGTTCAATGCGGGGTACAAGAAAGATGGCAGAGAATACTCCAGGAATTACAACATAAGTATTTCATTGGAAAATGGAGTTTGGCAAGATCTGAATTCCTCAACAAATGCCAAAATGTAGTATTCATTTGTTTACAGTGCCAAAAGAGTTCATGATTATAACATGCCAAAAAGTGTTCAAACAGTGGGCATCACGGAAGAACAAGAAACATAAAAATCTTGTTTTCGGAACAAAATCCTCCATGGTTTTTTTTTTTTTGTTATAGACTATTTAGAATATTTATTTTTTTCCTTCCAGTCATGCAATTATTTTATTTAATGATTGTAGTAACTAGAAAGCATTTTTGGAAAACAGCACTGATAACTGAAGTCCTTTATTTATCTGTGATACAAATGCAGTATGGGCACGTATAAAATTAGTTACCTCACACTGTCCAACTAATGTGTCTGAGCTACTATGTCTGCACAGCCTGCATTTAAGGGGCCTACAGGATTTACGAAAGTGTGGTAAATAACTACCACGCAAATAAGCACACAGTAACAGTTTACTGCACAGCTATGACATTTAGCAAGCCAAAGGCTAACTCGTGTGCTGTGTGCTTGCTATGGAATAAGAAGGGGGGGGAAGGTGAAAGGTAAGCCAGTTACAGGTGTGAACATCTAGTAGTTCACACAGTAAGTTACTCTGTGCTTTTATTGCTGCAGGTAGGTTTCTGCATGCTTTTATTTGGCAGCTTGACCCTTAGTGGTAGTACAAAGAGATTACCACTAGGGGTCAGGGATGCCATTCTGAATCCAGGTACTGATGGGACAGGAGTGTCAAGAGATTTCACCTGCCCCCACTAACCACCAGGGAAAGCCCTGGTAAGTACCAGGCAGGGGTTTGAGGAGGTTTATTAGAGATTTCAGCAGGGATAGGGAATGGGGTATTTTATTATATATGGGTGTTCAGGATTGGGGGGGTAGATTGGAGGGTCATGCATGGGTTTGGGAAGGCTCTTTTTAACTTCCATAGCCTCTTAGTACATTGCTGATAGTGTAATATAATCACATTATTGGCAATGCATTCAACTTGTAGTAAATATAAGCATGCCTTCAATAGTTACCACAGGAATGGGGTAAAAAAAAGACTGGTAGCCATGGATACGGGGACAAGGCCATTCACCACCCTGTGGAGCAGTGAATGGCCTTGTACTGACAGTAAAGTATCTGCCGCACATTGCCTCCCTTCCCACCCCTCCTGGTCAGCAGCCTTCTTTGTGATCATGTGGTCCAGCAGCCCCCTTCCTCCCAATTGCTGTGGTCCAGACATCTCTTCCACTCATCGGGCCATGTCCCACCCTTCCTCTCAGCTTTGCTTTTCAGAGTTTTCTCTCTCTAAGCGGCCCAGATGCTACAACCTTCTCATAAGTTGTGCACAACTGACCCAAAACTTTTCTGACTGAGCCGCCCAGGCAGAAACAGGAAGTTGTGTCATAGGAGAAGTTTCGGGGGCAGTCACGCACAACTTGTGAGAAGGCTGTGACATCCGTGCCACTTGGAGAAAGACAACTTTGTTTCTGAAAAGTGCCCATGAAAGTGACGGGAAGGAAGGGAGATGGCTCGATGAGGGGAAGAGATTGAATGGTGCTGAAGGGAAGGGGAAAGAGAAGGGGAGGGGAAAGAGAAACAGACACTGAAGGAAAATGGGGAGGAGAGCGGAGGGAACAGACGCTGCATGGAAGTGGAGAGGAGAGCGAGAGAGAGGGGAACAGAAGCTGGAAGAAAGTGGGGAGGAGAGAGAAAGGAGCAGCCAATGAAGGGAAGTGGAGAGAGAGGAAGGAGCAGACGCTGGATCGAAGTGGAGAGGGGAGAGAGGGGAACAGACGCTGAAGGGAAGTAGGGAGAAGAGAGAGAGAGAGGAGCACATACTGGATGGAAGGAGGGGATAAAGAAAAAAGGGCACATGCTGGACTGTGGGAAGAGGATAGCGTTAATGAGATGCTAGAAGTGGTGAGGGAAAGAGATGGCAAGCTGTAGGTAGATACAAAGAATGGGAAATTGAGGACTGGATAGTAAGAAAGTAGACAAGATGTAGAAAACAAACTGAGAAGGAAGAGCAGAAAAGAAATGGAAAGGAAGAGGAGTGGGATATACCAGAGCACTGGGGGAGGGGGAGGAGACAGATACCAGCCCCCTTCCCAAACCACAAAGATTTGAATGAACGAGTACATACCTGTCTCTAGAACAGCAGTAATTGGTATGAGAAAGCCTAGTAGAGCATCACACAGGTGTCTTAAGTCGCCCGGTGAGTGGGCTAGTGAACCATAGAGAGGAGGACATAGGCCACTACATTTATAGTGGAAAGTGTTAGCCCACTGAAACTCACCAAAACCCTACACCTGCAGCCAGGTGGGTCTAGTAAGTCTAGGGGAGTTTTGGAGGGCTCAGCATAAATGTTAAGGGGTATATGGTGAAATGTACTTCTGGTACACTCTATGTGAAGTTCACAGCAGTGGCCTCTAAGGTGTCCTACTGTTATGTTGGCATGTCTGTGTGATCAGTATATCACAATGCTGGCCCCTCCTACATTCATATAGTCTGGATTTAGACATTTTCAACTTGGACATTTCTGTGGTTAGGCATCCTAAGGGCTGGATGTCCTGTTGACCTAGATGTCTAAATAGACAATCTTAAATATATATACAGTATATATATATTTGAATGCCTAGCGGTTCGGCTTTCAAAAATAGACCTTTTTGTGCTTCCAACTTTGGACATTTAGTAGGAAATGCCCAAATCGGACTTAGACATCTTTTTCAAAAATAGCCCTACACTTAAATTGCACAGGTAGGTACCTATTTGTGCTCTTAAACTAGGAATCCTTTGATAATGATAAAATTATCCACGACAAGGAACCTTACTTAAGAGACCTTCCCTATCTCAATCCACAGACAATGCTCTGGAAATCAACTTCTACAACATTTTACTCTCAGAGGATATGCAGGTAGACCTCGGTCCTCTACAATACAATACAATATCTTATATACTCCAATCCTCTACAAGGAATCTATGCTGTTTACAATAAGAGTTAGATTAAGTTCTTGAAGTTACATTTTTAAGCTCAATCTTGTGGTTGCTAGAAAGGTGAAGAAAAGGAGATTGGCTATAGAGAGAAGAGATATGTCTTAAGTTTTTTTTCCCAAAAGTCAAGGTAAGTGGTGGTTTGTCTTAGGTATGTCGGCAGTTTGTTTCAGATAAGAGGTCCTTGGTACTCAAATGTAGCCTCAAACATCTTCTTCCACTAAACTTGTTGAGGTGATGGGAAGGACAGTTTGTAGCATTGTGATACTCATGAGTTGAAGAAGGAGTGTGGAACTTTAATATCAGAATGTCCCTCTGAGTTTTAAAACCTAGAGGCAAAGCTTGATACCCTTCTACAGGTCCCAATACCTACTAAATGGAACAAACTAAAAGTGAAGTCAGAAAAGAGAGGAATACCATGCCAAAACACAGTAGTAGTACAAGGAATTTGGGTAATGCCATTTTTAATTCAGATAAATACTTAAATAAAAATGATGCAGTCAATTACCGTGTCACTTAAAGGCAATTAAACCAAATAAGTTAAGCAGCAGTAGGGTGCCTACCGCTGCCTATCATCTGGCACCACTTCCAGAATCAGGGCATCAGTGCCTGGCATCTGTGTCACTAAATGGGAGATGCCAAGTTATAGAATTGTCTCAAATAATTATAGGAGAAGCTGATCCAGATAAAATCAAAGACATTTAAGAAATGCTGAGTCGGGTGTGAGAGCTGAGCCAAAGTTTTCAGGTCAGGTTACAGAAGTGATGCCTTACACTTTGTTCTCTGAGCAAAGTAGAATAGGCAGTTAGCTCAATTTCCAGGTCATGCTGCTTCTTTCTGGTTCTCCAGAACTCTAGAACCCAGTCAGAAGGGGAAGGTAACACAGCATGCAACACAACTGAACCTGCCCTAGCTTAAAAAAATGATGTGGGGGGAGCACAAATAACCAAAGTAAAATGTGAATGTAAGAAGAAAATCACTCAGTATTTAACTGCAAGAGTGGTCAAGAGCAAACTTTTGTTAATTACTACTACTAATACAGTACTCCCCCGAAATTCAGTTTTTCGCCTGTCAAAAGGCAGGGGAGGCAGGAGAGGGCAACTGGTGCACCGGCGGGTGAGGAAAATCACTTGTGGTCTGCTCCGACCGCCTCTTCCTGTAATAAAGTCAGGCTACACCAATCAGGAGCTGCTTTGACACTGCTGATTAGTTTAGCCTGACTTTACTACAGCAAGAGGCGGTCCGAGCAGATCATGAATGAGCGAGTCCGCGAACTGCAAATTCGCAGGGGAACACTTTAATAATTTCTATAGTGCTACTAAACATATGCAGCACTTTACATCAAAACATAGAAGAGAAAGTCCCTGCTTAAAAGAGCTTACAAACTAGTTAAGACAGACGCACTAAATGCTAACGCGTCCATTATATCCTATGGCCGCGTTAGCATGTGTTAGCATTTAGTACGTTCTATAATTGAACTAGTGGAACAGCCTTCCAGTAGAAGTGGTGGAATGAAGAGCTATAGATTTTTAGTGTGCTAAGACGCACTCGCGCACCTTAGTAAAAGGACCCCTAAAATTCTTTTAGCACAATATTGTGTCTCTGAAAAGAAAATTCATTCAACTGATCAGTGACTCATTATGAGGATGGACGTTTCCTATATACGATATGACACATTTTCTTTACAGTAGGCATTCTTGCCTTAAAGGCACATTGTACATTTTAATAACCGAGAACTCATTCTACACGATGCTTTAATATGGGGCTAGTTCTTTTATGCATCTCCTGAATATCATCTTGATCCTATAAACTGACTAAAGATTATGAAATTTTGCAGATAAAATGACCCTGGCAAAATATAACACACCAGCTGTTGTGGGGGTAGGGTAGGAGGAGAATAAAAAATTCATCAGTGTTTGCCACAGTGGCCAAGTCAATCATGCATTAAACAACAGATTTGTGCCAGAACTGAATGCATGTAAAACTGATTTAATTCAGTAGTAGATTAGAGCCGATGTAGCCTTCATGATAACGCTTGGGCATTAAAATGTATGTAATTCTTAAATGGATTCTTGACACAGGTCAGTAAAGATTATGCTAATCCCTACCTTATTTGGTGACCTTTTAGGTACGACAAGAATGTTTTTTTTCTGTTTCCTTAATTTGTTTATGTCATATATTTACTTGATCAATTTTATTATGCATGATTTGGGTTTCTTAAATATTTTGTAGTTTTTGCTTTCATTTCTCCAAAATGCCTCGTAGCGGTATCTGCAAAAGTAATTTATTAGTTGTCTTCTAAATTAAATTAAAGTACTGTATTAGCCTCAATCTTCCAGAGAATGAAGTGTAAGACACAATGAATTCCTGTTCTCTAAAGTATCCTGTAGGATATGACAATGTGGGAAGGTTACAATGTGATGTGAGACACTTTATGAGTACCACAGTGTGCAGGTTTCTCTGGATTCTTGCAAAGCAGATGGTATACTATTACTTTTTGTCACAATTGATTCTTCAGTGATTAATTACTGGCTCCGACAACAAAAGAGCTGTCAAAATTGCTTGTCTACAGCTGCTTTTTAATTTCCATCTTGTAAAGCATCTGCTCAGTTTACATAGTAAAATAGTAAGGAATGGCAGGAAAAAATTATTCGGCTTACCCAATTTGTCTAGTTATTTCTGTCCACACTGCAAAGGACTCATTTGATTTGGCATTCACAAAGAATTAATTTTATTTCATTTTTATTTAATAAGACTTTTACCCCAACTATTACAGGTAGTAAGCTATTCTATAACCGGGCACCTCCTTTCAGGTGTCCCAATGCCACATGCAGCCTATTCTGTAACAACATCTGGATGCTTAGATTCCAATATGGAATACTAACGTAACAAGGTATTTACATACTTGTAGTTATGCCATAGAAACGTAATGGCAGATAAAGGCCTCATGGCGCATCCAGTCTGCACATCCATAGCATCTATTATCTCCTCCTCTCCCTAAGAGATCCTATGTGTCTGCCCCTCACTTTCTTGAATTTCAGACACAGTCTTTGTCTCCACCACCTCTACTGGGAAACTATTCCAAGCGTCTTACCATCCTTTCTGTAATAAAAAAAACAAACAAACACGAATACAGGAGATCCGGGGCGGTACTTGAAGAGACCTCCCAGGAAAGAGACTTGGGAGTTCTGATCGATAAGGCGATGAAGCTGTCCACGCAATGCGCAGCAGTGGCGGCAGCGAACAGGACAAACAGAATGCTAGGAATGATAAAGAAGGGGATCATGAACAGATCGGAGAAGTTATCATGCCGCTGTACCGGGCCATGGTGCGTCCTCACCTGGAGCACTGTGTCCAGCACTGGTCACCGTACACGAAGAAGGACATGGTACTACTTGAAAAGGTCCAGAGAAGAGCTGGAGGGGTTGGAGGAGCTGCCGTACAGTGAAAGATTGAGAAACTGGCCTTTTCTCCCTCGAACAGAGGAGATTGAGAGGGAACATGATCAAAACATTCAAGGTACTGAAGGGGATAGACTTAGTAGATAAGGACAGGTTGTTCACCCTCTCCAAGGTAGGGAGAACGAGAGGGCACTCTCTAAAATTGAAAGGGGATAGATTCCGTACGAATATAAGGAAGTTCTTCTTCACCCAGAGAGTGGTAGAAAACTGGAACACTCTTCCGGAGTCTGTCATAGGGGAAAACACCCTCCAGGAATTCAAGACAAAGTTAGACAAGTTCCTGCTGAACCAGAACGTATGCAGGTAGGACTAGTCTCAGTTAGGGCACTGGTCTTTGAGCAGAGGGCCGCCGCGTGAGCGGACTGCTGGGCACGATGGACCACTGGTCTGACCCAGCAGCGGAAATTCTTATGTTCTTAAACATAGACCTAGCATAACTGCAGATAAATGCAGGGCCGCCATCAGGGCAGTACTACCAGTCCTGCATTCAGGGGCCCGGAGGTGACAGGGGGCCCGGGCTCCCCCAGAGTCCTAGGCAGTGTTCCCTCTAAGGCAGCGGTCTCAAACACGTGGCCCGCATGTGGCTCTCCAGGTTTTATTTGTGGCCCACGGTCTGGAGGCATCATTCTCTTCCTTTTGGAGCAGCAGCCGGCTCGTTCATTCAAAGCCGCGGGTTGGCGGCTCCTTGAGCTATCCACTCCTGCATCGGAAGCCTCTCTGATGTCACACCATCAGAGAGGCTTCAGACGCAGGTGCAGATCTCGCAAGGAGCCGCCACCCGCGGCTTTGAATGAATGAGCCGGCCAGACACGCTGCTGCTCCAGTGGCGTACCAAGGGGGGGGGGGCGGTCAACTGTTCTCCTTAGCGTGCGGCTCGCGGCTCGTCTAGAGCAGTGGTGCCCAACCTGCTTCCCTTCCCTTCTCACTGCTGCCATCGGGGATCAGGCCGGCACAGTGTCTTTGATCTCCCTGCTTCTCTTCCCTGCCGGGCCGACCAACTCTCGCGGCGGCCCGACGTCAATTCTGACGTCGAGAGGACGTTCTGGCTAGCCAATCGCTGCCTGGCTGCCCGGAACATTCTTTCCGACGTTAGAATTGATGTCGGGCGGCGAGAGTTGATCGGCCCAGTGCAGAAGAGAAGCAGGGACATTTCGGCCTGTTCCCGATTGCGGCAGCAGCCTATTCCGCGGCGGTGGTGGCATGGGGGAGACAGGAAGGAAGAAAGAAAGAAGGTGTGTGTGGGGGGGGGGGGAGACAGGGAGCCAGAAATAAAAGCAAAAAATGGGCACGGAGGAAGGAAGGAAGAAAGAAAGAAGGTGTGTGTGGGGGGGAGGGGGGGCAGGGAACCAGAAACAAAGAAAAAAAATGGGGCACAGAATCAGAGAAAGACAGACATAGAGAAAGAAAGAAAAAGTTGGGAGAGGGAATGAGGTCTGGAGGAGAGGAAGCATATACAGGAGGCTGAAAGAAGGGAAGAAATATTGGATGCACAGTCAGAAGAATAAAGTGCAACCAGATGAAATTACCAAACAAAGGTAGGAAAATGATTTTATTTTCAATTTAGTGATCAAAATGTGTCTGAATTTATATATGCTGTCTATATTTTGCACTATGGCCCCCTTTTACTAAATCGCAATAGTGTTTTTTAGTGCAGGGAGCCTATGAGCGTCGAGAGCAGCGCTGGGCATTTAGCGCAGTTCCCTGCGCTAAAAACTGCTATTGTGGTTTAATAAAAAGGATGGGGGGTATATTTGTCTATTTTGTATGGTTGTTACTGAGGTGACAATGCATAGAGTCATCTGCCTTGACCTCTTTGAAAAAACCCAGAATAGGAATGATAATTAACATTTTCTCAGCGTATAGTGTGCTTTGTGTTTTTTTATTTTATTTTTGGTAGATCATTTTGACTTGGTCATTTTAAAGTAGCTCGCAAGCCCAAAAAGTTTGGGCATCTCTGAGCTAGAGCGTTGAAACTGTGTATTTCTATTTTATCTCCCCTTTTACAAAACTGTGGAACATTTTTTAGCGCCAGTCGTGGTGGTAGCAGCTCTGATGCTCAGAATTCTATGAGCGTCAGGGCTGTTACCACCGTGGCTAAAATCCACACTACAGTTTTGTAAAAGGGGGAGGGGTTCATTTGTGATGACATATTCCATACTAGGCGAAGGTGTTTTCTGTGTTCTTTGTGTTTGAAAGACATGGTTTTCTGTTAGGATTGACGATGTAGGATTGATCTGTGCTGGTCTGGCTTGTTTAGTTTTACAATGGGTGTATTGATGTACTGCTCACTGCAATATGTAAGTTGCTGCCTTTTCCTAGGTACTCATGTGTGACATGTGGTTTGTTACTAAAAATCATGTTTTTCTTACAGATTGGGGGGGTGCCAAAAAATGATGGGCCCCGGGTGTTACATATGCTAGGTACGCCACTGTATGTAAAGATACCAGAAAGCTGGCGTAGCAAAAACTTTAAGTAAATTGTTATTCTTCTAAGTTTTGAGTATTTAACCCTCCCACAATCTCACGGGCACTCATTTCAAGTTTCAAGTTTATTGAGATTTTGATTTAAATGCAATATCAAATATTTTCAATGCATATAACAAAAATAAATTTGGGGAAATAAATAAAACCATTTGAACAATAAACATAGAAACATATCCATAGATGATTAAAAATACATAAGGAGTACAAGGATAAACTACATTTGTTTAAAAATGCGTCCTCCATGCCTGCTCATAAATTTGTGGAGTATGTAACTTGTCGCTCATGCATATTTTTTTTTGCACACACCTCATCAATCCTTAGAGGAAACAATGGTCCTAGGCCACCATAGCACAAATTATGCTTTATGTTTCTGCTGTGCACAACAATAAACAATAAACACTGCTGTCATACTTTTTTTTGTCCCCTGCCGATTTCCTGATAGCACCCCCCCGGACAAAAGGGGGGGGAAGGGGTGCGTGGGGGGGGCCCAATAGGATTGCTCAGTAAGGGGCCCAGAAATTTCTGATGGCGGCCCTGGATAAATGTAGCAGCGATGCGCATAACTTACAGTACTCTGTAATTTTTACGCATAAGTGGCAGTCCTACCCCTGTGTTTGCCCATCTACCGTACATTTATATACTTTCCTTCTCATTCTAGAAAACAGCACTTAAATATAGATACCAATAATGCACCACATTTATAAAATATGGGCACTTATGTGCATGACCTGGCACTAAGTTATGCACTCTATTCTATAAACAATCCACCTGATATGTAGCCTGAGGCAGCAAGTAGTGACTGAGCCACTCACAGTCGTGGGGTGAACTGACCCCCAATATTCAATTCCTGGTCATGCATGGCTCAGTGGGTACCCGGAAGGTAACCGAGCACTAGCTGATATTCAGACTGGCATCCGGTTAACTTCACCACAGAAGTTAAGACAACTCTTTTGCTGTCCTAACTTTATACAGTTAGCTAGCAGGTTAGTGAACTGAAAATCATCGCTAGCTGGCTAAATTTCTGCTTTGCCCACACTCTGCCCCCCCCCCCCTAGCCGACCCCTAATCTAGGCCCCCTTTTATCAAGCCACGTTAGGGTTATTTATTGCCTGCCGTTGTGGTAACATCTCCAACATTCATAGAACGTTGTTTGATGGAGTTTCAATCTGATTAAAAGTTTGGGGGTATTGTTGGACTCCTCTGTCTTTTCGGGGGCATATTACTTCAGTGGTATGACCAATCTTTGTAAAAATTTGTTTAGTACTGAGGTTGCATAGGTTGCTTTCCCCAGGGAATTTTCGACAGGTCATGCAATGTTTTGTGTTGCCCCATTTGGACTACTGTAACACTTTATTCTGTGGGCTGCTAAAAAAAGGCATTGAAGGCACTGCAGGTTGCACAAAATGAAGTGGTGAGAGTAAATGGAGGTATTTCTCACAGAGAACATGTAACTCCATTGTAGGCCAAGTTACACTGGCTCCCAGTTTCATGGAGGATTTGGTTCAAGATCCTGGTGCTGGTGTTTAAGGCCATTCAGCAGTCGTTGCCAAAGACAATTTCTGATTTAATAGTACAGTATACACTAGTGCTGCCCGATTCAGGAAAAAATATTTCAATTCGATTCAGCCTATTGAATCGATTTTTCAATTTGATTCTCCTGCACAATTGGGTGTTTTTTTCCAAACATCCTGGTGAGTTTATTTTATACCCTCTTCACCCCCTTTGCCCTCTCCCATCCACACTGGTGCTGTGGTGTAAACAAAATAAACAAACAAAAAAGACTTTTCCTCTCTCTGTTAAATCGTAGCTCACATTCACAGTCTGGCAAGATACAAATTTAAAATCTGACACATTGTAATCACAAAACAGAAAATAAAATTATTTGTTTTACCTTTTGTCTGGTCATTTTTCAAATCATTTTGATCCCAGGCTCTGCAACAAACGTCTTCTGATAACTTGCTTGCCTGGGTCTCATGCCCATTTGTCATTTTCTTCTTTCTCCGTAATAACCATCCATCTTCCATTTCTGTCCTCCCCTTCCATTTCCCTTCCCTCCCCTGGAGGTTTGGCATCTTTCCTTTTTTCTGCTCTATTCCCGTAGCTGCAGCGATGGACCCCACCATCTCCAGATCCACCATCTCTCCAACTATCCTTTCATCCAGCATCTCTCCCTCCTTCCCCACCAGCTCTCCTTTTCTCTTTCTAACTACCCTCCTATCCAGTATTTCTATCCTCCCCACACCAACTTCTCTCCCTTTCTGTTCCATCCCTCCCTAAATCCCATTGTCCACCATCTCTCTCCCTCTCCTGTTTTTAGATCCATTATTTCTTCTATCACTCTCCCATCTCCTCTCTCCATGATCTCCCCCAAGTCCATCTTCCCCTCCACCATCCATCTTCTCCCCATCTCTCCTCTAGTCCACCAACTCCCCCAAGTCCATCTCCCCTCTCCCTCCATCTACCTTTATTTTGATATTAGAACGTATTGCCAGTGGTGGTAGTTTTTTAACGATCCATTACTGCCACCACTCCTTGTGTCTTCTCTCCACTGTGGCCTGCCCTCAATGAAAACTTCCTGTTTCCGCTTGGGTGGCCAAATGGAGAGAAGACGCACGGAGTAGCAGCAGGGTAGTGAATTGCATTCACTACCGCTGCTTTTGCCTGGCCAGGGAGTAGAGAAGAAATACTAACCACCGGGAAGGAGACAGCCTTGCTGCCACCGATCTGCACACAGAGACTCATTCGGTATTTCCCTCAGCCACCATAGTCCTTGCTTCAATGTAACTTCTGGTGGCAGAGGGAAAGCCCGAATGGGTCTCTAGCAAGGGGGCCAACGTATCAGTAAGTCCGAATTTCTTCAAAAACAAATCGATTCAAATCAATTCACCCGAAGTGAATTGGTAAATCGATTTGAATTGCGAATCGGGCAGCACTAGTATACACCTTCTCTTACATTGCTCTCTGAGTCGCAATGTCTGTTGGGAGTTCCCTTTTTGAGGACTATTGCTAAATCCACAATTTGTTCAAGAGTTTTTAGTGTAGTAGGTCCACAAATGTGGAATACGCTACCTGACAGTATTTGTCAAATTCCACTATTTTTATCTTTTTGTAAGTCATTGATGGCTTACTTTTTTTAAGACAGGCTTTTGGAAATGTATAATTGGATAATTTTGTGGTAGATGTTATATAGTTTGGTTACATGGTTTGTTACACAATTTGGTTTTTAGCGCAGGGGAGCTGAATGCCCTGCGCTGCTCTCGATGCTATTGCGGTATAGTAAAAGGGGGGCCATAGTGCAAAATATAGACAGCAGATATAAATTCTCAAAACGGACACATTTTGATCACTAGATTGAAAATAAAATCATTTACTTACCTTTGTTGTCTGGTGATTTCATGAGTCATAAGAACATAAGCAATGCCTCTGCTGGGTCAGACCTGAGGTCCATCGTGCCCAGCAGTCTGCTCACTCGGCGGCCCAACAGGTCCAGGACATGTGCAGTAATCCTCTATCTATACCCCTCTATCCCTTTTTCCAGCAGGAAATTGTCCAATCCTTTCTTAAATCCCAGTACCGTTCTCTGCCCTATTACATCCTCTGGAAGCGCATTCCAGGTGTCCACCACGCGTTGGGTAAAGAAGAACTTCCTGGCATTTGTTTTGAATCTGTCCCCTTTCAACTTTTCTGAGTGCCCTCTTGTTCTTTTATTTTTTTAAAGTTTGAAGAATCTGTCCCTCTCTACTCTCTCTATGCCCTTCATGATCTTGTATGTCTCCATCTCTCAAGTTGCTTCAAATCTCTCTGAAGTTCCTCGCTGTCTTTTTGTGACCTGATTGTCCGGCATAGCTTTGTGTCATCTGCAAACTTGACAATAACACTGGTCGTTTCTTCTTCCAGGTCATTTACGAAGATATTGAATAAGATAGGCCGAGCCCTGAGGCACACCGCTAGTTACTTTTTTCCAGTCAGAGTACTTCCCATTTATGCCCACTCTCTGTCTTCTGTTTTCCAGCCATTTTCCTATCCTTCTTAGTTTATCCCCTTCTATTCCATGACTTTGTAGCTTTTTGAGAAGTCTCGCATGAGGTACTTTGTCGAACGCTTTCTGGAAGTCCAAGTATATTACGTCTACCGGTTCTCCGCTATCGACTTGTTTGTTCACTTCCTCAAAAAATTGAAGTAAGTTGGTCAAGCACGACTTTCCTTTCCTGAAGCCATGCTGACTACCTTTCAGTAGGTCATGGTTATCTAGATGCTGTACTATGCTGTCTTTAATCAAAGCCTCAACCATTTTTCCAGGGACCGATGTGAGACTCACAGGTCTATAGTTTCCCGGTTCTCCCCTTGATCCTTTTTTGAAGATTGGGATGACGTTCGCTATCTTCCAGTCTTCTGGTATCCGTCCGGTTCTAATTGACATGTTAGCGAGGGATTGCAGTAGTTCTCCGATTTCCACCTTTAGTTCCTTTAATACTCTCAGGTGAATTCCATCTGGGCCAGGGGATTTGTCACTTTTTAGTTTGTCAATCTGATAGTATATCTGGTCCAGATCCACCTTCACTGTGGTGAGGCTCTCCTCTATTTCTCCCTTGAAAACTTTCACTGTTTCGGGTATTGAAGTGTCATCTTCCTTGGTAAAGACAGAAGCAAAGAAGGAATTTAATCTGTCTGCAATCTGTTTGTCTTCTTTGATGTATCCTTTTCTTCCTTGGTCGTCGAGAGGGCCTACTGTCTCCTTTGCAGGTTTTTTTCCCCTTAACATATCTAAAAAAGGGTTTGAAGTTTTTGGCCTCTTGGGCTATCTTTTCCTCATAGGCCCTTTTGGCTTCTCTCAGCGCCTTGTGGCACTTCTTCTGGTTGTCTTTGTGACTGTTCCAAGCCTCGGTTGTATTCTCGCGTTTCCATTTTTTAAAAGAGTCCTTCTTTTCCCTAACTGCATCCTTCACCTCTTTGGTTAGCCAAGCTGGTTCTCTTTTGGCTTTAGTTTTCCTTCCTTTGATTATCTGCGGAATGTATAGATTCTGTGCTTCGGTGATAGTATTTTTTAGTAGGGACCATTCTTGCTCTACCGTTTCGATTTCAGCTATCCTTTTTTTGATCCGTTTTCTTACCATGGCTCTCATGTTGTCATATCTTCCTTTTTTAAAGTTAAAGGTTGCTGTTAGGGTCTTGGTTCGCTTCCCCTTTCCGATGTCGAGTTTAAAGTAGATCATACTGTGATCGCTCGTCCCCAGCGGGACCGTGACTTCTACTTCTTTTGTTTGCCCAGTTATGCCATTTAGGACCAAATCCAAGGTGGCGTTTCCTCTTGTCGGTTCTCCTAACATTTGTTCCAGGAAGCAGTCACCCTCCATTTCCAGGAACTTTATCTCCCTGCCGCAGCTTGAAGTTACTAGGTTCCAGTCTATTTCTGGGAAATTGAAGTCTCCCATGATCGTTACATTGCCCGTCCTACATTCATATCTTATTTCTTCTATCATCTCAGAGTCTGTTTCCTCCGTCTGACCTGGAGGTCGATAGTAGAGACCTATTTTTGTGTCTGCTCCGTTCTGTCTGGGGATTTTTACCCAGAGGGACTCCAGTTTCTTTTTCTCCTCCGCCTTCCCTACTCCAGTAGATTCTATTCCTTCCTGGACATATAGGGCAATGCCTCCCCCTTTCTGTCCTGTTCTGTCTCTTCTGTAAAGCTTGAATCCCTGCAGTACTGTATCCCATTCGTTTTCCTCATTCCACCATGTTTCTGTTATGCCAATGATATCTATTTCTTCGCGTCTTGCTAGTGTCTCCAACTCCCCCATTTTATTTCTTAGGCTTCTGGCATTCGTGTACATACATTTAAGCTCCCTTTGTGCTGCCCTCTTGGACTTTCTGGGCTTCACAGTCCCTATTGTGTCTTTCACGGCTTCTATTTGCATTCCATTGTTGTCTCCCTCATTTGCTGCAAGTTCTTCCCTTTTATATGGGCGGATGTCCTTAGTGCCTGCTGTCCGGGCCATCGACGGTTGTTGACTGTCCGCTCTCCCCTGATCTTCAGTTAATACTTTACATTTCTCAACGTTGAACTTCATCTGCCATCTCGTCGCCCATTTTTCTAGTTTGTTCAAGTCCCTTTCCAATTCTTTGCAGTCCTCTTTGGTCCGAGCTCCACTGAATAATTTTGTGACATCCGTAAATTTTATTATCTCACACTTCGTCCCTGTTTCTAGATCATTTATGAATATATTAAATAGCAGCGGCCCGAGCACCGAGCCCTGCGGAACACCACTCATGACCCTCCTCCAGTCCGAGTAGTGGCCCTTCACCCTTACCCTCTATTTCCTACCCACCAACCAGTTTCTGACCCATCTATGTATGTCTCCTTTGACCCCAGTTCTTCAGTTCTTCAGTTTCCGGAGTAGACGTTCATGAGGCACCTTGTCGAAGGCTTTTTGGAAATCTAGGTAAATGATGTCTATGGGGTCTCCTTTGTCCATCCGTTTGTTAATTACTTCAAAAAAGTGCAATAAGTTAGTTAGGCACGATCTCCCCTTGCAGAAACCATTTTGCCTGGTTTCTGCAAGTTCGTTTCTTTCAAAATGTTCATCGATGCTTTCTTTTATCAGTGCTTCTGCCATTTTCCCCGGAACCGAGATCAGACTCACCGGTCTGTAGTTTCCCGTGTCACCTCTTGATCCCTTTTTAAAAATGGGCGTAACGTTGGCTATCTTCCAATCCTCCGGGATCACGCCTGTTTTCAGGGATAGGTTGCAAATTTGCCGCAGTAGTTCCGCTATGTCCTCCTTTAATTCCTTCAGAATCCTTGGATGGATTCCATCTGGACCCGGGGATTTGTCAGTTTTTAGTTTTTCTATCTGCCTGCGCACATCTTCAAGGCTCACTTCCATGGGTGTTAATTTTTGTGTTTGATCTCCATTGAAGAATTGCTCAGGTTCCGGTATGTTGGTTGTGTCTTCGTTTGTAAATAATAATAATAATAACTTTATTTTTGTATACCGCAATACCACAAAACAATTTAGAGTGGTTTACAGGAGAAAAGACTGTACATTTACAGCGAAGATGCAGAGTCAGATTAACCAGGGTAAAGTAACCAGTAACAATAACAATTAAAATTAAAAAGTAAGATAGGTACTTAGAAATTCCCTTACTGTCCCGAAGGCTCACAATACATACGAAAAGAACGTGTTTAGACTTTCCGCAACTTCTTTCTCCTACTTCACCACTCTCTTCCTTTCTCTGTCATCCAGCGGTCCCACCTCCTCCCTAGCCGGCTGCTTCCCTTTAACATATCTAAAGAATGGTTTGAAATTTTGTGCTTCCCTGGCTAGCCTCTGTTCATACTCTCTTTTGGCTTTTCGAACCACATGGTGACATTCTTTTTGATACTTCCTGTGCTTTTCCCAGTTCCCCTCAGTTTTGTCCTTTTTCCAGTTCCTGAATGAATTTTACTTATTGCCTATCGCTTCCTTCACTATTTTTGTTATCCACGCCAGGTCTTTTGTTCAACTCTTTTTGCACCTCTTTCTGAATCTGGGGATATATAGATTTTGCGCCTCGTTTATCGTGTCCTTGAAAAAAGACCAGGCATGTTCTACCGTTTGCCATTTTTTGGATGTGTTCTTAAGTTTCTTCCTTATCATTTCCCTCATTGCTTCGTAGTTTTCTTTCCTGAAGGTAAAAGTTGTCGCTATGGTTCTCTTTTCTTTCGGTATTCCTACCTCAACCTTGAACTTGATCATGCTATGATCGCTGTTTCCCAACGGTCCCACTACTTCTACTTCCTTTGCAGGTCCCATTAACCCATTAAGGATTAGATCCATAGTGGCATTTCCTCTGGTCGGTTCTCTAACAAGCTACTCCATGAATCAATCTTGTATAGCCTCCAGGAATTCTGTCTCCTTAGCGCATTTTGAGCTTCCAAGACTCCAGTCAATCCCGGGGTAGTTGAAGTCTCCCATAATAACCGTGTTACCGTTTTTGCATTCGCGCTTCATCTCGGCTTCCATTTCTTCATCGATATCTCCGGTTTGCCCGAGTGGATGATAGTATAGGCCCATCTTTATTTCAGGCCCTTTCCTTCCCGATATTTTAACCCATAGTGATTCCAGCCTGTTAATCATCTCTGCTGTGTCCATTCTTGTCAATTGTATGTTTTCTTTTATGTATAGAGCTATTCCACCTCCTTTCTGTCCTGACCTATCCTGGCGATAAAGCTTGTACCCCGGTAGTGCTGTATCCCATTTGCTTTCCTCATTCCACCATGTTTATTCTTCTGACTGTGCATCCAATATTTCTTCCCTTCTTTCAGCCTCTTGTATGCTTCCTCTCCTCCACATCTCATTCCCTCTCCCATATTTTTCTTCCTCTCTCCCTGCTCCCCTCCCCTTTCTTTCTGTCTCCCTGCTCCCCTTTCTTTCTGTCTTTCTCTCTTCATGCTCCCTTACTTTCTGTCTCCCTGCCCCCTTTCTTTCTGTATGTCTGTCTTTCTTTGTCTCCATACCCCTCTTTCTTTCTGTATGTCTGTATTTCTTTGTCTCTATACCCCTTTCTTTCTTTCTTTCTTTCTTTCTGTCTGTCTTTCTCTCTCCATGCCTACTTTCTTTCTGTCTCCCTGCCCCCCTTTCTTACTGTCTTTCTCTCTCCATGCCCCCTTTCTTTCTTTGTCACCTCCCTTTCTTTCTGTTTCCCTTCTTTCTTTATGTCTACCTACCCCCTTTCTTTCTTTCTCCCTGCCCTCCCCAATACATCACCGCCGCCATTGGAGAACAGGCCGCCACTGCGTTCCGAGCTCTCCCTGCTTCCACGTAAAGAGGACACAGAACCACTGGGTCCAGCCTTCCCCACCCAACGTCAATTCTAACGTCAGAGAGGAAGTTACGGGCCAGCCAGACAGAGATTGGCTGGTCTGGAACTTCCTCTCCGACATCAGAATTGACATCGGGTGAGGAAGGTTGGTTGGCCCGGCGCTTCAGCATCCTCTTTACAGCATCGGGAAGCAGGTAGAACACGAAGTCAACGTGAGTCTATCACAGAGTCTAGTATGAGCTCCGCGATCGACTCGTGTTGCCTTCGCAATCTACTGGTCAATCGCAATCAACCTTTTGGGCACCCCTGTTGTAAGGCTTGTCCTTTGAGGCAAATCTATAATTGGTTAAAGGGTATATACCATGACACTCTGCTGGGAGTAGAGTAAACCCTGTTTCACTCCATGCAGCGTAATTATTTACTGCACACCTCAGCATGCTATTTTCTGTTAACTACTGAGAGCATTTTGGGGCAACCCCTTACAAAGAACCTGGAGGTAGGTCTGCAGAAAAAAAAGAATACGGATGACCTTCACAGAATCCGGAGGTATCTGTTTAGTACAGGATGTGGTAATATCTGATGGGACGTAAGTAAAGAATTTTTGCTTGCATTATTTAGATTAATGGTTTGAAGGTACAATAAATTAACATTTATCAATGATATTCTGACACAGGTATCCTTGCTGGATACCTTCTCCACTCCAAAGTTTAATCTCTACTTCTAAGATAGCCCTTGAGTTGGCATCATTCATTTACCCGACTTCTCTTACAACTGAAATGTGGAGTTAGTTAAATAGCCTCTTTCTGCCAAGGAGTCGACAGTCAAAGTGATTTAAAGGGCCAGGAGAGGGTACTGTCCTTTAAATCACTTGGCCAGGGTTAACCGGATATATTCATAAAAAACTTAACTAGATAGGGCCACTGAACATACCTGGTTAGCGCTGGCAGGGCCGGATTTTCCTATAGGCTAACTAGGCTTCAGCCTAGGGCCTCAAGATCAAGAGGGGCCTACATTCAAATTGTTAGCAAAATTAAAATTACACTATTCTAAAAACAGTGAACACTAAAACACTGAACTGAAAATAAGGAGAAATTCTATGCTTCGGGATCGGAACCAGCTCCGGCCGCAACAGGGCGCCGACTCGGCTTCTCCCTTTCTTTTTCTCACCCTGGGAGGAGGATCGGGGAGGGAAAGACGTCAGTCCGGAAACAGCTGGGCAAAGCCCAGCCCCGCGGGGAGAGAAGCAAAACGTGGATCCGTCAGGACAGGGCAGCCTAGACTGGCATCGGGGGTGGGGGGGGGTTCAGTGGAAGGGGGATGGGAGGCAGGCAGGCTGGCATCGGAGGGGGGTTGGGGGGGTTTAATAGAAGGCAGGCAGGCAGGATGGCATGGGGGTGTTCAATGGAAAGGGGATGGGAGGCAGGCAGGCATCGGAGGGGGGTGAGGTGAGGAAGGACGCACTGGGGACACTATGGACAATGTTGTGTGTTATGTTTGATTAGTTATTGTTACAAGTACTATATATGGTGCTGAGAATAAATGTCCAAATAAGTGTTCTCGACTTTTTTTTATTTATTATCCATGTCACATTTTTTATAAAGGTTAGTACCAATAACAACATGTTGCATTTAACATATTGATATATATCACAGTAATTATGTATTTTATTATCTCTCGTGTAATTTACTAACTTAAAAATGTGAGGTGAAAGGGCCTCATAAGTGGAATAGCCTAGGGCCTCTTTTCATCTAAATCCGGCCCTGAGCACTGGCTATTTTATAGGAGGTCCAGGGACAGAGTCACCACTTGTGTGGTTAAGTGCCAAAATAAAGTGCTTAACCGCATAAGCTAACCGTATACACAGAATTGCATAAAACACAGTCCGGTCTTTATGAGGTTAAATGCTGAATACTACAGTTAATCACATGTGTTAGCCAGCCACAGATGCCCAAATATTTAATGCCAGTGCTTAGACATGACCGGCATTGAATATCTGGAGATAAAGTCAGTGGCATCCAAAACAATGCTGATCATCACCAGTTGAATATTTATCCCCAAGGGTTTATTGGCTAATAGTCCTGCTTTTCAAGTAATATCATCACACCTTAGCTTAGCCACACTATTATTATGGGGGCCACTGAAAAGTTCTCAGCCCATACGAGGGGCCACTGAAAAGTTCTCAACCCAATCAAGAAGAGAATGATATGGAGCCATGAAACTTACAAGTTATCCCACACTTTTCTTGACACTTTCTGTTTCATTTCATATCAATGAAATGAAAAGTGTCAAGAAAAGTGTGGGTAATTTGTAAGTTTCATGGCTCTACATCAATCTCTTCTTGGTTGGGCAGAGAACTTTTCAGCAGTCCCTCGTACTCTTCCTCCTATGTGAACACAAATAATGATTGATAAGGGTTTACAAATAAACAGTACAGTACAGTAGAGCCTTGGTTTGTGAGCATAATTCGTTCCAGAAGCATGCTTGTAAACCAAAGTGCTCATATATCAAAGCAAATTTCCCCATAGAAAGTAAGGGAAACTCGCATGATTCATTCCACATCCCAAAAAGACACCCCCAAGGCCATTGGTGCGCTTCCACTCTACCCCACCACATCCCAAAAAGACCCCCCACCCCCGAGGCCACTGGCGTGCTTCCACCCCACCCTCAGGAATCTCATTAGAATCTCAGAGAAAGCGGGAGCCAGAAGGCCTTGAGCATGCGCAGATGCTCAAGGCCCAGAAGAGATCAGCAGCAGGCAGCAGATGGCAGGCTCTTTTGGCACCGGCACATCTTGTTGGTTGGTGTTGCGTGCCGGTGCTGGTGCCCGATCGTGATAAGGATTTGGGCAGGTGGGCGGATGGACGGGCAGGGGCGGGGGCGATGCCGGTTCTCGGGGGTGGGAGCTTGCAGATCAAGTCAACGCTCGGTTTGCAAGGCAAGATTTGTGAGAATGTTTTGCTCGTCTTGCAAAACACTCGCAAACCACGTTACTCGCAAACCGAGGTTTGACTGTATATGCCTTGTTTATAAGCTATGGATTAATGAAAAATTATAACATTTTCTTTTTTTCCTTGAAATGAGGTGACATATGGTAAGCTATCTTTTTTCTTTGCTTTTAAAACCAGAATAAAGTTTTAAACAACAGAGATATGTAAGAAATTGGAATGACATTAAAAAATTATTTGGTTGTCATCAGAACATTATCTTTTTACAGCAAACAGAGATAGATATGCATTTGGCAGCTGTTAATCGGTGGGTCTATAGGTTCTTCACAAAGAAATGTCTCTTTGAGAAAGCTGTGTAGGCAGGAGCAAGGATGTAAAAGGTTCTGTTCTGAACTACTGCAAAAGGGTTACATGGGTAGCCGGGTCAGAAAACAGCAGGCTACACAGATAGCCTCAATTAAGTAATCCAGTTATACTGAGTCATGATGGGATCTGAGGATGTCCATCTGCGTTTCTTTTAAGGAACCATCAAGTACAATATTGTGGGAATGGGGCACAAAGAGGAATAATATTGAAATGAACCCACTTTATGTGTGGGGAAGCATCCTGTAAAGGTAAAGAATGCTGTCTAATGTTATTGCTGAGATCTCTCTATTAGATTCAGTAAAACGGTCCTTGGAAACAAACTGGTCAGTTTTCAGCCTGCTGTGGGGATCATTTTGAAGGCATTTCTTAGATGTGTTTGTGCACAGTAAATTGATTTTTTTGAACCATTTAAAAAAAAAATAATAATAATCCAAAAGAAAACCACACAAACAAGATTGGGATGTAGGAGGGGGGGGGGGTCAGCATTTTTAGTAGACTGGCCACACAGACATCCCAGCAGAGCAGTGGGGCACCCTAGGGGGCACTGCAATGAACTTTACATTAAAAGGCCCAGGTACACATCTCACCATAACTCCCTTATAGTTTATGGTGAGCCCTCCAAAACCCACCCAAATCCCACTGGACCCATTGCATATCACACCAATTGCCCTTATGCCTACAGGTATCACCTATATGTAGGCACATTGGAATTAGGGTGAGGGTTTGGAAGGCTCACATATTCTACCATAAGTATAGTATACTCCTTCCTCCTTATTTGTGGGTTAAGGGCAAAGCCAGCCTGCGAATTAGAAAAATTTGTGAATAACTTTAGGGCTGACTCTGACCCAACCCCGCCTCCCGGACCTCTCCACAATTTACTTAAGGTTGACTCTGACCCACCTCTGCCTCCCTCCCTCCTCCCGGACCTCTCCACAACTTTTTTTAAGCCTGGTGGTCTAGCGGTGAAGCAGAGCAGGAGGGATCTTCCTACGCTCTTGCCCCATACAGAGCCGTGAACAAAAATGGTTTCACGAGACTACAGTGGGAACTCACAAACAGCCATTTTTGTTTGTAGCTCTGCATGAGGCAGGAGCATAGGAAGATCGTTCCTGCCCCCACTTCACAGTTAGACCACCAGGCTTTAAAAAGTAAGTTGTGGAGAGGTCCAGGAAGAGGGAAGGAGGCGGGATTGGATCAGAGTCAGTCCTAAGTAAGTTGTAGAGGCTTTAAAAAGTGGTGGCAAGGTCTGGGAGGAGGATAAAAACTACGAATAATCAAAGTTGTGAGTTCCAAACCCGCAAATATGGAGGGGGGGAGTGTAGTTAGAGTGGGTTAGTGACCATCTCTATAGTTCATTACAACAACCACCAAGCTACTCATAAGAACATATCCCAGATTGGTTATGGTTGGAATGGCGACTCATGTTTCCTCTGCGATTGTGCCTTGTTCTCAGTATCAAAATGCCTAGATTATATAAAGATAATAGAATATTAGTAGACACATGGAAAACATTAAGATATGTGAGTAATTTAACACCTATTCCAATTCACAAATCAACAAATCAAACTATATGGCTGAATTCCAAGATTCAAATTGGCGGATTTAAGGTCATCTGGAAGTATTGGATGATAGCAGGTATATGTATATTAGATGATGTTATTTCTAATGGTAAGCTGCTTGATTTTTCACAGTTGCAACATAAATATGGCCTCAATAAATCACAAAGTTTTAGATGGATGCAACTGAAGCAGGCATTCAGGTTGGGTTCCCTGAATGGAAAAATCTTAATAATCAATATAGTTTAGAGTTCTTATGCTTTCAGATAGACTTCTTGGGGCACCAGGTCGCCCAGTGGTATAAATTGTTAACTGGATTTATTAAAAAGAAACCAAAAACCAGTCTGAGAGACATTTGGAGTATTGAGATTAAGCATCAAATTTCTGCGTCTCAATGGACACGAATTTGGACTTGGAGGATGAGATGTACAGTGTCTGCATCTATGAGACAGACCTGTTTTTTTTCTGTTACATAGAGCTTTCTGGACCCCTGTTTGGTTACAAAAGTTAGATAGCTCTAAGTCTAATAGATGTTGGCATTGTCATTTTGAAGCAGGGACTTTAGATCATTTATTGTTCTACTGTCCATTTATTATGGCTTTTTGGAAATCAATTTGGGACCAAATTAATTGTTTATTAGAAAACCCGGTGGCATTGACCTATGATACTATATTATTTGGTATGTCAATGAGGGCAAAGAGTCAGATATCTCAAATAATAACAAGCTTTTACTTATAATGACAGGGGTCGCCATACAACAAATTACATGTAATTGGAAAAACTGGAGTAGATTGAACTATAATTTTTGGTGGAACTCGTTATGCCATATATATAAGATGGAAAGAGCAATATCTACACAGAAGGGGTATTTAAGGAAGTTTCAAGATGTATGGGAGCCGTTAACAAAATATTGTACTGAATAGATATAATTTTCCCCTTAAATTTACAAGTTCAATACTGGGGGAGGGGGGGTAATTTTTAGTTTATTATTTAACAATATAAGAATGATAGGGGAAAATTTTATCATATGATACATATGTTTTATATTTGCTATGGAAGGGTGGGGAGGGAGGGAGGGAGATAAGTTATATGATTGGATTATTGCTGATTATTAAGTGTTCTATTTAATGCTAAAATATTTTAACTCACTGTCACACTTACTGTAAGTTTTAAAACGAATAATGATTTTATAAAAAAAACGACAATGATCCTTCTCATTTTCAAGAAATTGTTAAAAGCACAATTGTTTGTGGACGCCTTTCTCAAACTCTGTGGTTATTATTTGTTTTAGATTTAAAGAATTCTGTATTAAGAACATTTTGTGGGGAAGATCGACTTATTTGTTTACTGCATTTTATAATGTTTGTTTGTGCTTGAAATTGTGGATATAAATGTTTTGTACATCGCTTAGATTTAAGCAATACATAAATTTTAATAAATAAATTTATATACTTTCTTTTGGTGGGGGTCTCAGTGTGAGTGACATTACATTTACTGCACCACCACATCAATGGGCATTCAATAAAGATTTGTTTTTAACAGAAAAATCTGTGGACTAGATTTACTAAAGTGCATTATTATATTAGAGTGAGATAATGTAATTAATGTATGTTATTAGTAAATAGACTGCATTGCATAAAATAGGTCCTGGGCACAATAGTCTGTGATGATACCAATATAATGATAGTATCCTTATGAAAGATCTTTAGATCAGTGTTTCTCAATCTTTTCCATGAGGTATTGGTCTGATATTCAAGATACGCAAAATCAGAATGCATGAGATGATGAGTCTCTGATATATGTAAATTGATTTCATTCATATTCATGGAGGCAATCCTGAAAACCAAACTAGAGAGGTGTGCATCCAAGAAAGAGTAGGCAAACACTGATTTATTTTATTCAAAATCTAGATTTTTGCTGTAAGACTTGGGAATATGACTGAATGTTTTAAAAACACTGACCTTGAAGCGGTTAATCAGATCATAACGGGTAAGCATTTCATAGAAAATAAATTTCAACGAATGATCCCCACTGGCGTCATTTAGTGCAAAGACATCAAAGGACCACTTATCGACATTCTGCAAGATAAAGAGATAGTCAATGCAGTATGTTGTTTTACAATCTCCATCACACTGTAGATCAGGGGTGTCCAATCTTTTGGCTTCCCTGGGCCATTGGCCAAAAAAAATGTTTCTGGGGCCGCGCAAACGCTGCAGCAAGACAGGAGGGAGCCGGCAAGAAGGTAAACACCCGGGAGCAGCAGAGGAAAACACTGCATCGCTCTCGACCGGGGCGCACAAAATACTATACAGGGCCGCAGGTTGGACACCCCTGCTGTAGATTCTTTAACCAAGAGTGCAATAGCCCAGCAACATATAAATACTTTTTTTATTAGCTGTCTGATGATTATTACACAGAATTCAGATGTTAAGGTGAATAAAGGCAGGCTAAAAATGTTGTAATATTTCAAATGCATTGATGGATGCAAATCTGAACACTTAGGCCCTCTTTTACTAAGGTGTGCTAAGCATTTTAGCGCTCGCTAAATCAACGCATGCGCTAACCACTAATGCGTCCATAGGATAACATGCATGCGTTAGTGTTTAGCGTGTGATTAACGCGTGCTAATATTTAGCGTGCAATAAAAAGCATTGCGTACCTTATTAAAAGAGGTGTTAAAGTTTCTTTATCATAAGTGTGCATTAAACTTATTATACAAACAAAGATGTGAAGGCAAAAATTTTTATTTTCTTTAAACTTTATTTAGTTTGTAATGCCAACAAAAAGTGCAATACAATGTGCATACAAATAATAATAATCAAATAAGAACTTATAAACAATCATAATCTATACTAAAAATAAAATTCCCTCCCCCATCCAACATTACCATCAGGAATAATACCTTGGGGCAAAAAAATTGCCACTGAGTCAGTTTGCTTGTATAGTTTTTAGATAACATTTCCTTTCCTGAAGACATCAATTTTATGTACCCATTTCCCCAGCACCCAAACTAAAATCCCTGGTGGTCTATACGGTCCTACCCCTCCCATGTGCTCCCCAAACTCTCCGAAACCTCCAGCACCCCTCACACACCTTTAAGATGAGAGGCAGGAGTGATGCCCACTCGCTCCTGCTTCTGGGCAGCCATCTTGTAAATTGATGGCGCCAAACCCCATGCAGTTCATCCTGGGCCATACTGTCAAATAAGGGATACACTGCATGGAGTCTGGTGTCACCTATGGAACTTTGAGTGTTTAAGTGCTTTGAAAATAAGCTTCTAAACGTTGCAAACAAGTAAACAAGAAATATTGACAGGCAAACACTGTCAATAATTAAATTTTTTTGAAAACATTTCACCCCTTCCTTTCTTTCTTTCCTTCCCCTCCCCACCATCTCTTCTCCATTTCCTCAAGGTCCCTTCCCTACTGTTACTTTTTGGGCCCAGTTCTATAAATGGCACCTAAAATGTAGGCACCAAGTATATTGGCGCTTAGACATGATTCTATAAAAAATTAGGCGCACTTTACAGAATCGTTCATAGCGGTGCCTAAAGCGGTATTAGATATTGATAGGAGTCCTAACTTTAGGCATTCTATATTTATGCCAAGGTTTTCTTAGCCTAAAACACTGGCGTCTAAGTCCAAAACAGGTGCCTACATGTATAATACACCCATGATCCAAACTATAACTACACCTACTTTTTAGTAAGCACCTTGGACTAGGCACCTACCTTGAAGTGGTAGGTGCCTACCATCCAATTAAGTGCAATTAACATCAATTACAAGTTGTTAATTGCCAATAACAAGAAACTGGAAGAACTGGGATAGATTAAATTATTCTTTTTGGTGGGAAACACTCTGTATTACAGATATGAAAGAATGTATGCAGAACAAACGGGAAATAATAAGTTTAAAAAAAATATGGGGTCCATTAGAGGCATTTGTTAAACAAAAGACTGACTAATTGATTAACCTTTAATTCCTAGATGATCTCTACACACATCCAGAGAGGGTGGGGGTGGGGGGAGTAAAGTATTTTGTTTAGTATTTGTTTGAAGATAAGTGCTGTTATATGTTTTATCTGACTGTATATTTTGTTTGCGTTTTGTATACGTTTTGAAAATGAATAAAGATTTACAAAAATATCCAACCCCAAGTTGTTAATTGCCAATTATCAGCACCAATTAAACTTTTTAAATAATTGTTAGGTGCCGGATTCTACAAACAGCGCCGATATCAGCAGCTACCTACAAATACCTGCCGATCGTGTGCCATTCACGCAATGGCGCTGTTTATAAAATCACGGCTACCTCAAACATAGGCATCGGACACGTAGGCTAGGGTTTTGAAGGCCTACATTGCTGGGACTTATGTTTGAGGTGAAGGCGCCTGAGAATGCCTAAAGTTGTTGCTGGCATTAATCTTGCCTAATTTGACCTGCAGCGTTCTAAGGCGCCTCCATTGAAGTGACGAAGGTGCTGTTTCTTGTAGCACCTCTAGACACCTACATTTTTATCAACCATTTATTTTAAAAGTATTTTTTAACCACTTTGCCAATTAACCCCCTCCTTTACAAAGCTGTTACCACTGTGGCCGGCGCTATTAATGCTAGCGTGACTTTGTAAAGGAGGGGGGTAAGTTAGGTGTCAGTAGGGCATCTACTGGTGCCCATCTTAAGGTGTCATTTATAGAATAGGCCCCTAGGAGCCTAGATCGGCTAGATGCACTGATCTAAGTGAACTTTAAGCATCTTTCATAGAATCTGGGCCTTTATATCTAAAGTTTTAGCAAGCATAGACAGCACTGCACTGACACAAGTAAGAGAGAGTTCACAATATGGTCCTGAAAAACACAAATGGCAAAGAGGAAATTAAGGGCCTCTTTTACAAAGGCGTGCTAAGCGTTTTAGCGCAGATTTAGCATGCGCTAAATTAACACTGCGCTAACTGCTAATGTATCCATAGGATAACATGCAAGCGTTAGCATTCAGCATGTGATAAGTGCGCGCTCAAAAGCTTAGCGCACCTTTGTAAAAGAGGGGGGGGGGGTAAAGTGGTCAAAACGTAAAAGCAGTCTCAAAAAAGAGGACATTTTAGTCTGGATTTCAATATGCCAAGAGGGAAAGCATGATACGATGATTCAAGAAGTCTGTCCTATTCAAAAGGCACAGCAGAGCCGCAAAAACAGAGTCTGGAATAACTATGAATAATTTGCCAGATGAACTGAGCATTTGGAGTAGAAGAGTAGCCTATTGGCTAGAGCAATGGGCTGACGCTCAGGTGTGACCCAATTCAAATTTTACTGTGGCTACTTGCGACCTTGGGCAAGTCATTACCTTGGAGACCAACTTAGCCTGTGAGCCCACTAAAGACAGGGAAATATCTACTGTACCTGAATTTAACTCACCTTTGAAAAAAAGGTAGGAGCTAAATGCTTAAATAAATAGACAAGCAATAGAAGTTTGGACTATATATAGAAGCAGTTGGGGGAACCAATATAATGGCTCTTAAAGTTTCAAATCATCTAGGCCCTTCTTCAAAAAAATGGCTTCTGATACCAACTTCCTATGGTACGCCAGCAAAGGAAGGTATATATGACTGATCAAGTCTGTCAAAATGCATACAGGAAGCAATCTACACAAAAAAGGAAAGCTCTTATCAGTCTTTGAAATTTGCTCCTGCCTATACAATGATGTGTACACATTTAAATCCGACACTGCATGAGAATAGTCCTAGAAGGTCTACATATACAGACAGAGGTGTGCAAAGCCATTACCAAAAGACTACAAACATCCTTTCCACCTTGAGCATCAACATTTTCAGAACTGTGATCGCTGTATGTATTAGCTTCAATTGCTGTATGTAGGCAGCTTTTGAAAGGATTCTCTGCAGGAAATTGGGTGCATAAGAAACAGAATGGAGTAGTCCACTGGAACCGTGGCCCCATCAATAGTTTTGGCCAACACAGCAAAGAGAGAGCTTGGGAGAAGAGCTGAAGATTCGTTTGTTTGGTCCCTTTAACCAAAAAGATGTTCCGTTGCTCCTCGATTAAGAGCACTTGAAACCCTGTCCTCCATCCTTGTGGGAAAAACTATGGGCTAGATTCACTAAGGACACCGATCGTGTCCTGGCCACTTTGCGACCCGATTTTTGTCCGACCCAATTCACTAACCTCGTGGCCGATCATCATCCGATCCGATCCGCACATGCAAATGAGGGGAAACGGCATGTACAGTAGGCAGGCAGCAATTCACTAACAAAACCCTGGAACACCAACTGGGCTGGCCAATCAAGAAACAAGCGACTGCTGCGGCCAATCACTCACGTCCTTTCCAACTTCATGTCCTGCTCTCTGCCCCGACTCTTCTGCTCTATGCCCCGATCGCCGCCCTGCTTCTGCCCCGACTCTCCTGCTCTCTGCCCTGATCCGCCGCCATGCTTCTGCCCAAATTGCTACCCTGCTTCTGCCCTGACTCTCCTTGCCTTCCACGCAGTACAAGCCTGTGGTTTTAACCCATGGGTTTAAAGTGGGTTAAAACCATGAGCTCGCGAAAAAGTAAAAAACAAAAGTGAAAAGTTTCTTTCTAGCTCTGCAGGGCACGGAGGGCCAGCGCATGCGTAGACCATCTACAGATGGTCTGCGCATGCATCGGGATCACTGGAGAGCAATTCGTGTGGTCAGTTGGAGGCGTGATTCTGATTACCCTCATTTGCATGAGGGCGCTTCGTGAATCAGCTCCCGGCCACGGATCAGATCGGATCTGATCCGTGGCCTTAGTGAATCTAGCCCTATGTGCTCTATTCACAAGCTGCATACTTTCCTCTACAGAGAAAAAAGGGGAGCTGGGGGGGGTCAGAGTTAGGGCAGGTCAGATAGAAAATATAACAGCATTTAATTTTGCAATCCTAATGCTATCTTCAGCTTCACATATTTTGCACCAGCATGATGCCAGATTTTAAGAGAACACTCTGCGGGGAGTTTTCCTGTAAAAATTGTTTTGTAAGCCCATGAGTATAAGGTACCCGTCAACTGCAGTTTCCGCAGAGTCTACAAATTGCACTATAAAAAAAATCAATAATGTTATTTGTTGTGAATGAAGAAATGAAAAAAAAAAGCAAATTTCAGTGGTATGATTTACTGCTCAATTTATAATGTTTCTCAAACAATAAATCATATTCCCATCTCTGTTTTTACTAGCTGTTGAACATTGAGCTGGAACATACTGCTTACATGATCCTCATGGTCCTTTGGTCTGACACCATAGAACAGTCCTTAAAAGTTAAATGTAAACATACTTTGCATTCACAAAAATGCAAGCTTCCACCAATAACAGATGCAGATCAGAACCAGGTCATTTTCCATAGAAGTCACCATACAACATGGATTTTGTCAAGGGAAATCTTGCCTCACCAATCTATTGCATTTCTTTGAAGAAGTGAATGAACATGTGGGTAAAGGTGAGCCGGCTGATATTGTTTCTTTAGATTTTCAAAAGGCATTTGATAAAGTACTCATGGAAAGACTTCTGAGGAAATAAGAAAGTCATGAGATAGGAGGTAATGTATTATTATGGATTAAGAACTGGTTGAAAGACAGAAAACAGAGAGTGGGTTTAAATGGTCAATATTCTCAATGGAGAAGGGTAAATAATGGGGTTCACCAAAAACATATAAAGGATCTGAGAAAGAATCAAATAATCTCGCAAAATACCTTTCTCACAAAAAACTTTAAAGACATCTTAAGCAGAATCCCTCGGGAGTGTTGTTCTGCTGTGAGAAACTCCTGACAGACATTAGTTTCAATAGTGGGGTTACATTACATTACATTAGTGATTTCTATTCCGCCTTTACCTTGAGGTTCAAGGCGGGATTACATAAGATTTATCAGGAGGTTACAAGAATTGTACCTTTACATAAGAATTGTCATAAGAATTGCATAGGAATTACATAAGAATTTATGGGAACTTTATGTGATACCTGTTGGGTAATTAGATACATTTTAGATTTGAAAGGGGTAGAGAGTGTGGTAGGTGGAGATTGGGAAAGAACTGGTCGTGTTAAACAGGTTTTATGTATTTTTTGAAGAGTAGAGTTTTAGTTTCTTTTTTGAAGGTTTTGTAGTCTGTGGTCGAACACAGCAGATTGGTGATTTGTCTGTCTAGTTTTGCTGCTTCGGTGGCCATTAGATTGTCATATAGTTTTCTACGTTTGACATTTTTGGTTAGTGGGTGTGTGAATAGTGAGTGGGTTCTTCTGTGTCTGGTTGAGGTGGATTGAGTTAGTCAGTTGTTCCAGTAGGATGGGATTTCTTCATTAATAGCTTTGAAAAGTAGGCAGTAGAATTTAAAGTGTATTCTTCCTTATATTGGGAGCCAATGTGAGTCATGGTATGCTTCTGTGATGTGGTCATATTTTTTCAATGAGTAGATGAGTCTTAAGGCTATATTTTGTATTGTTTGTAATTGCTTTAGCATGGTCGCTGGGCAGGGGAGGTATAGTATGTTGCAGTAGTCAATTAGTCCAAGGATAAGAGATTGTACCAAAAGTTGGAATTGTTTCCTGTCGAAGAATTTCTGGATTAGTCTTAGGTTTCTCATAGTCACGAATGATGCTTTTATTATTTTGTTTATTTGAGGTTGCATGGTACAGCCTCTGTCAATCAGTACTCCAAGAAGTTTTAGTGTGGGTTGAAATGGGGTATGAGATCGAGTTTATTACTAGGTGTTAAGGTTGGAGTTTTGCTGTTTTCTAGGAGGATGAAATTTGTTTTGTCAGGGTTTAGTTTTAGTTTGTTTTCAGTCATCCATGTTGCTACTGTTTCGAGTGTTCTGTGTATTGTGCTTGTCATGGTGGGTTCTGGGTGGTCGAAGGGGAGGAGAATGGTGATGTCATCTGCGTAGCTGTATGAGGTTATGCCATGTTCGTCTAGGCAGAAGCTGAGGGAGGCTATGTATAGGTTGAATAGTGTGGGAGATAGAGGTGAGCCTTGGGGAACTCCGCACGGGTTGGACCATGGTTCTGATTTTTCTTTGTTTGTTTTAACCCTGTAGGTTCTGGATTGTAGGAAGCCTTTAAACCATGAGAGAACCTTGCCTGAGATTCCTATGGAGTCTAGCATTTGTAGGAGGATGTTATGGTCTACCGTGACGAAGGCTGCAGAGAGGTCTAGTTGTATGAACATGATTTTCTTGCCTGTTGTGTAGCAGTGTCCATTAGTGTTCCTAGTAGTGTCTCAGTGCTGTAGCTGGTTCTGAAGCCAGACTGTGTGGGGTGGAGTAAGTTATGGTTTTCTAGGTATGATGTTAAGGTTTTGGCTACTAGGCCTTCCATCAGCTTGACGTACAGTGGGATTGAGGCAATGGTTCTGTAGTTGGATGGTTGGTCCGTTGTTCCTTTGGGGTCTTTTAGTATCGGAGTTGTGATGATTTCGCTGAGGTCTTGAGGGAAATGTCCATCTGTGAGAAGAGATTGTATCCATTGTAGGAGCAGGGAGTGGAATAGTGTGCTTGAGGCTTTCAATAGGTATGGGGTACCCCAGGGGTCTGTGCTGGGACCGTTGCTTTTTAACATATTTTTCAATGATCTAGAGATGGGAATAACCATTAGGATAATTAAATTTACTGATGACACAAAGTTCTTCAAAGTAGTTAAATTGCAAGAGGATTGTGAAAAATTGCAAGAGGACCTTTGAAGACTGGGCATCAAAATGGCAATTTACATTTAATGTGAGCAAGTGCAAAGTCATACATGTGGGAAAGAGGAACTCTAACTATAGCTATGTGATGCAGGATTCCACATTAGGAGTCACTGCCCAAGAAAGAATCTAGGTGTCATCATTAAGGATAGGTTGAAACTCTCAGCTCAATGCACAACGGCAGTGAAGAAAGCAAATGTTAGAAATTATCAGGAAAGGAATGGAAAACAAAGATGAAAATGTTATAATTCCCTTGTATCGCTCTATGGTACGGCCGCACCTCGAACACTGTGTGCAATTCTGGTTGATGTATCTCAAAAAAGATGTAGCGGAATTAGAAAAGGTACAGAGAAGGGTGACAAAAGTGATAAAAGGGATGGGATGACTTCCTTATGAGAAAAGGCTAAAGCAGCTAGGGCTCTTCAGCTTAGAGAAAAGATGGCTCAGGAGTGATATGATAGAGATCTATAAAATACTGAGTGGAGTGGAAATGGTAGATGTGAATAGTTTGCTTACTCTTTCCAAAAATACTAGGACTAGGAAGCATGTGATGAAGCTACTAAGTGGTAGACTTAAAACAAACTGGAGAAAATATTTCTTCATTCATTGGATAATTGGAATTCATCACTGGAGACTGTGTTGAAATCATTTAGGTTAGCAGGGGTTAAAAAAGGTTTGGATAGTTTCCTTAAAGAGAAGTCCATAGGTCATTATTGAGATGGCCTGGGGAAATCTACCAGAAAGAGAACATAGCACCTTCACAAGATGAAGCACACAGAAAATCACAGTTTCTATGAGCATCAAGAGCAGGGCGGAGCATTCAATGCGCTGGACGGCACTAAAAACCACTTTTGTGGTTTTGTTGGGGATAGTGTAATTAAACAGGGAAATATATTAAATAAAGAGTAACGCTGTGTATGTGAATGGGAAGGAAAAATTATGGTCTTACCTATTAATTTTCTTTCCTTTAGACACAGCAGATGAATCCAGAGACCAATGGGATAGCCCACATCTACCAGCAGGCGGAGATAGAGAAACTGATTAACAGGTGGTCTTATTGGCTGGCACTCCTCCTGTATCTCCAGTATAGCTCCTTGCCCAAGCATCCGTAACCATCAATAGGCATAGCATGTAAAAAACTTCTTTCCCATAACAAATCTCAAAAGACAATAATACAGAATACAACCATCAACAATAACAAACTTCGAAAGTTGCACAAGAAAAAACCAACAGACAATATCCAGAAAGGGTGGGGCTCAGGATTCATCTGCTGCGTCTAAAGGAAAGAAAATTAACAGGTAAGAACATAATTTTTCCTTCCTTAGCAACAGCAGCAGATGAATCCAGAGACCAATGGGATGTAGCAAAGCAATCCTCAATCTGGGTGGGAAGCAAATGCTGTATCTGCAACAACCGAAGCACTAAACGCATCCATCGCATTCGCCCCCACATCCAACTGTTAATGCTGAGATAAAGTACTCTCGGAAGACCAAGTAGCCGCGAGACAAAACTCCTCCAAGGAAAAAACTTCTGGACTGAGTCCAAGAAATAGCCATTGCTTCGGCGGAAAGTTCATGAAGTTCTCTCGCCAATTGCTTCCCTGCCATCAAGCAAGCGTAAATAACGTCCTCCCGGACCCATCAAGCTTTGGACGCCACCATACGTTTGAGGCGTCCCTTGAAGAATACAAAAAGGTGATCTAAACAACCACCAGTCGTTAGAAACCTAGCTCGTGGAGAACGCTACGCACTTTTAAAAAATGCAATGAATAAAAGCATGCCACCCCATTTCATCTCCCAGGAAGAAGGAAGGAAAAGTGAGAGTGGCATAAAAGAAAGGATGACACCTCGTTAGAAAGAAATGGAGGTACCGACTGAACTGATCCCTCCCCAGAGTTTGTAAATCAGAAATAGGAAGCCCCGCTGAACAAGGCCTGCAACTCAGAAAACCGCCGAGCTGAAGCCATGGCCACAAGAAACTCCGTGTTCAACGGCACAGCCCTTTAGCATCTCAAAAGACAAGGAAGAAATGAAGCCTTCGGTAAACTGCGATGAAGTACCGTAAGACTATACGCTGGACAGGGCTTTCCAAGAGGTGTACGAATATACCGTACTCCGTTTAGGAACTGAACTACATGAAGCTGAGAAGTAAGTGAAAAGAAAGATATCTAGCCCTTGTAACAAGCTAAGAATGGCCCTTGAAGCTGAAGAGAACTGAACGCCAAGCCCTTGGCAGTACACTTGTTCCAAAAAAGAACTCTGGAAGGGTGCAAATGTTGAGAAGTGCCCAAGAAAGGAAAAACCTCCAAAAGGAAGCAGAAGCCACAGTTGAAGACTTCTGTATCGCCTGGATAAGAGAAGAAACAACCTGCATCGCATAACCCTTACACGTCAGCCAAGACTTTTCAAAAGCTAGGCCGTATTACCAAAGTAGTATGAATATCCAGATTGATCGGACACTAGGGAAGCAAATCCGGAGAAACCAGGAAACACAATAGTCCGGCTGTCAAAAGAATTATCAGATCCGCATAGCAAGCCATGGTGCAGCCAAACCAGAGATTCTACAAATACTGTGCCCTGAAAGCGAGCGGGAGATGGCCCATCTAAGTCATCATCAGCCAGGGGAAAACACTGAAAAAAGAGAAACCAGAGGCGAGAAAGAAACCACGCTGCAACCCCCTCTGACTCCCCTTCCTGTGTCCGCCGAAGAAACTAGGAAGCTGAAAATTTCAAGACGAGGCCATGAAGTCTAGTTCCAGGAGATCTCACTTCCAAACAAAGAGCTGGAATACCTGAGCCAAAATTCACAATATCCAGGATGTAGAAGATTTCACTATTACTAACCTTTACACTTTCTAGAGCGCACACAGCGCTGCACACCATCACATACAATAAATGGGCCATGCTCAGATTTCGCAGAAAGAAAGTCTATCCAAACTCTTTTCCTGACCCGTAAAATGAGCTGCCAACAGAAGAGGAAGAAGAGGGTCCACCCATTGAAGTAGAACCATGACGTTACCCACCAGTTGAGTACATCACCTACTGCCCAGGCTGTAGAGAAATACCACCATCATAATACTGACTGAAAAGACCCTCAGTGTCATACCGGAAGAATGGAATGAAGCTCCAGAAATGGTAGCCCGACCATGCTCCAGAGTAGCAGAATGAACAAGCACTGAGTCGCCTCCAAAGACCAGACTCGTGGATCTGAGGATGGAAGGCACCGAGCCCCCCAACCCGCTAGCCTGGGATGTTTGGTGACCAGGAGCCAGTCCAGCAAAGACTGAGGCATGCCTTTGAAAAGAGAAATCACGCTGAGCCACCAAAGCATATGCTTGAGGAGCCCACCAAATAATGGGAGCCCTGAGATACCGGGAACCACCGGAACAAAAGCAACTGCTGTAGCGTTACAATGGGAAAGCAAGCTGAAGTTCCCAGTGGAATCAGCAACATGGATCCTAGAACCTGTACAGAATCCCATACTCTTGGACAAGGTGACCGAAGAAGAATGCAAACCTGAGACTGTGACCCATCGCCCTAGTCTCAGGGAAGAAACACATTTCTCTCCTATATGAAGAAAAAAACAGCTTCCCGATATACTCATAAATAGTACAGGAGAAAAGAAACCACCCCTTTCGTGGCAGACAAATGACCCGACTGGACGCCATCTGAATCAAGCAGCCAGACAAGAAGAAAGTAAGTGAATCGCCTGGTAGCGCCAAAACGGTACCACTGCCCTCATTTTCTAAAGCTTGGGGTAGGCGAAATGGCATGAGGCAAAATTGAAAGCGCTGCTCCAAGAGAGGCATGCAAACCAAGTGCCAATTCGGAGTCCATAGTAAAATGTAAATAGTCTCCCAGTTTTTCTGCAGAAATGTGTAACCCTGAGAAACCAATTCAGCAGAATGGAATCCAGCCCCAGTCTGCCCAATGCCCCCGTCTTGGGCACCATACAGTAAGTGGAACAATGTCCCTTAGTTCCTGAAGAACTACAAGAACTGCCCTGAGGACCAGTAACACTTAAAAGGGAAACACAAAACATAGAAACTCCAAGAACGAACCGGAAACCTAAGGAGGATGCAAAGTTGCAAGCATCCTGAAAAAAAAGTTCACAGCCCCTTGACCTGACAATATAGCATCTTCCCCCTCAAGAGAAAGCCTGAAGAGTCAGTGGAAGAAGTCAAGATCCCGTCAGAACGAAGTGCCGAAGGACAGGGAACAGCAGGAGGAGCACTATAGGATCTATAAGAAGAAAGAAACTATCCTAAGAAAAATCAAGGCTCGCCAGGGAAAGAGGAGCATACTGGAATGATGAAAACAGTACTAACTCCATGCAACGTGAGCAAAACACGTATTGTTTCATTAACTGAGGCAGACAAGGAGTCGGGCTTATAGAAGTAAGTGACTTACCCAGGGCCAGAAGTAGCTGTAGAACGCTGTCTGCCAATTCTGTCTAGCACCTACCATGAAAAAATGGTGGTGGTAAAATCTCATGCGACAGGCTGTGCACCATAGAGGCTCCGCTGCCTCAGAAATAAAGACAGCCCTCCCCATACGAAAAAGAGAAACACCACCATGCTCCTAAACTGAGCCCCAATAGATTATCACAACACCAGAACCGGAAATTATTTCTATAACGCTACCACCCACACAAAGCACTGCACTAAGAGCCGAAAAGAAAACATTCAAGTATGTATATGCTCTCTTTAGAGAGATCCTGAGAGAAAGAAAGAGAAACCCGCACCAAGAACCAGGTAATCTCTAGCTGTTAACAGCAACCTGCAGCAATGCACCTTCTGGCCACCCTGTGCAGAGAAAAGCTGAACTGGGCAGTGGAGCATAAACTGAAGTCTCCCTCCAATATGCTCTCAGGCCTAATAAACATGACCCCCAAGTTACGAGAAGCACAAACAAACACTCACCAAGCTCCCAAGTGCTGTATCAAAGCAGAATGGGGCTGCACAACCTCCAACGCGTGGAACTCAAACAAAAGGGAGGCCTTGTGAAATAATAGCCTACACGCTGCAGCGCTGCTGGGTACTCTGCTGACATTGAGCAATTTGTGCTACAATGAGCCTCCTGCGGCTCCAGGTCAGAGACCATCCGAAACCGAAGAGCACCGAGTGAAAACATCCCCTGAAACGTCCTCAGGTCGTTCAAAACGGGCCCCATGCCAGCAGAACGCATATGAAACGAGAAGCAGCACTTGGGAGAAAACAAGTCCAACAGCCGCAGCTTCGACACTATTGTAATGCGGCCAACACGAACAAACAGACCACCGCCAAAGTGGAGGAAAAAACAACAACATATATATATATTTATATACATATAGAGACCCAGTCAGACCCTCTATCACTGGAGGGAGGGTGAGGCAGGGACCTGGGGGGGTCCAGGTGTAACCCCTAAAGCCAGCACCGTTTAGCCGGACCACCCTGTCTCACTGAAGTGAAAACTTCAACAGGAAAAATAGCACTGATAACTCACTGAAGAGAAAATCTCAACAGGAGAAATAAGTTTCCAGTCACAGCCAGAATCCAGGAGTTAGTTGAATAGCGACCATCACCTGCTGAGAGATAGAGCATACTGGAGATACAGGAGGAGTGCCAGCCAATAGGACCACCTGTTAATCAGTTTCTCTATCTCTACCTGCTGGTAGATGTGGGCTATCCCATTGGTCTCTGGATTCATCTGCTGCTGTTGCTAAGGAAAAAGTGATAAAACTTAGACAAATTTCTTTAATATATAAGATCTATACTTAGAGATTTTCACAATAATCTCCGCAACTTTTTTTCTCCAAGTTTGTACAGCTTATACCAGCATTACTATAATATCTTCAAAGCCTCAGTGCCACAACTCCACTGCTCAATAAACTTTCATAGCGGTGGGCTTTACATGCCAAATTGTCACTGGCTCAACCAGCATTATCACTTTGAAAGCTTAATATCCTAGAACTGGGAACCAATATAAATTACAAAGTTTGGGAGAAATGATCTTACCAATGTTTACAGTACATGAATATTAAATTTACTCCATGAGGATAAATCCAGAAAATACATAAAAATTGGGAAATTTTAGAACACAAAGCATGACAAGCTTCCATGTCAGTTTTTCTTTAATTAACTACATATGGAAATGTTAAGATTAATTGTTCAATTATTTTTATTTCTAATAGATTTGATACTCCTTGCTGCCTGCCTAAACAAAGTTTTTGCCTTTAATCAATCTTTCCAAGCACCACAGATAACCAACTATATAAATGATTAATCAATCACATATATTCCGTTGCTAGCAGAATGTTATATTATTGCCCTGTCAGTTCATAGTAGAACTGGTTGATAAATTATGCCTGATTTCCAATCTAGGCTTCTACATCACAGCTTTCCAGACTGGTCATGGGGGACCCACAGTCAGTTTGGTTTTCAGGATATCTACAATGAATATGCATGAGATAAATCATCATGTTGTGGAATCCAGATCACATAAATATTCCTCATGCATATTTATTTAGGGTATCCTGAAAACCTGACTGGCTGTGGAGTCCCCAGGGCAGGTTTAGGAAACCATTGTCTACCTTGCTTGTAGTGCATGTAAGCCTAGGGTTACCATATTTGTGAAGACAAAAAAGAGGATACATGATCCTGCCCCCAGCCCCACCAAAACCCTGCCCATGCCTCGAACCAGTCCAACCCCTCCACCTTTCACCAATTTCCATCATTTCCCTTCCTCTTTCCATCCTCTGTACCCTTTAAGCACTCATCTGTCCTCCACTGGATCTCATCACCCTATCAGTCCCAGCTCCATCCCTATCTCTCCTTCTTTCACATGCCTCCAAGGCCATTATGCTATCCCTGCCTCCATATTCTACCCCATCCAGCTTCTCTTTCTTCTTCCCCTTTCTCCTGTACCCCTAACCCTACCCCAGGACCAGTATCTCTTTCTTTTGTCTCTTCTACCACCTTCCCATGGTACTGCATCTCTCTCCCCTCCCCTGGATCCACAAGCTTTCTCAATCTAAATCCCACCCCTATCCCAGCATCTGCCTCTCTCTCCCTCTTCACCCTCTATTTCTCAAAATTTCCCCCATGGTAGTATCTTTCCCCATCTCTCCCCCCAAAGGTGCTTCTCTACCCCTCCAACCCCCCCCCCCTCACCCCAACAACCCTCTTCCCCCATGGGTACTTCTCTCTCACTCTATGTCTCCTCCCAGAAGATGCATCTTTTTCTCTCTCTCTTAGTCTCTCTCTCTCCCTCCTTCCAACTCCCCACCCACAGGTGCTTTCTGTCTCAGACCCCCACCAGGGTCTCTATATTCACAGGTATGAGGAAATTTTTTCAAGCCTTAAGCAAATTGGGCCAATCAGAGCCTTAGGCCCCTCCTCAACACATCTCAGGATGCACTGGGGGAGGGGAAGGCCTGCCATTTTGAAGAGGTGGGCCTGCTGGCCAGAGGTAAGAGGCAGCCCTCTGGCTGGCCTTTGTAAACAAGGTAAGGAGGGGGGGTCAGGGGGGTCATAAGAGGCAGGGGGAGGGTGGCATTGGGGGTATTATGGCAGCGGCAGGAGGGAGTGAGCATCTCTCCCACTGCTGGGAGGGGTGTCAGGGAGTTGTTTGACAGCAGGAGGGATTGGGCATCTCTTCCACTGCCAGGGGAGTGGCGGAAGGGTGGGATTGCTTAACGGCAGTGGTGGGAGGAAGTGGGCATCCCTCCTGCTGCCTGGTGGGGGGGAGGGGGGTTGCTTGACAGTGACAAAATTTTCTGGCAGGTCTGAGCTGTCAAGCCTTACTGTCCACTCAATGCCTGAGCCAATCAGTGCTCAGGCACTGACCAAAAAGTAAGGCTAGGACAGCTCAGACCTACTAGAAAATTTTGCTCGCAAATGTAGGACAGCAAGGTTAGGGAATCACTCAGCGATAATAGAAAATTGCTGGGAGTACTTGTTTAAATATTAATGACCTCGCTGTAATACATTTGCATGGCAGTGTCGGAGACTGCTAGGAAGCTCGTACAAGACTATAGTAAGCCATTTTGATAATCCGCCGCTAAAATGCATGAACCCTAAACTGGCTGAAACCGGTTTAGCGACCATGTTAAAGTTTTGAGAATCTTCCCCTTAGTGTTTTGCTTTGACTGCAGCTGCTGTTTGTTGTCCCTCCTCCCTAGAAGTTTCTGTTCTGAGCAACCACCTAGTTTGCCTAAGGTTTAAACTGATCCCCAACGACATATGTTGTCATACTGTGTTAAAATTTTCCCTAGTTTAACAGAAGGGGATACTGATTTTACGTCATTCAAAAATGCTTAAGGCATTGCTGCATGATTTTGGTATGCCAAGCTCACAGTGGAATCAGGAGCTCAGTATGCTTACTGATCTATGTCATATTGGTTGAATGAATTATGTCTTCATCAACACTTTTATAAAAATTGTAACTGAGTACAGTAATCAGTCAGGCCACCTGAGATCTAAGCACAGAGCAAATTTAATCCAACAGATCATTGCGTGATACTTCATGAGGAAAAAACAAACACAAATGTGATAACAGATTTACCTTGTGGATCCTTCCACTCTATACTAGTCCTACATAATTACCTTTAGAACAGAAATGACAGCTGATGGATAACTCAGTCCAACCATATTTGACGTTCTTCTGTACATTCTATCAAAGCAAATACATAGATTCAGAGTCAGGAACCATTCATTTCATTTTATCTAATACACCAGACTGTTTTTTAAGTCACACATTTACAAATCTATTTCTGATTCACAAACAGGTCTGGCTTTCAGGATAGCCACAATGAATATGCACACAATATATTTGCCTGCACTTGATCTAAGAAGGGGGCTAACTTGGATATTATGGATATTCTGAAAAGAAAAAAAGCCCAAAAGACTTTCTGTGGGGACCCATGAAGAGCATAATTGAGAACCATCAAATTAAACCTTGATTAAACCTCTTAGAATACAGATGAAAGAGCACATGAAGAACATCTAATCAAAATTTCAGAGGCTAGTAGAAATAGTTACCATCTACACACAGCATGGTTTTTGGTTCATACTTTTCCATAATAATATGTCATCATGATAGATAGAGAATGATAGATAGAGAATGATAAGATAATCCACACTAAACAATTCAAAATTACATTCTTAAATGCAATTTTTATTTATTTTTTTTTTTTTTTGCAAAGTCCCAAAGAAAAAGCAATTCAAGGCACCTTATTTGCTACAGTTCACCAGTCTGTCTGGTTATGGCAAGATTGGATGATAAGGAACATCAACAATCAGTAATGTACAAGTATGCATAATAACTTCACTGGTAGGTAGAGGATTTTTTGTTCTTTTTTTTTTGCAAATCATTTTTATTAAGGGCAACCAGAGGAGCAAACAGGATACAAGATAAGCAGACACATAACAGAAGTGGCTGTGAACAATGCAAAACAAGCACCATCAGTATATAAATTTAGGTGGCACTGAAGAAAAGAATTAAGGTGGAATTTATCAATGTGGGCTATCATTAAGAGAGGTTATTTTATTGTTAACCTGGGTTATTAGGACCTAGATTTCATTTCATAAAATGGGACCTATGCTAAAATAAACAAATTGAGGTAAAAAAATTGTCTTAACAGTACTCCATATGGATAACTTCCTCCCATAGTCTTAAAATTATATATATACTGAGCTTACCAAAAGGGATAGTTTATAAAAAAAATTTAAGAAAAGAAGAAGAAGAAGCAAAATCATGAATTTCAAATGCAGAAACACCATTTTGCAAGGGAAGAAATTTGCAATCATCAAACGGGAGAGAGACCCAGGGATCAAGGCAGTCAATCAATGTGACAAAGCAGCTGGGAAAGCAAAGAGCATAAGTAGAAATACAAATGGTCACATGCACTAAAAAAAAAAAAAATTCCATAAACTATTTACACAGTGGGAGAAAAACCTTAGTGCATCTGACTCAAAAAGAAGCATTACATCTAGAAAGAGGGAAGTGATTTTACCCTCTTTATGATTTAGTGCAGGGGTGTCAAAGTCCCTCCTCGAGGGCCGGAATCCAGTCGGGTTTTCTGGATTTCCCCAATGAATATGCATTGAAAGCAGTGCATGCAAATAGATCTCATGCAGATTCATTGGGGAAATCCAGAAAACCCGACTGGATTCTGGCCCTCGAGGACTGACTTTGACACCTGTGATTTAGTGAATACTATGCAGAGTTCAGGAGATTGCATTCAGAACAGGACATTTAGGGGCAGATTCTACAAGGAACATCTAACAATATAGGGCTCCTTTTACTAAGCTGCGATAGCGGCTGAATTGCAGCACGCACTAGATGCTAATGCCAGCATTGAGCTGGCATTAGTTCTAGCTGCGTAGCATGGGTTTAGCGTGCGGGGCAATTCAGCGCACGCTAAAAACGCTATTGCAGCTTAGTAAAAGGAGCCTTTAGATTCGCTCAGCACTGCAGAGTGCAATTCTCTATAGTGCGTCTATGCTTTATAGAATCACGCTCAGCCTAACTTTTAGACGTCCTTTACAGAATCTGCCCCTTAGGGTCTCTTCTACTAAGCTGCATTAAGTGCTAATGCGAAGCTAAGGCCGAAAAAAAAAGGCCTAACAAAGGATTAGTAAAGCATCCTGCATTAGTTTTGTCATCTGCAGGCACTCAGTGCAAGGGGTTTAATCTGTTCAGAAAAGACAGGGGCCTAGATTCTCAAAACCTGGCCGTAAAAACCAAAGGGCCGCTGTCACAGCCGTTATTGTAATGATTTCAAAAAGGTGAGTCATTTTCAAAACACCACGCATGCAAATGAGGTTGGTGGAGAGTAGCGGAGGTTCTCTAAATTTACATGAGATGAGTCGCTAGTGATAGCGAGCAGCACATGTGCAGAATACACCACGAAAGAGGTGTAAATGTGTGTATGTACCGGGAAAAGCAATGCTGTAAGCACACATATCATGTGCCTTATTGGAACATAATATATGCATAATATTTTGGGGCATAATATATGCAGCTGTAGGCGTTGGGCGCTCGTGTTGCACTTTTATGGTGTTTTTCCTTTTGTGCTGACTATTGGCTCCTGTGGAAGTATACATGCTCAAGAAGCATTGTTCCCCCAAAAAAACAAAACAAAGCCGTATAATTTATGTGAATCTTGTAATTTTTATTTTTTTTTTCCCATGAGCCACAGTCAAAACACACACTAGAAATGTGCTTTTCACAGTACATAGAAACATAGAAAGATGACGGCAGAAAAGGGCTACAGCCCATCAAGTCTGCCCACTCCACTGACCCACCTCATTAATTCTGAGTGCTAATGACCTAGTTCCTTAACTCGACCCTCGTAGGGATCCCACGTGGATGTCCCATTTATTCTTAAAGTCGAGCACACTGGTGGCCTTGATCACCTGCACCGGAAGTTTGTTCCAGTGATCCACCACCCTTTCTGTGAAGAAATACTTCATGGTGTCACCACTACATTTCCCTCCTCTGAGTTTGAGTGGGTGCCCCCTTGTGACCGAGGGTCCCTTGGGAAAGAATATGTCGTTTTCCACCTCGACACGACCTGTGACGTACTTAAATGTCTCAATCATGTCACCCCTTTGATTGAGACATTTAAGTACGTCACAGGTCGTGTCGAGGTGGAAAACAACATATTCTTTCCCAAGGGACCAGTCACTGATTTTTGGTCGCCAAAAGCTGACACTGCACTTGGAGAATCACTCGGCAAAACATGTTGGATTATAGGATCCCTGACCAAGCAATACAATATATCTAAAGCTATTTAACCTTAATGAAAGAATGTTTAAAACATATATAGATATACAGAAAAGTTATATTAAATTTATGAGAGGACCAGTGACCATTTGGTACATAAAGCTCTAGGGCTGTGAAAGTATTTGAGCCCCGAGTTAAATAAGTCTGTGGAACAGGTGGAAGTGACTATTGAATGTCCTCAGGCTTTAAATGATTATCTGCTGTTGTGAAGAGCATTTCCTAAAGCTGACATATTACAATTAATAAATTCAGAAAAAATTGTTTCTGTGTTGTTGGTTTTTGGGGGGGGCTTCCTTATAAAGAAAGACACAATAGGTTAGGGCTCTTAGCTTGAAGAAATGATGGCTGAGAGAAGATATGTTAAAGGTTTATAAAATCATGGCTTCTGGAGGCCACAGGACCCTTATAATCATGAGTGGAGTTGAACAGATAAATAGGAAACAATTCTTTACTGTGTGGAATAGTACTAAGGCCGGGACATACTCCATTACCACTAGCAGAACTGAATCCAATTTAAGAAAGTATTTTTCTAATCAATACACAATTAAGCTGTGGAATTTGTTGCCAGAAGATGTGATCAAGGTTAATAGTATATCTGGGTTTAATAAAAATTCAGACAAGGTCTAAATAACAGCTCCATTAACAATAATTAGAAAGATTTAGAAATTTTCATCTCTTATTCCGCAATGACTACTGTGAGAGATAGGATGCTGGGCTCAGTGGACCCCTTATCCAACCCACCATGGCACTGCTCATATTCTTGTGTGCTTTTACAAAATAAGAAACAAAAAGAAATATAGGCCCCCTTTTATCAAGCTGCGGTACAAGTGTTTTAGCGTGGGCTGGCGAGGTAAATGCGCCGACGCTCATAGGAATTGAATGAGCGTCGAAGCATTTACCTCTCCGGCCTGCGCTATAATGCTCTACCGCAGCTTGATAAAAGGGGGCCATAATATTTAAAGTATAATCTGCAATGCCTGTTTACCTTTCCACAAATATCCCAGCCTGCACTGCATGGACAATGCTTCTGAAACGTGGCTTCTCCTCTGTCCTTGTCAACATCATGCCCATCTGACGTGTAAAAGTGGAGGCCAGCCAGTCCCGAACCTCGGAGGGCACAGAGTCTGACTGTATGTCACCGAGTTCATCCTCTGTATCCAATAGACGCCTGGTAAAGAAAGAAAGAAGTGTAGATAAGAAATATAATATGTTTGCTACACAGGAAATGAGTTGACATGACATCTAATATAATAAAATGGTAGGCCGCGCATGCGCACTAAAAAAAAACGTGTTCCCTGAGCTGTCTCGAAAAAAACAATTGCGCATGCGCGGCCCCGGCGGCGGTTTTCAAATAAAAAAAAAATTTCCATAGCTGCGGCGGCCTTTCTCACCCCCGGCTCCTCTCTCGAACTGGACGGTCCTCGCGTCTGCCTACCCTTCCCCCCAACACAGCGCATTTCCCCCCCCCCCAACGAATTAATAAATCTAGCCGGGCCGCCCTCCATAACAGACCAGAGGAGTTCTTTGCCGCTCACCCCCCTTCCCTTGCCGCTGACCCCAGTACCTACCCGGCGATTCAAGCAGCCTGTGCAGCAGTCTTCACACGCTGCTTCAGGCCCTTCTACTGCCCTGATTTGCTTTGCCGCGTCTCTGATGATGTCATCAGAGACGCGGCAGAGCAAATAAGCACAGTAGAAGGACCTGAAGCAGCGTGTCAAGACTGCTGCACAGGCTTCTTGAATCGCCGACTTACAAGGGGAGGTGGGGGGGGGGCGCAAGGACTCTATCCGAGTAATTAAAAAACTCTGCACAGGGGGAGCAGAAAGAGATGATGATGGACAGGGGGGGAAAAGGAAGGGAGGCCTATTGTTGGACAGGGGGAGCAGGAAGAGGTGCAGATGGACAGGGGTGGAAATGAAGGGAGGCCTACTGCTGGACAGGGGGAGCAGGAAGAGGTGCTGATGGACAGGGGGGAGGTAAAACAAAGGGAGAAGGGCTGCTGCTGGATAAGGGGAGCAATGAAGAGGTGGTGGTGGACAGGGGGAAAAAATGAAGGGAGGCCTACTGCTGGACAGGGGGAGCAGGAAGAGATGCTGATGGACAGGGGGAAAAAATAAAGGGAGGCCTACTGCTGGACAGGGGGAGCAGGAAGAGATGCTGATGGACGGGGGGGAGGAATGAAGGGAGGCCTACTGCTGGACAGAGAGAGCAGGAAGAGGTGATGATGGACAGGGGGAAAAAGGAAGGGATGCCTATTGTTGGACAGGGGGGAGGTAAAACAAAGCGAGAAGGGCTGCTGCTGGATAAGGGGAGCAGTGAAGGGGTGGTCATGGACACAGGGGAGGTAAAAAGAAGGGAGAATGGACAGGAAAAAGTGGCTAAGGAGACAGAGAGAGAAAGAAATAAAGACAGACACACACACATATATTCTAGCCCGAGGGAGGAAAATGCTGCACAGGGAAGTAGGGAGGGGGAAATGCTGATGCACAAGGAAATGGAGGGGAAGGGAATGCTGATATGGCTACTGTACAGGAAAGTGGACAAGGGGAGATAAATGCTGCATAGGGGGCAGAAAGAGAGACAAATAGAAAGAAAAACAAATAATAGGATGGAGGGACAAAGAAATAAAAGAAGAAAGACACAAGGGCAGGGAGTGAGACAGAAAGAAAGACAGACATACATATATTCTAGCACCCGTTAATGTAACGGGCTTAAAGACTAGTTAAATATAATTTTAGTGGTTCATTTTTTATTCCTATTAACAATACTTAATGGCATGTGGTGATTATTATCACTTCACCACCCCTTCCTCCCCCCACCCCCCAATTTGCCAGGAATAATCAATAACTTTTTTTACCTTCCCACTCCTTGGTATAATCAATTTCACTTTCTTTCCCCCCCCCTGTATAATCATCTTCTCACTCCCATTAGGTATTCATCTCACTGTAAATTGGCTAATGGTCTTAATTTTTTACTTTCTTACAACTGCATACTCAGGCAGTGGTGTAGCAAGGCAAGCTGATGCCAAGGGTGAAAGAAAGATGGCACCTGGTGCCAGGGATGTCATGGGGGGTGAGGGTCCAGCAGGAGGGAGTGCCAGAGCTCATCAAGCTGCTCTACTGATCTGTAATGGAAACTGGAATGAGGACCAGACCCCTAACACTGCCTTCATAGGTGAGAATCTAGAGAAGCAGTAAAGAGATCTGTCTAGAAGAGCGAGAAGACTGAGAAGGGTCCCTTTTACATCTCTAGGGATAGAGCGATTTGCAACTGAGCCCAATCTGGGGGTGGCTTAACATGAAAAGGACTTTATGCTTGAAGGCTTTAATGCAGGTTCTAGCCCCCCCTCTCCCCCTGACTTCACAAAACAGTCCCATCAATACTTAAAGTAACTCACCCTGATGCACCCTGATGGATATAATTTTATGCACATGTATTTACTAATAAATGTATGTGTCTATGTGCTGTCCTGCTGGATATATGCATAATGTTAGGCGCATAGGTTTGGTCCTGGTAAAAGACAGTCCTAACAAAAGTGACTAATATTATGTCGATTATTTTGTGAGTATTTATTCACCAATAGATTCACAAGTCTAACCTCTATGGATATATGGAGAGACTTATGCACATAACTCAATGCACATATATTGCCTGCTCACTAGGTTTTTGAATATAAGGATCAATATTTCCAACTTCTCCATTGACTAACCCAGCGGTCTCAAACACGCGGCCCCCCAGGGACTATTTTGCGGCCTGCGATCTGTCCTCTCCACTTCACAAGTTTTCCGATTGTGGAGAGAACAATCGCGTACAGACCGCGACTGCTGTAATTGGACTTGCAGAAGTCTCTCTGGAGGGAATGTCGGCAAATGGCTCGCGGCTCGCCTAAAGCAGGGGTCCCCAATCTGCTTCCCTTCCCATCTCACTGCCCTCCCCCAAGCCAGCACAATCAGGGAGCAGGCCAGCGCCGAGGTCTTAGCTCTCCCTGCTTATCTTCCCCAGCTCGGAGCCGACCAATTACGTCAGGGAGGAAGTTCCGGGCCAGCCTTAGACCTTGATTCTAAGTCAGACGTTACTCAATACAGTCCGTTCTTATCATTTGTAATATGGGTCACAAAAATGTTCGTGAACCACGAAATTACAAATAACGAAACGTGGAGTCTATGAGAAAACAGAGGTTAGATTCCAGATGTGCCTCAAAGCTGCAGAATGTGAACAGTGGATCCTATGGGAAAATAAGGTTAGGTTCACTCTCAGGATGCTTGGGGGCCATATCTGGAAGCAAAGCCTGAACGTGAGGTGAAAGTGAAAGCATAAAAGCTTTTATTTTTTAAGTGTGGTTCACGAATATGTGAACACAATAACACAAATGGGGAATTTGGTTGCAATTGATGCAACCGCGGATAAATGAATAACAAGAACAAACTATACCTCTTTAAGATTCTTTTTGTGGAAATTATTCACCCAAAACAATCTTTTCCTCCCTGTCTTCTCTTCATAATCTTCCAAACTCAAGAAGAACATGAAATCAACAGAAAAAGTTACAGTTTGCAATCAATCCAAGTGACAGTGAGTGTCCCCCATACCTTGTTTCATCAATGTATACAGATTCAAGCACTGTAGCTGCATATTCCAAATTCTTCTTTAGGTCTACAACAGAAGCTTCTCCTCTTTCCAGCTGTTTTACCAAACTTCGTAATCTGAAATAAAAGAGAAGAAAATGTACACTATTAAAATAGTGAAGGAATGTGTTATCAAATTTTTCAACTAAAATGCAAAAGAGGGTCAACAAGTATGTGATTATGAGTGATTTTTTTTTCTTTTGTACTACAAATGTCAAGTCCCACTGTGTTTATCTACCTTCTTTTCCCATGTCTTCGTCTGAGATTAATTTGCCAGGTCCTTAGCGTTTCCACTGTAGACCCTTCCCCTTTGTTCCACATTTCCTCTCTGAAAAGGAAGTGCTAGCAGTCGAGGTGGGCCTGCCATGGAGACCATGAGCAGACACTGGATCACAGTCCCACACTCAATAAACCATTGTAACCTGTTCCATTTCAGATAATAACACTCTGAAAAGTCCTCTCGGCATGAAAACCAGCTAAGCAGAAGTGGGAAGAAGGCACATGAAAATAAAATGGAACTACGCAGTGAAGCAGTCACACCTGCAATGCCAGAATCTGTATCAGCTAAATGAGTGTAGGTAAATGTTATCTTTAGACAGTAGATCCTTGTTTCTCAAAAGAAACTTTTAAGCTCTCCTTTTTCAATGTTAATTTATATTTCATTAATGATGAGCAATTAGAGTCAGTTTATAGAAGTTACTCCTAATATCTCCTCTTAGCATTAGAAAGCTAAGTTAATTGTGGCACTGTAGCACTGAGCCTTCTCTTAGGGCCTAAAGAACAGCTGTGCCAATATTAGTCTCTCACCTGTTGCAAATGTCACTAAAGGAATACGTATGCTCCAAAATATTGTACCAGAGACCCACAGTAATCCCAACCGTGGCATACAATTTGTTTCTATCTACAATGTTAAGAGACCTCTGCAATTAAATTTATACTAAAAAGGTTTTTAAACTAAACTAAACCTTAAATTTATATACCGCATCCTCTCCATAGAGATAGAGCTCAGCACAGCTTACAGGAACTTTAATATAAGAAAGGAAAAACATAATAAGAATTAGTGATTATAAAGAGGGTAGCAAGATTTACATTTTTGAGAATAGCCAAGCTTTCAGATGCTTTCGGAATAATTGGAAAGAGCCCAGATTTCGCAGCAGGGCAGGAAGGTTATTCAAAAGCTCAGTGATTTTGAAGAAAAGAGATTTCCCTAATTTTCCCGCATAGATGACGCCTTTTAACGAGGGGAAAGATAGTTTAAGTTTTTGGGTGGATCTGGTAGTGTCAGGTCTCTAACCCATTGGTAATATTCTTACATGAATATTAACACTTCTTTTTAATGTGCTATGGCGGGGAGTCACGAGCGGTGTGCCACAGGGATCGGTGCTGGGGCCGTTACTCTTCAACATATTTATCAATGACCTAGAAAAGGAGGCAAAGTGCGAGGTTATAAAATTTGCAGACGATACGAAACTGTGCGGCAGAGTTAGCTCCAGGGAGGAGTGTGAGGACCTGCAAAGGGACCTAGACAAGCTGGAAGACTGGGCAAACAAATGGAAAATGCGCTTTAACGTGGAAAAATGCAAGGTCATGCATATAGGGAAAAAGAACCCGTTGTTCAACTACAAATTGGGGGGGGCATTGTTGGGAGAAAGCAATCTTGAGAGAGACTTGGGTGTGCTGGTGGATGCATCACTGAAGCCATCTGCACAGTGCGCAGCGGCCTCAAAAAAAGCCAACAGGATGCTGGGCATCATAAAGAGGGGCATAACTACCAGGACGCGGGAAGTCATCATGCCACTGTATCGAGCGATGGTGCGTCCGCATCTGGAATACTGCGTTCAATATTGGTCGCCGTACCTCAAGAAAGACATGGAGGTACTTGAGAGAGTCCAAAGGAGAGCAACGAAACTGGTAAGAGGGCTGGAGCACTACCCATATGCTGAGAGGTTGGATAGGCTGGGGCTCTTCTCTCTGGAAAAAAGGAGGCTCAGGGGTGATATGATAGAGACCTTCAAGATCATGAGGGGCATAGAGAGGGTGGATAGGGACAGATTCTTCAGGCTGAAGGGGACAACAGGTATGAGGGAGCACTCGGAGAAACTGAAGGGAGATAGGTTCAAAACGAATGCAAGGAAGTTTTTTTTCACCCAGAGGGTCGTGGACACTTGGAATGCGCTACCGGAGGAAGTGATCAGGCAGAGTACGGTACAGGGATTCAAACAGAGACTGGATGGATTCCTGAGGGATAAAGGGATCATGGGATACTGAGAAAGCTAACCAGAAAATAAATGTAGAAACCCAACCAGGTCATGCAGGTGCAAGACCGGAGGGCTAGGACGTTGATGGGAAGATAGGACTCAATTAGGAAACCGAGGTGGCATGGGGGCCCCTTCTGGTGATTTAGACAGGTCGTGACCTGGGCCGCCGCGGGAGCGGACTGCTGGGCAGGATGGACCTATGGTCTGACCCAGCGGAGGCACTGCTTATGTTCTTATGTTCTTATGTAATAAATCTTACTGGGGTGTAACACATATGCTAGTATCTACTGCAAATGTCATTGTGAAAACCTGTCCAACCGGAAAGGGTTGATTTGGGATTATTTCTCCCCCTTCTACCTCCATGCTCACAGAATGAAGGAACCACAGTGGCCTGGCAAATCCCTTCCCAGCCCACAACTCCCAGCTCAAAGATTAAGGAGCTGTCAAGGCCGAGTCCCTCTAGCTACACCTTCTTCCCAAGAAATACAAGTAAAGGGCCGCTGAGGCTCAATTCCTCTTTCACCTTTATGAGCTCAAGTCAATGATGTCCAAGGTTGAATCCCCTCCTACCATTCCATCTGAGCATAAATCAAGGGTTCTAAAAGGCCCCGCTGACCATTTTTAAAATAATAATAACAATAATAACTTTATTCTTCTATACCGCCATAGTCGTGAGACTTCTAGGTGGTTCACATTGAAGAGAGCTGGAAAGTCAGCGAGTTACAATATGCAGATAGTCAGAGAATTACAGTATGCAGAATCTTAAAAAACTGTGAATTACAATATACAGATTGTTAAAAATTGTTAAACTATTTCAGACTTATACGCAGGAGTGGACATATTTGAAATAATAGAATTTGATTTAGTGTTTGGTGTAGATACTTTTTAGGTGATATTTCTGTCAATTAAGGCAGTTTTTATGGCTTTTCTAAAGGCGTCATAGGTCAGTCTAGCCCCATTAATGTAGTTGTCCAATCAGTGTTGTTGTTTGTTTGCTTGGTACATAAAAGTTCTATCCAGAAAGGTTTTGTATTTACAGCCGGTAATGCTTGGGTATGCAAATAGATTGCAGGTTCTGGTTTGTTTTGTAGGGATGTATAGTACGAAGTGAGGTAGCAGGTAGGTGGGAGCTAGTCCCCAAACCAGCTTGAAACATATGCAAGAGAACTTGAATATTATTTGCGCCTCCATTGGCATCCAGTGCAATAGTCTGTAGTAGGGGCTAACATGGTCGCTTTTTTTCAATCCAAATATCAAGCGGACCGCCGTGTTCTGAACCATTCTAAGTTTCCTCACTGTTTTTTTGGGTATACCCATATAAACGATATAGCAATAGTCCAGTGTAGAAAGCACTAGCGATTGCACTTGTAATTTAAATGATAATGGGTCAAAGTAGTTTTTGATGGTCTTTAACTTCCATAATGTCAGGAAACACTTTTTTACCACTATGTTCGTGTATTCAACCATTGTCAAATGTGTGTCTAATGTGACTCCCAATATTTTTATTGTTTTAGTAATCGGGTAGTCGTGATCTTTTATATGTAACGTTGTTTTGGTAATTTTGTCCATTGGGCTTGCAAGGAAGACTTTTGTTTTTTCTGTGTTTAGTTTCAGTTTGAAGTTGATTGTCCAATGTTCTATTTCGGTCATAATATGACCCCTAGCTAGGGGTGTAAAGAATGAAGTTCTTTCCAGCCCTGATAACTTCCTACCCTACCTCAAAGATCATAGAAGAACAAAATAATATCAGGCCTCAAGGGCCCCTGATGTGCACTCAGTGTGGTGGAGAAATTGAGGTTTTGGGCCTCAGGGACATTTATTTATGCTTGGATGGAAAGGGGTTCCTGATTTTGTCCTAAAGAAGTGGAAGGAAAATTGAGCCTCAGGGACCATTGAACAGTGCCCAGGGAACAAGAGAAGGGTCAGTATATGCTTGCTAAAAGAAGGAAGTGTGGAAGGAGATCAGGCCATGGCAAACCATTGCATTTGCTTTTGGGTGGGGAAAATAAATTCCCTTTGCAAAGTGGCTGAGAGTAAAAAAAAAAAAAAAAAAATCAGCTAGTTCAGGGAATTTCAACTTTCACAACTGGTATAAGGCAGGAGGAACTAAACTATACTCTTTACTGAGCTCTTAAATAGTAGGTGTGTAGGTGTGAAGGGTACTGAGACTGTAGCTCTAATCACTATGCCACACTCTCCTCATAAAATGAAGTACAATGTTATAACAGTAAGAACATAAAGAACTTCTGGTTTTAGTTAGATAGTGGCTTATTTTCTACTGCCATTTGCTGAACCAGATGCTCTTTACTGAGATGTGCTTGTTACCCTGGTGACTTTGAAAACTAGCTCACTCAATTGGTTATTTCCTAATTAGGGTTGCTGACTGGATTCAGATTTGCCTGACAGTCCTGGGTTTAATCTGTTGCATGCAGGGACTTGTGGCTCTGATTTCCACATTGGATTCCCAAAGAAAAGAAAAACTACAAGACCCTGCATGTAGTGGGGTAAGCCTAGGATTGGATCAACCCTGTTGGGTAAATCTAGATCCCATTGACAGCTCTGTTTCTAATCCAAGTTTCCAAGTTTATTAAATAATTTGATTAATCGCCTTCTCTACATTCAAGGCGATGTTCAAAATAATACAAATAATTATAAACATAGGTAAAATATTGTATAAATAAACAATGTTACAAAAACAAACACAATTTAAAATAAAAATTAAGTTGTTACGTATTATATTGAAACAACGGGAAAGTTCATTAATGGTTACATTCTATATTAAATTCAAAATACAAAGGTAAAAACATGGGGGGGGGGAAGAAAGACAGTAAAAAAAGTGGATAAAAATAATAAAAGATCATTATTCACTAAAAGCATCGTTAAAAAGGAAACTTTTGAGCTTAATCTTAAATTTTTCAAGGTTCTTTTCTTCTCTTATATGTATTGGGAGATCATTCCAGGACTGAGGAGCTGTCACTGAAAAAATAGTGAGCCGTCTAGTATTAATGATTTTTAACGAGGGAATGGTCAATAGATGTTGATCCTGTGATCTCAATGTTCTAGAAGTGGTATATGGAATTAAGACTCTATGGATAAAAGCGGGAGTTTGAAAAATGAGAGTTTTAAACGTGAGTAGGCATATCTTAAATAAAATGCGGTGTGCTACAGGAAGCCAATGAGATTCTTTAAATAAGGGTGTGACGTGGTCAAATTTTTTTGCTTTGTGAATTATTTTAATAGCGGCATTCTGCACAATTTGAAGACGTCTAATTTCTTTATGAGATAAACCTTTGAATAAAGCATTACAGTAATCGAGTTTAGAGATGACTAAAGAATGAATCAGAATGTTGAGAGATTTTGTACATAAGCCCGAGAGGTGTAAGTGCTCTGGTTTTCAAACAAGCCACAGTAAGGCCCTTATTTTAGAAGCTTCCTAACATCCAGAAGATAGTATTTAAAGATATGAAGAAGCGTTTCAGATGTAAGGAAGCTAAGCAAGTCCAGACGGCAAAGGGGCATAGGGAGGGCAGGGAGATGGAGTAGTCTCGGTGGAACTACAATCCAGACATGCATTCCCTCTTTCATATAGGGAATCTACATTTGTAGAACAGAGCTGCCAAGGGGGAGATTTCAAGACATGCCCCTAGCCCTACCCCTTGCTTCCTGGCTCCACCTCCTGGTTTACCAACTTTCTGTGGGACATAGAACCAGCAAGCTATCTCCCCCTGTGGCAACAGGAGATGCCTTAATGAAATGTCATCTCTTGCTGCTGCAGGATCAGTCTCACAATAAAAGCTGTGAGATTTTGGAAATTACGGTATATGTTATTAATGCATCTCCTGCAGTCAATGGAGGGGAAGGCTGCTGAATTCTATGCTCCCTAACGGGAGTGCAGGAGATGAACCTCAAAAGCAGGAGTATCCCAATGAATACAGGGGTCTCGTAGAAGAAAACCTAGATGTTGGAATTTAGACCTGCTACTGCTAGGCATAACCATGCCTCTATTAGGGGCAGCTGTAAATTCTATGGTCCTAGGTTCTGCCAACCTAGTGTTACTTCCCAACACTGTACATTAGAACTCCTACCAATCTCATCTTCCCCCCAAAAAAAACAATCACCCATACACACACATACAGCCTAAACCCCTTCCCCACAGTGTAATCCTCTGCACAAGCAGAGCTGAGCAGGTGGCAGCTTCCCCAAAACAACCATGAGGCACAAGAGCCCTGCTGGATGCAAACCCTCCTACCCGATATCCCTCAAACTATTCTTTGGACTTACAGTTTTTTTATGGGAGGGGGTTCTTAGTGGCTAGTGGGGGAGGAGTGATACCTACTCATTCCCACCTAATGGCTCTCTCCTAACCAAAATAGTGATTGAGACCTCATGATATAACTACTAGGGGTCAGGCATTCTCAACATTCTCTTCCTTTCTTTCCCCCCCCCTTCTCCTCCCCTCACACCCCCCCCTGCTCCTCCTACACACAACAGGTTGACATCTCAGACTCTGACTCTGCCTCCTCTGATGCAACTTTCTGGTTGCAATGGGGAAGGAGGTTGCAGAAAGAAGGATTGAGTGCTGGCTTTGCGGGAGGTAGCTTGGTTCAGTACGTCCAATGCCAGCCATAAAAGGAAGTTTAGCGTGCCGAAAGGGGAGAAATGAGAGATGCCGGACCATGGGTAGGTAAGAGATGCTGGACTGTGGGGGAGGGGGAAGAGACGAGAGAGAGAGAGAAAAGGGCATTGAGAAGGGAGCTTAATGATGTGCTCCTGATGCCACTACAGAAAAGCCAGGCAAAGTGAAGTTGCTGCCACTGGGGTATTTGGGCAGGTGCATTGCCACCACCAAAATTTTGCCCCTTGAGGCAGCCACTTCACCCTGCCTAATAGCAGAACTGCCCGATAGTGACCGTATTCAGTCAGCTATCCGGATAACATCCATTTAACAGGACAGAGAGAATGCTGAGTACTGCCAATATGCAGCGCTGTACATTTTGACATTTTATAGACGATCCTGCTTGGACTGACAAGACATGACATAGAGGGTAGGGGTTGCAGAACCCAAGGTGAGAAGCGTTAGGAGTCGAAAGCACTCTCAAAGAGGTAGCTCCAACCTGCTGCTCTCTCTGGCCTTGGCGCTCCCCTCTGATGTTACTTCCGGGTCCAGTGACTAGAAGTGACATCAGAGGGAGGGCCAACACTAGTGTAGGCAGCAAGTTAGAGATGCTGCTCGTGCCAGGGAGCTAAACAGGTATGGGGGGGGGAACATAAGAACTGCCACTGCTGGGTCAGACCGGTGGTCCGTCGTGCCCAGCAGTCCACTCACGCAGCAGCCCTCTGGTCAAAGACCATTGCCCTAACTGAGACTAGCCCTATCTGAGTACGTTCTGGTTCAGCCTCACTATGCCACTGATCGCTACTGCAGCTTTGCAAGAGGAGCCCTTAAAGAAGCACTCAACTTGCACTAACTCAGCACTAGGATTCTGCAAAGATCTGCCACGAGTTTACTTTTCTTTTTTAATTGGTCCCTTATCTTCACTACTTCCCCATCTTTTCACTTCAGTGATTTGCTCTTCAGCCACCTGCAAGAAACCCCAGAAGCTGCACCAAAATGATTCTTTCTTCCTTGACTTTAAATGGTTGCTATTGTCGAAATAACCCATCCCCATTTGCTAATCTTTGCTTACGTACTGTCTTTTCTCTCAGTCACTCACTGCTACCAAATGACTTATTCAGGTCCTTAATTTCAAAACTAATCATCTATAATTCCTTACTTGTTCTTCCTGTTTCTTCTTTCTAGCTCCCTATGAATGGTGCAAATAGCTATAATCAAATTTCCAATGAATGCAAATATATGTATGTTATTACCCTCCTCCAAACTCACAGTTTAACCAATTATCTACTCTTACTCTGTCTTATATAGCTGTCTCTGAGCTTAAAACACTGTCACGTTAATATTTAAATTCACTTAGATGGTTAGCAGGTGTTGCTGTTTAGATAAGTGGTGCTGGCAAGGGCTATTCAGATTTATTTTTTCCACAACCTCCAGTGTTTTAAAAAGACAACCATGGCTGAATACTGACACACTGGTTCCCTATGTTCCCACACTCTATTTTCTCTCAGCATAGGCTGACCTACAGTGGGAATGGTAAGACAATGTGCTTCAAACATAGTGCTTAAATGGGGTACCTGCCTTCTTGTCAGTTTCTTGGAGCATGCCGGTTGCACATGCCCTGCTCCTTGTTAAGAGGTTTCCCAGGTAACAAGAAATGTGTGCAGAAGGAGAGAGCAGGGAGGGAACCTGTGCAGCTTACAGGGCCTGCCCTGAATTTCTGCTTGCTGTTGCTGTTCCTGTTGATGTAGGGTTACCAGACATCCATAAAAACTGAGACATGTCCTCCTCTTAGAGGACTGTTCGGGTGCCCAGAGGGATTTCCAATACCCGGCAGTTTGTCCGGGTTTTGGAAGTACTCGAGCTCAGGACTGCGTCTGGAAGGCTTCAGTGCATGCGCAGACATTGACATGATACATCATATGCACACGCACATGCATGTGACATCGTGTTGACATCCATGCATGTACAGATGCCCTCCAGACGCGACCCTAAGCTCGGGGAGGTTCTTATGGGGCAGGCTGGGGCAGAACAGAGCAGGGCCAGGTGCCCTCGTTTTTTAAAGAAGACATCTGGCAAACCTATGTTGATGTAGCCTGTTTAGCCAAGTTAGTGGGGAAGGGGTAAAAGAGGAGATAGAAAGTTGTAGGATGCTAGACAAGGCTGCACGGCAAGAAGACTGAGGCCCAGATGCCCCAATGTTTTCCATGCAAGTAAGAATAGTTAAAACCAGTCTTACTTGCCAGGAAGCTCCACTTCCTATGCTCAAAAGGGCTCTACAGGGCTTCTACAGATAGCGATAACAGCCACCTTGAACCCTATGCAAAAGCATTAGAAAGAGTTCATTAGTACTTAAATTAGCACTCCTTGTAATGTTCAAAAGGGAAGAGGGGAGAACATCCACCTCTTACTGGGGAATTTATTACTTCAGGTCTAGAGCTGGCATAGCTCTTGTGAGTTTGTTGTATGAGTGTATGTCCTACTCCTAATTTAGGCATGGGACACACTCACACAACACATACATAACAGCAGCTTAAAAAAAAAAAAGCTGAAACAGAGCCAGCAACCCTGTTCAGTACAGCCTAGGGTTTGTTTTATTTCACACTGAGATGAAAACATAGAAGAATCCTTCTGAGGCTTTGAGCAGCACTGCTCTCCCCTGCCTGCTCATCTGATCAGGGTTCAGGGGAGGGGGAGTTGCTATGCCACCGCTTTGGTTTTCTGATCTTCTGAGCAGGCACCAAGCACAGTTCCTCCCGTCTTTTACCAGGCTGCTCGACACAATTAGCAGGCATATTAATTTATGTATTTATTTACATCATTTTCTAGCCTGTTACCCCCAAAGAGCCCAGATTGGGTTACAGGTTTAACATACATAACACATGATTTGTATGCTATTGTTCTGAGCTAGGGTACCAGATTTTACGACTGTAAAATCTGGACACGTGACCCCACCCCAGGCCCACCCACTTCCACCCAGCCCCGCTCTATTTTCATTTCTGGTGACTTTAGTCATCTTTTCCCAGAGGTGGTCACATATGAATGTGCACACAGACACAAATATGCTAATATTCTAAACATTTCCATGTGCAACCGGCAAGTAATTGTTATATAGTTTCCCGCTCATCCCTATCCAGCTCTCTTGCTATACGAGGGGGTGCTGAAAAGTTCTCAGCCCAACCAACCAGCTTCCTAAATTCTGAGCGTTATTTTGCCACTGCAGCTGAAGAGAGTGTTATCTTATTAGGTCCTAGTGCCAATTTGCAGAAATGAAATTGTGATTTAGTTTCAGATCATTGATTGAACTATAGCCAGGTCATTCTCGTCTTGGTTGTGCTGAGAACTTTTCAGCACCCCCTCATAGTTTATTCTTGCCTTCAGTTCTTATTTCTGCTTCTTAGGGGGGGAGGGGTTGTATTCCTTCCTATTTCTGTTCCCTGCTACTTGCTTGCATGATTTGAAAGTTGCGCAAAATTCTGTGATCCGTCTTTTATATGGATTATCTAAGGTTGACCATGTGTCCTATTTGATCTTTTTGTACTGGTTACCAACAGAATACCAGGTGAAATTTAAATTACTGTTGACCAAGTGAAATTTAAAATACTGTTGTTGGTTTACTGTTGTTGGTTTACAGCAACAGACACCTGAATACTGGCGGACTTGCTTGAAAGTCTATTAGTGCAATCCTCCCTTTTAAGCCTGCTCGACTATTGTAACATCATTTATCTGGGGTCTCTCAAGAAAACCATTCAAAGACTCAGAATCATACAAAATTCAGCAGTGCGACTGATTTTCGGTATAAAAAAATGGGATCACATAACCCCCTACTATCAAAAACTCCATTGGCTGCCCCTAGAAGCAAGAGTGCTGTTCAAATTGGCCTGCCTTTGTTTCAAATCCATTCTTGGTTTGGGCCCCCACATACGTGGTCTCCCATTTTAAATTGGACTGTTCTACCAGGCCTACACGCAGAATACATATGTTTAGCCACCCAATAATAAAAACCTGCCGATATAAAAGATTCCTTGACAGAACTCTTGCTTTCCAAGCAAGTCAACAGAACGGCTGGCTAGGTAACATCATCAAGCACTCCTCATCCTACCTTAACTTCAGAAAACTAGTCAAAACCAACCTGTTTAACCGATTTGTAACCATGAACTCTTAAAGCCTCACCCCGGTATTCTACTTGCATGTCTCCCGGTATTGTACTTACTCTGTCTCTCTTCCTCCCTACAAATATTCAAGTATTCAAAGACTTCATTGTTATTTTTTTTTTGCTGACTGTCCAGCTCGTCTTATTGTAAACCGCCTTGAACTACTTTGGCTTTGGCGGTATATAAAAATAAAATTTACTATTTTTATTATTACATGCCTTTATGGATAATGCATTCTGCTATCATAAATGGACGTCTTGTGCCTTCTTGCCAACTGCACTTACAGTTCCTTTCCATGCGCAGGTCTCTTGGAATGGAATTAGGCTCCCTCTGACCAGTGGCGTAACGAGGGTGAGTGGTACCTGGGGCAGTGGCGCCCCACCCCTGCCCTCTTCCCCGTCCTTCCTGCCTCGCATGCCCCTTTCCCATACATTTTTAACTTCTGCGTGAGCAGCCACCAACTTGCCGCCCGCATCGGCTTTGGTACTCTCTCTGACACCACTTCCTAGGCGCGGGTCCCAGAAGTGACGTCGGAGAGAGGGCCGAAGCCGACACGGGCAGCAAGTTGGTGGCTTCTTGCACCAAATTATAAAGGTATGAGGGAAGGGCCGTGTACGCGTGGCAAGGGGGGGGGGTTGGAGAAGAGGAGGAGGGGTGCCGGAGCCCTGAGCAAGATGGCGCCCGGGGCAGTCTGCCGCCTGCCCCTCCCCCCTTACTACGTCACTGCCTCTGACTATTCGACATCAGAAGAACTTGCATATATTTAAGAAACTGTTAAAACAACATCTGTTTTGTTTGATGACAGCAGCCTGTTGAGGTTTCAGCTCTTGGACTTCTCTATATTTTGCTGGTTTGTACATTGTGGTTTGGGTTTTGTTTTGTTTTAATTATATATGTTACATTGTTATCCATCTTGAATAAAGGCGAAATATATGTTAATAAACCATAACCATTATCAAATGACTCACTTTCTTTCTGCTTTTCTACTACTGTTCATTTTCTTAGACAAATATACAACCAGAGCTGCTAAAGATCACTAAAAAGATGAACTATGGATACGTCTATCAAGTATCAAGGACATTGCATATTTTGAGAACCAAATATTTTTCTTGTATTTCTCTAGTAAAAGGAGTGGGGACTGTTGAGAGATCTCATTCTACAGCAACTCCTGCTATGGTCATGAGACTCCTGTCTGCCCTGTGTTTACTCCTGTCACCACAGCAATGCGTAAAGGTTATCATCAAAAAGGTCATTTGTTAGTGCATATATCAAATTCTTAACTTTTGAGTCTAGCATTGCTATCATAAGTGCGGTGACGACAGGGGGCTGTCACTCGACACAGAAAACCAGATATGTTATCATAGCCATGTACTTCTTTTTTTCATGCTTGTTTTCAAACTTTAGGTTGAAATTGTAATATTTTGTTTCACATACGATATTCATCATCTTACACGGAAAGTCATTTTCAATATGACATCTAAATCATTTAGATATTTTTTGGGGGAAAAAAAGCAAAAAATCCAGTGGAGAAAATGGCTATATTCAAACCAGAAAAATATCTATCTTTTTCAAAAATGACCATTTTCTAGATGTGTTTTCCCTCAGTGCATCTATCTTTTTCAACCATTTTCAAAAAAATCCAAATGAAAAATGCATAAAAACCAACCATTGGGACTTAGGAGGGGCCAGCATTTTTAGCAGACTGGTCACAAAGACATCTCAGTAGAGCAGTGGGGCACCCTATGAAGCACTGCAGTGAACGTCATCTAAAAGTTAACAGGTACCCATCTGGGTTTTGGTGGGCACACACTTTCCACCAGAAATGTACTAGTTAGGGTAGGATATGGGCCTTGGTTCCATTTTTTCTGGGGGGGTCAAACTGCACTGGAATGGGGAAAGGGGGCAATGTCTCGAAAGAAGTATGCAGTATACTAATGCTCGAAGTATGGGAAACAAGATTCTGGATCTAGAAGCTGTGATGGAAGAAGAGTTGGATATAGTGGAGGTCACGGAGACGTGGTTCACGGAGAACTATGACTGGGATGTAGTTATACTGGGCTATAATCTGTTCAGGAAAAGGGGGGGGAGTAGCGTTATATGTTAAAGATCATATTAAAGCCACACAATTGCAGGATCTGCAGGGCAAGGAAGAGACACTGTAGATCAATTTGGAAAGAGGAAATGGTGAATATGTTTACATTGGTGTGATATACAGCTCTCCTTCACGGACGGAAGAAGTGGACAGAGATTTAATAGTAGATATTCAGAATATATCTTAAAAAGAGGAAGTTTTACTAATAAGTGATTTTAAGTACGGAGATCCTGGATTCTCTACAAGGATAACTGTTCCAGGTTTGTCTGAATGTTAGATCTGAGAAATTGAGTCCACTGCTGGTGGGTGACATTTCTTCTGTTAACTATTTATTCTACTGTCACTACGATTTAGAGATGTTTATATACCTATGTGGAGTAAATGTGCATGAGTCAAGTCTCTTTCATTTGAAAGGAAGCTCTGGAATAAGAGGGCATAGGATGTAGATAAGAGGTGATAGGCTCAGAAGTAATCTAAAGATATACTTTTTTACAGAAAGGGTGGTAGTTGTGTGGAATAGTCTCCTGAAAAAGGTGTCTGAATTCAAGAAAGCATGGGATAGGCACGTGGGATAGGCACGAGAGAGGAAGAGATAATGGTTACTGTAGACAGGGCAGACTAGATGGGCCATTTGGCCTTTATCTTCCATCATGTTTCTATGTTTCTAAGATTACCAGGCTACGCCAGAGGACCTCTTGCTACTCTACTGGAACTGACTGTAATATCTGCAGCTGTCATGGAGGTATGTATTGTTTCTTTCACTTCAATGGGGGATGGCAACTGGGAAAATGTGAGGGGGGGATACTTCCATGGCTCTAGTGGTCATCTGGTTAGTTTGGGCACCTTTTTGGCACTTATTAATTTTTAAAACATCTAAATGGTGCCCTGGATGTTTCGTAAAATGATTATCGCTGCAAAACATCCATCCTAAGTCCACCCTAGACCTACCCAAAACATACCTCCAACACGCCCCCCATGAAATTTAGATGCATTGCTGAGAAACACCATAGAAAATCATCTAGAAAGTAAGTTTTGAAAATGGCGCTTTTGGACATTTTGGAGATACAAACATCCAAGTGCCACTTTATGATATCTTTTAGACGTTTTTTGATTTTGGTTTTTGTTTTTTTTTTTTTAAATGGGCACCACAGTAACACAGGGCTCCGTTTACTAAGGTGCGCTAGTTTTTTAGCGTACACACAAAATTACCGTGTGCTACACCGTGCAGTATGCTTCTAGAATAATGCCAACTCAATGCTGGTGTTAGGTCTAGCGTGCACTATTCCGCGCGTTAAGGCCCTAATGCACCTTAGTAAAAGGAGCCAATAGTAGCATAGTAAACAAAGGCAGATAAAGAACCATATGGCTCATCTATTCTGCCCAGCAAGGCGGCCAGAGCTCTACTTGCCACTAAATGCAGGCTATATTCCTTCATAATGAAATACTGGCATTACAAATAGGGCAGTCAGCAATCTGCTACAATGCCAATCATGTACAAGCAATTTTATTTGATACAATTTTGGAAGAGTGCTTTTTTAATTTTGGTTGCTGCATGGTCATATTCATTGTCAATACTTGATTAAGCTACCAAGGTTGCAAACTGACAAAATTTTACTTGCTATCAATCTTAAGGTACTTGTATCTTCCACTAACTCTCTGAGATACATGCCTAGCATGATTTGATTGTGATATAAAATATGCATATTTCTTCTTGATCTATCCTTACTATTTTCAGGAAGTGAGACAGATACAAATAGTGTAAGAATGGCAGAAGTTTATTGGGTAATTTCAAATCCACATGTTGAGAGGACTTGACACAGCCATGTTTCGGCAACTAAACCTGTTGATTTTTATGTTCTCGTAAGGTTGTAAGACTCATGATCTAGGCTTAGTTGCTGCCACACGGCCATACCGAGACCTCTCAACATGTAGATCTGAGATTACCCGATAAACCTCTGCCATTCTTACATCATTTGTATTCACATTTGATGAAGCCTCACTCCCTTCCCACACTCGGGAGACCTGCATCTCCTTTTCCTGTAGAAGTCTGCCCAGCACTGGCCATGCTTCCCAACTGCTGGCTTTGTTATTAAAGTCCACTCCAGCCCATCCAGATCTGTTTTTCCATAATCAGGACACATACAAAATTTAAAACATCACTATTTAAACTTTAGACAGTTTACGTCATCTCTAGTTTTACTTTTGGACTTTATGTTATTCCACTATATCTACAGATAATATCTCTCAGTAGGAAATATTGAGAAATACATGTCCATAAACTACTTGAAAACAGTACAATAAAAAAAAAAAAATGAGTGACAGTATTAAGAGTCACCGTAAGGGTAATGATTTTATACTGGAGTATGGCAAAAAGCCTAATAAATTTTTGAAATGCACTTGGAGGTCAGGGAAACTCTGTTCCACTTGATTAAACACTGTTTTCATAGCCCATGAAGGCAAGCCAGCAATCTGATTTCTGCTCACTGCCAATTATCACACGCTGCACAGAAGCCTTCAGTGCCTCCTTTCCACACAATCTGCTTGCATTTTGACTAGACAATTTCAGTATCCAAAGCTTACTGCTGATAAAAAGAATTTTTTTGCCTTTTACAAGCTTCAGTAAATCTTTTCATGATTCTGCATCATTTGTACTGCCAACCAAAGTCATTTCCCTTTCCCTAACTCACATGCTACTTCTTCAATAAACTCCTGCTACTATACACAATAGGGTAAAAATATATTTACATAGTCATCCTTTTCATGTATCACTAAAAATAATGATATGCTTTCTGATTTGAAGGGAATACTGTCTATGAGAATTTACCCAGACAAAATAAGTCCTATGCTCTTTGACACTAGATTGACACATGCGATGCCCCTTTGTACATAGAATTCTGAGACTGGAATTGAAACATCCAAATAAGAACATTCTCGGTTCCCCTTGTATTTTATACAAAGGTTATGCTGAAAGTAGAGTCCTTTATAAAATCACCAGTTACTAGCTGCAACATTCCAATAGTGGGTGCAAATTCAGGTCTAGTATCTGGTAAAAGGGTCAATTGTGGGATCAAATTCCTTTCCCAGAACTCCCATAGTAACTACACCTACTCTTCTCCCCTGGAACCTCTAACAACAGGACTATCTCCCTATATTCTGTGGGGTACCACAAGGCTCAGCCCTTTCACCTATTCTGTTTAATATATTTTTGAGTCCTCTTGCAAGATGAATTCAGGAATTAGGAATCGGTACATATATCTATGCAGATGATATTTTGTTGGTATATGATTTATCACCTCAGCATTGGATCTGAGTCCTCTTTTGGATGGTTTGAATAGGATAGAAGAATGGTTGGGGGAACATGGACTAGTATTGAATATGTCAAAAACAGTGGCATGTTGTATTTTCGGTGACAAGGTAACACCACAACTAGGGGCTCCTTTTATGAAGCTATGGTTTAACACGTGTGATAGCGTGCGCAAAAACCGCCGGATGCGCTAGCCGCTACCGCCTCCTCTTGAGTAGGCGGTAGTTTTTCGGCTAACACGGGGGTAGTGCGTGATTAAAAGTTGCACGCGTTAAAGCTGCTACCTTGGCTTCGTAAAAGGAGCCCTAAATCTTTCACTACACCATCAGCATATAGAGATAGTAGATAGTTTTAAGTATTTGGGAATTATAATTAAAAGTCAATTGAATTTTGAGAAGCAGGTTTCATCTACAGTTGTGAAAAGATTCGGGGCATTAAGACAACTTAGGGTGCAGAAATTTGAGCACCATTTACTGAATCTAGTCCTAAGTCAATCAATATTTTTAAATATAGTTAAAATGAACCAATGGTTTGTATAAGAACTATCAGGAAATGAAGATCAGAGTGCTGGCTATTGCTTATGGATTCAACTGAGATCCCAATCTTGGGATGGTCAGATCTTCTACCTTTGTTTTGGTAAAGTCTGAAGTTTTGCCATTGCCTAAGATGAGCTGAATACTAGAAGCATCTTTCTTAATAGAAAACATATTTCTCCAGGTCTTGAATCTAGAACCCTTTGAAGGCAGGAGCTTGCTCATAGTTTATACTGAAAAGGGTCTGGAGCATTGCATAATGGTTCTGTAGGAGTTCCATAGCATATCTGACTTCATCGCAAAGAGATAACTACCCAACTCAAGTACAACCATGTGGGGAGTCTTTTTTGTACATATTCTCAGAAGCCTTGAGAGTCTACATTCATCCATGGCCATACTGTATATTATGTCTATCTGAGATGCTCTTTCCATTCTCAACTTGAGCCAAATGCAAACAGAATTCAATTTGACTCCCCTGAGGACAGTGATCCCTGAATCTTTGTGCCCTATCCATGATGCATGCAAGTGATGAAACATGTGCAAAAGAGGTGGAGACAGCAAAATTGTGTCCCATTCACTGGCTTCCCTTGCTTGGCCAAGATACAATGGATAGGATTGGAACATTTAAGAGCATGCCACACAGGCCATGTTTCCAGCTAAGGATGTGGCAATCAAGCTCTGGACATAACAAAGCATACATTCTAAGCTTTCTGAAACATTTTTAGAATGGATTTGACTACCACAGATGGGTGCAGTATCTAGGACAGTTGAAATTCTTTGAACATTCTGCTGTAAAACATTCTTTGCTCTGCAACAGTCATGGGTAATGTGCATTCATCTTGACAAAGCTGTACAACTAACATTGCTGTATGCCTTTGTGGTTGCATGACTAAACTACTGTAATGTGGTCTATATTGGAATTGCTACCTGTGCACTGGTTAGAAGACTACAGTCTGTCCATAACACCACTATCAGAGTGAGAGGGCATAGGATGAAGTTAAGAGGTGATAGGCTCAGGAGCAATCTAAGAAAATGTGTTTTTACAGAAAGGGTGGTAGATGCATGGAATAGTGGTAGAGACAAAGACTGTCTGAATTCAAGAAAATGTGGGACAGGCATGTGGGATCTCTTAAGCAGAGTAGGAGATAGTGGATGCTATGGATGGGCAGACTGGATGGATCATTTGGCCTTTATCTGCCACCATGTTCTCTATTTCTATATTTATCAGAATCACCAACTTCCTATTCTGTTTCAGATTCAGTTTAAGAATCTTTTTCTTGCATATATTGCCTTGTATAGTGACACCATGACTTATTTATCTTCTTTACTTGTCTCACGTACTCCAGGTTGGCTTCTCCAATGATGCATAGCACAGTACTGCACTTCAGTACATAAAGCCCTTAGATCACTGTTTTTCAATGGAAGGATCAGGAATAATGGCAGCCCCTGAAGATCTCTGAGGCATCTCCAAGCATCTTTCTGGTTGTTCATTTTTTATTTTTTAAGTTCGGGTACTCTAATCTTTACCCAAACTCAGAAAAGAGGAAGTGGAAGACGGAACTAGCTACATGCATGAAGGCCAAGGCATTTCTTATAGTTGAAGAGAATGTATTTGTAAATGCTCACCTCTTCAGAATAACGCCAATGAAAAGTTTGAAGTTGGCTGGTGTGGATGGATGCCATTGACACACAATGGTCAGCGGTGCTGGCGGCTGCCCTTCCTCTCATTGAGATCCAAAGTAGCCCCACTTAAAGATGAGTGAAGAACACTGCTTTAGATGGTATGATTTGATGGGCAAGGAAATTCCTACTGTGCCTTGATTTCATTGGAAGAGCAAATTATCAAATCCAAAATCTAAATCCAAATGAATACCTACCATTTCCACAGGCATGGTTCTAAACTTCTTCCGTATCAAAGGCCATGTTTAAGAATCAGCTAGCACTCCACAGCAACTACACTTACAGTATGTAATATTTAAATCCTGCTAGGGGATTATCATAAAGAGCATTATAAAGATTTATTAATGAACTATTATATAAACGGAGTTTTTATAGAGACCCAGCTGTTGCTTGAACTGTGCTTAAGTAGGAATCATCTTGAGTGACTGTGTAATCCAGGTAACGTTATTAGAAAATAGTCTCTTTTAATCATATTACTTTGTTACTAATGTATTATATTATGCTTTTATTACTGACATCTTCTTTTATGAGTACAGGTAACTAAGTGTCAAATTCATATATTTCATAAGCTGCTGAACAAGTTAAATAGAGAAACATACAATCAACAAGTAAAAGTATAATTTTCTCTGCATACTAATGTCAACTCGCCAATTTAACAGCTTAAAAGGAAGGAAATTGCTGTCAAAAGCAGTTATAAAATGTTGAACTTATTTAATCTGCCAGTTTGCTACAACATATTCCTTTTAGCCACCAAAGTAATTGTTTTCTGATTTGCCTAGGCATGCAGTATGATCAAGAATAAAAACATTTAATAGGCGTGTGACCTAAAACCCTGAATATTGCACAGGTTTGTTATACTGTATCATTGGTATTGAGTGTAAATTTCTAGGAGATTTACACTGTAGGTTCTGAAAAGAAGTAGATCTGAAGACTGAAAACCCACCTTTTTGATTTAGCCTTCAGTCCTTAACCCTACTCCTCTGCCCTCCAACCCAGCCAGCTGATTAACCATTCCCCTTAACTGTACCCATGACTTCCTGTTTGTCTATCTTGGCTGTTTAGATTGTAAGCTCTTTCGAGCAGGGACTGTTTCTTCTTTGTAACTATGTACAGGGCTGTGTATGTCTGGTAGTTCTATAGAAATAATTCTTAGTAGTAGTAGTGAAGAATGTCCTATATTTTAAAAGGATTTTATTTGTTACAATAAATAAAAGAACCAGATGTCCGACATAAGCCATATTTCACCCTTTGCAGGGCTGTGTCAAGGGCAAAAAAACCAATAAGTATAAAACAGGGGTGCCCAATACATTGATCGCGATCGACCAGTCAATCGGGAAGGCAACGCAAGATGATCGTGGAGCCCATCCCGGGCTCCGTGATAGACTCGTGTTGCCGTCCCGATCGACCGGCCGATCAGCCTTCCTCTCCCCGATGTCCTCCACCGCCGCCCCAAGCTCTCCCTGGAGAAGCCTCGCTGACAAGCGTTCCGCTCCCCGATGTCAATTCTGATGCCAACGCTCTTTCCATTTTTACCATGCCCCTCAATTTCGCGGGGCCACGTGACTCCATCACGGGCACCGCCACCGCTGCTGCACCCACATGAACAAATGCTGTGCGCGGGCCCCAGGGCGGGCCGTGGGCTCACGCACCAACCAGCTGCGACCCGACTCTGTCAAGTGCCTGTGGAGAAATTGGCACCGTGCACAACCATTGGCGAAAGTCCCATCAACTGTAAAATAGTACTTCTCTTGGCAACGAAGGCAAAAATCCATGACTTCATCAGTTTTTCACAGAACTACCAGTCCATAGAGCTGCAGAGGTGTTAACAACTTGGTCTCCAGATTTGCTGAGGATTTCCTATAAATTCTGCCTGGAGCAATTAATAGCCTTATTTGACCAATATTCCCTATTTGACCATACGTAAGATTGTGTTTTTTAGTTATAGATGAAAAAACTCTTATTTTGTAATGCGTATTCTATTTTGAATGATATGTAGGATTTTTAATTGAGAATGCAGTTCTGGGCCAAGGAGCGACTCCCAATTGTATTATCCCACCCACTTTCTTTAATTTATTCTAGTTCTTCCCTTTTTCCCTCCTGTTCATGTCTATGTCAGATTTGTTTTTTAATGTACAACAATTATTAATAGATTGTAAGCCACCTAGAATGATTCCCAATGGGCGTGGTAGTAAATAAATGATAAACTTGAAGAAAAAAAGAAAGAAAGAAGGGAAACAGAAAGAAAGAAAGAAAGGGGACATGGGGAGAGAGAGAGAGAGAAAGAAAGAAAGGGAAACAGGAAGACAGAAAGAAAGAAGGGGGCAGGGAGAAAGAAAGAAAAAGTTGAGGTAGAGAATGAGGTCTGGAGGAGAGGAAGCATACAGAAGGCTGAAAGAAGGGAAGAAACATTGGATGCACAGTCAGAAGAAAGTGCAACCAGAGACTCATGAAATCACCAGACAATAAAGGTAGGAAAAATGATTTTATTTTCAATTTAGTGATCAAAATGTGTCTGTTTTGAGAATTTATATCTGCTGTCTATATTTTGCACTATGGCCCCCTTTTACTAAACCGCAATAGCGTTTTTTAGCACAGGGAGCCTATGAGCATCAAGAGCAGCGCAGGGCATTCAGCGTTGCTCCCTGCGCTAAAAAACACTATTGTGGTTTAGTAAAAAGGGAGGGGGTATATTTGTCTATTTTTTGTATAGTTGTTACTGAGGTGACATTGCATAAAGTCAGCTGCCTTGACCTCTTTGAAAACCCGCGGAATATAAATGATAATTAACATTTTCTCTGCGTACAGTGTGCTTTGTGTTTTTTTAAAATTTTATTGTTGGTAGATCATTTTGACTTGGTCATTTTAAAAGTAGCTCACAAGTCCAAAAAGTGTGGGCACCCCTGGTATAAAACATAGGTATCATTTATGTGCTAAAATGGGACCTCATTCTCCCATTCACTCTTCAGCATAATTTGCAGCTATAAAGGGTGAAACACAGCCTTTGTCAGGTATCTGGTTCTTTAGATAAAATAGATAATTGTAATGAATAAAATCCTTTTAAAATATAGGTCTTTCTTCAGAGCTGCATCTTGTTTTTACACATTGGATCTTGCAGATCATCTGCCCTATTGATTCTTTGGAAATATAGGGGCTTATTTTCAAAGCACTTAGACTTACAAAGTTCTACAGGTTATTATGGAACTTTGTAAGTCAAAGTGCTTTGAAAATACACTTCATAGGTTCTAGAAAAATTGATTCTTTGAAGGTTGTGATAGCTTTCCTTGCAACACACACTCGTATGGGCAGTCCCAAAATGTTGCAATATATGAGATTTCAAGACCCAGGACAAACCATATAGTTCTGTGGCGGTCTGCCCAGATATTCAGTGGCACTAATCAGATATGTGCTGCTGAAAATCCATATTAGACCTTGTAAGGGAGTCTATAGAATGCTGCCACTTCCCCTTAAGGACTCTCCCTCACCATGTCAGAACCACCTTAAAGTCCATAGTCTTGCCCAAGGGGGAAGTGACATAAGAGGGGTGGAGCCAGGGAAACAGGATCTAGGAGGTTTAAAAGCTCAGGAAAGAGCCAGGTTTAGGAGGCTCAGAGAGAAGCTATGATGCCTCTACTGCGACAGCAGGTAGGCCAAGTTCAACTTAGGACTTTAAAACTTGATATCTTTGACCTGGCCAAACACAAGCCACCTTATACTAACTGCAAAGATTATGCTGGTAGCTCTGGGATCCTAGATCAGAACCCAGCAGTGTATGCTGTTTGTTGAAAGCCAGCAATGTATGCTGTGGGCCTGCAAAAGCAGCTCTCGAAAGGATATTCTAATGACTAGCTTTGTTTACTTTCCTTCTCCCATCTGTAAATTGAACAGGAACTCTACCTGATATCTTTAATAAATATTATTTTGTGCACCTTAATCCACTGTGTGGCCCAGTTTATCCTAACTCCAGGGTCTGCCATTGTTCACATTATGAAAGGCCTGATCAATGGGCGTTACAATATCTGAGCAGGATCTGCTCCTACCTGGATAACTACCTTTGAGAATTGAGATCTTCAATTGCAAATTCTCTGAGAACAGGAAAATACCAGATGTCCGGGAAAACCCGGACATGAGAGGACTGAACAGGTGCCCAGACAGACTTTCTAAAATCCAGCAGTTGATCAGAACAGGGCAGAACCAGAGGCAGAATGGTGCACCGCTATGTGTCTGGGGTTTTACCACTCAAAATATGGTAACCCTAGAATGTAGCTCACCTTGAACTACTGAGAAGGCATGAACTGCATCCATTAAAAAATCTCAATAAGAAAGCTAACCCAGGTTTGCAACTCAAGGTTATAATAATAGTACGTTACACTGCCAGAAGTAGAAAGTACAGCATAGTTCTTTCTTGAACTTAAACTACAAGATACTCTGGTGATGCCTGCCCTTGAAAGAATAATCCTCAGTTATTTATTAAGTAAAAGTTATTTTATCACCATAAGGCCACTTCAGTCCTTATCTAATGTTACCAAGGATTCTAGCCTGATTCTTAGAACCTGACAAACAACAGGATCTTGCCAGGTTTACTAGGAAATGTTTATCGAGGTACAGCTGTCATCTATGTCTTCCCCATTTTTGTAGATGTTTTCCAATAGTTACAGTGCTACAATGTAACATATAATCTTTCTAAATGATTATGAGTAGAAGAGCCTCCCCCCACCAAAAAAGAGGGTCTGTGTGAGGGAGTCTACAGAACACTTCCACTCTCTCTGCTGGAAACACCCTCACAATATCAGAACCACGTCCAGAAATTCAGCAGAGAAAATGTTCATTTTCAAAACTGCAAGGCGTCTCTCTTTTTTGTTTGAAAATGTGTTATCCATATGTTTGGGCCCTTAGTACGTCTCTCTTTTATGGCCATTCTCAAATTTAAAAAAGTCAACATAAAAGAAAAACGCACAAAAGCAATCTTTTCATATATCCAAGCAGCTAGCATTCTTAGCAAACTGTTCACAGAGAGCTGAGCATTCCTGAGCGCAGCAGAGGGGCACTCCAAGGATACTGCCATATTAAAAGTCCCAGGTACAGATGTCACTATAACTTGCTTATATTGTATGGCCAGGCCTCCAAAATCCACCCAAAACCTACTGTACTCACCGATACACCACAACAATTGCCCTTATACTTGCAGGTGTCATCTTTATGTAGTAAATTTGATCACGTCTCTCCGCGTCTGCAAAAACTTCATTGGCTTCCAATCATTTCCAGGGTTTATTTTAAATGTGCCTGCTTAACATATAAGATCTTGCATGGCATCCTTCCTCCTTTAATTCCCCTGTCTTGGAATTCTGCAAGATCTGACATTACCAGATCTACTTAAAAATTTGAATTGCCCTTTCCTACGTCGAAAGACGTTACCTTGGTAAATTAGGGAAGTCTCTACTTTTCAAAATTACTGAGTTGTGGAATAATTTTCCTGTTCAACTGCGCGATCTGGGCTCCTTCCAACCATTTTGAAAACATCTAAAAACTTGGCTATTTTCAAAGTTGTACATTCCACTCCTCTCCATGCTATTTCAAATCCATATTGTATTTGTTCTTTTTCCTAATTTCTTGTAAACTGTGCTGAGCTCTACTGTTATAGAGAAGATGTGGTATATAAGCCTAAAGTTTAGTCTAATTTAGTAGGTTTTGGAGGGCTCACCATAAGCAAGTTATAGTGAAATCTGTACCTGATACTTTTAGAGTGCCCTTCTGCTCAGCTGTGCCAATGTACGAGACCAAAGGCTGACTATTCAATTTATCATTTATGTTCTACTTTCTCTTCATTATTAATGCTTTTTTCCATTGCAATATACAGAAAGCTTTAGCTGTTAAAGAATAGAAATGGATATACAATCTTAAATCCTTAGTCCCCTTAGGTTTAAACGAGGAGATTGAATGGTTGTCAATTCTTTGAACTTCCTTGTGCCGCCCACTTGGGGGTCTGGCTGAGGCTGTGCCGCGCACAGTTGCGTTGATGACGTCATACGCTTCACTATGTGCGTCGGGTCAGCTGTATTTAATAGCTGAGTTTACAAACCGCGGCCATGTTTGCAACTTGTGATAGCCCCCGCATACAGTAAGCGTTTCTGTTCTTTCTGCTTAACAAATAAAGTGAACAGAGGCAGGCTCTGCTGTACAAGTTGTCAGTTTCTAAAGAGAAAGTAAGGCTTTTTGGTTCACAGCTTTCCTCGACCCTGAAGAAAGGTTTCATTCTGAAACATGCATGTTGGGAGAGGAGGAGATAGGATCAACTCACTATAAGTTAAGTGAGGTTCCTTTAATTTTAAACTAACGAAAAATATTTATAAGAAAAATAAGATATAAAGATTGGACCAATGTAGAATTTAAGCAACTGGCTTTGTTTGCCTGATTGCTGCCTGAAGGTCCATACAAAAATTATCTGCAATGGAAAAAAGCATTAATAATGAAGAGAAAGTAGAACATAAATGATAAATTGAATAGTCAGCCTTTGGTATGATAATTTTTTAAATCTAGATAACTATTATATGATGTAATTGATGGCATAACAGCAGTGACATTTTTCTTGCCAATGTATGAGAGCCATGTGAATCTGTCATACAGGCTGGACAATACTGGAGAGTTTTTTTTCATATCTTTGGGTGGTGGGAGGGGGTCAGTGACCTCTGGAGAAGTAAGGGGGGATCGTGCCTTAATGTCTCCAGTGGTCATCTGGTCAGTTTGGGTACCTTTTTAGCATTTAGATGCTTTTAAAGCAGGTCTAGCTTCAAATGGGCATATTTCTAAAGATTTGATTATCCCTGCCGAGCATCCAAGTCCTAAGCCCATCCAAAATATGCCTCTAACCCCCCCCCCCCCCCCCCCTTAAGATTTAGATGCACTGGACACAAAACAACCAGAAAGATGTCTAGAAAGTCTGTTTTGAGAATGCCCACTTGGACATTTTGACTAGTAAGACATTCAAGTGCTGGTTTATGCTGTCCTTTGGACGTCTGTCTTTGCTCCTGCTTAGATGCCAAACATTTCTCTGTTTTTGCTTAGTTCAGCACCAAATTGTATCTTATTTTACTATTGTCTTGCCCCTGTTTAGATGCTACACTTTTCTCCGTTTTTGCCTAGTCCAGCACCAAACTGTATCCTCAGCCAAAGATTTCTTACCAGTCTCCCACTTTCTCGGTTGCCCCATTTCCCCTAGCACATCCTGGGCTACACACATACCTTAACTGTGCAATTCTCCCCCATTACCCACTCACTGACCCTAGTCTCTCCACTCTAGACACCACACGGAAAGCACCTAGACGCCAATTTGTCCCCTCTGATATAGCCTCCCTTAGTTCCAAAAAAAAAATAAAAAATCAAGACTCTCCCCCTACCTGCCCCTGCCCTTAGCCAGCCCAACTTAAATTTCCCCTGCTCCTTCCTCAACCAACTCTATCCCCCTCGCTGCAGACTCTCTCACACCAAACACCCCACCATGAACCCATCCTTCTGGATCCTTCTCCTCCTACTCTGCTCACCTCTCTATCCTTCCCTCTGTCTGAAACCTCCCTCCCCCAACTTACTCGACCCCGCAAACACCAATACCATCTGCCCCGGACTCAGAATCCCCACACTGATACGCACCAGAAACTCCCCTCCCAAGAAAAACCCCCGAAAAGTCAACCAAGATTCCCTGAAGCCCCTACCCCCTGCCAATCTTCCCAACACTGTCCCAGACTCTCTCACCCCAGTCCCGACACTTTACTGTAATGCCAGATCCGCGTGCAATAAGACCCAAATCCTGAAAGACCTTCTAGATGAGCTCAACCCTGGTTTCCTGTGCATCACAGAATCATGGATCGCCAAAGACGATCAATTTACACAAAACGAACTCCTCCCCCATGGCTACCAAGGCCTCTTCTCCCCCAGACCCAATCGAAAAGGTGGTGGTCTTGCACTCCTCTCCAAATCTTTCTTCGACGTCCAGCTCCTCGAAACGGGCACCCATGCCTCCCTAGAATATCTACTTGCCTCAGTTAATGACGAACTCCGCGCTCACCCATTGGGCATCTTGTTATTATACCGACCACCCATCCCTTGGACCAAATCTTCCAATCTCGTCTATGAGACTATAACAACTGCCTTCCTTAAATTCCAAAGACTTCTAATCGTTGGTGATATCAATCTCCACCTCGACGACACCAATAACAATGATACATCCGAATTCAACAACTTCCTTACCTCCCTAGGCTTTCCCTCACCCACCCCATCCCCAACCCACGAAAAAGGGCATACTCTAGACCTTACCACCTTCATTGATCTTACCGCTTTCAAAACCTCAATCGACGACACTCGCTGGGAGCAAGTCCCTTGGTCTGACCACTTCTTAGGGACTACCTGCCTCCCCATCTTCATGTCACATCTTCACCCCCCACCCCACTCCTCTCATTCCATAACCTTCCGCAAAAAAAACCTCGAGCAATCTATTCTGGTCCAAATTCCTCAACAAACTCTCCTCAAACCCCAGACCTACAGACCCCGAATCTCACTGGCATAACTGGACCGCCCTCTCAGAGTCCACCTACCACTCCCTTGCCCCATTAACCACCAAAACCATCTCCTACCCCCGAAAGGCCCCCTGGTACCTACCTCTCCACAGAGAATTGAAACAGAAATGTCGCGCTCTGGAGCGCAAATGGAAAAAATCTAAATCCCCCTCTGATAGACAGACCTGGAGAGCTAATATTAAATTTTACAATTCAGCATTAAAAAAAGCCAGGAAAAACTTCTTCAGAGATAAGATTTCTAGATCCAACAACCAGACCAGTGCGCTGTTCAACATCTGGCGCTCACTAACTACAAAAAAAAATGACCTATCTTTGCCCCCACCATCTCTATCAGCCGATGCCCTTGCAAATTTCTTTAACGAAAAGGTTACCACCCTAAGACGCTCCTTCCCCCCCACAGTCTCCTATAATTCCTTGACCTCTATTGATCTCAACCCTACCTCACTTGTATCCACTCCCATTCCTGCCGACAGATCCTGGACCTCCTTCGAGCTTGTCTCCGAACCGCAAGTCTCCAAACTTTGCCTCAAATTAAAAACTTGTAACTGCTCGTTGGATCCTTTCCCCTCCTACTTATTCGAGAATATCCCTATACAGGCCATCGCTTCCCTCACTGAACTTATTAACTCTGCCCTAACATCGGGCCTTTTCTCCCCCGACATGGGACACATTTCACTGTCCCCTTTACTGAAAAAGGCCGACCTTGATCCCTCCATTCCATCAAACTACCGTCCTATAGCAAATATCCCTCTCTTAACCAAGCTATTAGAATCCATCATATCCACCCAACTCTCTTCCTACCTAGAAAGATTCTCTATCCTCCTACCCCACCAATTCGGCTTCAGACCCAACTTCAGCACCGAATCCCTCTTGACCTCACTAATCTCTAAGGTGCAACAACTCCAGTCGCGTAACAAATCTGCTGTTCTTCTTCAATTCGACCTCTCCGCAGCCTTCGATGTCGTTCACCACGACATCCTAATCTTCCAACTCTCTGAAATAGGCATAAGCTCCACTGTCCTAGACTGGTTCTCGAAATTCCTACGCTTCCGCTCCTACACCGTTAATACAAACGGTACCTCATCCCCCCCCTGGAAGCCGAAATGTGGAGTCCCGCAAGGCTCACCCCTCTCCCCTATCCTTTTCAACATCTACATGTCCTCTCTGAAACTGCTTCATCTATCCCCCCTAGAAACTCTCTACTCCTACGCTGACGACATCCTCATCCTCCTCGAGACCGACTCGAACCTCTCTAACCTCACTGAAAACATATCCTCATGTATTACGAACCTCCAATCCTGGGCCCAATCTGTACAAATGAAACTAAACGAGTCTAAAACAAAACTACTTTGGCTTGGCCCTATTTCAGACCATTTACCCTCCTCCATTCCACTACCTTCCGGCCCCACTCTCCAGCTTGAGTTTTCAAGCAAAGTCCTAGGCTTCGTCTTAGACTCCTCCCTCTCCTTCAGTGATCACCTCAACTCCCTGGTAAAAAAATGCTTCTTTAGCCTCCATATGTTGAGGAAAGTAAGATCCTGCTTTCACCATTCTCATTTCGCCATCCTCGTTCAATCCACCATCCTCTCCAGACTGGACTACTGCAACTCCATCTATATATGCCTAACTAAGAAAAACCTCCACAGACTTCAGCTAATTCAAAACGCCGCGGCCAAGCTTATTTTCGCAAAAGGCAAGTTTGATCACGTCTCCCCTCTCCTCTCCAAGCTTCACTGGCTCCCAGTTCACTCCAGAGTCCTCTATAAATGTGCCTGCTTAGCCTTCAAGATTCTACACGGCATCCTACCGCCCGTTATCCCACTCCTTTGGAATTCCTCTAACCCACTCTCCTCTAGATCCTCCCAAAAACTGAAACTATCTTTCCCATCTACAAAAGGTATATCCCGCGCAGGAAAACTTGGAACATCCCTCCCTTTTAGAACCACAGAACTCTGGAACAACCTCTCATCCCCGCTCAGAAATGTTAGCTCCTTCCAACCCTTCCGTAAACACCTGAAAACTTGGCTCTTTTCAAAAATCTAATCACCCCCCGTTCTCTAGTACCCTGTTCCCTCCCCATCTTCTTTTTTCCCTCTCCTATATCCATCTTTGTGGTTCCTTTCCTCTCAACCTCTGTAAACCGTGCCGAGCTCTGCGCTTGCGGAGATGATGCGGTATACAAACCTAAGGTTTAGTTTAGTTTAGTTTTAAAAAATGTGCCCCATAGTACCTGAAGCTGTCATACAGCCTAGTATCCCTTGACAGTTTCACATTTGTAGGAGAGGAAGGGTGTTGACAACCACTGGGGGTTTAAGGAAGTGACTGCTTGATTCCTTCCAGTGAACAGCTGCTCAATTGTAACATAGATGTGCTAAGTACCAGGTCTAAACAACAAGATTCATCTTTTTAGACATGAATGTCTCTTTCCCTTCTGTGATTGGAGTTCGATGCTGATGTTTTAGCCCCTCCTTAGCCCTGCCCAAAACCATGCCCCCTTGCTATAAGGATGTATTCAAATGTTAGATGAACAACGGAAAAGGCAAGGGGAAGAGTCCGTTCAGCCAAAGCAATCTTGCCTTTTCTGTTGTTCTGCTGTTTTCTCAAGGTGAGGTGTTCTTCTTTTTCCTGTTTGCAATGTTAGATGCCCATATCTCAGCTCTATATATTTCGGATTTGAACATCCATGCAATATGAACATTTAAATGCCAGGTTGTAGACATCTAAAACAAGAATAAAACTTCTAAAATAACCACACAATGAAACATCCACCTAATAAGTTAAAATATCTGTGCAAGAAGTCTGTGTTTGGGGAAAAGATAGACAAGTTGGAAGAGAGAGCCTCACTGACATTAGAAATATATCCTGGATTACAGAAATATATCCTGGATTATAGAAATATATCCTGGATTATAGAAATATATCCTGGATTACAGAAATATATCCTGGATTATAGAAATGTATCCTGGATTATAGTTGTGCCCAAGTGTTGTACTTGGGCTGTGAAGTATCTTCCTAACAGATGAATATTGAAAGGCTAAGATCTGTTATTTATTTAGGTTACAATAAAACATACATGATAACATTAAACAAACATTGAAACTTCTAAATTCATCAACCTGCAATCCACATCAACATACCCAAGCCAGTAGCTATATGTCAAATATCAAAAAAAGGACCAAATAAATAAGTCTTCAATTGCTTCCTAGTAGGAAAAGGATCTTGCACACAATGCATTTCCCATGGACGCATAGCCCAGGGCTACTAACTGAAAATACAAATATCTGCACATTACCAATCACACAATGTCAAACTGTCACCTTGTGAGTGCAAACTAAACTAAACTAAGCCTTAAGTTTATATACCGCATCTTCTACATGGAAGTGGAACTCGGCACGGTTTACAAAGCTTAAAAACAAAAGGAGAGAAAGGAGAGAGATTTACAGGAGCATATAAATAGAGGGAATGTAAGCAGGGAAATAAAGTTATATGTTAGAGAATATCCAGGTTTTCAGTTGTTTGCGGAATAATTGGAGGGTGCCCAGGTTTCGCAGCGGGGTAGTGAGGTCGTTTCAAAGGCCCGTGATTTTGGAGAGAAGGGATTTTCCCAGTTTGCCTGCGTAGAAGATACCGTGTAGAGAGGGGAAGGATAGTTTATGTCTGTGGATGGATCTGGTGGTAGCAGGCCTTGAGGCGTTAAAGGATAGAGGGATTCGGGGAGGAAGGATGCCGTGAATGATCTTGAAAGCCAGGCAGCAGCATTTGAAATGAATTCTGGGAATCACTGGGAGCCTGTGAAGATTGGTTAGGAGTGGGGAGACATGGTCAAATTTGCGTTTTGCAAAGATCAGCTTGGCTGCAGCATTCTGGATAAGCTGGAGTCTTTGAAGATTTTTTTTTGTTAGGCATAAATATATGGCATTGCAGTAGTCGAGTTTAGAGAGGATGATGGATTGGACAAGGACTGCGAAATGTTTTGGGTGAAAGTAGGATCTTACTTTCCTCAGCATGTGGAGGCTGAAAAAGCATGATTTTGCCAGGGAATTGAGGTGATCGTTGAGGGAAAGGGAAGAGTCAATAATGATGCCGAGGACCTTACTAGAGAACTCAAGGTGTAGAGCGGAGCCTGTGGGTAGTGTGAAGAGGGTGGGTAGGTTTTCTAATTTAGGGCCGAGCCAGAGTAGTTTTGTTTTTGACTCATTTAATTTCATCTGTACTGAGAGGGACCAGGCGTGAAGTCTCATTATGCATGATGTAATGTTCTCATGGAGGTTTGTGAGGTTCTGGTCTGTTTCAAGGAGGATAAGAATGTCGTCCGCATATGTGTAGATTGTTTCAAACTCTATTGTGGAACATAGCAGTGAAGTTTCTCTTTGCATATAAGATGGTCCCAAACCATCCAAGTCTTAAACGTCAGGTACCTGTATCTTCATCTCAACAAGCAACCAATGAAGATCTCTCAATACCAGAGATATACGTTCACAGAGAATTACCCCTCAAAACTCCATTCTGGATCATCTGGAGCTTACTGATGTCCTTCACTGATAGCCCCAAACAAAGGAGATTACAATAATCTATAACAGTGGTTCTTAACCTGGGTTCGACCGAACCCCAGGGGTTCAGTGAGTCAGTCTTGCGGGTTCGGCGGAGGTCAAAACACACCTCCGACTCATATAGCGCTTCGGTCACGTTCAATCATCTATCAGTTATTCAGTGATTTTGATCAAGACTGATCGTGTACTCGGTTTCTTGATCTATCAATCTGTAACTAACGCCTTATATACATCAATCAATTCCTGATCAAAATTTGTGATTTAACTGATAGATGATTGAACGTGACCGAAGCGCTTATGATTCGTGATGATATGCCCCGCTTGTCCATAATTGGCTGCAGGTGATCACGCAACATCGCTTGGCCTATCTGTGCTGCAGGGGATTTGATGCGCACAGTAGTCGAATTGTAACTGTTGTGATGGTACGTCATGTGATACCTATCTTAATATTTTAATCCCTTACTAACTATGTCAAGCAAAATACGAAAGTGGTCAGACGAATATGTACAATATGGATTCACATGTATAACGGAACACAATGGGAGTCATCGTCCTAATTGCTTGATTTGCAATGCCAAGTTGAGTAATTCTAGTCTAGCTCCGGCAAAACTAAGGGAACACTTCCTTAAGCTGCATGGAGATGGAAAATACAAGAACACAACGCTCGCTGAATTCAAGGTGAAGAGAGCAAGATTCGATGAAAAGGCTACTCTGCCTGTTCTCGGCTTTGTACCCATCAACAAACCGATCCTCACAGCATCGTACGAAGTTGCTTACCTGATCGCAAAGCAGGGCAAACCACACACCATTGGTGAAACACTCATAAAACCAGCTGTGTTGAAGATGGCGAATATCATGCTGGGAAAAGCGGCTGAAGTTCAGTTATCTGAAATTCCTCTTTCAAATGACATCATCAGCAACAGAATAGAGGACATGAGCAAAGACATCTTGGCTCAAGTAGTTGCAGATCTGATTTCAAGCCCGGCAAAATTCAGCCTTCAACTCGACGAGACCAGACGTTTCCAATCTAAGCCAGCTTGCAGTATTCGTGCGCTATGTGAAAGACGACGTGATAAAGGAAGATTTTTTATTTTGTAAGCCTCTTACAACAACAACTAAGGCAACTGATGTGAAGAAACTTGTGGATGACTTCTTCAAAGACAACAATCTTTCGTGGGATATGGTTTCTGCAGTTTGTTCGGACAGAGCTCCAGCCATGCTCGGAAGAAAGTCCGGTTTTGGTGCGCTAGTGAATGCCGATGCACCACACATCATTGATACGCATTGTATTCTGCACAGGCATGCGTTGGCAATAATAACCTTGCCTCCAAAATTAGCAGAAGTTTTAAAAATTGTTGTGGAATGCGTGAACTATGTGCAAAATAATGCTCTGAAGCACCACATCTTCAAGGAGCTGTGTAAAGAAATGGGATCTGAATTCGAGGTACTTCTGTACCATTCTAACGTTCGGTGGTTATCCCGGGAACAGGTGCTGAATCGTGTTTTTGCCATGCGTGTGGAATTAGCTCTGTTTTTGAAAGAGCAGCAATATTGTCATGCAGATTGCTTCAAAAATTCTGAGTTCATTCTCATTTAGAAACATAGAAAGATGACGGCAGAAAAGGGCTACAGCCCATCAAGTCTGCCCACTCTACTGACCCACCTCATTAAGTCTAACCCACCTCATTAAGTCTGAGTGCTAATGACCTAGTTCCTTAACTCGACCCTCGTAGGGATCCCGCGTGAATGTCCCATTTATTCTTAAAGTCGAGCACGCTGGTGGCCTTGATCACCTGCACCGGAAGTTTGTTCCAGTGATCTACCACCCTTTCTGTGAAGAAATACTTCCTGGTGTCACCACTAAATTTCCCTCCTCTGAGTTTGAGCGGGTGCCCCCTTGTGACCGAGGGTCCCTTGGGAAAGAATGTGTCGTTTTCCACCTCGACACGACCTGTGACGTACTTGAATGTCTCAATCATGTCACCCCTTTCCCTGCGCTCCTCTAGAGAATAGAGCTGCAATTTGCCCAGTCTTTCTTCGTATGAGAGACCCTTGAGTCCGGAGACCATCCTAGTGGCCATCCGCTGGACCGACTCAGCTCGAAGCACATCTTTTCGGTAATGTGGCCTCCAGAATTGCACACAGTACTCGAGATGAGGTCTCACCATGGTTCTGTAAAGTGGCATTATGACTTCAGGTTTGCGGCTGACGAAGCTTCTATTGATACATCCCATCATTTGCCTTGCCTTTGATGATGGGATGTATCAATAGAAGCTTCGTCAGCCGCAAACCTGAAGTCATAATGCCACTTTACAGAACCATGGTGAGACCTCATCTCGAGTACTGAAATTCATTTTAGCGTACATGGCTGATATCTTTGCAGCACTCAATCATCTCAATAAGCAGATGCAGGGTGGTGGAGTCAACATCATCGAAGCGGAAGAAAACCTGAAAGCTTTTCAAAAAAAGCTACCATTATGGAAACGACGAACAGAAAACGATAACTTTGCAAACTTTCCCCTGCTAGACAACTGTGTAAGTAAGATCGAAGATGTATCTGGAATCGGAGACATTTCTATACCCGCGGAACTGAAGCAAATTATTGCCACGCACTTAGATGAACTTGCAAAGTCTCTCGACGGATACTTCCCTACAAGAGAGTCATATCCAGCATGGGTGAGACAGCCGTTCACGTTTAGTGTTGAGACAACAAATGTCAATGATGAATATCTCGATGAAATCATTGAAATTCAGCAGAGCAGCAACTCTTCAGAACAACAACGCTCTCAACGTTTTGGTGTCAACAATTGGTAACGTACCCTGTTATTGCTAAGAAAGCTCTGGAAATTTTCATACCGTTTGTTACAACATATCTTTGCGAGCAATCCTTTTCGAGGATGCTGGACATAAAAACGAAGAAAAGGAACAGACTTTGTTGCGAAAATGACATGAGAGTGGCACTTGCCAAGGTAAAGCCGCGCATTTCTGAACTGGTCTCTGAGAGGCAACAGCAGAAGTCACACTGATTTGCAGTAAATTTCATTTTTATGTTATTATTATTATTCGAAATATAGGAGAACTTTTTTGTTTTCAAAATTGATATTATTTTTTCCCTCACTGTATACCTATGTTTTGAATTTGTAAAAATCAAATTTTATTTTTCCAATAAAGAAGGGTTTGGTGAACACGCATATGAAACTGGTGGGGTTCAGTACCTCCAACAAGGTTAAGAACCACTGATCTATAAGGATCTTAAAGGCTGTATATGTGAAGGGGCATTTTCGATAGGATGTCTAAGTCTAATTTGGTCGTTTTGAAAAAAATGTCCAGAAATTCAGTAGAGAAAATGTCCATTTTCAAAACAGCCAGACATCTATCTTTTATTTTTGAAAATGACCGACTCAGCTGATGATGGATTCTCCTGCCAGAAGAAAAAAAAAATTTGTCTCTCCCTCCCACCAATCCTACTCACCTTCCCCCGACATCTCCCAATAACCCCCGTACCTTCAGATGACAAATCAGCAGAAGGGAAGCCTATTCCCTCCTGCCTACAGAGCCACATGCTCAGAATGATGGGTCTTCCCCCCTCCCAATTCATATTGAGATACAGTGGGAGGGACCTAAGGCCCTGACTGGCTCAAAATCGCCAATTGTAACTTCCTGAATCCACACAGCTAATCTTTTCCCAAGGGAACATAAAACAATATCATCAGAAAAAAAATGACAGCTAGCACTCACAGCCTTAACAATTTGTGCCACCAGACCAAATACATATGGGACATCAATGGAAACAGTAATGCTCCTTGTGGTACCACAAAGCATACGAGAGGCTGCTGAAAGGTTCTCAGCCCATCCAACAAGAGAATGATGCAGAGCCTTGAAACTTACAAGTTATTCCACACTTTTCTAGACAGTTTTCATTTCATTTCAAATCATTGAAACAAAAAGTGTCAAGAAAAGTGTGGAATAACTTGCAAGTTTCATGGTTTTACATCATTAGCTTCTTGGTTGGGATGAGAACTTTGCAATGACCCCACTTGAAGGATAACTTCTTGACTTTTTGTCCTCATACTCATAAACTATTTCCACCCCTTTAGAAAAGAAACAATCTACTGCAACCCATTACTTCGTATCCCTCCCACTCACAACTGATTAAAAAATTATCATAATCTAACACAAATACAACAGGCCCAACAAGAAATCTACCCTATAACCATTTTAGATCTACCACACTTGTTAATCCCATATCAGTACTATGGAAGTGCCTAAACCCAAACCTCAGTTTTGCTCAACAATTTTTGTAACTGAACCAATTTATATTTATCTGTCAACCAACCTACATATGACACATTTGACACTGGGCAGTTAGTCTCTAGCACTGTGGGTCCAAATTTGATTTATATTAAAATAATTTTACTGTCACCATTTTCAGAAATTAGGGGATGGTGCTCAAAGCTCAAATGCAATACTGGCGATAGAAAGTAATCAGTAATATAAAGGCTGATTGGAAAACTTAAAATAGCATATTTATTTATTTCTAAAGTTTCTAGACCGCCTATAGCTAAGTGGTTAACAATTAGAACATTCACAATAATTCATATACGTCTAGGGTGGGGCGGGGGGATGGGAATATTTTATGATTTCTTTTACTTATGAATAACTATAGGATACAAGGGAGAGAGATTATTCGATCTAGTTTAAAATGTGATGATATATTAAGTGTAATTTAAGTATAAATGATTGTATTATATGTTACACTTACTGGGAGCTTTAAAAATGAATAAAGATTAATTAATATAACAAGTTATGGGGGAATGATTGTTTTATGTATTAATTGTGTATTTATAGTGCTTTCTTTGTAATGTTTATATCTAAATTAATTGTATGGCACTGTCAAAGTTTGAATATCAATAAAGATTAATGAAAAAAAAAGAACATTCACAATAATTCAAAGACAGTACAATTACAAAATACTTTCAATTACAGTGCAATCACATATTAATTTAGTCCACTTAAAATAACTTCAAAAGCTGGAGGAATTTATGTGTTGTCCATCCTCACTAAATACAGTCAAACCTTGGTTTGCGAGCATAATTCGTTCTGGAAGCATGCTTGTAATCCAAAGCACTCGTATATCAAAGCAAATTTCCCCATAGGAAATAATGGAAACTCAGACAATTCGTTCCACAACCCCAAAACTTTAATACAAAATGCTGTATGTACTTATAGTGCAAGACCTCGCTCGTTTAGAACAGTCACTACACTCTTGCAGCGTCAGAGAGAGAAGAACCATCGGCTCAGTTGTATATCAAGTTAAAATTTAATAAAATATTTTGCTTGTCTTGCAAAACACTTGCAATCCAGGTTACTTGCAATCCAAGGTTTTACTCTATAGTACAATTATCACAGTTCAGGTTTCATATTAAATATGTCTACTAGCAGAGTTTCAGAGAAAAGCCTCCACATACAGTTGTGACTTCAACATTTTTCTAAACTATAAACAGTCAGAACAGGTCCTCAGAATGCCAGGGAGGGAATTCCATAATTTTACTGCTGGCACGGACAACTTTGCCATTCTAGATTTAACATATCGAACAGTTTTCTCCTTCATAGAAGTCAATCTCATAGTACCCTCAAACCTCAGATTCCTCCTATAATCTGTGCTATGGAGACTTCAACATTTTTCTAAACTATAAACAGTCGGAACAAGTCCTCAGAATGCCAGGGAGGGAATTCCATAATTTTACTGCTGGCATGGACAACTTTACCATTCTAGATTTAACATACCGAACAGTTTTCTCCTTCATAGAAGTCAATCTCATAGTACCCTCAGACCTCAGATTCCTCCTGTAATCTGTGTTATGGAGAATCAGATCAGTTGAGAAACAGACACAACTCTGTTGTCTTGCCTGTTTGGAATTGCACATTGGATTAAATTGTGTAAGGAAAGGTGTATGATAGTATAAATGTTACTGGTTATAAGCAGGACAGGATTAATTTTTTTCAAGGGCCCCTAGGCACACAAGTACACTGGGCCACCTTCCCCACCCCACCCTGCGCCCAGGCGGAAACCGGAAGCTGCATCAGAGGGAAGCTTTGGGCAAGCAGCACCGCTTGTAAAATTACAGTTCCCGTTGCTTTTCTTACCCACGTTGCTTGCTTGTCTTACTTTCCGTCAATGGGGGTGGGGGGGGTGACCGCATTGCCGATCGAGGGGCCCATCGCCATTTGGAAAAAAACAATGTTGATGCCCTCCTTCATCAGGCCCCCCTTGACCATTTTGGGCCCTAGGCACGTGCCTTGGTTAATCCTGCCATGGTTATAAGCCTATAGTGAAGTATTCAAGTCTGTAAATAAAGCATGTAAATAGTTTGCTAGTATCTGGCTTCATATATGAAAAAAATATTTTGATGAATTCCTGTCCTAGGGGGACAAGCCTGTGACAATAATAATGAAAAGGTAGTAATTTAAAGAATATCTGACTGGTCATGTAATTCTGTAGCAACTAAACATTGAAAAGAAAAAAAAATAGATTAACACCCCCTCCATGCCCCCGATATTCGAACCTAATTAACCAGCCAGAAATGGCCACTTACTGGGCACCTAGACACAAATATTCAGCATGAGATAGGCAGTTATCTTTACTGAGTTATCGTCACTGAATATTTATGATTGGTACTGAAAAGTTAACTGTCTATATCGCATGGTAACTGCTTATATTCAGTGTTGGCCAGCCAGGTTTAACAGCTAAATGGGGCACATAACTAGCAGGCCTATCTTTGACCACCGTTAACCAGTCAGTGCTGAATATTGTCTTAGCCGATTAAGTTAGAAAAGCAAAAACAAAAAAACAAATATTTAATACCAGTCACCAGAAAAGACCCAGCATTGAATATCTGGATCAGTGCTGACAGCAGGTCTTATGTGGGCTGCCTCCCATTGTCTGAATATCGGCCCCTTAAGAGCACTACAAGGCCTTTGAATATTTAGCAGTAAGAATATAGAAATACAGATGTGATAAATGAACATAGATATAAATTAAAGAACTAAGGCCAGTATTGCACAAACTTGTTCGGTTTGTGTCCCATATATGGTGATTCGGTGTAGGATGGGCTGGGGAGGGCATCAATAGGAACTCTACTAACTTGGAACATGAGGATCTTACTGGCCAGATTTTACAGTAGATATCCTGCAACCAACGGGATGGCTGGATAGGCTGGAGTGAGCTTAGATTGCAACTTCAGTAGTTGGAGCCTAGGACATTACCATATGGACTTTACAGTCTACAACCCAGAAAATATCAAAGAAAAGACAAGTTAACTTAGTCATAATAATAATAATAACAGTTTATATACCGCAGTACCGTTAAGTTCTATGCGGTTTACAAAAGATTAATGAAGTACAAGTTGAGAGAAGTTAAGGGATTGGTCAACAAAAGGGGGATGGGACAAGAGAACAACTGCTCTTGCCCACCACTTACGAAGTATTCAGGAAGCGCCTCAAAACTCACCTGTTCCTGAAATATCTAGACAGTTGACCAGTTCCACTCTTTCCCCTCTATAATGGTTCTAGATCTTTACCCCATAACGCTGCTTGATGTGAGAGAAGGTATTCATGGTGTTTTTTTTAGTTTGCAACCTCTAACCGGGGGGGGAACGAAGTGCAAGTGGGAGCTACTCTTGTGTCTGTTGGCTGAGAAGGAGAAGAGGTCGGTTATGTATTTAGGGGCTAGACCGTAAAGAACTTTAAAGCAGAGGCAGGCGAACTTAAACTTTACACGAGCTTCCAAGGGCAGCCAGTATAGCTGTTTGTAGTATAAATATGGTGTCACGTGGTCAAATTTCTTCAGACCGAAGATAAGTCTGACCGCAGCGTTTTGCATTAATTGTAAGCGTCGCATATTCTTTTGGGAGATTGCTAAATAGGCAATGTTACAGTAGTCGAATTGACTCAGTACGAGGGATTGTACCAGGATTCTGAATGCAGAGTTGTCAAAATATGATTTAATGGATTTAAGCTTCCAGAGGGTGAAAAAACCCTTTTTGATTAAGGAGTCCACCTGGTCTTTCATGGTTAGGCATTGGTCAAGAGTTACACCCAGTATTTTAATGGTGGGCTTATGGGGTAGTTACGTTTGTTGATGCCTAGTGGTGTTTTGGTGTCAAGCGGGTGTGGTGAAGCAACGAAAAATTTTGTCTTTTCTGTATTGAGCTTGAGCTTGAAGTCTGTCATCCAGTGCTCCATCAAGTTTATGGCTTCTGATGCTTTGGGAATGGTTTCCGAGATGGAGTTGGAAAATGGGATGATGATCGTGAAGTCATTAGCGTAACTGAATAATTTTATCCCCAGTTGGGTTAATTGAACTCCCAGTGAGGTCATGTAGATGTTGAATAGCAATGGGGATAGCGGGGACCCTTGCGGTACATCGGATGGGTTGCTCCAGGTGTTGGAGAGATCATTGTTGAAACGTACCTGATAGGTGTGGGATAGAAGGAAGCCATGAAACCAGTTTAGCACTTCACCCCTGATGCCAATGGCGTCTAGGCATTGTAGCATTTTCGCATGGTCTACTAGATCATGTTGAATTGCATGATCAGGGCATTGAGGCCTTTGCTTAACAATAGATGCAAGTTTTCTAAGATAGCCACAATTACAGTTTCCGTGCTGTAGCCACAATTACAGTTTCATGTATTTCTAATGAGAATAACTAATGGGCAGACTGTATGGACCGTTTAAATCTTTATCTGCCGTCATTTACTATGGGCTCTTTTTACTAAGCTGCGATAGCGGTTTTAGCGTGCGCTGAATTGCCGCGTGCACTAGACCTTAACACCAGCATTGAGCTGGCATTAGTTCTAGCCACGTAGCGCTAAAATCCTGCGTGCGCTAAAAACCCAATCGCAGCTTAGTAAAAGGAGCCCTATGTTACTAAAATATCTGATTTGTAAGTGTAAAAAAAAAAAAAAGTATGTGCACTAAATCCTTCTGTGCAATGTGCATGTATATTTTATTCTGTGGGTTACATAAAAATATATAAGCCACAACCATAAATAACAATAAAATTAATAATAAAGCTGTTGTTTTGGGCAAAAATAGAGAAAAAAACACACTTGAAAATATAAAAAATTCACGATTTTGGACTCCTTTTACTAAACCGCATTAGAGGTTTCTACTGCGGGCCAGCAAGGTAAATGCTCTGATGCCCATAGGAATTCTATGAGTATCAGAGCATTTACCTCACCGGTCAAAGGTGGAAACCGCTAATGTGGTTTAGTATATGCCACCATTTCTGTTTCTTTCTTTAAAAGCCAAAACTGTGCAAAACAGTGCAGGTTTTGACCTTGACAAGGAGTAAATATTCATGTGCCATTCACTGTGTCAAATTTTATTCAGATTCTAAATTAATGAAACACAATGTATGATGTGATTTCGCTGAAATAGGCTTATTAATTCAAAAGAGAACAGCATATAAAGACATCTTTGCCAGCTAGATTTTTTTTAAAAAAATTATTCTGCCACAGCGAGGTGTAATTTATCTTTTATTCTAGCAGATCTGTAGTACAGTTTCACTGGAAATAGACCACTAGTCGAGGATAAATTTGTGGGCTATATGCCTGAATCAGAGTATAGAAAGTGCAGACGTTGATGCATCTGCTGTATTTTTCCTGTCACCCACTTTTCCCTTTAAAAAAAAAATATTACATAAAAACAAAACAACATATCAAAATCATAATAGGCAACCTCGTGCACTGCTGTTAGAGCAGCATTGTTAACTTTCAAAATGGCTAAGGAATTAGGCCCTGCAGCCTAATTTGGACCACACAGCAAAATAGAAAGTAGTATCCAGCAGGGCACAAATGTGGCCTTTGCAGATTACCATGATCCATTTCTACAGTCATGTGTTAACTGTGTGAGTCAGACTGCTCATGCAAAAAGGGAAAAGCTTCTATAACTGATAGAATTCTCAGCAGCATACAGACTGTAATTGTGTTTCACAATACAGTTAACTAAATGATAGAACTTCTCTCCTTTTTTCAGGGCAGCTGGGAGTCCCATTTTTGCCATTTCCTGAGTAATCTGTGGCTGTAAAGTAATAAAGTTGACTGCAGGTACTGAGGTCCACACAGATTGCTTGTGGCAATCAACAGCTTTTCTACTGTGTGCACGTTTCCATCCTATTTATTTGTTAACATTTTTTTTATAATATGGGGACTAACACTACTGATTAGAGCAGTGTCCCGTAAACTTTTAGGCGCCGGAGCACACTAAATCCAGTGACGTGGCCAGAAGGCATCCGGAAAAGTGTGGACATTGATGCGATGATATCACGTGCATGCGTGATGTCATCACGTTGACATCTGTGCATGCATGGAGGCCCTCCAACCGCGACCCTGAACCTGTCACTTTGCTGGGTTTGGGGGGGGGGGATCCTGAAGGAGGGGAGGTGCAGGGAGATAATGGAAATAATGGAGGGATTGGTACACATCCAATTGATGGATTATCTTGATCATTCTCTCTCCTACATGAAACTCAATCCGGTTTTAGACCGTTATTCAGTACTGAGACAGTAATTGCGGCTATCTTAGACAATCTGCGCCTACTGTTTAGTAGGGGCCTTAATGCCCTGGTTATGCAATTCGATATGAGTTCTGCCTTTGATCTAGTAAACCACGAGAAACTGCTGCAATGCCTAGACGCCATAGGTATCAGGGATGAGGTGCTGAACTGGTTCCGTGGCTTCCTTATATCCCGCACTTATCAGGTACGTTTTAATTATGAGCTTTCAAACATCTGGAGCAATCCATCCAGTGTGCCACAAGGGTCTCCACTATCTCCATTGCTTTTCAACGTCTATATGTCCTCACTGGGCACGCAGCTAACCCAGCTGGGAATAAAACTATTTAGTTATGCAGATGACTTTACGATTATTATCCCATTCGCTAATTCTGTTTCTGAAACTATTCCCAAAGCTTCAGAAGCCATAAACATGATGGAGCACTGGATGACAAACTTTAGGCTCAAACTTAATTCAGAAAAAACAACTTTCTTCGTTGCTTCGCCACATCCGCTTGACACCAAATCACCACTATGTATCAATAAACTTAGTTACCCTATCCAGCCCACCATTAAGATACTAGGTGTAACTTTGGATCAATGCTTAACCATGAAAGACCAGATAGACTCCTTAATCAGAAAGGGATTCTTTACTCTCTAGAAACTCAGATCCATTAAAGCTTACTTCGATACATCGGCATTCAGAACCCTCGTACTAAGTCTACTTGACTACTGTAACATCGCTTATTTAGCAATTTCCCAAAAGAATATGCAACGTTTACAATTGATGCAGAATGCGGCAGTCAGACTGATCTTTGGGCTGAGGAAGTTTGACCACATGACACTCTACTACCGGCAGCTGCATTGGCTGCCAATGGCGGCGCGCGTAAAGTTTAAATTTTCCTGCTTCTGCTTTAAAGCACTACACGGACTTGCCCCTAAATACATAACTGACCTTTTCTTCTTCTCAGCCAACAGACACAAGAGAAGCTCACATTCCAATTTCGTTTCCCCCCCAGTCCGAGGTTGTAAACTGAATAAACATCATGAACACCTTCTCTCACACCAAGCAGCATCATGGGGTAAAGACCTAGAACAATTGCTTTCGCCCACTACTTATGGGGAATTTAGGAAACGTCTAAAAACACACTTGTTCCTAAAGCATTTAGACAACTGATTGATCCTCTCTTCTTTCTCCCTTCTATAGCGATTAACTTGTCCTTTTGATCACTCTCTCCTTAATAATGAATTTCCTGTCCTATTAATTCTCTTTCTTCCTCCCCTCTTAAAGTCAATTTCAATTTGTTACCTTTGCTTAATCTTCTGTAAACCGCATAGAACTTCACGGTATTGCGGTATATAAGCTGTTATTATTATTATTATTATTATGAGGAGAGTCTTTGGTGCTGACTGACTGCTTACAGGATGTGCTTCTTGCCTCGAGAGTCAAATTTTGTAAATAGTCAGCCAGCACCAGTGCTTCTCCTCCTTGCCGGCATCTCACAGAACACCTGGAATCTGCCGCGGCATAGTTTGCGATACACTGGATTAGAGGTATGTAGAGATGGGTAAAATTGCTTAGGGACCTATGTACTAAACCACATTAGTGATTAACTGTGGGAATTTCCCATGCTAACAGTTAACACAGTTCCTAAGCGGTCTGCCCTTGGTAATTTCTACCTTAACTATGTAACTTGAAAAGGGGCATGGAATGGATTGGGAATGGGCAGAGGGTTAACATGGCGGTAGTTACCATAAGCTAACTATTAATGTTGTTAACCTAAACAAAGACCAGTGCAGTAAGCCAAACATACAGTAAATGTGAAAAGGAACAATTACTTGGAGGTACTGAAAAGTTAGCCCAATCAAGAAGAGAATGAAGTGGATATGGTTCAATCAATGAGCTGGAACAATGGCAAAACGTAGAATTTTGTTTCTGCAAATTTGCACTTAACAAAGTAAGGTGACACCCTTTTCAACTACGGTGGCAAAATGATGCTCAGAATTTAGGAAGTTGGTTGGTTAGGCTGAGAACTTTCCCAGCACCCTCTCATATCACTCAAATGTTGACATACTCTTTATGGATCTACTACTTTTTTTTTTCCTCTCTTTCGAGTCCCTTGTAAAGAAATACATCTTGAAAGTGCAAAATGCTTGTCTTGCAACTTATATGACTATGCACTCTAGAGTCACTTTAGCCCTAACGTTGAAGGCAAGAACTCAGTCTTTTAATATTGCAAAATATGAGTCATTTATCTGTTTATTCAAGACACTAGCCGGCTTGACGAATAAAGCTCCACAAGCATATGCAAAAACTCTAACGTTCCCCCTGTTTTAAAGGCCCAACTCTGTGAGTTTTGTTGCCAAAACCTCTTTAGTGGCTAGGAAGATTACCATGACTGTAATGTGACTCCTAAGATGGCATCTAAAAAGAGATTGGAGCTTTTGGATTCGCTTGTGGACTTTTAGGCTATGATTCTATAAATGGCATCTAACTCCTAGGCGCTGTTTGGCATGGGTAGGGTTGCCAGATTTTACATTCATAAAATTCAGACCCCCTAGACCCACCCCCAGACCTGCCCAGTTCTGACCATCCCCGCCCCGTTACGCGCCAGTCCTACCCCCAATCCTGCCCTAGACCCATCCCCGCTGCTTGCTCTCATCGGGCATGTGTGCATGCAATGCGATGATATCACATGCACTCGCTCATGCATATGATGTTATTGCATGACATCCACGAATGCGCGTATTCCCTCCTGCCTGACACAATTTCAGGGGAAGATTTTCAAAACTCGGACAAAGTGCTGGGTTTTAAAAAGCCATCCAGACCCCCGGACATGTCTGGGGAAATCCAGACTTCTGGTAACCCTGGGCATGGGTACCAATCAATTGCTAGGCGCCATTTATAGAATCACATCTAGCAATCATCACCTTTAAAATTCAACAATCAAAACTACCAGCCTTCTTGGATTAGCTCATAATTCCATATTCAACTCCAAGGACTCTCAGATCCACAAATCAACACCTCTTATCCATTCCCTCTTTGAAGGTAATAAACACAAGACGTACGAAAATTTTCTTGATTACTGCTCCCCAAATCTGGAACCATCTGCCACTTTACCTTAGAGAAGAATCTACCCTAGAGAAATTTAAGAGCTCCCTCAAATGTTTCCTTTATACAAATACGTTTGAAAGATAACAAAAATACTTAGGTAGACTAACCCTCTTCTTTAATTTTAGTCTAGGCCTAATCAAAACAACAATTACTTTTAGGTAATTTCTGAACCCCTCCTGGTGTTTTTCCCTTTTTTGTGCTTTCTTTTTAAAATTGTAGTTCTCCCTTCCATCCTCCCCATAGTATGTCATGGTATTGTCTTTTGGTTATATGGCTCAAAGTATATTTTACTTCTACTGTAAATTGCATAGAAACTTGTATAAGGTTGCTGAACACCTGTGATATGGCTGGCAGGGATCTCCAAGCCCTGGTAGCTAAAAACCTCCCAATATCCCTCCCTTCATATACTTTATAAATGCTACTTTGCCAGTATAGAGCAGTGACTGCTGCAAGCTGCTCAGTGCCAGCTCATTGCCTTCCCTCTGATGCACCTTCCTGTTTCCACATAGGCAGGTCTACATCAGAGGGAAGACTGTGAGCTGGCATTAAGCAGCTTGCATCGGTCACTGTTTGTTGCTCGTGAAGTGGCATTTAAAAGGTACATGGATGGGGGGGGGGAGGGAATTGAAAGCCCAGATGACTACAGAAGCTGATTATTAACATGAATGGTATTAAAGGATCCCATAATGAGTTACAAACCCGTCTTACTACAATACCTTATTTTATTTTCATCTTTCCTGCATATTTTTAAAATGATTATTAAAATTATGATAATGTATTCTCCACTGGACACATCATGATTACCCCCTTTGAACAAGCTTATGGGGCTTATAATCAAAAGAGAAAGACGTCCAAAAACAGACCTAAGTCGGCACTTGGACGTATTTCTAAATGACCTAGGCCTTCATAGTGCCACTGAATGACCAAAGCTAAACGGGGCGTTTCATGAGGAGTGTCGAGGGTGGGAGTTGGGCGGGACGTGGGCCGGCTTAGACTTAATCGTACAGCATTTATAACTGAAAGTTATACAGCCCAGGATTGACGAAACTTGGACAAAAACCCACCTAAAGTCACCAGATAAGCACTGCAAACACATAATACAGACCCCCACAAACTACCCCAGTGATCACCGACCCCCCACCATAAAAATATTCATCACACCTTTAAAATTCAGCCTCCAGACCATCATCACCTGGCAGTCTGGCATAGGAAAGCCTAGTCGTGCTGCACAGAGGCGTCTTAAGCCATCTTGGGGGTGGGTTAGGGACCCAGGGAGAGGAGGACCCATGCCCATAAGCCCCTGTAATCACTGCATTGATACTTAAACATGTGCACTCCCCTATACACCCCCAAAACCCTTTTGTACTGGCATATAAGTGGCTCCTGCAGCCATAAGGGCTATTGGGGTGGTAGATAAGTGGGTCTAGGGGATTCTGGAGGTGGTTTGGGGGGCTCACCATAACCTGTAAGGGAGCTGTAGGGAGGAGAAGCCATGGCACCCTTTTTGTGAAATTCACAGCAGTGCCCTGTAAGGTACCCCACTATTTAGGTGCCATGTCTGGGTGTTGAGTCTATCACTTTTCAGACCCCTCCCATGTCCAACAGGGTTTATTCTAGGCATTTTTGACTTGGACGAAAAGTTGGACAAAAATGTGGTATAAATATGGACGATTTAGCGACTTGGACGATCAGATCGGCAAGACGTATAGACAATTTTCAAAACCAAAAAAATTTTGGACGTATTTTTCGAAAATGTGTCCTAGGCTGTTTTTTACTTTGGACGACTTGCAACTTAGACGAAAACAGACTTAGACGTTCCTTTCTATTATGCCCCTCCACGTATTTATTTATTTATTTTACAAAAGTCTTTCCCGCTTATTTCCTAAGAGGGTTACAATAGAAAACATACACAAACAAAACATACTGAAAACACATTATAAAATATATATCCTATCCTATTCTTCCAGATGTATTCAACTAAAACTAGCATAGCGTTTATAAAATTCCTACCTGCACCACCTCCTCTACATATAAAATGTTTCTTTTATCCCTATAGCCACATTTGAAAAAGAAGCTGGTACACAAAAGTTCCTGTACCACAAGATCTTTGGGTTGACCTTTTCAAACCATGTTCCCAGCCCAGTCCTGTCAGCATACCTAATCGGTCTGGTGTTCAGAATAACCACAGTGAATATGCATGAGCTCCATTTGCACACACCAGGCTGAAATGTATGCAAATAGAGCTCATGTATATTCATTATGAACTAACTGAAAACCAGACCAAGCCAGGTATGCCTCCGGGGGAGGGGGGTTGGGAACCCTTGCGTTCAAAGTTATCAAGATCTTCTAAGGCTCCAAGATGTTGGTTATAAGACTGCTAAAACTCCCAACCAGAAAGATGTGTGCTTCGGGGTAATGCGTAATAATAATTTTTTTGAAAAGGAAGTTGCCGTGATGAGTCATTTCTTAGCTGTGCTTGCAAAATAGGGCAACAGTAATGAGCCACGTGTAGCATATTTCCATTCATGATGCTCATATTTCTATTAAATCCTACTTGAAAATGTGCAAAGCAGGAAGACTTCATTTGTTAGACTCAGTCCTTTCATGCTACGCTGAAATGTTCTTGAAACAACACAAGTGAAAATAGGGATAAATAAATTATGCCAAGCTGTGGAAAGGTAAACTGGTCTTGCCCAAGTTGCTCTGTGCTCTTAATAAGGCTCCCATTAAAGATAATGAAGAATTGTCTTCAGCCCATGACTGCTTTTATCCTTTCAAGCCTAAGTTCACTCATCAAACTATCCGCACTAGTAGCAGATGAGAAAAACTAGCAAGCTACAGGCCTGATTAAGCTTTCTTCCGAAAGACACAGATTAAGAAAATAATCTTAGTAAAGAGATCATTGTGTAAAGACATAAAATTAGCAATACTACTACTATTAATTATTTCTATAGCACTACCAGACATACCGTACCTAGTCAGACCAATGGTATCTTCTTTCCTACAGTGACCAAATCAGGTCACAAGTAGAGAGTTGCGCGGGGACAGAAATCCCACCCGTCCCCACCCGTCCCCGCCAAAGTCCCACCCGTCCCCACCCGTCCCCGTGAGGAATCCCACCTGTCCCCACCCGTCCCCGTGAGGATTCCCTCCGTCCCCACCCATCCCCGCCCGTCCCCGCGAGGAATCCCCTCCATCCCCGCCCGTCCCTATAAACTTCAGAAATAGTTATTTCATTTAATTATGCTACTGAATTAAAGGCTCTGGTAGAAACCCATTTACAAATAAGCAAAAAGACTTTATTAATTTGAAAATATTAATTGGGAAGAATACATACTTTGCAAATGGGTTTCTACCAGAGCCTCTAATGTTTATAAATTTTTATCAACACAACTAATATACTACTTTATCCTGAAGCAAAATAAAAAAAAAGAAATATAATTCTTTTCCTACCTTTGTTGCCTGGTTTCTGCTTTCCTCATGTTCTCATTCAATTCCTTCCATCCACTGTCTCTCTTCCTTCTGCATCTTCCATTTGCTCTGTTACTGTGCCTCTCCCTTTCTTCCCCCTTCCAAATTGGTCTGGCACCCATTTTCTTCTCTCCGCTCCGCATCTGTCTTCTTCCCTGCCAGCGTCTTCTCCCTACTCTCTCTTCCCCATTTCCTTTCAGCGTCCTTCTCCCCCCATCTTCCCCATGTCCTGTCAGCGTCCTTCTCCCCCTTCTGTCTTCCACATGTGCTTTCAGTGTCCTTCTCCCCCCTCTGCTTCCCCATGTCCTTTCAGCGTCCTTCTCCCTCTCTGTCTTCCCCATGGCCTTTCAGCGTCCTTCTCCACCCCCCCCGTCTTCCCCATGTCCTTTCAGCATCCTTCTCCACCCCTTTGTCTTCCCCATGTCCTTTCAGCGTCCTTCTCCACCCCTTTGTCTTCCCCATGTGCTTTCAGCATCCTTCTCCCCCCTCTGTCTTCCACAAGTGCTTTCAGAGTCCTTCCCCCCCGCCCTTCCCATGGCCTTTCAGCGTCCTTCTCCCCCCTTTGTCTTCCACATGTGCTTTCAGTGTCCTTCTCCCCCCTCTGCTTCCCCATGTCCTTTCAGCGTCCTTCTCCCCACTCCTTCTCTACCGCCCCGGGTGCAGCACAGCCGGCCAGGTCCCCTTACTTTTGTGGCACTTCCCCGACCGACTGACAACAGCCCCGGTCCGACAAACCTCCCTGCCCTTAACTGCGAATCTAAATTACCTTATTACAGCTGCTGTAAGAAGATAATTTAGATTTGCGGCTACAGGGCAGGGAGGATTGTCGGACCGGGGCTGTTGTCGGTCGGTCGGGGAAGTGCCACAAAAGTAAGGGGACCTGGCCGGCTGTGCTGCAACCGGGGCGGGGTGTGGCGGGGCGGACCGCCCCCTCCCTTGGTAGCCACTCGAACCGCGAGGCTACTCTCCTCCTTACCTGCACTGCCTGCAGCACAGAGCCAAACGGAAGTCTTCCCGACGTCAGCGCTGACGTCGGAAGGAGGGAGGGCTTTGTTTAAGCCCTCCCTCCCCTCCGACGTCAGCGCTGACGTCGGGAAGACTTCCGTTCGGCTCTGTGCTGCAAGCAGAGAAGGTAGGGAGAAGAGCCGCACGACTGAGTACATCCAGCCCCGCAGGAACCCCGCGACCCTCGGAGGCGTCCCCACGGGATCCCCGCGACCCTAGGGGGCGTCCCCACGGGATCCCCGTGACCCAAAGTAGGAACCCGCGGGATGCCCGCGGGTCCCGCGGGATTCCCGTCGTCCCCGTTCCCGTGCAGCTCTCTAGTCACAAGTACCTGGCAAAAACCCAAATAGCAGCATAATTCCATGTTACTAGTCCCAGGGCAAACAGTGGTTTAAGAACATAAGAATAGCCTTACTGGGTCAGACCAATGGGCCATCAAGCCCAGTAGCCCATTCTCACGATGGCCAATCTAGGTCACTTAGTACCTGGCCAAAACCCAAGGTGTAGCAATATTCCATGCTACCGATTCAGGGCAAGCAGTGGCTTCCCCCATGTCTGTCTATATAGCAGACTATATCACTGGGTAGGGCTGCCACTTACTCCCACAACTTACAAAATACTGTGTTATACTCAACCTTGCCACATTTAGGAGCCCACAGTTGTATGGCTGGTGTAACTGAGTATCTAAATTTTAGGGATGCTGATGTTGGGTTACGTTAGTATTCTATAAAGGAATCTGGGCATCCACTGCAAATCATCAGGGCACCTAAATGGAGGCACCCACTTATATAAGGGGGTGCTGAAAAGTTATCAGCCCAACTAAGAAGAGAATGACGTGGATATGGGTCAGTTAAAGATCTGAAACAATGTCAAAACATAGAATTTAGCTTCTGGAAATTGGCACTTAATGAAATAAGATAACACCAGTCCAGAGGAGGGCAACGAAAATGATAGGAGATTTGCGCCAAAAGACTCATGAGGAGAGACTGGAAGCCCTGAATATGTATACCCTAGAGCAGGGGTCTCAAAGTCCCTCCCCGTGGGCCACAATCCAGTCAGGTTTTCAGGATTTCCCCAATATGCATGAGATCTATTTGCATGCACTGCTTTCATTGTATGCTAATAGATCTCATGCATATTCATTGAGGAAATTCTGAAAACCCAACTGGATTGCGGCCCTCGAGGAGGGACTTTGACACCTCTGCCCTAGAGAAAAGGAAGGACGGGAGAGATATGATTCAGACGTTCAAGTACTTGAAAGGTATTAACGTAGAATAAAATCTTTTCCAGAGAAAGGAAAATGGTAAAACCAGAGGGCATAATTTGAGACTGAGGGGTGGGAGAATCAAGAGCAATGTAAGGAAATTCTTCTTTACGGAGAGGGTGGTGGATGCCTGCAATACGCTCCCGAGAGAGGAGTGGAGAGGAAAACGGTGATGGAGTTCAAAAAAACGTGGGATGAACACAGAGGATCTAGAATCAGAAAATAATAGTAAATATTGAAGAACTAAGGCCAGTACTGGGCAGACTTGCTTGGTATATGTCTGTATATGGCCGTTTGGTGGAGGATGGGCTGGGGAGGGCTTCAATGGCTGGGAGGGTGTAGATGGGCTGGAGTGAGCTTTGACGGAGACTTCAGTAGTTGGAACCTAAGCACAGTAGAGCTTTGGATTCTTGTCCAGAAATAGCTAAGAAGAAGAAGAAAAAAAACAACAAATTTTTAGATTGAATCAGGTTGGGCAGACTAGATGGACCATTCGAGTCTTTATCTGCCGTCATCTACTATGTTACTATGTTATGTTACTATCTACAGTGGCAAAATAATGCTCAGAATTTAGGAATTTGGTTGGCTGGACCTGAGAACTTTTCAGCACCCCCCTCGTACAATTGTCCTCTTGACTCCTTGGTAGCTCTATTTTTAACACGTTAAAACCTGTATTAAGCAACTAAATATCTACCTTAACATCTCCCATACAAGGAATCTTTAAAAAAATTAAATGGCTATTTACAGCAAAGGCTTGAAAAATCATCCCCTAACCTTCAAAAAATAAAATGACCACAAATCGAAAAAGAAGTATTGTAAGAATAAGGCTAGCATACAAGCAGGGCTGGGGTCAGACATGCTAGGACCCAGGGCAGAAATACACAAGAGAGTCCAGAAAGCCTTTCAATAGACTGTGCTGCCTTCAGTTCAGGGCAGGCTTGCAAACCCTTCTGGCAAAGGGGCCCAGGGCAAGTATCGTGTTTGCTGTCCCCTAATGCCGACCCGGCAATTTACATATTGCACATTCTCCATCATTTTGTAATGCAGTCTACTGGCATACATGCTTTCGTAGCCTAAGTTGATTAAGATAGAGCTGTCCTATCTTAATAATTTTTTCTCAACTCAATTTGCTACGCTAATCAAAGCTTTGAACACTAATGATACAGTTTCATCCTGGAAATAAATGGCCCATCAGCAGTGCCAGCATGTTTATTTATACAAAGTCAGATATGAATCTCTATCTAGCTTCAGCTGTTGCTTCCCCCTGTGGAACAGTACGTTGAGCAGGAATTCCTTTAAAAGATTTGAATTTCACATGCAATAATAAAATAGATTTAATATGTCTAGCAAATAAATGCAGAACATTTCAGGTACGCATATTACTTGCACAGTAGATTTGGGCCTACTTAATGCTTCTATTTTGGGGTGTTTAAAATTTGTAAACATAGGGGTTTATTTTCCTGTCATTCAGGGGTTCTTTGAGGATTGCAAAAAAATCAATGTTTATCAGCATTTTTGTCCCATAGGAACTTTGGCTGGATACCTTTTCCAACAGAATCAAATACATACCTTTCTGTCACATAAGAGCTATCAGGATAAATTGACTGGAAGATACAAGACAAGCCAGGAAAGGGGAAGAGAATTCTAGAGAAACTGATTATCCAGTAATCACTTATCTTAAATTTCTTTGCTTTTGGGCTGTTTTATTAGTTAACATCTAAGCAATTCTGCATTGTTTCTGAGTACCCAACCACTGCAATCATAATTACCTTGCCTTACTGTTTCATAAGATTTTTTTCATATTTTAATTTTTTCAAAAGAAATACATTCTATAAAGAAAAATCACCCCTGCTGTTCCACAAATATATGTTACATATTCAGTATAAAAGGTATGAATATCAGAACTTCGAAGGCACCTGTGGATACTGGCTTTCTAAACACATCTTAAGCTCTGTGTGCAGTTCTGGTTGCTCCATCTCAAAAAGGAAAAGCAAAACTAGAAAAAAAGACTTTCTGTGCTTTAGGAAGCAGGTGAAAGAGGTAACTAACTTGCTGGTCACACACAAGGAGTCACACTGGCTGCACCTGTGAGGGACCACTAAAAGGTTCTCATCCCAACCAACAAAGTTGGAGCAGTCTCCATCAAGGGCTATGTACTTAGTCCAGTGATTTTCCACTTTTTTCGTTCCGTATGGAAAATACGGAATAAAAAAGTGGAAAATTGCTGGACTAAGTGTATAACCCTCAGAAACTGCACCTGCTTTTTGGGTTGGGCTGAGAACTTTTCAGCAGCCCCTCGTACCTGTTTATTCACTCCTACCCTAGCTGAGATAATTCTCAAGCACCATTCTGACCTCATGTGCAACTTTCCTTAAATTAGTCGTCTCTCCCACCCCACCCCCATTCCGACGCCTATTCTTGCAGCGCACAGGAGTAGCTATGGGAGCTATTTAAGCTCCAGCAGTTGCTTGTCTGTACATGATTGAATATGAGAAACATTTGATAAATTAGATATGGGAGCCACTTATTTAGCTGGCATTGATACACTGATGATATTTATGTTCTGGTTGCACGAGATATTCATATTAAGTTTACCATGCAATCATCTTGGTAAACTAAGTTGCTGATTCATTTGTTATAACTGTATATGTGAAACCTACAGATAGAATTACCATTCTTCAGTACGATAGTTGCCATCCACTTCCACTCATAGGCGGTGGAATGCTTTTTTGTTTGGGGGGACCCTAAAGCTCCACCCCAGACCTGCCCAAGCCCCGCCACAAATCTATCCAAGCCCCGTCCCAGCCCCCACCTCCATAATAATAGTACGATTTGAAAATGCCATACACACAATATAATCTTAACAATACACAATGGTAACCACATAATGAAACTACACAAAACACATTCTTTTCCCCTCCCCACCACTGTACTTTGCAACGTCTCCCTCTCTTTGCCCCTGTGGTTCCCCCCCCCCCCCCCCCCAAGTTCCGACGCCCACACTTCCACATAAGAATAGTCTCCCTTTTTTACAATTTCTGAAGTATCGGTCAAGGCATCATATGGGCTATAACAGTACACACTATTATTATATGCCGTTCCAAGATGTATGTGGGAAAAATTATTTGACTGTTAAAGATATGATTGAAGGAACACAGATCAGATTTTGTATTTCACATGGCAAAAAAGAACTCCCATTGTTTCACACTGTTTAGAATTTTCTCATTCATTTGAAGAATTACATTGTTGGGTAATCAATCATATATTGGACATCATAAGGGGAGGGGATCAGGGAAAACTTCTACTGAGATCTGACCAACAATGGATTTACAACTTACAAAGTCTGTACCCTACTGGTTTAAATTCTTCTTTGGAATGGAAAACCTTTCTTTGATGACTTTTGACAGCAGTCTGCAATAAACTATTTGAGGATACCTTTGATGTGTTTCTTTAAGTATAAGCTTTTATCAAACATGGCTGTTTTCTGATACGCTGCCCTGATTGAATTTGATTGGCCCTCTCATTCTCAGTGGCTTTTTAAAAACCCGCCACCATCCTGGAAGTTGCAATGAGCGCTAAGCTGTTTCAAGTGTGTTTCACGGACGAGGTAATTAGTTACTCTATTTATTTTTTAACAATTGCCCAATATAGTGGGTCCCTTTGATAATTTATAATAATGCTTCATCTTTGTATAGTGCAAACAGATTTTTGGTGTCTACAAAGCTCCTAATGAAACCTGGAGTGAAATGGGTGCTCCGTTGAGTGGTAGAAGTTTTTGCCTGTATTATAGCCTGTTCGCTGTTCTCAAAAAAAAAAAAAAGCATGTTTAAGCTCAGTTTTATGATTGATTATTCTGCTTTTTCACAAAGGATTTTTCAATATAATTTTAAAAAAATATTTAAAAACTGTAAATATTAAAAATTTGGGGGAAGGTTTTCTGATTCATGATGGAGGCGGTGGATATATCCACAGAGAGTTGATTTATACAACTTGTATTGGTAGCACTAACTGAAATCTTTTCCTCCCTTATACTGAAGATGTTCTGATTGTTATTTGACTTAACTGTGTTGACGTAGTAAGAACTTAAATGCCCAAATCCCACCAGACTCATTTACAATGATAGGCATAGTTTCACAGAAACTTGGGGGCACTGTTGACCACAATAATCCAGGTGCTGATGTTAAACTTCCCCCCCCCCCTCCTTTTCACAGTCAATATGACCTCCCCACTTCTCGCAGTGCCTCCCCCCACCAATCTAAGCAGGCAAACTATGCCTATACAGTATTTTCAATCACAAATACATGCCTGGAACCCTTTATTGGAAGCAGCCTTGATCTTCCGAGAGTAGCACTGTGTGCACAGCTGGTACTAGCAGGTACTGAAATGATTACTATTATTATGGTAACTCCAAGATTCAAATGGCATTGACAGTGTTTGAGGACAATGCCTGCTTAACTCTGTCATTAGATAGAGCTTCTAGGTCTGAAATCTCTGCCACAGCTTCTTGGCACAGTGCCAAAGCCCAAGCAATTAGCATACATCAACAGTACAAAGACGGGAAAGCAAGCTGGAAAAGCACCCGTCAAGGTAGCTAATCTGATGTGATTGCACTCAAAGGGAAATCCTCTTAATAGTCACGTTCGTCAAGGTCTCTGGATTGGCACTTTATAAAAGAAAGAAAAAAAGAGGACATAACTTCAATCTAGCTCTTCTGTCAACTCCATAATGTAGATATATTTTATAGCATCTGAATTCCAATGTATCTATACATTTAATCGTACCCTTAGCAGCCATCAGAGCAAAAGGATGGGGAAATGGAGGGAGACTAGATTTTCCTTTCTCTTACAAGTACTGTTCAAATCCATTCCAAACAAACCATGGAGTAAAAATAATTTGGCTTACTTCTGCCACTTCCAGGCAGTTTGCTTTGCAAAGTACTCTGGTACTGTTTGTTTTATGTATATCCTGTGCTACTTCTCCATAGATGGCACATTTCAGGGATTTTTTTTTTTTTTGGGGGGGCTACTGTTTTCCAATAACTGCACTACATTATAGCAGCAATTACTGTATACTGTGATGCCACATTCTCAGGGGTGAGTTTGACGGTGCCACCCTTGACTTTTGCAAAGCTATCCATAACTCGCAAAACTATGTTTTCCATGCAGGGTCCGTTTTGCTGGAATGCTCTTTCTTTGGAGCTAAGGCAGGCCCCTATTTTTTTTTTTTTTTTTATAAAACTTTATTGAATTTTCAAACATTGGCAGTGCATTACAGATAATATAGCATTAAAAGCTTGCATAAAATGCACCTTAATACACAAAATATAAATGAAACAACCATTTTCCTCTCCTATCATCCAACTATTAATACATTAACATTACAAAGCCACAGTAGCAATTCTTCAGTGGCAAATGCACCACGGATCCATAGGAATTGAATGAACTTTGGTGCATTTGCCTTGGGAGAAATACTACCGTGGCTTTGTAAAAGGGAGCCCTTAAGTAGGAAAGGATAGGACTTTGCCACACTAATATCTGGCATTTTCTATTGGAAATTATCCCTCTTTATTTCAGTTCAAATGGTCTGCATGATCAATTTGTGTGCTCTCTTTTCAGAAGTACCTAACAATAAAGACATAGAGGGCTATTTTTTAAAGGACATCTAAATCTAATTTGAATGTTTCATGCTAAACATCCAAAGTCAGGAGCACAGATGTGTGGGAGCCATTAACAAAGTATTGTACTGAGTAGATGTCATTGTTTCCCTTAAATTTACGAGTTCAATGATAAGGGGGGGGGGGGGGGTAATTTTATAATTACATATTGTATAGGATATTTGATTACAGGATAGGAATGGGGGGGAAGGATGGGTGATAAGGGTATATTATTTGTATCATTGATGATTATTAAGTGATTTATTTATTGTTAATTTGTTTGGACATTTTGTCACACTTATTGTAAGTCTGAAAATGAATAAAGAATTTAAAAAAAACAACAACAACAAAGTCAGGAGCACAAAATCAGCCATTTTCAAAAGTGAACCATTAGACGTCCAAAATATATATATATTTTTAAAAAAATCACCTTCTTGGACATTTAGGCTGACATGATGTCCAGCCCTTAGGACACCTAACTTTATACCCCATTTTCAACCAAAGAAATGTCCAATTTGAAAACATCCAAATCTAGACCATTTGTATGTGGAAGTGGCCATCATTGTGATGGACTGGCCACACAGATATGGCAACAAATCACTGGGGCACCTTATGAAAAGAGTTTCAGAAGTACATCTCACCATAATGCCTTATGATTTATGGTGAGCCCCCAAAACGCCACCCAAAACTACTAGACCCATCTGTCTATCACCCAATAGCCTTCATGGCTGCAGGTGTAGGGTTTTGGTGGGGTTTAGTGGGCTCAAACTTTCCACCATAAATGTAATGGTTAGAGTGGCTTCTGGGTCTAGGTCCTCCTCTCTATGGTTCAGGAGCCTATCCACCAGAATACTTAAGACACCTGTGTAATGCTCTACTATGCTGTCCCATACCAATTGCTGCTGTTCAAGAGACAGGTATGTAATCTTTCTTTCAGATTTGGGTGGGGGAGCATGAGGGGGTTGTACTTTAATGTATATAGTGGTCATGTGGTCAGTTTAAATACCTTTGTGGCATTTAGACGCTTCTAAAACAGGTCTAGCTCCGAATGTCTAAGTTCCATCCAGGATGTCATGGGAAAGGTTCAATTATCGCCACAAGATGTCCAAGTTAAGCATGCCCAAAGCCCGTCCATAAAATGGTTCCCAATATGTCCCCTAGAACTCTGTAAGCACAGTGGAAGAAATGTCTCACTAGAGGTCCAGAAAAACGGTTTCAATTATTGGCACTTGGACATTCCGGTGATTAGGATGTCCGAGTGCCAACTTAGACGGTGTTTTGGACATTTTAGTTTTATGATTTTGAGCCCCTTAGGGTTTGATTTACTGAAGGGATGTTTTCCCCATTTTGGGCCTGATTTGTTAATAATAATAATAATAAAATAATAGCTGTATTTATATCCCATCATACCTTTCAGTTCAAGACGGCTTACAAGAGAAGCTGCAGGAATGCAATGAAGTTACCTCATGAGCATGAAGCAGGAGTAAACAAACAGGCGTGTAACATAATTATATATATCAGAAGGCAAGAGCATGCAAGTAGACGTAGCGGAAATCGTTTGAGGAAGTTTAAACAAATTTGACAAATAAATGGGTTAACGCAGAATAGAATCAGAACTTCAATAAATCAGGTCCTTTGATTAAAAAGAAGAAAAGGTTGAGCAAGAGCATGCTCTGCCCCAAAGTGTGACACAGCAGTTATAGCTACAGCCTCAGCACCTTGAGGTTGTGGGTTCAAACCCACGCTGTTCCTTGTGACCTTGGGCAAATCACTTAATCCCCCCATTGCCTCAGGTACATTAGATAGATTGTGAGCCCGCCAGAACAGACAGGGAAAAATGCTTGAGTACTTGAATAAATTCATGTAAACCATTCTGAGCTTCCTTGGGAGAATGGTGTAGAAAATTGAATAAATAAATATTTAGCAGAATCATCCAGATTATTATAGATGTCTGCTGTATATTCCTGCTTGATGTAAAAGGATAATTTCACAGTTCCCCTTGACATTATCTGTGCACATGGGACTTTCAGCAGTCCTTTCATTTTGTTTAAGGTTGGTAAATTCTAGCAACTTGATGGTTGCCATATGAGCCATACGTCCCTTGAAAATGACCCCTGCTCCGTCAAAGGCATTTCTTTTATTCTTGGCTCTTTCACTCCTTCAGGTAGTCTAATTGCTTCTGGTATTTCATACACTCTGAATATTTCACAAGGACAAACCACTTCTAATAAACCTCAAGCTCAAATATATACAGTATAAAGAGAAAATGACCAAGACTAATACAAATACCAGAAGTACGTATTACACAGTTCTCATTGAAATAAATCTTTTGAGAAAGGTTGATGTTTTCTAGTTGGAAAATAATATGGACCCTCAAACAAAACAGCCATACACATTTATAATAACCACAAAACTACAAGGTTTCATTTTACTTTAAGAGTACTCAAGGTTATGCACAGAGATGAAAGGTAAAAGTTTACATTACTGAGTGGAAATAATCATCTCCTTTTGACATTTGTGATAAGTGCACACATTTTTTATGCACTAAAACACATAAGAACAGAATAGCCATACTGGGTCAGGCCAATGGTCCATCTTGCCCAGTATCCTGCTTCCACAGTGGCCAATCCAGGTCACAAGTACCTGGCAAAAAAACACAACTATTAGCAACATTTCATGATACCAATCCCTGAGCAAGTGGCTTTCCCCATGTCTGTCTCGATAGCAGACTATGGACTTTTCCTCTAGGAACTTGTCCAAGCCTTTCTTTTAAATCCATCTGCATTAACCGTTTTTACCACATCCTCTGGCAATGAATTCCAAAGCTTAACTATACTCTAAATGAAAAAAAAAATATTTCCTCTCATACTTCCCTGTAACTTTATCAAGTGTCCCCTTGTCTTTTGTCATTTTTGATGGCTTAAAAAAATTGATTCACTTGTACCCGTTTTACACCACTCAGGATTTTGTAGACCTCAATCATATTTCCCCTCAGTCATCTCTTTTCCTAGTTGAAGAGCCCCAACCTCTTTAATCTTTCCTCATAACCCATGGAATCTTTTTTTTTAGTTCAATTTATTTATTGAAAAATGAGAACAATAACAAAAACAGCAACAGCTTACCAACATGTTATAGAGCAAGAAATAAATAGAATGAATACCAGCCTAGACCTTCTCATACATAAAATATAGGATATATATATAGGATATATTGCACCCAGATTTCCACACCCAACTTTGTGCGTGCATCAGAGATGTGTGTGCAAATAAATCGACTAATGAGCGTGATGACATCAATAATTTGGTGGTAACAAGCAATTATTGATGCTAATTGGCAGTCTTTACATGTACATCTTGTGGCTTGCTTTTCTATAAGGCATGGCACATAACTTAAATCGAGTGTATCTGAAAATGGAATGCAGTCGGGTCGGGTCAGAGGTGTTCCAAAATGTTGCATGCGGATTTACAAAATTCTTCCAAAGTGCACCTACATTGAGTGCTGGCATTTACACCTGCTATTTAGCAGACATAAGTACTACACCTTAAAGATAGTTGCTGGACCCACGCTGAACGCTATTCTATAAAGGGCACATTCCCTTTATGGAATACCCACCCACCCCTGCCACGTGCACACCCCTTTCCTTCTCATCTCGCCCCCCCCCCCCGCTCCTTCCCACTGCTCCCCCCCATTGCACACACGCACCCCTTCCCTACCCCGTACCTCTTTGAACTTCCCCGGGGTCAACAGCATTACCAATTCGCTACCCGCATTGGATCTCCCTCTGACATCACTTCCTTGGTGCGGAACCCAGAAGTGACTTCAGAGGGAGATCTGGTAATGCTGCTCATGCCTGAGCAGTTAAAAGAGATATGAGGTAAGGAAGGGGTCTGTGTGTGTGTGGGGGGGGGGGGGGTGGTAGGAATGGGGGCAGAGAGGAGAAGGGGTGCCGGTGCCCTCACCAAGACGGCACCAGGGGTGGACAACCCCCCCCCTTACTACGCCACTGTAGGCAACTACATCAATAAAAATCAGTTTCAAAATAAGAGTTAATGATGTCGTTAATGAGCTTTAATGAGCTTATAATGACAAAAAAATAAAGGTTAATTGACAATTTCCCATGGGAAACCGCAGCTAAACTGCAGGAATGGGGAAAAATTTGGCCAATTTGCCAAGAGTTCAGGAACAAGGGTTTTCACGGGAGCAGTAATGGACCTTGTTCCCTAAGTAAAGAATGACATTGCTGTCGGTCACATCCCTCCCCTCCCAGCCAGCAGCCCCACTCCCACTCGCGGGTTCTGCAACCCCAGCAAACCCTGCCCCATGGTTTAAAAATGGCAAAAAAAACAAACCACTGCGATTCCCCTACCGGATTGGCCCTTTTGCACCTCCTGCCCCCGGGCCCTACCAGCGTCTTAGAAACTTCAGCGACCAAAGAGGCAGCATCGCAGGCCTGCTCCAGTGCCTTCCTCCTGCCAAGTTCCTCTTTCCGATGAAACTTCCAGTTTTTCCCACGTCATTCTCTAATTCAGAGCCAGCTGGGACATGGATACCAATGCTGAATCTCAAAATACAGAGCGGACTGCCACCAGAATCTGTATAAACTTAAATTTTATTCAGTCTTTTTTATCACATATCATCTAGGATGAGCTGGTATAATCTGACTCTGTGACTTATACAGAGAACCTCTGTTTGACCAATTATTTGTAACGTTAAATCTATGCAAATATATTTGCATTCATAAACAATATATGAAAATTCAGTGCAAATGTGGTCACTCCTTTTGGAAATGAAATGTGCTCTTTCAAGGATACTCGGAGTTGACCAAAGTAGTTTATATGGGTAAATAAGTTAAACCTTCCTCCAGCTTGCACAACCCCCTCCCCCCTCCTCACAAACAGTACAGCTTAATTTCAAAAATACACATTGTCAGCCCAGATTCCAGCTTTTCTACATATCAACATGAAGAGGCACCATATGTTCAGTTTTAAGAAGGCATGTCATGAATTTTTATAGTCTATGATGAAAAATAACACATTTAACAAATCAATCTTCAAGTATACATATTTTGATATGTAATTTACATTATTACTTTATGAAAAGCAAATGTAAAAACAGATCTAACTTATCAAAGAACATATTGCACAGGAGATATGTGTGCTTGCCTTCAGAGGGCTTACAATCTACTGTAAGGGTCCCTTTTATCAAGCCACAATAGCACTTCTGCTGCAGTAAATGATCCGACGCTCATTCAATTTCTATGAACGCTGGAGCATTTACTAAGCCAGCCCGCACTACAACACTTATCAAATGGGGGCCTAATTTTGTACCTAAGACAATGGAGAGTGAAGTGATCGGCCCAAATTCACAAGCCGCAAAACTGGCAGAAGCAGGATTTGAAACCTGGCTTCTATGGTTCTCAGAAGCTAACACTCCCTCACGGACACCGAGCCACCTTAAAAGGTGGGCCACAAAGCACAGAAGAGATGATTCAACAGGAGCAGAGCAATGAGGGTGTGGTCAAGGGAGGATGAAAACACTCATCGCAGATCAGTCAGAGATAGGGTCACCAGACTTTCAGGAAAACCCAGACATATTCTCTTTTTAGAGGACTGTCCAGGTGCACGAAGGGACTTTCCAAAACCCAGCAGTTTGTCTGAATTTTGGAAAGCCCTGACGAGCTCCGGCCGCATCTGGAGGGCTTCTGAGCATGTGCAGATGATGTCACACACATCCACTCATGATCCAGGCCCTCCAGATATGGCCGGAGCTTGTCGGGGAAGAAGCGAGGAGACTTTGTGGGGACGGGACAGGGTGGGGCCATGTGTCTGTGGTTTTGCAGCCCAAAATCTGGGAACGCTAGTCAAAGAAGCCCAGAGGCATTGGCGGACTTAGGGTATGTGACACCCAGAGCCAATCATTTTTTTAACACCCCCTCCCCAATATAAAAAATATTTTTAGTAATTTTATATATTTATTTATTTTTATATCCCATCCTCCCCAAAGAGCTATAGCCTTACTGGGTCAGACCAATGGTCCATCAAGCCCAGTAGCCCGTTCTCACGGTGGCCAACTCAGGTTCCTAGTACCTGGCCAAAACCCAAGGAGTAGCAACATTCCATGCTACCAATCCAGGGGCAAGTAGTGGCTTCCCCCATGTCTTTCTCTGCCAACACATATAACAATGAAAATTGCACATGCAAATTTGGGCACATATGCAATTTGTGCATGCAATTTAATTAGCAAATGAGACAATCAGAAACAATAAAATAAATTTACACGCACATTTGTAGATGCTCGGAGCTATGTTTTTTTCCGTGGCTGGTCTGTCACTGTAGAATATTCTACCTGGAGTCTAGCACTTTGCAATTTAGGAACTTCTTAAAAGAATCATTTCTTTGCGTATGCATTTACGAGTATTACTTTGTGAAGGATGTGCAGCCCGTGGACAGACTTTAGGCAGATGGGACTGAAATAGGAATGAGGGTACTTTTATTGTGATCCACTTAGGTTTAAGCAGACTATAAATTTATTAAATAAATAAATAAATAATATATGCACTCCTATAATTTTACATTTATTTACATTTGCTATACTGCAAATTCTGGACTAGATTTACAGTCTATGAAAGAGATTCGTCAGAGTAGGAAATGAACACCAATTTGTAGATAGGAAAGCAGCACAGGAATGTTAATAGGTATATATCATCAAAGTGCAAAAAACATTTTTTTGATGAAATGTAGACAATTGCTAGTATGTAACCTCAGGGTCTTCAGAAGGCCAGCTGGGTCATAAGACTCAAGCTGACTGGACTCCTCGTTAGTCCCGTTTTATGAATTAGAGTGTATTTAGTAGTTTTATTAATGAAATGAATAAGGCGTATATTTATACAAGAAAAAAAATCATAAGAAATCATAAAAAAATAAATCACAAGAAGAAAGGATAAATGAAATAGTATTTACACACTGATAAGGACAAATAAATATAAAAAACCAACAGGACTAATGAGGAGTCCAGCCAGCTTGAGTCTTATGACCCAGCTGGCCTTCTGAAGACCCTGAGGTTACATACTAGCAATTGTCTACAAATTTTTTGCACTTTAGTGATATTTATTTAGTATGATTTTGGATTGAGAATAATGATAGGGATAGGATAGGGAGTTGCATTGGAACTTGATTCAGGGTATATATGAATAGTTTCTTGTGGGTTTTATTTTATTTGAGTACTGGGTGGGAGGGTGGGGAAAAATTTAATTGTATATTAATGTCTGAAAGTTTATTGTGCTTGTCTTGTGTTATTTTATGTATATGAATTACTTGTTACACAATTGTAGTTTGAAAATCTAATAAAGATATTTAAAAAAAAGAGAATAACGATATCAATAGTATTTAATACTGTTTTACAAAATGGCACAAGTCAATAAAAATATGTTAATAGGAACATAGCATATCACTCATTAAGCATGTAAAAGTGGAGTAGAAGACGAGAGATTTGGACGACACTCTAAAAAGGGATTCTACTCGATGGAAATAGAATGTCAGAATATCATAAAGAGAGGTCAAGATAGTCAAGAGTTAGGAACAACATTTTGTGGAAGATGAATCTTCATGGGTGGTCCAGCTATGTTGAGAATGGCACTTAGGGCATTTAAAAGCGCGTGGCACTTTTTGCTGCATTTGCATGCGTGAGGTATGTGTGACAGCATGTATGCCATTACAGAATTGCCTTTTAATAACCTGATAGTCATGGAAGGAAAACTCCTTTCCCAAATACAGCGTTCCATTCCAGAGGTGCCAAGCAACTGCCCTAAAATTCCTAATTTCAGCAAGACTGCAGTACACGCTTTGAAGGGAATTCTGTAAAGGGTCACCTATATGGAGCCTATTCCATAAAGGAAATTAGGTGTTTATTGTCCTTTATGGAATATTAGTGTAGAAGAGCAAACACATATGTACTATGAGTATATAGGTACAACAACAATACTAGCCATAGGGCTGGTTTAAATGTTTGTGCCTAAATTGCTAAACACATAAAAACACATTATAGTATTCTAATCATTTTCAACTACAACTGTACGACTCACCCATGTGTATGCCCGCCATCAAACTGCACATTACATTTTGACACCATTTTCCTTTCTCTTAAAATTATCCTTATGTGTTCTGCTGCTGTGATAGTCATTCTGGTTTTTATTGTTGTGCTCATCACATTCCCTTCCTTATCTGTTCTCTGTGTATGATTTTGTTTATGGAGTGAATTCAACTGATAAAGGACGGAAGACAAACCCATTGCAGATCCAAAATCAACAAGAACAGCGGAGGAGGTAAAAAACCAAAGGCTGCTTTGGTTTTTCATCTCCTCCGCTGCTGTTCTAGTAAATTCAACCGATTCCATTGTTATCTGGATTATTGTAAACCGCCTTGATGGCACATTGAAAGGACGTATGTCAAATTTAACAAATAAATATATAAATAAACTATTTTTCAGAATATTATGTAGCCAGAATATTGGCATTCTATGCCTCTATATGCACACAAATGTGTATTTGTTGGTATTCTGGTCATTTATATGCATTCTTAGAATCCAAATACTGATTCCCTCTGTATAGAATTATTCCTCTATTGCACACAAAGGGGCATGCTCCTTTTTCACACCCCTTTGGCAGCACACTAGTAAGTGTACGCCACAAAATGGTTTTCTTCTTGAGAATGTGACAGTGTGGAATTATCTCACCCTGTCCAAAAATCTACACACTGAAACCAGGGAGAAAAGTCCATTGCCAACATTGCCTGTTGCAAGAAGGAAGAACTCAGATTGCAACGTGAGAGGAAAGCATGCCAAATGTATCATCCAAACATGGAAAATATATAAGCATACCCCCCTGGTATGGCCATACATCTAAGCAAAGAAACCACGAGGAAAGTTTGCTGGAAGAACCACAGTATAGGTACCAAAAAGTAATGAACCAGGGCTGCATTGGTGCAATACCAACTTGAACATCAACAACAAGAATTTAAAACAAAGGTGGTAGACACTGGGTAACCAATGTAGGACGTATAGAGTAGGTATAATATGCACATCTCTTGTGTTTAATGTTTTTACTATTTACTTAGACCCTGATTCTATAAAAGACACCTACAGGTAGGTACCTAGAGCGGCGCGCCTAGATGATCTAGACACTTAGCGTAATATTTTTAATTGGCACTGATCATTGAAAGCACCATTAATAACCAATTAAAAATGATTTTAAAAATTAATTAGCCAGTAGGTGATCCTTCTTAGTCTCAATCCTTTTGAGAGAATGGTATAGTGGTATAATTAGGGGCTTTTTCCCCTCCCCCTCTTTTTTTTAATGCACTATGCTTCCAACTTTTGTAATTTGTAGTATTTAATGTAACAATTTGCTTTCTTTTTTTAATTTATAAATGTATTGATTTGTTACAAGCATATAACAAGTACAGGCAACATTTAACAAATGTAAAGGAAATAAGTCAAACTAAGAAATACTAATTTTATCAAATCCACATTATTGGAGGGCTAACTAACCTGCAGTAGTCTCTAAAGAAAAACAAGGAAAAAGAATAAAAACAAAACTATACTAATACACTCTAGAGTCAGGCTAATAATTATCCATTTTCATTTCATTTCAACCTCTGCGTTAGTTACAGGTAATATATCCAATTTAGGTTTGTCTTGAAGAAAATTTTCTAAGTGAGATGGATCAAGAAAAATATATCTAGTATTCTGATATGTCACCAAGCTCTTTATATACTTAGTTCAACTATGTTGTTAAAATTGTTGAGCATCTACTGTTTTTCTAATTATATTCTCTAATAAAATATCTTGGATTAAAAAAAAAAAAAGTAGGTGCCTAACTCAGTAGGTGCCTACCACTTCAATGTAGGTATCTACACTGAGACACCTACCGGCAAATAGGCAAGTTTAGGGGAAAATTTGGGGCAGAGTTTGGATGTGGATTGAATTAAGCACCAGGATTTTAGGCCAAGAAAACTCTGGCTTATTATACCAGTGCCTAAGATGTACATGCCTACTATATAACACCTAAGTCAATTTAGGCACTGCAAGGTACGATTCTACAAATAGCAACTCACTTTTATTGTGACTTGCAGTAGGCACCGTTTATAGAACCTGGCCTTAAAGGTCTACCGATGGGGTCGCTAGCATATTTTTTTAACTGGGAGGACGGAATATAAAACCAAATAAATAAATAAATATAGGAGGTCAGTGAGTCTGGTTTTTAATGCATTTATTTATTTCTAAAATTTCCTGACCGCCTATAACTAAGCAGTTTACAAAATAAAACATTCACAATGGTTCAGAGGACAACATACATAAAATATTACATTACATTTGTGATTTCTATTCCACCTGTGCCTTGCGGTTCTAAGCACTTTCAATACACAACATTAATCTACTAAAAATAGCAGAAAACTACAGGAAAAGCTAAATATCATCAATCTTCAGTGATTCTAAAACATAAGTGATAATTCATGAGAACATAAGAATTGCCGGTGCTAGGTCAGACCAGCGGTTCATTGTACCCAGCAGTCCGCTCACGCAGCGGCCCTCTGGTCAAAATCCAGCGCCCTAATTGAGACTAGCCTTACCTGGGTACGTTCTGGTTCAGCAGGAACTTGTCTAACTTTGTCTTGAATCCCTGGAGGGTGTTTTCCCCTATAACAGACTCCGGAAGAGCATTCCAGTTTTCTACCACCCTCTGGCTGAAGAAGAACTTCCTTATGTTCGTACAGAATCTATACCCTTTCAATTTTAGAGAGTGTCCTCTCGTTCTCCCTACCTTGGAGAGGGTGAACAACCTGTCCTTATCTACTAAGGGGTCCTTTTATCAAGGTGCGGTAGGGGTTAAACGCGCGGAATACCGCACGTTAAACCGCCTGCTGCGCTAGTCTCTAACGCCTCCATTGACGAGGCGTTAGTATTTTGGCTTGCCGCAGGGGTTAGCGCGTGATGAAATGTCTGACGCGCTAACCCCCGTAGCACACCTTGATAAAAGGAGCCCTAAGTCTATTCCCTTCAGTATCTTGAATGTTTCGATCATGTCCCCTCTCAATCTCCTCTGTTCGAGGGAGAAGAGGCCCAATTTCTCTAATCTTTTGCTGTACGGCAACTCCTCCAGCCCCTTAACCATCTTAGTCGCTCTTCTCTGGACCCTTTCGAGTAGTACCGTGTCCTTCATTATGTACGGCGACCAGTGCTGGACGCAGTACTCTAGGTGAGGGCGCACCATGGCCCGGAACAGCGGCATGATAACCTTCTCCGATCTGTTCAACATCCATTTAAAGAAGACCTCAACATACAGCTGTGTTTTTTAACATTTTCTAAACTGTAACCGGTCAGAAGAGGTCCTCAGGATGCCAGGGAGAAGATTCCATAGTTTTAGTCCCGCCACGGACATTATCGCAATTCTTGATTTAACATACTGAACAGTATTCTCCTTCATAGAAGTCAATCTCATTTCTAAACTGACTTCCTGTCTCCCAGAAGATGAATGCTTCGCGTTTGTAGCTGTATCCCAAATAATTTTTTTTTCATAGTGCAGATTGACATTTTTTTTCCTTAAGATGCCGTTCCATGTCAACAGCATTCAATAGTTCTGCTTTGATTCTATTTTAAGCAAAAGTGATTAAGGTTAGGAATACTGTAGTCTTTTTTTTTCAGTGTTCAAATATTAACCTTTCTGTCACATGAACCTTTATGTCACTTGAACTAATGTCCCTTAAAGTACAGGAAACAAAAGTAATGCGGTAAAGAACAAAGGATAAATATGCTATGAATAATTGATAAAGTACCTTGTATTGTGGGCTTCATTCAGACACATGGTTAAATGAAAATAAGCCATATGTACATCCATCTTTGAAATAAGTGAACCCAAAAACCTATTAAAAAGTAATATTGAAGGCATGTACAGTATACTATTGAAAAAGTTCTCTCTTGACTAACATTTTGTATTCTAGTAGAAGTGATTAAGTAACTTCACCAAGGAACAGGCTTGCCTGCAAGTAATCCCCATTGCTATTAAATATTCAAATCCTCCTCCATTATGTACTATTTGTCTGAAGGACAGGAAATGTAACTCCCAGGCCAAAGAGATATACATTCATAATAATCACATATAGCACCTGCAAGTGTAATGAAGAAAATCCCTTTAATAATTATATTGCCTTACAACTGGAATGCAGACAAGTGCTGTATGTGTCACCAAAATCATCAGTTTTCAATGTTCTTCCTTCTGTTACCTGCAAAGATGGAAAACTGCATTGTCCTCTCCACAGCTAAGTCAGCCTATTGTTTTCAACCACAGGGTTATAAAAAATGTTAGTGATGACAGATTGCAAAGTATAGCCTGCAGACCTATCAGATACACACTTTCCTTTTAGCACTACAAAGCTCAATTTAAGCAGAGGAGTAGCCTAATGGTTAGAGTCATATGGCACAAGTTCAAATCCCATGGCTGCTCCCTGTGGCGTTGAACCAGTGGCGTAGCAAGGGGAGGCAGTCCGCCCCAGGTGTCATTTTGGTGAGGCCGCCAGCACCCGTTCTCCTCTCTACCCCCGCTCCTTCCCCCCTACTAACATATGCACCCCTTCCATTGTAGCTTTTTAATGTTCGTGCGTGAGCAGTAACCCTACCTGCTGCTCGTGCCAGCATCAGCTCTTCCTCTGATGTCACTTCCTGGACCTGCACCTAGGAAGTGATGTCAAAGGAAGAGCAGACATTGGCGTGAGCAGCAGGTTGGGGTTGCTGCTCGTGTCACAAATGTTAAATAGGTACGAGGGAAGGGGTGCATGTGTGTGGCAGGAGGGGGCAGGGAAGGAGCAGATGGGGGGCAAAGAAGAGGGGGGGTGCCACCTCTCACCCTAGCTATACCACTGTGTTGGACAAGTCATTTCCCCATATATAGGCCGTGGCCTATATATGGATTTTGGAAGCCGGCACAGTGGGTGTGGCTTGCAAAACTGGGGCATCCTATACAATTTTTAAAAATCATCCCTCCCCTTTACCTCCTTTGCTGGACGAACTGGACTTGCTGCTTCTCAAATCGGGGCCAGCGGTGCAGGGCAGGAGAGATCTTTTCGATCTCTAGCCCGGCCCTGCGCTGATTCCTCTTTGCCGTGCCTTTACTGTCAGTTCTCACAGGACTCGTAAGAACTGATGGTAAAGGCACGCAGGAAGCAGCGTAGAGCGGGGCTGGAGATCGAAAAGATCTCTCCTGCCCTGCACTGCTGACCACGATTTGAGGAGCAGCGAGTCCAGTGAGGGAGGTAAGGGGGGATGATTTTTTAAAATTGTATAGGCCGCCCCAGTTACTGGTAGATAAGCCACGGCTAATATAATGGGGCGGCTTATCTACCAGTTTTAAAACATGTATAAGCATTTTTTGCAGCCTATATGCGAGGAAATACGGCCTAAATGCGGCCTATATGTGGGGAAATACGGTAATTCTCTATTGCTTTGAATGAGATCAGGGGTAGGGAACTCCAGTCCTCGAGAGCAATATTCTAGTCAGGTTTTCAGGATTTCCCCAATGAATTTGCATGAGATCTATTTGTATGCCCTGCTTTCAATGCATATTCATTGGGGAAATCCTGAAAACCCGACTGGAATACGGCTCTCGAGGACCGGAGTTCCCTACCCCTGAATTAGATGCTGGGAAGTTTCTAGTAACATTGTCGATTTAGACCATACTCCCACCCTTCCCACACATGTTGCACAGCAGCAACACAGTGGTACCTCACACTGCACAAGAGAAAACAATGGCAAACTAATCCTGTAGCATACCAAGAAAACCACAAAGGGGGGATGCAAGAAGAGATGAGGAGTTCCACTCTCTCCACATATTCAGATTCTCCTTTCTCTTTGGGATGCAGAAACTGTGCCAGGGTGATCTAAAAAATAAACATTGTGGTGGCATGCTCTAGACTGAGTCTCAGCAGAAGAGATGGCAGTTCGATGCCTATCAGAATTTGGCAGGGAAGACAATTGATCAAGTTCCCTGTAGGCACAGCAAAATAATGGACTACTCCGTTTCCATATATAACCTTTGGCAAAGCATTGCTGTTATTGGGGTATTATTCAATGCAATTTAACCAGCCAGAAACTAATCCGGGCTGGTTAAATTACCTGTTCAAGGCTAACTGTTCATTTTCACCAGCATTTAAAAGGATAGTGCCACTGAAAATAACCAGTTAGTGTCAAACTGCAAACCAGCTATTTTGGGGGCATTCCAGGGTGGAGTCAGCTTTTGGCCAGTTAAGAGCTGATATTCAGCACTTAGCCAGCCAAGTAAACTACATAAATGGAATTGCATAAAAGTCTGTCCTATCTTTCCCCCCTTTTTACAAAACCATAGCGCAGTGTTTAGCGCCAGCCGTGGCGGTTACAACTCCGATGCTCATAGAATTCCTATGAGCATCAGTGCTGTTACCACCGTAGCCAGCACTAAAAACCGCACTATGGTTTTGTAAAAGTTGACGTTTATGCAGTAACACATTGCAGGTTAAGTGCTGGATATCAGACTTAACTGGCTATGAATTAGTTGGCTCCATAAAACTGGGTATTCAATACCGAAGCCCAGACAAGGCCTAGCAATGAGTATCTGTGAATAATGCCAGCAGCGATCAGCAAAACACTGAGCATCACCAACTGAATATTAACCCTGTTGTTTGTTGAGTGGGTATCAACACATGACAACTTTCTGAATAGTTGCCCTGAACTGTGTTTGGTCTTCAGTCAGGTGGCTAATCGTTGATAGAGTGGCATCCATAGCTGTTGTTGTATCAATCCATCATAATACTAGTTTTCTTTTTTATTTTGTCAATCTTTAGCCTTGCCAAGCATGATGTTTTTTCTCTAATGATCATGTTTTCACATGATGTGTCTAAAGTATGAAAATCAAAGTCTTGCCGTTTGAGCTTCCAAGGAATGCTTGGGCTTCATCTCCTCTCGTATTGATTAATTTATTCTTTGGGCTGCCTGTAGTATACATAGTATTCTTCTCCTGCACCATAATTTAAAGCTTACAAGAGTGTTATTCATTAAATAAAGATGTTGTCAGTACAGCTATTATTCTCTTAGACTCTGGTTAAGTAGGAGGAATGATTCTAGCAGGCTGAGGAGTCAAGCCGAAAGATTCTGTCTTGGATTTGAGAGAAGACATTCTCTCCAGTCATGGGCTAGCAGTGTTTTATGAAGTTTTCCTCTTGGGGAAAATGGATGAAAATGGTGAAAAATGGAAGTAAATATGGCACGCCATCTGAAAAAAAGGCATTATAAAGTCTAGAAATTTCTAGGCTAATATTCAAAAGAAGTTGTACTTTTACTTGCAGCCAGTGAATCTATAATTTCTCTATTCATAAATTTTTAAATTGTATATGGATAATATTGGGCCAAAAATGAATGGGATCAGGTTTGAGACAGAGCGAGAGATAAACAAAAATTATCCAAACAACAATATTGGGCCTGCCAAATAAGAGGTCTAAACTAAACGGACAGTGTTGGCATGGGAACTACACTATCCATATATTCAGTACCACTGAATATACAAATCTCAGCACTAGCATTCAGGGCTCCTTTTACGAAGGTGCGCTAGCGTTTATAACGCAAGCACCATATTAGCACGCGCTAGTTGAAAAACTACCGCCTGCTCAATTAAAGGAATCACAACCTGTGCTTTTTAACATATTTATAAATGATTTGGAAAATCAAAAGACAAGTAAAGTGATTAAATTCACAGACGACATACAATTCTCAAAGTTGGACCTGGTGTAGAATGTCTACATAATAGATGAAATTTATTATGGACAAGTGCAAAATGCAAAGAGGGAAAAGTAATCTCAGTTATACACGCATGATGCCGGGGTCCATATTAGGAGTCACCACTCAGAAAAAAGGACCTTTGAGTCATTGCAGACAATACATTGAAATATTGAGCACAGTGTACAGTGGTAGTCACAATAGCAAAAAAAGATGAAAATAAAATGATGAATATCATTAAAGCTCACATATGGATCCATGGTGTGTCCGTGCTTTGAGAACTGTGGATAGTTCTGACTGTCCACCTCAACTCAAACCCCCCCCCTCAAACCCCCCCAAAACCCAGAAGAACTAGAAAAAATATAGGGGCCCTTATACTAAGCTGTGGTAAAAAGTGGCCTTAGGCCCCCTTTTATAAAGCCTGACAGCACGGCGTGATAAATGCTTTGACACCCATAGGAATTGAATGGACGTTGGAGTATTTGTCTTGCACACTCAGCTGTGCGGCTTTGTGAAAAGGGGGTCTTAGTGTGCCCTTGCATGGGTTTTCCCACACATTAATAATAATAATAATTTATTTCTTATATACCGCTATACCGTGAAGTTCAAAGCGGTTTACAAAAGATACATTTTGTCAGTACATGAGATACAAGGTGAGAGACACATGCGGTCAGAGCTTGAAATACAAGATGCTAGAAACATACAGTCAGATGACTATAGCAACTCATTTAATTTTACTCCATTAGAAAGATAACACAAAACATAACCTCTTTGAATGATGGAACCTGTTTAATTATGAAGACTGGAGCTGCTGCTAAGCTAAGGTTACAGAACTCTTATCAAAATATTAAAACATGAGCTTTTTTGTACAATTCCTTTAATAACCCATGATAACCATAAATCTTCAATTTTTGTATTTTAATCACATGCATATCCATCACTGTTATTACATACTATGTAAATTTGCACCATATGATCACACATTATTTTATCAAGTCCTAATATCCAGCAATATGAGCTATTCCAAGGACCTGCTTTCTGCTCTAGTTGGACTCCCTATAACATCTGAAGCTATCATACCATCAGGTATGTACTGTTTAATTTACATCTTTGGAAGGTGAGAGGGGGGTCAGTGACCATTTGGGGAGTGTGTGTGTGGGGGGGAGGGGGGTCATGCCTATATCCCTCTAGTGGTCATCTGGTCAGTTTGGGCACTTTTTTGGCATTTATTCATTATTAAAACAGGTCTAGTCCAAAATGTCCAAATTGTGTCCTGGACATATTCTTAAATGTTTAATTATGGTAGAAAAGCATCATAAATCATAAACCCGTTCTAATCCCACCCAGACCACATCTCTAACATGCCCCCTTGATCAACATCATAGATATCCGTCTAGAAAACAGGTTTCAAAAATAGTGAATTGTAAGGATTTGGCAAGAAAAATGTCCATCTGCCCCTATATGACACTTTTTGAACGTTTTTCTATTTTGAAAATGAGCCCCTTAGGCTCCTAGGTTTGGTTGAAAATAGGACACAATTTTAAATGCCTAATTTTGGAGTATAAATTTATATGCTCAGCTTTTTTTCAATATTAGGCCCTTGAAGTTTTGCCCATTTTCTCACATTGACAGTCCAATAACAGCTCAATGATATATACTGTATAAACAGTATAAAATCTTAGTACAATGATAAGAGCAAGCAATGAATAAATTCAGTGACCCACTCACAACACCAGAAATATCTATCAAGGACATTAAGGCATGGAAAACTCATCCTTATCAAACATATTAAAAACTTCTGATCCGCCATTAAGGGACATATTTCCAAAGCTATTTAGTTCCTTTACAAATATAGATCATATGCTTAAGACCTTCAGATAAACATATATCAGTGTTCTTAAAAGTAATAAGTTCTCAGGCTCAAAAAGATCTCTATCAAGTCACTTGTTTATTCCACCTGTACAACTTTACAAGAAACCCAAAGGTATCCTGTGAAGATACTACGAGGGAAAAATGCTGGGAAGAAACAACGGGCAAAACTCAGGAGCAGATTGAACCAGAGGAGGAGGATAAGCGGATTGTAGCACAGGAAAAGAAAATAAAGATCGAAGCACAGGTAAAGGAAACGAAGACAAAAAATTACCAGTACTTTAATTGCATATGTACTAATGCAAGGAGCCTAAGGAACAAAATGGGAGAACTAGAAGTCATGGTCAAAACTGAGAACCTAGACATCATTGGGGTCTCCGAAACATGGTGGAATGAAGAAAGCAAATGGGACATAGCATTGCCGGGGTACAAACTCTATCGCGAGGACAAGTCAGGGCAGAAAGGAGGAGGAATAGCTCTATACATAAAAGAAAGCATACACTCGACCAGAGTGGACACAGCAGCGACGACCAACAAATTGGAATCGCTATAGGTTAAAATACCGGGAAGGAAAGGTCCCGAGATAAAGATGGGCCTATACTATCGTCCACCTGGGCAAAACGAAACTACCGATGAAGAAATGGAAGCTGAGATGAAACGGGTATGCAAAAATGGTAACACGATCATTATGGGAGACTTCAACTATCCCGGAATAGACTGGAGACTTGGAAACTCAAAATGCGCTAGGGAGACTGGATTCCTGGAAGCTATACAGGACTGCTTCATGGATCAGCTTGTCAGCGAACCGACGAGAGGAAATGCCACTCTGGATCTAATCCTTAATGGGCTAAGAGGACCTGCAAAGGACATGGAAGTAGTGGGACCGTTGGGAAACAGCGATCATAACATGATCAAGTTCAAAGTTGAAGTAGGAATACCAAAGGGAAAGAGAACTTTTAACTTCAAGAAAGGAAACTATAAAGCAATGAGGGTAATGGTAAGGAAGAAACTCAGGAACAACACAAAGAAATGGCAGACTGTAGAGCAAGCCTGGTCTTTATTCAAGGACACGGTAAGCGAGGCGCAAAATCGGTATATCCCCAGATTCAGAAAAGGGCGCAAAAAGAGCCGAACAAAAGACCCGGCGTGGATAACTAAAGAAGTGAAGAAAGCGATAGGGGATAAGAAGAATTCATTCAAGAAATGGAAAAAGGGCAAAACCGAAGAGAACTGGAATGAACACAGGAAGTATCAAAAAGAATGTTACCTCGTGGTTAGAAAAGCAAAAAGAGAATATGAAGAGAGGCTAGCCAGGGAAGCACGAAATTTCAAACCGTTCTTCAGATATGTTAAAGGGAAGCAGCCGGCTAGGGAGGAGGTGGGACCGTTGAATGGTGGAGATAGGAAGGGAGTGGTGAAGGAGGAGAAAGAAGTGGCGGAAAGACTAAACATGTTCTTTTTGTCAGTATTTACAAAAGAAGACACATCCAACATATCGGAACCTGAACAAATCTTCAAAGGAGACCAAGCAGAGAAATTAACATCCATGGAAGTAAGCCTTGAGGACATACACAGACAGATAGAAAAATTAAAATCTGACAAATCGCCAGGCCCGGACGGAATCCACCCTAGAGTATTGAAAGAACTAAAGGAAGAAATAGCGGAACTACTACAGCAGGTTTGTAATCTATCCCTGAAAACAGGCGTGATCCCAGAGGATTGGAAGATAGCCAATGTTACGCCCATCTTTTAAAAGGGATCGAGAGGTGACCCAGGGAACTACAGACCGGTAAGTCTGACCTCGGTTCCGGGGAAAATGGCGGAAGCGCTGATAAAAGATAGCATCGAGGAGCATCTAGAGAGGCATAAACTTATTAAAAAAAGCCAACATGACTTCTGCAAGGGAAGATTGTGCCTGACAAACTTATTGTACTTCTTCGAAGGAATTAACAAACGGATGGTACAAAGGGGACTCCATAGACATTGTATACTTAGACTTCCAAAAAGCCTTTGACAAGGTACCCCATGAACACCTACTTCGGAAACTAAAGAACCATGGGGTGGAAGGAGACGTATACAGATGGATCAGGAATTGGTTGGCGGGCAGAAAGCAGAGGGTAGGAGTGAAGGGCCACTACTTGGACTGGTGGAAGGTCACGAGTGGTGTTCCGCAGGGGTCGGTGCTTGGACCGCTGCTATTCAATGGATTTATAAATGATCTAGAAATGGGGACGAAGAGCGAAGTAATAAAATTCGCAGATGACACCAAACTATTCAATGGGGCTAGGACTAAAGATGACTGCGAAGATTTACAAAGGGACCTAAACAAACTAGGGGAGTGTGCGACGAGATGGCAGATGAAGTTCAATGTAGAGAAAAGCAAAGTCTTACACGTAGGAAACAGAAACCCGAGGTACAGCTACACAATGGGAGGGCTGTTATTGAGTGAGAGTTCCCAAGAAAGGGACTTGGGGGTAATAGTGGACATGACAATGAAGCCATCAGCACAATGTGCAGCGGCTGCTAAGAAAGCAAATAGAATGCTAGGAATAATCAAGAAGGGTATTACAAGCAGAACGAAAGAAGTTATCCTGCCATTGTATCGGGTGATGGTGCGCCCGCATCTGGAGTACTGCGTCCAATATTGGTCACCGTACCTAAAGAAGGATATGGCGATACTCGAGAGGGTTCAGAAGAGAGCGACGCGTTTGATAAAAGGTATGGAAAACCTTTCATACGCTGAAAGATTAGAAAGACTGGGGCTTTTTTCGCTGGAGAAGCGGAAACTTAGAGGGGATATGATAGACTTATAAGATCACAAAGGGCATAGAGAAAGTGGAGAGGGACTGATTCTTCAAACTTTCGACAACTACAAGAACAAGAGGGCATTCCGAAAAATTAAAATAAGACAGATTCAGATCTGGGAAGTTCTTCTTCACCCAACAGGTGAAAATCTGGGAATGCTAGGAAGTTCTTCACCCAACAGGTGGTGGACACCTGGAACGCGCTTCCAGAGGGAGTGATAGGACAGGGTACGGTATTGGAATTCAAGAAGGGATTGGACAATTTTCTGAAGGAAAAGGGGATAGAAGGGTATAGATAGAGGGCTAGTATACAGGTCCTGGACCTGATGGGCCGCCGCATGAGCGGACTGCTGGGAATGATGGACCTCAGGTCTGACCCAGCAGAGGCACGGCTTATGTTCATATGTAAATTGGTTCTCATAGATTTGGAAAACAACTTATTCTTTAAGAAGCTGACTTTTAGATAAGTAAATTGAATCTAGACAAAGGGCCCCTTTTACAAATCCATGGTAGTAAGTCCCAGTTTTGAACAGATACAAATTTCTAAAAGCGGTGGATATCTTTTTAATTATTAGACACAGCCTTAAATTGCATTTATAGCTGTATCACTACTAAAACAAGAGCTGCTTGTTTACTTCTGGAACTCTAGATGAGTCATGCTCACAGGTCTCTGGTTCATTCTGTTTCAGTGAAAATGAAGACATAACACAGTGAATAATGCAGTATGTTCATTTTTATAATACGTTAAGAAGCTCATGGAATTCTTTACAACCTCTCTGCATGTGAGGTGTAAATGCATGTATGAGGAGAGAGGTTAGGGGAGTGAGGGGGTTCTGTGCACATATGTTGATGTGATATGTGTGTGTGTGTGTGCCTGCATGTGCGTTTCTGCTGTCTATGTGTCTGGTCAGAAGAGTTGTTGAGAGGGAAAAGCAGTTTAAAAGGTGTAATTTCTTAATCACCATGTTAAAGAAATTAGTATATGTAACTGCAGCTGTTGGAAATGCTCCTCCTACAGAAATATATTACGGCATTTTTGGAAGGGGTCCATTTTTCTTCCACCTCTTACAAAATAGAGAAACTTCTCAGGGTTACCAGATACTTTTTTAAAATCCCGCCCGTTTACCTTGAAAAAAAACCAGCCCAATGTATTTCTTTGTATTCCCACGAGTAAATAAGATAAAAATGCCTGTACTAGACTGAATATTCTTGTCAGTTTCATAAAGATTCTCTCTCAAATATGCTGACACTTCAGAAACTTTGGCATACATCTTTCTGAAATCAGATTGTCATGAACTTGTAACTGGCCAGAGAAACTAACCCAAAGATAAACAATGGTGGGAAGACCAACAGGCATGCCCAGTTTTAGATTCTCCATCCTCCCCAGTCCATAATTTTTCCAGTTACCCTAAACTAAACTGAATCTCTGGAGGATGTTTTCCCCTATAACAGACTCCGGAAGAGCGTTCGAGTTTCCTACCACTCTCTGGGTGAAGAAGAACTTCCTTACGTTTGTACGGAATCTATCCCCTTTCAACTTTAGAGAGTGCCCTCTCGTTCGCCCTACCAATCTGTCTTTATCTACTAAGTCTATTGCCTTCAGTATTTTGTTTTTATTTTTTATTAATTTAACATATCTTACAACTTACAAGTTAATCTACTTGTTACGGAAATTCAGAATCGTATCCAAACTTAAGCAAGACTTAGAAAAGCAACATTAAACAATTTTAAAAAAAAAAGTAGAATTTAATTCTTCATTAGACCTCAAAAATTGAGAGAGAGAGAAATAATGGAATATTAAAGGGAGAAAATTATAAGAATTAATTCAAGGTATAGGCAATAATATGGTTACTTCCCTCAGTCTTCAAGTTTTGGAGCCTCCTCCCTCACCACTGATTAACCCCTCGAGGTCCAAAAAAGATCTTAAATGGTCCGAAATGAAGAAAACATATTTTAGACCCAAATATTTAACAATACATTTAAAGGGGTAGGCCAACATAAAAGAAGCACCCAGCCCCCTCGTTTCATCTTGTAACCAGTGTGTATGCTTGTCCTAAATTATTGGCATTGGACAATACTATCAAAGACTACTGATACCGAGAGAATTCAGATACAACTTCTTGGCACTGCACATCTGCTAGCAGGGATCCTACAGCTGGTTGTGCTACTAATACACAGTCTCCATGGTGCCAGCAGACTAAGGAATGGGAAAGGTAAGTCCGTATGCAGAAGATGCATTGGGAGTGGCCGAAGGCTCTGATTGGTTCAAAATCACCACGGGGAGGGGAGGGGTCTGGGGATGTGGGGGGGGGGTAGAGATATTGGGGGAGATACGGGATATCAGGGGGATGTTGGAATGTGGGAGGTGATGTGGGGGATATCATGGGGATGTCCGGATGTCAGAGGGATATCAGGGGAAGGGGTGTAGGGCTCCGTGGCTCAGCTGATCCTGGCAGGAGGAATCCCCATCAGCTGAGCCACCAGGAATCCCCCGAAAACCGTCTCAGCTGATGGGGATTCCTTCTGCCGTGATAAACTAATGGGAAACCTATGGTGGGTTTTTTAACTCTTTGGGTGGTGGGAGGGGTTTGTGACCACTGGGGGAGTAAGGTGGGGGGGGGGTTATACCTTAAATCCTCTAGTGGTCTTCTTGTAAGTTTGGGCACCTTTGTGGAACTTAGACGCATCTCAACCAGGTCTAACTGCCAGTGTCTAAGTTCCCTCTAGGAAAGTTTTGATTATGGCTGGGGTACATCCAGATTGAAGCCCGCCCAAATTCCTGCACATAACACACCTTCCAACATGCCCTTTTGCTCTCTTGACACACAGCAGTTTAGAAGTGCTATTAGGATGCCAAGTGCCAACTTAAGCTGGTTTGGGGACTTTTTAAACATTTGATGATGAGCCTCATAGTAACCAATAAGAAAGCTGTATGTTCCTTTGGATTTAACTCACACCCCCTTTTCAGTATAGGTCAAGGTGAGTTACACGCAAGTATAGAAGTTTGTACTGGGGGCCACTAGTACCAGTGAAGGTGAGAGGCACCCGGAGTGGTGGTTCCCCCTCCCCAACTCTTTTCTCCGCCTCCCACCCCCAACTGTTCTTTCCCCGCCTCCTCCTGCCACATGCGCCCTTTCCCTTCCCCCTTACCTTTCTAACATTCACAGCGTGAGCAGCAATCCTTGTGATCTTGGGTAAATCATTTAAGCCTAGTAGCGCAGTAAGGGGGGGTAGGGAGCGGTCCACCAAGAGGTTGCCCAGGAGCTGTAGCAGGATTTGAACCCGGCTTCCCTGTCTGTATAATGTGTTGTATGTGTGCTGGGCATATGTTGTGTTTCTGAAAGAGAAAGTGAAGGGCACTTGCAAGAAACCCAGTTTTAGGGGTTAAGAACCTGTAAGCATCGTGTGGAGGGTAACTTTTAGAGTTGGAAGCAGGTGTTGCGTCAGTTACGGGTACGGGAGCTTTGGGGTGTGGGATAGTTTGTAGAATGATAGGCAGTTGCAAGGGATTTGTTTTTATGAGTGGCGACAGTTTCCATGATGGTGGGCAGTTTGCAGGTGCATGTTATAGGGGTGGGACAATTTGGGGGTGATATGGCAGTTGAAGGGGTAGGTTTTGGGTATGGGGGCAGTATGCAAGTTGATGGAGAAGTTTCAGGTAGGCAGTTTGAAAGCTGACAATATGGGAGATTAGAAGAGCAGGGAATTTCACCTAACTGCCTTGTGCTATTTTCCAAATGCTATTTTCAATATGTTTCTATGCCACAAAAGCTAGAACTCCTTTTCCCATAGAAATTTTGTTTTGGTTTTTTTTTTTTCTCTAGAACCCTCAGACCCATCTGGCACATTTTCAAATGTGTTGTGTGATTTTTCCATCATGCCCAGTTTCATCCCATTCCGCTAAATTTTTGAATAGTTATTTTGGATAAGTTTTTTGGGGATAGTTATTTTGCCCCCAGACAGAAAGACAGGCAGACTGAACCTTTTTGCATCATTTTTTTAATCTCTGTTAGGTTAGAATAAAACAGATGGGCCTATAAGAGGAGGGGGGGTGCAATAGTATCTTTTTAGGACTGAAATGACTGTGACCTAAAACAGTCTATCCTACCTGAGAAGTCTTTCTTTCCCATCTTAATACCACCAAAACATTCATACTTCAGGGCTAAGCACTCTATTGCACTGGGAGATATGAAATGAATTCACTGTAAAAATATCATTTTGAGCTGACTGCTAGTCACCAATATCTGGTTATTTATGTCTTAAACCTGCAAAACGTATGGAAAGGTTTTCTTATTTTTCTATCGCTGGTCACCTAGCCCTGCTGCCTATCAATATTTCTTTTTGATTTATATCAGTATCCTTGGCAGGGCTGATAAAAATAATAATAATAATAATAATTTATTTTCTTATATCCCGCCCCACCAACAGTTCTAGACAGTTCACAACAGAAAAAAACTGAAACATTTCAGCGAATAAATACAATTTCATAAAAAACAGGAAATGCCCTCCTACACGAAAGAAAGCTTTTCAAAAACCCGGAAAATGTGCCGGCTTTAGAAAAGCCGTCTGGACCCCCGGACATGTCCTTAAAAAGAGAACAGGTCTGGGGAAATCCAGACATCTGATAACACTATCTATGAGGAATAGCCATAATACCTGAAACTGTCTGAGAGTTTTGTATCCAATGAATTATTTGACTGTAGCGGCAAGCTTTTTTTTTTTAAGTCAACTGCCATGAGCTGAATTTCTAGAGGTTTCATTTTACTATTCCCCACTTTTCAGATGTTTTTTGGGGCAAACATTTATCACAATTTGCTGACAAATCTCTTTCTTGCATCAGTACTTATTCATATTTTAATGAGGCAAGTTATCTCATAGCTTACAGATTTTACTACCGTAGAGATGAGCAGAACAAAACAATTAATCATAACTTAGTAAACAGAGAAGACATTTATAAGGTACAATGAAAATTAATACCAGCACCGTACTTCTCATTTGCTTTTAGGATATGAAGGGACCTGCTTACTGAAGTGCAATAAGTATTTGTACTTACACCTTAACTGCAAAAGTTAAGGTGTGATACATGCAGGAGGCATGCCCAGCATCTGCCCTCCATTTATAACACAAGGCAGGCATCACTCATGCCCACATGGCAGATGCCATCTGGTGAATCCATGCTGCCTGCCAAAGCATGGAATGCAGACCTCAATGCAGCCAAAATGGAAGTAAAGAAAAACTTGTGGCATTGTATTATCCATGATCGGATCCCCCTTAAACAGCCTCCATGATCTGATATCCCCTTCCCAGCCCGTTCCTTTCCCCCAAGACTGTAACAATCCAAACATACACACACACACACAAACAGACACACAGTCAAGCCCCCGCCAGACAGTAAACCCCCAGTAATCATGGTTCTGCGGATCAACTCTCCAAGCCCCCTTCAAAGCTCTGACTCCACCTTCCCCTCTGCTCACCTACACACAATACCTTGACCCTCTCTCCATCCCCCTTCCCTGATTCCCACTAGATTCACATATGGGTTTCCCTGGTAATATAGGGGAGCAGTACAAGAACAGTTCCACCACCCCACAAGTTGCCACTAGAAGCCATCAAAGTTGGTTCCAGTTTCTCTTTGTTCTGCTTTCCTGTCTTCTGCAAATTCTTCTTCAAGTGGTTTCTCCTGCCATGGTCCAGAATTTCTCTTTTCCCTCCCTCCCACTGTACAGCATCCTCACTTCCTTCTATCCTGAATCATTTTCCTTTTCCCCCCTCCTGCACAGCATGTTTTCCTCTCTCCTCCACCCCCATGTGCATCATGTCTCCTTCTCTCTCTCATTATCCACCATCTCTCTTTCTCTCATTCCCTCCCTTGCTGCAAAGGGAGTGGAGAAAGAGAGAGAGGGAAGAATCCAGGGTACATCACTCCTACCCCCTCTACTTCCACATCCAACATTTCTCCCTCTCTCATCCCCCGGACCTTGTGCAGCATCTTTTGCCCCTGCCACCAGCCCCATGCCCAACATTTCTCCTTCTATCACCCCTCTCCAGCACCATGCCACAACTCTCCCTCCATTTCCTCCATCATTATGTCCAACATTCCTCCATCTTGAATACCTTTCAATCTGTCCCACTGTCCCTCTCTAACACCATATACAACATTTCTCCCTCTCATTCTTCTCTTCCTCATGCATCTCTACCTCACTCCTCTCCTTCCCTATGCCCAACAATTCTACTCTTTCTTCCTTTCCCCATATGCACTATATTTTCCCCTCTCACTCACACACTATGCCTAACAATTTTTTTCTATTCCCACCCCACCTCAGCATCTTTCCCTCCCATCTTCCAAGTCTGTGCCCCTTCCTCCCTCCCTTCTGTGTCCAAATGTGCTCTCTCTCTCTCCTTTCTGTCCCTCCCTCCTTCCTTCCAGCCTTTGTCCCAAGTTCATATTCTTCCCATGTCTCAATGCACTCTTTCCCCCTCCCTCCTTCCTTCCTTTGTCATGTCCCCTATCTCCCTTACTCATCCCAATGCGCTGTCTCCCTCCCTCCCTTCAGAGCTGTCCAGGTGGACCTCCTTCTTCCTGCTGTCAGCTGCACTTGCTTCTTTGCAGGTCCATGGGCAGCAGCTCCTGCATGTTACACATGGCTGACCCAGAAGTTCCTGCTGTCAGCTGCACTTGCTTCTTTGCAGGTCCATGGGCAGCAGCTCTTGCATGTTACACATGGCTGACCCAGAAGTTTTCCCTCTGATGTCAGAGGGAAGATTTTCGGATTGGCTTCAGCGGTGTTCTAGGAGCCTGCACACAGCTTTGTGGAGGGGTGCGTGTTGCTGAAGAGCAGGAAGGAGACACTGCTGTGGTAACACACGGAATCCCCACAGATCCAGGGGGAACCCCACAAGATCACTATAGGATTCCCGCAAGGTTCCCATCAGCCTCGTTCCCAGGCTAGTCTCAGTTAGGGCACTGGTCTTTGATCTAGGGGCCTGCTGCTAATCCGGGAAGGGTACAGGAGCCAAATTGACGGCCTCAGCATCGTCAACAAAAGGGCTGGAGGATGCAGCAGCAGCGGTATCGGCAGTGGCAGGAGGGCAGGAAATGACGATGCCGCATACCCCCTGCCACTGGTACTCGTACTCTTTGGAGTATGCGTACTGCGAGTTGCGAACCTCTGATATAGGAGACAGGTATAACAGATTAGACAAGGGCGAACAGAATGCTAGGAATGATAAAGAAGGGGATCATGAACAGATCGGAGAAGGTTATCATGCCGCTGTACCAGGCCATGGAGTACCAGACCTGGAGTACTGCGTACAGCACTGGTCGCCATACATGAAGAAGGACACGGTACTATTCAAAAGTGTCCAGAGAAGAGCGACTAAGATGGTTAAGGGGTTGGAGGAGCTGCCGTTCAGCGAAAGATTAGGGAAACTGGGCCTCTTCTCTCTTGAACAAAGGAGATTGAGAGGGGACATGATCGAAACATTCAAGGTACTGAAGGGAATAGACTTAGTAGATAAAGACAGGTTGTTCACCCTCTTCAAGGTAGGAAGAACAAGAGGGCACTCTCTAAAGTTGAAAGGGAATAGATTCCGTACAAATGTAAGATAGTTGTAGAAAACTAGAACGCTCTTCCGGAGTCTGTCATAGGGGAAAACTCCCTCCAGGAATTCAAGACAAAGTTAGACAAGTTCCTGCTGAACAAGGACGTACGCTGGTAGAGCTAGTCTCAGTTAGGTCGCTAGTCTTTGACTATAGGGCCGCCAAGTGATCGGACTGCTGGGCATGATGAACCACTGGTTTGACCCAGCAGCGGCAATTCTTATATTCTTATATAAGATTACTTTCAATAAATGGTGCTCAAAAATCAGTGCTCAGTGCTATTCTATAATGGGCAATTAAGAACATAAGAACATAAGCAATGCCTCTGCTGGGTCAGACCTGAGGTCCATCGTGTCCAGCAGTCCGCTCACGCGGCCTTCCAACAGGTCCAGGACTTGTGCAGTAATCCTCTATTTATACCCTTCTATCCCTTTTTCCAGTAGGAAATTGTCCAATCCTTTCTTAAACCCCAGTACCGTACTCTGCCCTATTACGGCCTCTGGAAGCGCATTCCAGGTGTCCACCACACGTTGGGTAAAGAAGAACTTCCTAGCATTCATTTTGAATCTGTCCCCTTTCAACTTTTCCAAATACCCTCTTGTTCTTTTATTTTTCAAAAGTTTGAAGAATCTGTCCCTCTCTACTCTCTCTATGCCCTTCATGATCTTGTAAGTCTCTATCATATCCCCTCTAAGTCTCCTCTTCTCCAGGGAAAAGAGACCCAGTTTCTCCAATCTCTCAACGTATGAGTACCTTTTCTGAGGGGGTGCTGAAAAGTTCTCAGCCCAATCAAGAAGGGAATGAGGTAGAGCCATGAAACTTACAAATTATTCCACATAATCACCCCTTGGCACATCATATCTCAATTTTCTGTAACCCTTCCAAAAAATACTCTGATGCCTGGTCACTGAAATACTGCTCTGCTGTTGTAATCACCTCTGAATTACTTGAAAATTCTTGCCCTTTCAAACTCTTTGTAAGGTTTGGAAATAGAAAATAGTAAGATGGTGCAAGATCTGGTGAGAAGGTTGGATGGTCTATGCCAGGCATGTCCAACTTCGAACAGGTCGTGATCTACCTTTTCCGGCCAAAAGTGCCAGTAATCTACCACCATGAAAATTAAGGGCTCCTTTTTAAAGGCACACTAGCGGTTTTAGTGCGTGCTTAGCACCTGCTAAAATGTCACGTGCACTAGCCGCTACCACCTCCTCTTGAGCAGGCGGTAGTTTTTCAGATAGAGCGAGCTATAGCACGTGCTAATCCTATGCATGCACTAAAAACGCTAGTGCTCATTTGTAAAATGAGCCCTAAGTTTCAAATTAGTTTCAAATTAAATTTTAACCCAATAAAGTTGGAGGACCCCCCCCCCCCACCATTTTTAATGAACCTTTTGTCATTTACTTGGATGTGATCAGCTGTTAAGCAAATTAAGCAAAAACAAAACAGAGAGACGAAGATCCAGTAAGAAGGACCTTCCTCTTCCATCAATCGGGCCATTAAGAACTGCCTCCTCAATATACTTCTCCTAGTACTCTTTGCTATGACCAGTCTGGTCCCTAGAATAAGCTCTCTTATTGTCTACTGTAACCTATTTGTTGTCATGACTAGTCTGTTTTCAAACGATTGTGAATGTCTACTTGTAACCTATTCTGAGCTTCTGGGAGAATGGGATAGAAATCGAAATAAATAAATAAACTGCAAAGGGAAATGGAAAGTACATCAGAGGAGTGGCGGGACCGCGGCGGAGGAAGCAGTGCCGAAGCAGCGCAGGGATTGCTGGCATCGTGATCCCGCTGCAGGCTGCTTCTCTACCGTAGGTGGTGCGGGGAGGCCAGGGGAGCGAGCGGTCTTTCGGGGTGGGTCGGGGATCAGGCCTTCAGGGTGGGGCGGGCAGGCAGGCCTTCAAAGGGGGGACAGGCAGGCAGGCCTTCAAGGGGGGGACAGGTCTTCAAGGGGGAGGACAGGGAGGCAGGCAGACAGGCTTTCAAGGGAGGGACAGGCCTTCAAGGGGGGGACATGCCTTCAAGGGGAACAGACAGGCAGGCCTTCAAGGGGGCCAGGCAGGCAGGCCTTCAAGGGGGGGGGGACAGGCCTTCGGGGGGGTGCAGGCCTTCAAGGGGGGGGGACAGGCCTTCAAGGGTGGGATGCAGACCTTTAAGGGGGGACAGGCCTTCAGGAAGGGGGGCCCCTGGTGTAGAAGTACATGGAGGGAAGGGGGGTTCAAAGAGACGCGCATATGTCAGACTTTCGGTGGGAAGAAATAATGGGTCTGAAAATAGAGGAGAGAGAGAGATGATGTACCATGGTTTTTAGAGAGGGAAGGAACAGAAAGGGAGAGAAGTTGGACACAAGGTATGGTGTGGAGGGGGGATAGAGATACTGGATAGGAGGGTAGTTGGGAAAAGAAAGGGAGAGATGGTGGACCCTGGGGTGGTGGGGAAGGAGGGAGAGATGCTGGATGAAAGGGTAGTTAAGAAAAGATGGATCTGTGGAGGGAGACGAAAAAAGGAAAGATGCCAGACTTCCTAGGGAGGGAAGGGAAATGGGGAGGACAGAGATGGCAGATGGATGGTTAACATGCAGAAAGAAGGAAGAAGGAGACCCTGGCAAGCAAGTTATCAGAAGGCAACCAGAGCCTTGGATCAACAAGATTTGAAAAATAACCAGACAACAAAAGGTAGAAAAACTAATTTTATTTTCTGTTTTGTAATTACAATATGTCAGATTTGAAATGTGTATCCTGCCAGAACTGGTGTTAGACCACAAACGTGAGCTAGGATTTAACAGAGAGAGGAAAAGTCCTTTTTGTTTCTTTATTTTATTTACACCACAGCACCAGTGTGGTTAGGAGAAGCCAAAGGGGGGTGAAAAAGCTATAAAATAAACCCACCAGGATGTTTGAAAAAAAACACCCAATTGGGCAGGAAAGTTAAATCAAAAAACCAATTCAATAGGCTGAATCGAATCGAAAATTTTTTTTTTCCTTGAATCGGGCAGCACTAGTTTGCGCTACTGTCTTAGACTTTAGGACCTGGGATTGGGGAGAGATGGTATCCTCAGTACTTTATAATGCAAGTGAAATGAGAATTTGGTCAGACTTTTGAAGGGTCTGCAGAAGAAAAATATTGTATAGGCCGGGGACATGAGACAGCAGGAAACGGGAACTTTTCTTCTATTTTTGTGAATGGCAAGGCTGAGGATGTCACAGAGTTCAGTTAAAATATGTGCTTTATATAATAATGTATTTTATAAAGTTTAAAAGCATTGCTGGCCTACCCGGTGAGGTGTTCCTAATGGTGGTGGTGGTGGTGGTGGCAGCGTGTCAATGTGTTGAGAGGAAGAGGTGATCTGGGAAATTCTGCTGAGCAAACTCCGGGCCCATTTCCACCCCCCAGTTAGTCCACTCCACTCAACTGGTTCACACACTGAGTGGGTCTTTGGGTGTTGTGCCTGGGTAGTTGTTTTGGGATCTCTTCCAGTGGTTTGTCAATATCTCCATGTGGTCCAAGGAAGGAAACTTTGTTAACCTAAGCATTGAACTTCAGAATATGTTTGTAACAGCGCTGCTTGTGTGGCATTAGGCTATGTAGTGATCGAAAGAAAAAAACCAGACCTTTGCACATTTTTGCACTATATGGTGGGTGTATGAGGAGATTCACATTTCCTGCACAGCTAAGTCCTTGTGAAGTTACCTTGTTCTTTCTGTATTTGCTGGTTTTAAGAAAGGTCTGGACAAATTCCTGGAGGAAAATTCCATAGTCTGTTATTAAGACATGGGGAAAGTGTCTGCTTGCCCTGGATCGGTTGCATGGAATGTTGCTACTCTTTGGGTTTTGACCAGGTACTAGTGACCTGGATTGGTTACCATGAGAATGGGCTACTGGGCATGATGGACCATTGGTCTGACCCAGTTAGGCTATTCTTATGTTATGTTCTCATCTGTAGGGGCCTTTGTTTTCACTTCTTATTTTAATGTATTTTTTTTCTGGGAACTTATCAATGTTTTTTATAATGGGAACAAAAATAGAAGAGAATTAATGTGTGTGGAATGGGGGGGTAACTAATTTCTTCAGCTAAATAATTCAATCCACCTCAACCAGACATAGGAGAACTCACGCACCATTCACACACCCTCCAACCAAAATCGTCAAAAGAAAAAAAAACTGTTCGACAACCTCCTAACACTCAACCCCCAACTCTACAACCTATTGACCTCAACCACATACTACAAAACCTTCAAAAAAGAAATAAAAACCCTTCTATTCAAAAAACACATAAAGCCGAACTAACACAATCAGAACTGTCCCAAGCATCACCTGCAACTACTCCATATGTACTTCTGATGTCATGACAATTCAGACATAATTTATGTTATGTTTGGAATAATGGTTACATATATGAGGTTCAATAAAAAAAAAATTTTCACTGCCTGTTTCTATTATGACCATTTATTCCATTTCATGGTTATTAGAAAAAATATTTTTTTACATGGGGGGGTGTCAAAAAATGTTGGGTCCCGGGTGCCACATACCCTAGGTACGCCACTGAATAATAATAAGCAACAACAAAACCTTGATGAATGCTGACCTGACTCTACTCAAGTTTGTGGAAAATACAGTGGCCTGCTAGTGAGAGTTCATGAGGACACACTGGCAGTAGCCACAATACCTAGCATATAAATGTTGACGTCCACATTACAGAAATGCCTCTATGGAGACTCCGGAGCTCAGGCTTCTTCTAGTGTCCTGTCTATGGGGATGACTGCACAGATGGGATGGGCCAATAAGTCTTTATTTGTCATCACCTACTGTACTGCTGTGTATCTGTAGCCGAGGAATCACTTTCACATATCCCACATGTCCTGCATTTTTTAAGGACTTTGAATTCATACTGCTTTCACAGGTAAGAAATATTTTTTTGAAAACAGAGCTCTCTCTTGTAAGTGCCATACACTTAATGATTACTCAATCCATCTGCAAACCACTTTGAATGCAAATGTTACAGAAAAATAATCATAATTAATTCTTTCAACATAAATTGGCAAGCGCTAACCCTGAGGATCAAACTCCTTGCTGGCATTTGCAAACCATGCATGTGATGCAGAGATGCTCTGCTAGGTCTTTTCATATCTGTCATTGAATAATTAACTGAAGTGAAACATCTTGTCAAACATTCGAACGCAGTTTCACCATATGAACAAAAGAACAGATATCTGCATCGTTATTACAGGATATAAAAAAAAGTAATGTGTGCATTATGTTCATTCATTCTCATTATGTTTGAGTTTAATTTGCATATGATGATATAATGGAAGAAGAGGAGTTGTGCACTGCCATGCTGAAAAGTTGATTTATTCCCTAGTTAGGTCTCCTAGTGCCTGCGTTTGTTGGGGCTGGAGATGTACATCTAGCCTTCACAGCTTTTGGGGTGTAGGAGAAACTCCCACTCGTCATGGAACTACGACTTGTGGAAGGACCTAGGCTGTCGAGGTTTATAAGCCCAAACTGTTACATCTACTTAGTAAAATCAGAAGGCCCCAATATACAAAGCCAGATTAAGGTAGGATTACCAGATATTCGGATTTCCACAGACATGTCCTCCTTTTCAAGGACATGTCCGGCGGTCTGGATGGCTTTTCAGAACCTTGCACTTTGTCTGGGTTTTGAAAAGCTTCCTTGAAATTGGTTTGGGTAGGAGGCGATGAGAGCAGGCAGCAGGGGGCAGGGCTAGGGCAGGATTAGGGGTGGGACTGGGGCATAATAGGGTGGGGTTGGGTGGAACTGAGCGGGCCTGGGGGCGAGTCTAGGGGTCCAGATTTTAATAAAGTAAAATATGGTAACCCTAGATCAGTGGTCTCAAACTCAAACCCTTTGCAGGGCCACATTAAAGAAATGACAATTTTGCATGAGGTGAAAGAAACTCTTTATAGTTTATAAATCTTTCCTTTTGGCTAAGTCTTAATAATAATATTATAATTTATACCTAAAGAGACATATGACCAAGAAACTTTTATTTTACTTTTGTGATTATGATAAACATACAGAAGGCCTCAAAATAGTACCTGGCGGGCCGCGTGTTTGAGACCACTGCCCTAGATCAAGGCACAAGTAAAACAAGCGTATGCCTAGGATGTATAAGTGTAGGGGACCCTGTCGGATGTGCTGAGGACTCAGGAGTTTAGGATTACCAACTGACTGAATTTTTCCTGGATTCTACATCTTTTAGATTAACTATCTCAAAGCCAGATTGATGGCTAAAACGTCTAGATAATTTTCAGAGTGTAGCCATGTAAATCTTATTAAGAAAGGAACAGAAAACAAAACTGAGATTATTATAATGCCTTTGTATTGCTGCATGGTGCAATTACGCCTCAGATACTGTGTGTGGTTCTGGTTACTGCATCTCATAAAAGAGATGCAGTAGTGAAATTGAAAAAGGTACAGAGAGGGTGATGGAAAATGATAAAGGAGACGGGATGACTTCCCTATGAGGAAAAACTTAGGGCTCCTTTCACGAAGCCGCGGTAGCGGTTTAACGTGCGTAATAGCATGCGCTAAACCGCCGGATGCGCTAGCCGCTACTGCCTCCTCTTGAGCAGGTGGTAGTTTTTCGGCTAGCGCGTGATTAAAAGTCACGCGTGCTAAAACCGCTAATGCGGTTTCGTAAAAGGAGCCCCTAATAGGGCTCTTCAGTTTGGAGAAGAGATGGCTGAGAAGAGGTATAATAGAGGTCTATAAAATACCGAGTGGAATGGAACAGGTCCATGGGAATAATTTGTTTACTCTTTCCAAAAATACAATGAAACTACTATGTGGTTAATTTAAAATAAATCAGAGAAGATATTCCTTCATTCAACATATAATTAAACTCTGAAATGTATTGCCAGAATGTGCCAGAGGATTCAGCAGTTAGTTTAGCAGGATTTAAAAAAGGTTTGGATTATTTACTGAAAGAAAAGTCCTTAAGCCTTTAAAGATAGACTTGGGAAAAATCCACTGCTTATTTCTAGGATAAGCAACATAAAACAGATTTTGGGATCTTTTCAGGTACTTGTGACCTGGATTGGCCACTCTTGGGAACAGGATACTAGGCTTGATGAACCTTTTAATCTGTCCAGGTATAGCAATGTTCTTAAGTGCTACCCCCTTTTAGTGCAGATAATGAAAAGGTTGCACTAGTCATAGGAAGGAGTGGCTGAGCCTCAAGGGCTTCAGTGATGCTTAGTTCTGCACAGGGCTTTAAGAAAATCAGTGGAACAAATGATTGAAGTTGTTGAGAAGGGATAGAAATGTAAGAGGAATAGGGTGAAGTGTGAGGGGACTGTTGCAGGCTGAGAAAAATGGTGGAAAATGCAAGAACTTTACATGATGGAAGGCAGATCTGGTTTGGGGGGACATTGAATAAGCAGGTGAACAGCGGCAAAGAACTGCACCACAACAGAGACAGCTTGTCTCTCTGAAAAGTGGCAGTTTGTGAAAAGTGATGGAAGACTTCTTTTGTGGTATGTTATTAGTTGCCCTTGTAATAAGTTCTACATTGGCAAAACTACAAGACCCTTCTACATCAGGATGAATTAGCTCAAAAGTACATAATTACCATACTGGGACAGACTGAAGGTCCATCAAGCCCAGTATCCTGTTTCCAATCCAGGTCCCAAATACCTAGCTAGATCCCAAGTAGTAAAACAGATTTTATGTATAAATTTTAATGCAAAATATTTTCTGTAGTGGAATCAGAACCAGGTAAGCCAAGATTCAGATCCAATTGATATTCCTTGTAATCGTGGACGTCAATTAGGGGCCCCTTTTGTAAAGTTTTGTGTGCGCTAACAGAATTAGTGCATGCTTTGCATCCTATTTTGGACCACATTACATTTAGTATGTGCGAATTCCGTAAGTGCATACGAAGCTTTAGTAAAAGGGTCCCTTAACCCTCTATTGCTTCAGCTATAAGCTTTGATCATAAGCCCCCTTTGTACAGGAAAACACCTACAGTAACTGAATGTAACCTGCCTTGAGCTACTACTGGAAAAGATTTGAGCTAGATTGAAATTATTAAAAAGAGAAGGATAACAAAATATAACACATCACCAGCCCATTCCTACTGGTTAGTACATCAGTCTCTTAATGAGAAATCACTAATGCTATTTTGCTTCATTAGTGTGAGATGAGAAATGCTCACTGGCTGCCCGTAGCCAAAAGTTATGTCTTCAAGGGCCTGATGCTAGTGTTCAAATCCTCATACGACATGATGCCAGGCTACATGACAAACAAGCTTCTTCTGTACATACCAAATAGGTCCCTCCGCTCCCAGGATGAAATAACGCTTCAAAATTCCCCCTGGTCATGCCCTTCAACTGCAAACTGTCAAATGACATTCCTACTCCCACTTCATACCGAGCCACTGGAATCAACTACCCCCCACAATTAGATTCCTTTAAGGACTCCTCAACTTTAGGAAAGCAATAAGAACATACCTCTTCACCTAACTCCCCTGCCTACGATCGATGGATTACAAAGAAATGTATATTGGTACTAGATCCTCGGTATGTGTCACGTTAGGATGAAAACTTGTATTGATAAACCTTGCACTGTAACATGTAAACTCTGGGGCTCATAATCGAAATGGAAATACGTCTACAAACCGGCCTAAATTGGCATTTAGACAATCAGTGAGACAAGTCATCCAAGTACCGATAATTGAACCGGGTTTTAGACGTATCTAAAAATGACTTAGGCCTTCTCAGTGCTGCTGTACACCCAGAGCTAAAAGGGGCATTTTAGGAGACATGGTAAGGGCGGGACATGGGCTCTCCTAGACTTAGTCGTACTGCATGTAACCGAAAGTTTAACAACACTTCCTAGATGGAACTTGGATGTTGTAACTTAGGTCATCTAAAACCAGGTCTAAGTCACAAGAAGGTATCTAAAATGACCAGATAACCACTGCAGGGATAAGGTACAGACCCCTACACATTCCCCCAGTGATCACTGACCCCCCGCCATAAAAATCGTAATAAAACTTTACATATCTGCCTCCAGAACATCAGTACCTGACAGCCTGGCATAGGAAAGCCTAGTAGAACTGCACAGAGGTGGCTTAAGTGGTCTGGGGGTGGGCTAGTGAACCATGGAGAAGAGGAACCAGGCCCATAAGCCACTCTAACTGCTGCATGCATGGTGAAACATGTACACCCCCCAAAAAAAACCCCAAACCCTTATGTACTGCCATATAAGTGGCACCTGCAGCCATTAGGGATATTGGGATGAAAGACAAGTGGGTCTAGTCAGTTCTGGGGGTGTTTTGGGGGGCTCACCATGACCTATAAGGTTGTTATGATGAGATGTGTATGTGGTACCCTTTTTGTGAAGTTCACAGCAGTGCCTTGTAAGGTACCCCACTACTCTGGTGCAATGTTTGGGTGTCTAGTCCATTACTTTCCTGATCCCGCCCACGTCCAAAAGGTCTTTTTCTAGGCGTTTTTGACTTGGACAAATTTTTGGATGAAAATGGGGTATAAATATAGACGACTTAGCGGTCGGTACGATCAGACGGCTGGATGTACAGTTAGACAATTTTCAAAAATAAAAATATGTTGGACGTATTTTTCAAAAATGGACCTTTTCCCATGTCCAACTTTGGGTGACTAGCGACTTAGACTCATATCGGACTTAGACATATCTCCACATGTTTATGTTTATTAAAAATTTGATATACCGCTCCTGCATTTTCATGACCTAAGTGGTTTACAAAATAACAATTAAAAACAGAAAGGAACTCCATTGAACATATTCTGACAGGAAAGGAAGAGATAGAGAAAGATACAAAATATATACATATCCTAACAAGTATGAAAAACCAAAACAAAAATTACTTTAAAAATAAAAATAGAGTGCATTTAAGCAAATTAAAAATTTAATAATAAAGAATGCCCAGGACTCCCTCTCCCAAAGGGGACGATTACCCATCTGCACTTGGTCTCCACCGCAGTCCTGAGCAGAGGGATCCCTTAGCTAGATGGGCTGTAGTGGTAGGTGGTTATGGCACCAGCATGGAGTCGGGGGTGTCTCGATCCTTGTTCTGTTCTCAGGCAGCTAGTTATAAGCAGCATCCGACTCCTTCACCTCTCCCGGTCCTTCCTGCCAGTCTCTCTCTCTCCCTGCTCACCACGGGCTTGTCTCCTCTCATCCTCAACTGCGCCTCCCTACAATGGTGCCAACGTCGGTCTGATGGCCTTTCTATGGCCCGGCTGGTCGAGTGGTCACTTGGCCTCCACTCTGCACCACTCAGACAACCATTGCATTCCTCCCAGATGGTCCACACAAGACCCGATTCGGCATTGTTGGGGGAGGGAAGCACATCACTGCCACTGCCAAAAGCAACTGAAGAGCTGGCAACACTCAACCGCTCTCTCCTCTCATGGCTCCACTTCAGTGGGGGAGGGAAGTGCCTTTCCACATCAGCTGTAACCAAATAAACCTCTCTCGCCGGCAGCAGAAGGAACAGCAGGTAGGAGGCCCTTCGACCATTGGACCTGAGCCAACGGTCAAACCGGAGAATTCGATGATTTAATTCAATAATCTAGCAATGTAAAATTAAGAATTGAGACCCCAAACCAAAGTAACAAAGTCTGAATAACCTACCAAAACAGATCAAACAAAAACCACAAAAAAATATAAACAAAGCAAAAGAAAAACAAAAAAGTGGGGTGAGGGAAACAGCACAGCTGATGACCTAACTGGACGCCATCTTGTTATATTATGTATGTTTAACCCGTAACTTGTTCTGAGCTCTTTGGGGGAGAATGGGATAGAAAATAAAATAAAACAAACAAATTTTGCATAGCCTGTTTCTTGATTCATTTTCTAACAGTGACCATTAGCATGGCTCTTTAGAAACTGTAGCCTATGGGGAGAAAATGGTGAAGTAGCCTACTGGCTAGAGCAGCAGATCCTGAACCGGCGAAGCCAGGGTTCAAACTTAGCATCTCCCATGAATGTTCCTCTCAACCCTGGACAATTCATTACTGTACACAGCACAGATTATAAATGCTTTTGGGTAACGATTCCTGAAGGCAGACTTGAGAGAGGCAAATCATTAACTCTAAACTTTTAGAAGCTGAAATATTATTTTTAAATATATTATACCTTTATTATAATTTGCCCATTATCTGCAGTGTTTGCCAATGGTGTACCAGCAGTTACATTCCCTTGAGCAGAGGCATGAGGAGGAATGAACATGAAAAAATAAAATAAAAAGTTGACAGCCTGGTCACCCCTCGACACTCAATGAAACAACCATAAAAAAACAAAACAAAACAAAATCGGATTCGGTAGCCCAAAGTGTGTACAAATAGAGGTGGGCATGTATATCTGTGTGCCTGCGTGCACTTGGCCTTCTAGCTGGTTCGGTCCAGTCCAGTCTGGTCTGGCCCACTCTTCTAAACTTTTAAAACAAAAATGAACACATAAGTTGCCATAGGAATGAATCACTAAGCTAGATTGCAAACAGAAATGAAAAACACCTTTCTCAAGCTTATTTTGTTCGCCAGCAGCACACTAACCATCAGTGACATTATATTTTATGTCTTATATGCTCGTACAGTTCACTGCAATCTATCTCTGTTCCAATCTACATTATCTAAAGAGGGGCATTATCACAGATCTACTATGCATTCTCCCAATCAATGCTAAAATCTTTCCACTAAAATTAACTTGTCAAAAGCTTTTTTAGCAGCCATGTTTTTACTCTTTGCTAATGGATTAGAAAAAAAGGACGTGACGGAAACAAAATAGTAAAGTGACATGGTGAAGTACAGAATATGTTTTATTTCTCTTTTTTGAAATGAATGCAAATTGTTCTTAGTAAATCTTCAGTACCTCCTGAAATAGTGTATGAGGCACTCTGAGGAGTAACATAATTACTTTACTACTGTAGGTGGATTTATGGATGACTAATCAGTTACATAAACAAGTTACATATATATCTTAGTCAGGTGCTAGGGAAAACCATAATACCTCATCCAGGTTCAGCAAGCTTTGCCTACTTACACGACACAGAGACCCAGGCTATATGAAATACTTTTATTATAGAAATATAAAAATATAAATCATAAGCCAGCTGTAAATAATAACTAATTATTGTTCAAAAAATATCCAAATACATATATGAAACTCAGTACATAATTATCACAAAACACTTACTAGATAAATGAACAAATACTAATTCTTACACACTAAATAATTCCTTATAATAATAATTCCTGATTATCAGCAACTAAAAATATAGCTTATCACTCAGAATAACTTTATATCTCCTTATCCTATACAACAATGGAATACTTTTATCTATCCCCAGCTGATAAGGTAGATAATTTCCTTATCTTACCATCCGATTAGGCCTTAGCACAGAATCTGGGGAAAGGAATTTGTCTTCTACTCAGCACGGAAGATATGAATTCTCTTGGTACAGGAATAAGAGTCCGTCAGTCACTGAAACAGCTGTAAATTAGGTTGGCAGCAAAGGTTTCCTTTATGTGATGGAATCCAGATCTGGATAAAAGTCCGGTTTCTCTCTTTCAGGCAGAGAGTCACAAGAAGTAACTTTTCAGGTCTTAATTATTAGAAGATGTGCAGAGAAACCTATGATAAAATGCAAGCTTTCTTACATCCTAGCACAGACTAATCAATAATTAGACACCTCCTACTTGGTTCTCGTCAGATGACCTCTCAGGACCAATCTAGAAACAGAACTTGAATGAATAGCCTTTCTGTATAGAGTCTCGCACAGGCTGTGTAACAGACGCGCCTTCGTTAGATAAGAACAGCACAGGAGCAATGCCTCCCCCAAGATTCACACAGACTGAGCATGTAGGCATAGCTGGATGTCCTTGACTAGAATACAGTTCTGGTACATACCCAGAATGCATCAGGCATCATAAACAGTAAAGTTGTTTTCTTCTTTCTCTTCTTGCATGGTACAGGCTGGAAAGATTTCTGGTAGACAATGGTTCAGGCTTTATGACTTCAGAGAAGCCTAACCTTCAGGTGTGAATAAGGAAACAGCCCTACACTACAGATGCTCTAACTCGGTTTGCATTTGAAAAAGTTGGTTAAATGATGGAGCTGTGCTCTGAAGCCAATTTGCAGTGGCCTATGGCACAGGATGATCTAAACATGTTTCCTCAATCTCAAGTAATTCACTATAAGAGTAAAAAATTATATTGAAACTCTTAAGACTTTTATCTTTCTAAAAAATGACAATAATAAATGAATGGACAGTGGATAATAAAGACAGTAAAGAATACTTAATACTATTTGAAAATAGAGAGAACTTCAGTAACTTTGGCAGTTTTAATACTGCTCCGATGGCTGCATGTGGGACGAAATCCCTGAATTGCATATGCTCCACTTACATCATTAGTGTTCTCTCATGTGATTCTCTCATTTAAATAACACCACAATATGCTTATCACAAAATCGTGCTTAGCCAAAGTGTCCCAAAATATTCAATGCCTCAATGTCCATCCATAAATTAACAATTTAATGTGCCCAATTAAATGAAAATAAGTTTTAATTGAAAAAGCTCTATGTTTAGCATTTAGCAATTCCAAGATTTGTGTAGCTCAGGGGTGCCCAATACATCGATCGCGATGATCGTGATCGACCAGTAGATCGCGAAGGCAAAGTGAGTAAATCGCGGAGCCCATCATGGGCTCCGTGATAGACTTGCATTGCCTTCACAATCTACCGGGCCGATCAGCCTTCCTCTCCCCGACATCAATTCTGCCGTCGGAGAGGAAGTTCCGGGCCAGCCAATCGCTGCCTGGCTGGCCCAGAACTTCCTCTCCGATGGCAGAATTGACGGGGAGAGGAATGCTGGTTGGCCTGATGCAGGGAGAGCTTGGGGTGGCGGTGGCTTTGGGGCCTGTTCTCCAATGGTGGCAGCGGCTTGGGAGCCTGTTCTCTGATAGCGGCGGCAGTGACTTGGGGGCAGGCAGGGAGACAGAAGGAAAGAAGGGAAACAGAAAGAAAGAAAGGGGGCATGAATAGAGAAAAAAAAGAAAGGGCAGGGAGAGAAGAATAAAAAGTTAGGGGAGGGAATGAGGTCTGGAGGAGAGGAAGCATACAGGCTGAAAGAAGGGAAGAAAGATTGGATGCACAGTCAGAAGAAGAAAGTGCAACCAGAGACTCATGAAATCACCAGACAACAAAGGTAGGAAAAATGATTTTATTTTCAGTTTAGTGATCAAAATGTGTCCATTTTTGAGAAATTATATCTGCTGTCTATATTTTGCATTATGGCAATAGTGGTTTTTAGCACAGGGAGCCTATGAGCGTTGAGAGCAGCGTGGGGCATTCAGCATAGCTCCCTGCCCTAAAAACTGCTATTATGGTTTAGTAAAAAGGGAGGGGGGTATATTTGTCTATTTTTGTATGGTTGTTACTGAGGTGACAGTGCATAGAGTCATTTGCCTTGACCTCTTTGTAAAAAACCCGGAATATAAATAATTAACATTTTCTCTGTGTACAGTGTGCTTTGTGTTTTTTTTTTTATTTTATTGTTGGTAGATCATTTTGACTTGGCCATTTTAAAAGTAGCTTGCAAGCCCAAAAAGTGTGGGCACCACTGGTCTACCTAGTAGCTGGCTTTCAGTGAATCCATCCGATGAGAGCCTTGTTTCAATGTCTGCTTCAGGGACTTTCAAAACTCAAACAATCCATTTATATTCAATAATCCTTGGAAGCCCTACCAATCTTTATTCTGAGGATTATTAAATATAAATGGTCCATAATGTTAGCAAAGCTTAGTAAATAGGCCTCTGTATATTAAAACTTTAAAATATATTATACAGACTTTTACATATATCATGGACCCCTACAGTGACATTATGCAGTGACAAATAACACTAGCAGCAGTCTATTAAGCTGGCCATCTACAATTTAATTATGCTGTAACATTTTTCGATAAACATTTGTTTCTGGTTGCTGTCTGTTTAATTGGGCACCTCTCTCCATAATAATAACACATTTACTCATTGTTAATTTATTTCACATTGATTTGGATAGCAACATAAGCAGATGTTAACAGAGACAAGACATATGTATGAAGGAGATAAACTAGAGTGGCTTCCTGATAATGGAAATTCTTTCTGACATGCAGACTAATCTAACATACAAGTAAGTGCCATCATCAAAAATTGTGGATATGAAACACTTTTCTACAGAGATCTAGAAAAGCCTAGAAGGTGTTCTTTGATTTGCACAAGATTTCTTGTCTAGCTACAATCATGTAGGGTCCCATCAGTTCTATATAATTACTTAAAACAAGTCAGTTCCATACAGAGAGAAAGTTGAGCACATGTTGATTATTACCAAATGCCTACAGAGAACTTTGTTTTCCCTGAGTATGAGCAGAATTCATCAGTCATAAAGGTAGGTCTCTTTGAGCACAAACCTGACTTTAAGTAGGAATAAAGAAGTGATTTCTTGGGCCTGCTCCTCATCACTGACATTGAATTCAAAGAACAGGTTGTATTCCTTGTTGTACGAGTCTTGTCTGTAGTCAGTGAAACTTCTATGGCTTTCAGTTCCAATGGCATCAGTACAAATGAGAGAACATTGAACGTAAGTTTTGCTTGAAGCTGCTGGCCACCTTCTTAAACATTATGAGGAAAACAGATGTAGGAAAACTAAACAACAAAACTGTAGTTCACAAAAAAAGTCAACCGAGGTCAATGTAGTACGAGGGAGTGCTGAAAAGTTCTCTGTCCAATCAAAAAGAGAATGATGTGGATATGCTTCAATCAATGATCTGAAACATTGTGAAAACATAGAATTTTGTTTCTGCAAATTGGCACATAATGAAAGAAGATAACACTATTGTCAGCTACAGTGGCAAAATAACACTCAGAATTTAGGAAGTTGGTTGGTTGGGCTGAGAACTTTTTGCGCCCCCTTGTATATCTCACTGATGTAGCAGGATCACCACAATACAGGTCCACATCTACAAAGAGGAACATTCTAGGTCCTATTCCCAATCTGTTCTTCCCATTTAGCAGATATCCTAGTGGGTCTCCACAGGATTCCCCCATCCCCCTTTTACCCCATCTGTGAGTCTTCTTTCACTCCTGCCCCACCACTACTAGTTTTCTAATTAGTTCCAGTCTCGGGGCAGCCAACACCACTTTCTTGTATGCTAAAACATTTTCAAAAATATGGGGGTTAGCAAGGAAAAGCCAAGGTATCACTCCTGCCCACTGAAGAACCACAGCTGGGGTACTTCCATATAGAATATACAGTCGACTCCACCTAAGTGCACGTTGGTTATCCGCACATGACTAGCATGGTCCTGGGTTTTTTTTACATTAAAGTCAATGGACGTAAACTCTGGATAATTGCACTTCTGATAAGCACACAATCCGCTTATGCACACAGATGTTAAAAGTCTAACCACCATACTTTCACATCACGTTCTGACGTGGATGAGCTACATGTTTCAGAAATTCAGCCTAGGCCTAGCCAGGTGTTTGAACTTTCGAAACTACAGTACTGTACCATGGCATCGCGTGGACAAAAATCATTGTCTTTGGCTGAACATGTCCACCATGCTGGACAAAAATCATTGTCTTTGGCTGAACATGTTGATGTGTTAAAGAGACTTGACCAAAGAGAGAGTCAGATCTCTAATGCAAAACATTACAATGTTCATCCTAGACAGATTTCTCAGATTTACAAAAAAAAGCAAGCGATATTGAAAGAATGGCAAAACAACAGCAATCCTACCAGAAATCGGAAAAGTAATTGGGAAGGCTAGAGACGTTGAACAGGCATTGCTGCGATGGTTTGCGGAAGCTAGAAGTCAATAACTGCCAATCAGTGGACCTCTGCTGATGGAGAAAGCAGCACAGTTATCTGAAGAACTGGCCATAGAAGACTTCAAAGTGACAAATGGATGGTTAGAGAGGTGGAAAGTTCATAATGTCATAAAATTTAAGCAGCAGCATGGCGAAAAACAAGACGCAGATGAATTTGGTGCTGAAAGGTGGGTCATGGGAGTGTTGCCATCAATTATTGGTGGATATGAACCATGTGATGTGTTCATCGCCGATGAGATGGGCCTCTACTGGTGTGCCAACCCTGATAGAACATTGGCTTTCAAACTCAGCGAAGCTGTTGGCTCCAAAGTACCAAAGGAATGATTGACATTGCTGTTCAGTTGTAATATGGATGGTAGTGAAAAGCTTGAGCCACTGGTAATTGGGAAGAATCAAAATCCTCGGTGCTTCAAAAACATTAAACGCCTCCCTGTTGAATATGAAAGCAACAAAAACGCATGGATGACAGCGACATTGTGGATTGAATGGTTACAGAAGCTTGACAATATGATGAGAAGGCATAAGAGGCACATTGTAATGCTGTGTGATAACTGTGCAGCACACAGCAATGACTTAGGATTAACCAAACTCGTGTTTCTGCCGCCAAACACGACCTCATTGATCCACCCGATAATTGCAAACTTCAAATGTCATTACAGTTCACTCATCTTATGATATGTAATGGCAGTGATTAATGCAAGCATGTAATCCAGCCCCCGAACTAGCGAGAAAAATGACAATGCTCAACTCTCTTCATATGGTAAGGGAGGCATGGAGTCAAGTCTCATCATCAACGATTTCAAATTGCTATCGACAGGCGAGCTCGTTCACGCATCTGATGAGACAACTGAAGCAGACACTTCGTCCATTGAGCTCCCAGTTGGACTCTCGTCACAAGAGTTTTAGCTGTGTGTCGCCGTTGACAGTGATCTGCCCACATCATCTGACAGCTCTAATTCCGATATCTGTACAGTCATAAAGGACACTGCAGACAACCAGGAGTCTGATGATAACAGAGATACTGCTGCTGTCATCACGACTAATGAATCACCTGCAGAAGTTGTTTCCTTCTCGGACGCGATGAAATCACTACACATGCTGCGTTGTTATCTGGAGATAAATGGCTGTCATGACTATGGACAGTTTTATAGCATCAGTAGTCAGATACACAGCCTGAATCATGCAATCTGCGTGCAGAAAGCAATGACTGATTATTTTAGTATAACTATTTCTACAACTGTACTGTATTACATTGTATTCGGTGTTTTTTTTGGTTGAATAAAAGTTTTGTTGCATTTGACTACAGTGTACTGTAATTTTTCATGACTAACAAGTGGTACTCTTATTAAGCTCACACTCCGTTTAAGCACATGTGGCGACCTGGTCCAAAGGGTGTTCACCACCTGGTCCAAAGGGTGTTCACCTAAGTGGAGTCAACTGTATGTAAACTGCTTTGATTGTCCCCACAGAAAGGCGGTATATCAAATCCATAACACCTTACCACAAATTATGTCTACTTCTACAAAGGGGAACATTCTAGATCCTCTTTCTATTCTGCCCTTCCCATTTATGTAAAGCCATGGAGGATGGGCCAGCCTGCCAGTCTTAGGAAGGGAATAGATTTTTCTGTGACTTTGAAGAGATGAATAAATTGATAAATTGCCCTGCACACAGGGATTTGGGGTCTTCTTTCCTCCAAATGAGAAGCAAGAGAAGCTGTGGGAGACAAATGATAATCTTTCACAGCCAGGGGTGCTCCCTCATTGTTTGCCAGCTATCTCGCCATTCTAAGGGATCCTTTTAACTAAACTGTGGTACGTTACACGTGTTCTGTGGTAAGTTTGAGATCTGTATAAGCAAACTCACATGCTAAAAAATATTTGTATTTTTTTTTCTGTGGAGGGGACATGTCAGGGACAAAAAGTGGTCATTTTTGTGTTAATCAGTTAGTTCAGCTGGATTACTATGTATCAATTAGTGCAAGATTAGCACATGAGCTATTACAGTCTACAAAATGGATGATGGTAAGTACTCATGCGCTAATTATTTTTATTGGCTGCATGTGTATGACAACACTATCACGTAACTACAAGCACACAGGATTGATACTATCACTTCCACTACGAGGGGCTGCTGAAAAGTTCTCAGCCCAACCAAGAAGAGAATGATGTGGAGCCTAGAAACGTACAAGTTATTCATACTTTTCTGGATACTTTTCGTTTCAATGATATGAAATGAAACAAAAAAAGTATCCAGAAAAGTTTGGAATAACTTGTAAGTTTCATGGCTTCACATCATTCTCTTCTTGGCTGGGCTGAGAACTTTTCAGCAGCCCCTCATTTTGCATCAAATGTTCAAAACTAAAGCCACCAATAGCGGAATACTGCTCACGCACAAAGTTATGTCCATTAAGCAAATAGCATCACATTGTAAATTCAAATTTTAAATGGGAGAAAAAGGCCTTATACATCTGATGACACATTCAATACGACCCTCTCTACTCAATCATTGGTCAAAATACTCCCAACTGTTCATGAAAAAAAATCTTCAAAGTCATAGGAGGGCAACCCTTTACTGCTCGTTTTAGGAAAAGTTTCTAAGAGATAGCACTTAGCTTTTTAACAAAGAAATCCCAACTGGGACTTCCGTTACTGTAGACTTGGTGTCCTGCTCATGGGACATTTTCCTTATATGGTAAAAATGGCCTTAGCATGCAGGAAAAACTTGCATAAGGGGGCCCTAAGGTCTCTTTCTTCAGCAGCTTAGTAAAAGGACCCTTGAAAGGTGCTATCCCAGTAGCCAGCTACACTTAACCAAGGTGCCTTGTTACTGAATTGCCCTTCTACTGCCTATTACTGTTCAAAAACTACTACATTTTTAGTAAAAGGCCCTTTTAGGTATGTTTGTTTTTTCAATCACCCAAATCCCACAATATCAATGTTAGCTATATGTCCTAGGGGTTTGATTAAGCTGTATAAATCTGTGACTTATTATTTTTACAGTGCTCTAGTCCTGGTTATTTGAGAAACGAGTAGAAAGGTTAATATTCTATTTTTATGTTCTGTATTTTTATATTACAATAAATGTTAATAAAATTACTTTTAGGACAACATCTATTAAAATTAAAACATTTACTCCATTTATTTCATGAAATGTTTTTCTTCACAATGAAAGAAAGTCTATAAACTAACTCAGGAATTTAGCAGAATTAGAAAAGGTTTAAAGAAGAGTGAGCAAGATGATAAAGGGGGATGGAACTCCTCTCGTATGTGAAAAGACTAAAAAGTTTAGGGCTCTTCAGCATGGAAAAGAGATGGATGAGGGGAGATATGACTGAAGCTTACAAAATCCTGAGTGGTTTAGAATGGGTAAAAGTGGATCGATTTTTTTTGTACTCCGTCAAAAATTATAAAGATTAGGGGACACTCGATGAAGTTACAGGGAAATACTTTTAAAACCAATGGAAAGAGATATTTTTTTTCACTCAGAGAATAGTTACGCTCAGGAACACATTCCCAGAATATGAGGTAAGAGTGGTTAACGTAGCTAGTTTTGATAAAGGTTTGGAGAAGTTCCTGAAGGAAAAGTCCATATTCTGCTATTGAGACAGACATAGGGGAAGCCACTGCTTGCCCTGGATCGGTAGCATAGAATGTGGCTACTATTTGGAGTTTTGCCCGGTATTTGTGACCTGGATTGGCCACTGTGGGAACAGGATACTGGGTTAGATGAACCACTGGTCTGACCCAGCCAGTAGTGATCAGCATTTTGCTTACTGTTGCCACCATTATACCCAGAAATTCAATGCCAAGCCATGTCTGAGCTCTGGTATCGAACCTCTCGGTATATGGAGCCAGGGGAAAAAAATAGCCTGTTAAGTATGATATTCAGCACTTACGCCCCCTCCCCTCCTCCCCTTTTACTAAACCACAATAGCAGTTATTAGCGCAGGGAGCCATGCTGAATGCTCCACGCAGCTCCCGACCCTCATAGGAACTCCATGAGCATTGGGAGCAGCATGGAGCAATAAGCGTGGCTCCCTGTACTAATAACCGCTATCACGGTTTAGTAAAAAGGGGGGTTAACGAGCTATGAAAAACTGTATATAGACAGGATTTCGTTTTATATGGTCCGCAATCAGCTCAGCGGCTCCCATTCGGAACTTATACCTGTTTTGACTTGGTCTAAGTCAAAACGTATAAGTTCTGACTGGGCAATCTCATTAAACTTTTGGTTGTACTTGCTGTACGACTAAGTCTAAATCGGCCCACCTCCCGCCCTTTCCCCTCCTCCAAAAATGCCTCTTTTCACTCTGGGCATACAGAGGCAGGGGAAAGGCCGAAGCTGGTTTTATATATGTCTAAAACCAGCTTTGATTTGTCTTTTTCATCGTCCAAATTCTGATTTAGGACACTTTTTGGACTTTTTTTTTCTTATTATTATGAACCCCTTTTAAGATTTAGTTTAGTTTAGTGTTCCTGAGCAGACTTGATAAGGTCATTTGTTTTTATATAAGCCTATCAATCTTCTGTTCCTTAATATTATTCACATGGTCTTGTAAATCTCTCTCCTCTCTCTTCCTATATTTTTAAACATTGTAAACCGTGTCGAGCTCCACTTCCGTGGAGATGATGCGGTATATAAACTTAAGGCTTAGTTTAGTTTAGTTTAGTTTAATATCTCTCTTTACTTTTCTCTCCTTAAATACCTCCCAGAGAACTCCGCTCCTCAAATAAGTCACTCTTAACGTTACCCTTCTCCTCCACTGCCAATTCCAGACTTCGTTCCTTTCATCTAGCTGCCCCTATGCCTGGAATAAATTACCCGAGTTTGTCCGTGAAGCCCCTTCCGTTGTTTAAAAGCAGACTGAAAACCCACCTTTTTGATATAGCTTTCAATCCTTAACCCTACACCTCTGCCCTCCAATCCAGCCCATTTAACTGTGTCCATGACATCCTGTTTGTCTGTCTTGCCTGTTTAGATTGCAAGCTCTTTCGAGCAGGGACTGCTTTCTTACTCTTTGTGACTCTGTACAGCGCTGCGTGCGTCTGGTAGTGCTATAGAAATAATTAATAGTAATGTAATGTAATTTATTTCTTATATACCGCTACATCCGTTAGGTTCTAAGCGGTTTACAGAAAATATACATTAAGATTAGAAATAAGAAATAGTAGTAGTAATAGTATCAATGGAGGTTGTCTATGCTGTTTACATTCAGGTACTGAAGCATTTTTCCTATCTGTCTCAGCAGGCTCACAATCTATCGGATGTACCTGGGGCAAGGGAGGATTAAGTGACGTGCCCAGTGTCACAAGGAGCAGCATGGAGAACCCACAAACTCATGATGGTGAGGCTGGAACTCTAACCACTAGGCTGGTAGGAAAGACGAACGTGGGAAGAAAGAAAAACACCAAATGAAAAATAGACCAGCAGAGAGAAGAGTAGAAATTAATGAGGAAACAAAGCAGCTTGGACACAAGCTGCTACAAAAAAAAAAAAAAAAAAAGGATGGCACACTAGGCGAAAGAGAAAGAAGAAAGTGGGAGAAAAATGAAGAAAGAAAAGGAGAGGACAACAGTGAGAGGAAGAAAGTAAAGAAAAAATGTCAAATGAATTTAAAAGAAATAGAAAGCATAAAAGATATTTTCATAAAAAATTGTAGTGTAAACTAAGCTCGAGAAACTAATGATTTTGGAGAAAAATTAGATGAAAGGGTTGCAGATTGTTCAGAATTCGGGAGCTTGAATTTTAATGGAAAAGTCTCACTTTGAGCACATTACTCCAATCTTAAAGGAACTGCATTGGACCCTAATTATCTCCCCTCCCCCCCCCCCTCTTTGCCTACACCGCAATAGTGGTTATTAGCGCAGGGAGCCACGCTGAACGCTCCACGCTGCTCCAGATGCTCATAGAGTTCCAACAGGCCCCTTTGAGCTCTGGACGCACAGCAACCTAGAAGTGCTGCTGGACATCCAGAAAGTCTATTTCAATTATCGGCACTTAGACGTCCCGGCTATTAAGACGTCCAAGTGCCAATGGGCTGGTTTTTGGCCGTTTCAAAGTTTTGATTATGAGCCTCATAGTTAGATTTGTATAGCAGGAAATAACAGATAAGCAGCAAAATATGATTTTAAATTTTATTTATGTTTTTAATGTTACTATGTTTATTTAATATTTTATGTATGTATGGTTGTAATTCACTTAGGGTTTTTTTACTAAGGCGCGCTAGCCGAATTAGCGCGCACTATATGCTAACACGCTTGCATTTAGCATGCGCTAATCTTTAGCGCTTGCTAAATCGGCTAGCGCGCCTTAGTGAAAGGCTCCCTTAGTTTTTAAACACACTATCCCCCTCTTCTACGAAACAGCGATAGCAGTTTTTAGTGCGGTGAGCCGCGCTGAATGGCCCGCACTGCTCCCGACGCTCATAGAGTTCCTATGAGCATCTGGAGCAGTGCGAGCCATTCAGCGCAGCTCTCTGCACTAAAAACTACTAGCGCAGTTTCGTAGAAGAGGGGGTATGTCTTTTAAATAAATAATGAGATATTCTGCATGCATTTTCATAGCTTAGATCTCAAACTGTGCATGTGCATCCCTTGATAACTAATATTAACATATGTTACGGTAATCTATTCCACGTTATTGCACTTTAACATGCATTAAGCAGCAAAAAAATGCATGTTAGAGCCATAGCACACTATTACTTAAGAAATACTCCCCCCCCTCCCTTTGAGCTTTGTATTTGGTTTTAAAATTATCATGTATATCATACTTGTATAAGTCTTCCAAACACCAATTAAACAATATCAATATGCATATAGTCAAAAGAAAACTGACTTTTCTGCATGTTAATGTGTGCAAAATTCATTGCAGAATCTTACAGCCAGGATTCTGTAGTAGACTCTTTCCATGAATCACTGTGGAAATTGGTGGTCCTTGATGGCTTCAAAGGCTTTACACCCTCAACTGTTAGCTCTTTTTAAGTGAGTATCTAGAAACAATGGTGGGATGAAGGCGTCAGCTGAAATAAGTGTATTGTTGCATTGTTCCTTGGCGTTCCATTAGTACTACCACTATCACACACCTGGAAATGGCTCTTGTGTGGACAATACAGCTGCTTATTGGCACAGGCACCACACTAGAAGTAAAAGGCTCATATTAAGTTTTACTAAGAAGAAAAAAAAAAGAACAAAACTTCCAAGGAACCAGAGAAAAAGACTGGTAAATTACAGTACAATGAAGGCTTGTAATTTTTCTTAATATTGTACCTATAATATATAATTACAAAAGCGTCATCACTGTATTGAAATATTGGTTTCCTTAAAGAGGGAGCAATATCTTTCCATGTAACAGGCGAGTTGCACAAAAGCACGCTGTGCCTTACTCTAAGGATTGTATGCCTTCAACTTCTTTTTGTCAAAGTCTCTGTGCCAGTGACATTTTAATGATAGTGTCTGTCAGCGTGGGAGGAACCCATTCAAATGACTGAAAACAATAGTACCGTGAAAGGACTCAAACTGTAATATGCTCGCATTCTGAACTTTTTCGCTTTACGTTAATTATACACACCATTTTGGTGAATGCTTTGGAGCTGGAGAAAGTGAGGAAAAAAATGAAACGGAAAAGATGATTTTCGGAAAGGCAAATTGTACTGTGTTTTACATCACCAGAATCGGTATTCGCTTTCACTTTCTCTTGTACATTTTAAAAATGCCACTTAGATCATTTACTGTTTCATTGCCCATTTATTATGAATTTTTGGAAATCAATTTGGGACCAAATTAATAATTTATTAGATAACCCAGTGGCATTATCCTATGATACTGTGATATTTGGTATGGAAATGAGAGCAAAGAGTCAGATTTCTGCGAATAATAATAAATTACTACTTATAATGACCGGTGTTGCCATTCAGCAAATTACATATAATTGGAAGGATTGGAGGAGATTAAATTATAACTTCTGGTGGAACTCTTTATGCCATATTTATAAAATGGAAAGGTTTATTGCATTGCAACAGGGATACTTTAAGAAGTTTCAGGATGTGTGGAAACCATTAACAAAATATTGTAAAGATTAATTTGAAATTGTTTCCCTTATACTTATCGATTTAAGGGGTAGGGAGGGGGGAATTTTATTATTACATGTTTTATATGATAATGGAATATAAGGGTGGGTGGGGTGGGAAAAGGGAAGGGATATGTTTTTATGTAATATATCAATGATTGTTTGTAAGTGATGTAGTTAATGTTAATCTGAATGAATATATTTAACACAATGCAATTTTGAAAATGAATAAATAATATTTAAAAAAAAATGCCACTTTAATTCTTTTGCAGACTCAAACAGGGAAATTCTATAAGCTGTGTTCCAATTAGTACTAATAATTGGGGTGCTAACGATTATTGATAATAAGTAACAATAATTTGGATTTGTGCATGCATACGTGTTACTCTGTAAAGAATCCACATGCAAATCTTTTAGGGCACACCGCTAAAGGGGGTTGGCCACAGGTAGGTCGGAGCATTCACTAAAGATGTGTACAGTATTATAGAATACCAGAGATCCACACCTAACTTACACTACATGCCAGGATTTACAGTACTTTCATTACAGATGGCTAGTTTTTAGATGCGCTTTGGCTTGTTTTTTTCCAAGTACACATTGGTTCGGTTTTGATCCACCTTATTTCCATTTTTATCTTTATAGAATTCACATAGCATCATTTTTATGCATGTTGCATGAGTAAGTGCTGTACAGGTATGCATATACAGTAAAACCTTGGTTTGCAAGCATAATTCGTTCTGGAAACATGCTTGTAATCCAAAGCACACGTACTGCATATCAAAGCAAATTTCCCCATAAGAAATAATGAAAACTCAGACGATTCGTTCCACAATCCAAAAACTCTAATAGAAAATGCTGTATTGTAGTACATGTAGAACAGTCACTACACTCGCACGTCAGAGAACCATCGGCTCTGTTTTGACGCGCATATACAGTGTGTACTTGTATTGCAAGACCTCACAGCGTCAGAGAGACAAGAGCCATCGGCTCAGTTGTGATGCGCGTATATAGTGCGTACTTGTATTGCAAGACCTCGCAGCGTCAGAGAGAGAAGAACCATTGGCTCAGTTGTGACGTGCATATACAGTGCGTACTTGTATTGCAAGACCTCGCAGCGTCAGAGAGAGAAGAAGAACCATCGGCTCAGTTGTGACGCGCGTATACAATGCGTACTTGTATTGCAAGATCTCGCAGCATCTTCGGTTCAGTTGTGATAATATGCCATGCAAATACATGAAATATACAAATAACATGAATACATGCCTGTAATTCTGTGTAATAATAATACATTACAGGCATGTATTCATGTTTTTTGATTATACATGAGTTTGTATTTTCTTGTCTATATTTTTATGTAACATTTTATGTATTTCTTTATAGAATTTCTTTATGTAACATTTTATGTATTTATGTTCTCTGTATGTATTGTATATTATAGGATTCCTGAAGCAGGCTTTATGGCCGAAACACGATCCGTGTCAAGTCCCGATGTGGGGGTTTTCTTTTGTCTGTATGGTTGCTAATAAATACTGATTTGACATGAACACCAGGCCCTCTCTGCTCTGTTGTTGGATTGCTAGGATTACAGGGTACCAGGTTTCAGTTGGTATAAATCCTTGTGCCCAAAGTTTGGTCTGGAATTAGCTCTATACGCTATTCTATAAACGGAACACAACTCAGAGCGCCTTTTGTATAATAGATTCATTTGTGGACAAAGGAGGGTTAAAGAATATAAATAAAAAACCTCTATCCCTATACTGTATAATGTTTTTGAGGGGCAACTACAAATAAATAAATATTCCAAACCACTTCTGTGAGCAACAACAGGTGCTAATAAGTGTTGTGGGTTATTTATTTTAATTTTTTTTTAAATCTTTTGGCCCACAAAACATGTAATAAATTTTAGTTGTATTAATTACTATACTGCCCAAATTGAAATGGCTTAAACTGAGTGGGGCTGAGGTTGGCCAGGGCCTGATAAAGGGATCCTTTTACAAAGCTACATCAAAATTGGCCATAGCTTGTCCTTAAGCCACAGGATCCTTCTGGGGCTAGGGAGGAGCCTTTGCCCTTCCCCCTCCCCTCCAATGAAAAAGCATTCTGCTGCCTATGCACATACATGTAACCATTTAAGTTGTGTACTTAGAACGCGTGGAAAGTTCTGGGCAGACTTTTATGGCCTATGTCCCATATCTGGCAATCTGGTATAGAGCATGGGCTGGAGAGGGCTTCTACAGCAACTTCAATAGCTGGACTATAAGGACGGTTCCTTCTATGTTTTTCTTCACTATTTGAAAGTTCCAGGGAAGACACAAAAGTTTTTCCAGCAGAACTCTCCATGCAGTTTAACTGAAAATCCATAGGTAGGGGATTTAGATGCTTATTGGCCACTGCTAAACATATCTGTCCCTATATGGAAAATGGGTTCATAGTCTGTCGCGCACGAGACACCAGTGTGCCGACACTCCTGCGCTTACAATTTGGCGCAAGAAAGAAGCGCGCTGCGGAAAAACTTAATTTTAAAGAGCTCCGAAGCAGGGTGTGAGTGGGGACCTCCCACACACTTTACTGCATAGTGTTCGCACTGCTGTTGGGGGGGGTTGGGTTGGGGGGTTGGAACCCTCCATTATAGAGAAAACATAATTTTTTTTGATTTTTTTCGGGAAAAAGTTTCGTTTTCTCTATAATGTGAGGGGGTTGCACCCCCCACACCTCCCCAACGGCAGCACAAACACGATGCAGTAAAGAGGGGTGTTCCCCCCACACACCCCCGTCAGAGCTCTTTAAAACAAAGTTTTCCCGCGGCGCGCTTCTTCCTTGTGCCGAATTGTCAGCACTGGCTTGTCGGCGCACTGGTGTCTGGCGTGCGATTATCCTGTCACCTGGAAAATGGCAACATCTGGTCATTGTCCTTGTAAGTAACCCATATAAGTGCCAACACATAGGTGTCAATTCTATACATGGACACCTCATTGTAGACGCCCTGACAATGCATACTGAGAGCCCATGCTATCGCAGCATCTGAGCATACAAATTCTTTTATAGAATACTAGCGTAACCAGCCAGGAGTAACTGAAACATAGAAACACGATGGCAGATAAAGACTAAATGGCCCATCTAGTCTGCCCATCCGCAGTAACTATTATCTTTTTCTCTCTCCGAGAGATCCCACGTGCCTATCTCAAACCCTTTTGAAGTCAGACACAGTCTCTGTCTCCACCACCTCTTCTGGGATACTGTTCCATGCATCTACCAGGCTCCTAAATGTAGCAAAGGCACACACACATAAATTACAGTATTCAGTAACTTAGGCTGATTTACAACAACACTATTCTTTCCATCCACAAAAATTAAGCTGTGGAATTTGTTAAAAAATATGATCAGACTAGTAGTATAGCTGAAGTTAAAATGTCAAGTATGTAGGGAAGGGGTCCTCAAATCAATTCGTCAAAGATCACACAACCCAGCCTGGTTGTCAGGATTTCCACAATCAATATGTATGAGATCTATTTGAATTCACTGCTTCCATTGCACGCAAATAGATTTCATACATATTCATTGTGGAAATCCTGAAAAGCAGGCTGGGTTGCGGACTTCAAGGACTGGATTTGAGAACCTCTGATGTAGGTGATGGGTCCATTCATAATGATTAATCAGAGACTTGGGGGTCTAGAAGTGAGAATGGGCTTTCCTATTGAAATCAACGATGGTTTCTGGAGTAGTTCCTCTGCTTACTAAAGATTTTTTTGAAGGGGGGTAGGGAGCAAGGGATAAGAATAGCATTGGGAAGAAAGGAGTGAAATTCAGTGCTAGCACATGAAGCATCTGGAGGAAGGGCGGAGGCTACTTCTAATGTTCCACCTCTCCCAGTTGGACTTATGCTTGAGACCTGCAATGACCCACGCTGACTCAGAGATACCTAGGATGCTGGGCGTAATGGACTCAATAGATCTTATCTCCAGCATGGCACTTGTTAGATTCTTATCTCAACCAACAACAAGGCAAAACCTTTTAATAGAGTGCTTTGGTCTCTGCTTCACATGTAAAGAGTTATTCATGAAAAAGTATTGACTTTTAGATTAAACTGAGTCACAATCTTTGGAAATCCACCTGAATAAGATAAAATTATGAATTCTGAGCCATAAAAAAAAATAAATAAATAAAAATCATTACACTCTCTGATTCTTCCTAAAAAGAAAGGAAAGTTTCATTGAAGCCCGGTCACATGAAACACATACATTCTATACTTCCAACTCTCTTTTTGTCCTCTTATTATTGCCCTTATTTCTCGTCCAGTCTTCCAGTATTTCTTCAACATTTCTACATTCTCTGCTCTTATATTAATGAAACAGCTGCCAGTCTATCCATATTTGTAAAACAAAACAGATTTTTTTTTTAATCATGCGCACTATATAATGTATATGGGAGCCTATGTACTTTTAGTGTTAACACTTGCTTTATTAATGGGTGCTAGAAAAAAGCTATGTAGCTGGGATAACTCATGGTATTTGCATGTCTGTCAGCATCCCACCAGTTCTCCAGCAGTAAAAGTAATGTGTCATGCAAATGCCTCGACAGCGAAACGCTCTCAGACTACTTCACTGACAAAGTAGACAAAATACGGTCTCACCTCGACTCCACCATGCAACAGACATCATCCCCCCCCCCCGTGACTCAGACAAGATAATTAAAACTACAACTGGGAACCTAACTCACTTTGAAACCATCTCCCATGACGGCATTGCCGAGACACTAGATGCAATGCGCTGGGCTACATGACGACTAAGCTTCCTCTGTACATGAAGCTAAGGGGGGACAGGTTCAGGATTAATGTCAGGAAGTTCTGCTTCACTCAGAGAGTGGTTGACGCCTGGAATGCCCTCCCAGAGGAGATTATTGCGGAATCGACCGTCCTAGGCTTCAAGAGCAAAATAGATGCATATCTCCTTAAGAGAGGCATATAAAGATATGGTGGACTATAAATTACGCCAGGTGTACACCTGGCGGGGCCTCCGCGTGTGCGGATCGCCGGACTTGATGGACCGAAGGTCTGATCCGGAGATGGCAGTTCTTATGTTCTTATGTTCTTAACTGGTCCCTCCACTCCCAGAATGAAATACGCCTCAAAACATAACCTGGTCATGCTCTTCAACTGCAAACCGCCAAATGACGTTCTTACTCCCACTTTATACCGAGCCACTGGAATCGACTGCCCCCACAGATCAGATCCCTTAAAGCAGTGGTTCCCAACCCTGTCCTGGAGGATCACCAGGCCAATCGGGTTTTCAGGCTAGCCCTAATGAATATGCATGAAAGAGATTTGCATATAATGGAAGTGACAGGCATGCAAATCTGCTCCATGCATATTCATTAGGGCTATCCTGAAAACCCGATTGGCCTGGTGGTCCTCCAGGACAAGGTTGGGAACCATTGCCTTAAAGGACTTCTCAACTTTAGAAAAGCAATAAAAACACACCTCTTCAACTAACTCCCCCCCCCTAAGGCCAACAGATTACAAAGAAATATTAATGTATATTGATTATGTGTCACATTAGGATAAAAACTTATATTGATAAATCTTGCACTGTAACTATGTCAAATTTATCCTGTAACCTGCATATTATGTATATTGGTATTAGATCCCTAGCATGTGTCAAATTAGGATAAATCCAGTGCAAATTGAGCATCTCTCCTGCTGGGGGGGGGGGAGCTTGGTGTTGCATGGCTGTAGGAGAGCGTGAGCATCTCTCCCGCAGCCAAGTGGAGGTGTTAGTTGGTGGTGGAGAGTGGAGTAGTGCATATTGGAGCGTGGAGTAGTGGGTGGTGGAGCATGGAGTAGTGGGTGGCAGAGAGTGGAGTAGTGGGCATCTCTACCATGTCCAGTGGAGGGTTACATGTCCTGGTGTCTTGACCTTTTGTTTTTTTGAGGGGGGAGGGGGCGGTTGCATTTATTTGGCACATGTACCCATCACTATCACCAGCGATGGGCACATGCAAACTTAGTGAATTTTCATTATTCTCCGCCAACCTCATTTGCATGAGCGTTTTTTGGGAGAATGACTCGCTTTTTAAAAATCAGTACTATAAAGTCTGTGACAGCAGCCTGTCAGTTTTTTACGCAGATTTTTGAGAATCTAGCCCTAAGATGCCAATTAACCCCCTAATCATGATCCACTCTTTCTCAAGGGTTATCATATGGCTCCAGAAAAAGAAGGACGGATTGAGACATCTGGATTTTTCTTTCATTGAAAGCAATGGAATTAAAACCCGGATGTCTCAATTCATCCTCTTTTTCTCTGGAGCCATATCGTAACTCTGCCCTCCACCCCTCAATCTCCCTTCTTACATTTACTGGGGTGGTCCCTGGTGGTTTAATGGAGACAGAGTAGGAGCAATTTCCAGATAACCCTTTTGTTGTATATTGTTTAAAAATACTAGAAATGCGACAAGGGTAAAACTGCAATGTCAGAACTGCAGAAATGTGATAATAAATGTCTGTAATGCTCATAAATATTCATTTTTCTAACTGATATGCTCATTTACTTCACCAATGTGGCTAAATGAAAGCCCCAGGCACCAATAAGCAGAACAGCACTGTCTGTGTACAATAATGCAGTTTCTGTCACCCTGTATTAATACAGTGTAGCTTAATCAGTGATGAAGGAAGTCAGTAGGTGGCAGAGCAGAAGTCACTTCCAGTTATGCAACAGAAACTAATCACAGGTGTCTACCATTTAGCAGTAAATAATATCACATAGGACATCCCAGTTCAAATGTCAACGTTTTGTTTTTACACCAGTGTGCCAAAAATGAGTAAGTATCACTAACAGCTCACCCCCCCCCCCCACCCCCAAAAGATTGGTTCAGATCTGACAGAGACAAAATGGGAAATAACTGGAAATGAAGAGATGGATCAAGCCAGAGTCAGATTATAAAGAAAGGCCGAACAATTTTTGTAAGCACATGAATGGATTTCTTTGGTTTTAAGACACCTTGGGCCTGATTCTATAAATGGGGGCCTAAATTGGCAGCCCTCTATAAAAAAAAAAAACGGTGCCGGACGCATGTCAATCATGCTTAGGCTCCTTTGAAAGTCGTGTATCGCAAACTGTGAGCCCCAGCAGATTCCAGAGGTGCTGCGAGTTGCCGGCGAGGAGGAGAGGCGCTGGCTGACTGCTTACAGGACGTGCTTCTTGCGGCGAGAGGCACGTCCTGTAGTCTGTCACCCAGCGCCTGCACCTCTCATCCTCGCCGGCACCTCTGCACCTTCTCCTCACCTCTCCTTGTGCAGCATTCCCCCTCTCCCTACCTATCCACCAGCGATACTAGGAGGCTCAGTGCCACGGTTGGAGGACATCTGACAATCCGTGGATGTCCACGTGATGATGTCATGCACATGCGTGATATCATCACATCAACATCTGCGCATTTCTGGGTGCCCTCCAACCACGAAATTAGTGCGCTGCGCCATAAAAAGATTGCGACACACTGCTTTAAAGAATCGCAGCTAATGGCGCCTATCACAAAACTTAGGCGCCGGTAATGTAGGCCAGCCTTTTCTGGCCTACATTGCAAATACCTAAATTCTAATCTAATCCTTGATCTTATATACCAGGTCATTCCCCTGAGGGACTTGAACTGCTTAACAAAGCATAATTTTTTTTTTTTAAATTCTTTATTCGTTTTTACAACTTATAACAAGTGTAATCGGAAATAACATTTAAACTTACAAACATCACTTGAATTTCTGTTAGAATCATCTTAAATTCATGAAATTTATCCCCCCCACCCCGTATCATATGTAATCACGTATATCATATAATATAATCTTTTCTACTAATCCAAACAATTAATATAAGATCAGAACCCCCCCCCCCATCCTCTCATTTGGAATTGTATAATTAAGGGAAAAATGTTATTTACTTGTTACAATAGTCTGTTAATGGTCTCCATACATCCTTGAATTTATTAAAATGTCCTTTCTGTATGGCTAATATTTTTTTCCATCTTACATATATGACACAAAGAATTCCACCAGAAATTGAAGTTTAATCTACTCCAATTCTTCCAATTAAATGTAATTTGTTGAATGACAAAGCATAATCTTAAAGATCATTGATAAACTATAGTAGAAGGAGAATCAGTAGAAATAAACATACTAGTATCAGCTAAAGAGTTCTATCAGTTGTCTGTAAGGTATTTCGTAAACAGGTATGTTTTCAGGGGTTTTCTAAAACGAGTCAGTGAAGAAAGAGTTCTAATATCTGAAGGAAGATCATTCCAAATCTTCACCATTGTAAAAACCAAAGAATGTGAAAGCCTACCTAAGGTTTGAATCCCTTTAATAGAGGGAAGTAATAGTTTGAATTTATGTATATACCTCATAGACTGAAAACGATAAGAATTTTTTTTTAAAAAGAGGAAATAGTGGGGAAAAGGTCCCATATAAACTCTTAAAAATAACATTTGCACACTTAGGGGTCCTTTTATCAAGGCGCGGTAGGGTGTTTAATGCGCGGAATACCGCACGTTAAACCGCCTGCCGCACTAGTCGCTAACGCCTCCATTGACCAGGCATTAGTTTTTTTGCTTGCCGCGGGGGTTAGCGTGTGATAAAATGTCCGACGCGCTAGCCCCGCTAGCACGGCTTGATAAAAGGACCCCTTAAACTTAACCCTCCAATATATTGGAAGCCAATGCAGTACCTTCAACAGTGGAGTAATATGATCGCATTTGTTTTTACCAAAAATTATTTGGGCCGCCATGTTCTGAATAAGTTGTAATCTCTTCAAATTACATTGACTTAAACCAATGTAAAGGGAATTGGCATAGTCCAGATAAGCCAATATTATAGCTTGAACCAATATAGTACAATGATGTTGATGAAAAAAACCAACAAACTCTCCTTAGCATCCGTAAACTAAAAAAACATTTTTTAGATATGTTATTAATTTGGTTTATGTTTATGGTGGATGGTGGCATTTCTGAGGGTCTGAAGACTAATTTATTTGAGTGGATTGACTGGTGTTGGTTAACAGTATACCATCTCCTTTGTGTATTGAATTAATTAGGTTTGACATAGAAAGAGTGGAATCCAATACAAATCCCAGAATTCCTTTGAGAACCGTGTCTAACGGCGCTTAAAGTCATCTCTGTCCCAAAACACGCTTACTTTGATCTTAGGCGTCATTGTAATTGCTGTAAAAGCAATTACAATGCCTACTTTTATAACCAGCCAGAAGAACCAACTAGTGAAAACAAAGAGGAAAAATGTACTTCAAGAAGTAATCTTTAGTGACAAGGGGATCCTTTTACTTAACTGAAGTGCTAGCACAGGCTTACCACACTTTAAAAAAATTGGGGGGGGGGGGGGGGGGTAGTGGCAAAACTGACCCACAAGTAAGAAAAATTTGTGAATAACTTTAAGGCTGACTTTGACCCACTTGCGCCTCCCTCCCACCTCCCAGACCCCACCACAACTCACTTTTTAAAGCCTGGTGGTCTAGCGATGAAGCGAGGCAGGAGTGATCTTCCTATGCTCCTGTCCCGTGCAGAGCTGCAAACATAAATGGCTGCCATGAGTTCCCACTTTAAAAAGTAAGTTGTGGAGGGGTTTGGGAAGCAGGTGTGGGTCAGAATTGGCCCTAAGTAAGCTGTGAAGGCTTTAAAAAGTTGTAAGTGAGGTCCAAGTACGGGGATAAAAACCTCGAATAATCAAAGTTGCGAGTGCCAAACATGCAAATATGGAGGGGAGAGTGGATTGTGGGACATGCACTGGTGTCCCATGGTAAGTTTGGCGACCTGTATCAGCATACTGTGTGCTAAAATATATTTTTTATTTTCTGGGCATGTTTGGAGTATGATAGCGCTAATCAATTAGCATGTGAGGTATTGCCATGTGCTAACTGATTAACGTGGGGGCACCTACTACCTACAAAATAGGGGGTGGTAGGGGATCATTTGATAAGTTTTTAATGGCTTTATGCTAATGGAAAAATTAGTGTGCAATTCCCAAAGAAAGGAAAAACAACCCTACAACTGTAAACCAATTAAAGGGAATAGGTATCAGTCCCTGCAGCTACAGTCTGATGGCACATGCTTCAGTGCATCTTGTGTTTAGGCCTTCTTTGTTGCTGTTGTTGTTGTACTAGGCCAGGAGTAGGCAATTCTGGTCCTCGAGAGCCAGAGCCAGGTCAGGTTTTCAGGATATCCACAATAAATATGCATGAGATAGATTTGCATCTCAAGGAGGCAGTGCAAGCAAATCCATCTCATACATATTCATTGTGGATATCCTGAAAACCTGACCTGGCTCCAACTCTCGAGGACCGGAATTGCCTACCCCTGCACTAGGCATGCTTTAGTGTAGCCATTCTCAACCCCGTCCTTGGGGCACACTTAGTCCCATTGGGTTTTTAGGATATCCACAATGAATATGCATGAGATAGATTTACATGCACTGTCTCAGCTGCAAGCAAATCTAACTCATGAATATTCATTGTGAATTTCCTGAAAATCTGATGAGACTAGGATTGGGTTGGGAATGGCTGCTGTAATGCCTAAGGCAGCTTAGTAAAAGGACTCCAAGTTATTCAAAGTTCTTAAATCACAAGTGGATTGTGAGAAAATGCATGAGGACCTTGCACGTTTGAGAAATGCCTTCCACATATCAAAATGAAATTGAATGTGGATATGTGCAAGTGATGCACCTTGGAAAGAAGAGCTCAAACTATAGCTAAACGATGCTAGGTTCCAAATTAGGAATCACTACCTAAGAAAAGAATCAATGCACTACCAAGGACAATATGTTGAAATCCTTTACTCAGTGTGTGGCTGAGATTACAAAATCAAACAAAATGTTAAGAATTAGTTTTAAAAAAGAAAAAGAAAACAAAGAATATTCAAATGCATCTGTATCATTCTATGGCTTGACAGTGTGCAGTTCTAGTCATTGCATCTCAAAAACACATGGGGCTCCTTTTACTAAGCCGCATTAGGGCTTTGCCACGCGCGCTAGACCTTAACGCCAGCATTGAGCATAGAAGCTTAGCACACGGTAATTTCCTGCATGCGCTAAAAATGCTAGCGCACCTTAGTAAAAGGAGCCCATGGTGGAGTTAGAGAAAGAACAGTAAAGGGTGAGTAGAATTACCCTCCCCCCACCCCCTCCGCCCTCCATAATTTCTTTGGCATTCACTGCTGCCTGCTATTCTGTCACCCTTCTTATGTTCTTATGAAAAGAATGCTCTCAGTGATGGCTCCAAGGTGGTGGAATGCCCTTCCTAAGGAACTAAAACTAGAACAGGACACCGGAAAGTTCAAGAAAAGGATAAAGATCGTCCTCTTCACAGAATACTATAGCCAATAATGCAACAAAGAGGAGATAGTTGGCTAGTTCCTACTAGGAACATCTATAGGATAAAAACAGTAGGGACAGGAGATAAGATAATCGTAGCGCAGATAACCAGATTTATCAGGAAGTTAGTACTTCCAAGACAAACATATATCGCGATACAGACACTAAGCGCAAAATGAAATAGGAATAGTATGAACACAGTACACAATACTAAATATGGATGTACTGTATATACATTACTCCACCGAAATTCACAGGGGTTATGTTCTCGGAGTGACCACGAAAAGTGAAAAACTGCGAAAAATGGATGTGGTACAAAAATGCCCTCCCTCCATTTTTGGTGGCTGCCACTGGTTGCCATCGGCTGGAAGGCTCCATCGCGTGTGTACGCTCTATCACTGCAATTGCCACCAATCTCCTCTCCCCCCTCCCCCCATCTCCCTTGCAGCGGCCACGCGGGCGCAAGAAGTAGTTGGTGGTGGTGCTGCTGCAGCAGCTGGAGGGCCAGATTCTTCGGCGCGAAGAGTGATGGTGGTAGGAGGCAGATGAGCACCAGCACTAAGCGCTGGGAACCGTGTCCTCCATGTTCACCTAAGCACCGGCCCTTCTCGAAAGCAGCAGGACGAAGAAATAAAACCCATGAATGACTGGGGGAGTGAATTCTGAACCGTGAATTTGCGGGGGAGTACTTTATGTATATACCTGAAGGTATAATATGAATAAATATATAATATAAGAAGGTATAATATGAATAAATATATGATATATTTTATATAGTTATGTACAAATAGGTATGTATAAGCAGGTAGATTGATTAGGCAGAAATAAGAGGACTGATTATGGTTTAAGAAGGCTGTATTAAGAACCAACTTAGAAAACGCTAACTCTGTATTGCAACATCTTTACAAAAGCACAAGTATTGATTATGGTTTACTAATGTCTGTATTGAAGCCATCCTAGGAAATGCAAACTCTGTATTGTAACACCTTTACAGAAGCTCATGTATTGTAGCAACATTACAAAGCTCATATAAACTGCTATGAATTGACTCCCCCCGTCATTAGCAGTGGTATAGAAGCTCTCAATAAACAGGCAGTCCCAGCAAAACTTCTCTAAAAAAAAAAAAAAAGCAAAGCATCTCAAAAGGAATTCACCACTTCCCAAGCACATCTAAATCTTACAACAATGCAATGTTTTACCAGCTATCACTACAAGATTAGGTCTTGCCTGCCAAGACTGATAAAAATTTCAAAACTTTCCCTGTCCATCACAAAATGATAATAAAATTGGGATTTGCTAAATTATAATTTTTGGTGGCATTCATCATGCCAAATTTTTTTTTATGTTCAAAGTGTTTTATTGATTTTATAAGTAGAGATAAAATACAAAGCCAACAATGTGAGTGCTCCAACAAGGAGCACATTATAACAATATCATTAACAAGTGTGAAGTGCATCCACAGAGGAATAATGATCACAGATTATTAAATGCATAACAAAATAAAGATGTGATGACATTAGTTCAAGAAAGGGGTATTGAAGAAAAGAAAAACAAAAACAGTAGGTGAAATGCTCAAATAATGTACCAGAAAAATCAGAAGGACATGTCCAATCTAAAATAAAAGAATATGATATATATAAAATGTATTGGAACATGCCAAATTTTTTTAACGGCATGGGTAGTAATAGCCATACAGCAGGGGCATTTTAAGAAATTTAGGGCTCCTTTTATCAAGCCGCGCTAGCGGGATTAACACGCATGATTTTTCATCATGCGCTAACCCCCGCACTGGCTAAAAAAAACTACCTCCTGCTCAAGGGAGGCGGTAGCGGCTAGCGCAGCCGGCGGTTTAACATGCGCCATTATGTGCGTTAAACCGCTAGTGCGGCTTGATAAAAGGAGCCCTTAGGGATGTTTGGGAGCCATTAACAAAATATTATACAGAATGAATATTATTATCTCCCTTTGTTCATACACGTCCAGGGTGGGGAGGGGAGAGGGAATATTTTATGATTTATTATGCTTAAGTACAATTGTTAGATATAAGGGGGGAGGGATATTTGATGTGAGTTAAACTTTGATGGTATATTAAGGGCTCCTTTTATCAAGGCACGATACGGGGGTTGCGCGTCAGACATTTCATCATGCGCTAACCCCCGCGGCAGCCTAAAATCCTAACGCCTCATCAACGGAGGCTTTAAACTGCTACCGCGCCTTTGTAAAAGTATAAAATGATTGTATATTATGTTACATTTGTTGAAAGTTTTAAAAATGAATAAAGATTTATTTTAAAAAAATAATAATAAGGTCAATGCCTCAACTATTCCATTCTCAGTCGTTCATCAGATGTCCTTTTTTCGTTTCCTTGCAGACATTGCGCTTCTTCAAATGCTTGATATGAGGCATCGCTTGCAATAAGGCAGATCACATTTAGGTCTTGCAAACAATGTATTCTTTGTAACTGGTAGGTGGTGTGCACGAGGAACATTTTTGCTTCCTTTTCACTTTCCTTTCTAGTTCAGTCATTTTCATGTTGTTCTATCATGCACTGCAGTATATTAAAATTTTTATAGTCTGCACTAAGCCTTTTGTCATGATGTGGAATAGAAGACCCTTGTGTTTTATTGTGTAATAAAATAATGCAAGCTTAATAAAGCAAAAATGGCCAAAATGAAAACACAGATCTTTACCTAACAGTAGTTACGGTAAAAAGACAAGAATTTATGAGCGCTCTAGTGAAACCAAGCTAGTGAAGGTCAAGTTATACTATAGCTTTCAACATTCTGTCAAAGGTCTTTAGAAAACCAAATTGTCTTCATTCAACAATTCAGTGGTAATTCTAAAATTTTTCTAACATGTAACCCACAAAAAAAGAATGGAAAATGGAAACAAAAATGGAAGAAAACTTCTTGTATAATTTAATTTAAAGCCACTGGGAAGTCATAATCACATGACATTTCATAAAAGTGATTGTCCATCCAGTAATTCATTAATAAATACATACATACATAACTCAATAAATTAATAAATAGAAAAATAAATGGGTAATATTGGTCCTCAGTATTCACTCCTCTTGAATCAGGACTAGCCTATGAACAAGGCTGCCCTGTGAACTTCAAAAAGCTAAGTGCTCAGCATTTCATATTCTGCTCTTTTCACTGGTTTTCAGCATTATATCTGCTTAATTTCTCTTCTCCTCCCTGTTTCTTACTTAAAAAAAAAAAAGCACAAAAAAATAAACCCTTCTCTTTCCTCTGTTAAATCTTATTTCCTCTTTTCCTTTCCCTTCATAGGGACTTATAGTCCCACCAACCCCAGGGACCACATTTCATATATAGAGAGCTAAATAATCAGGACTACTCAAATCAAGTCACTTCACAACCAATCAAGATGACCTTTATTTTATGCAATCACTGTGGTGCTTTAATTCCAAGACATACTATTTGGAGGCTTAAGGCTTGCCCCATCTGTCTTCAACTTGCTAGTATTAAGGAGGAGCTCTGCAAACTTAAACAGGAATTGAATATAATTAAAGCAGCTTCCATCGCTCTACAAAATCATACCAACTTACCACCTCTACCTCAAAGAATAAAACAACCCAGGAATAAATGGGTCACAGAAGGCTCAGGAAGACTGCGACATGTAACACAGAAACATCCACCTTCACTAATATTATCTCTACAGAATTCCTTCTTCCACTAGTGCACTGCGATACTCAAGAAAACAGAAGGGACTGAACTGGAACCAATGAAGGTAACTCAAGAGAACAAGCGCACCCTAAGCACAAATAAAAAAGCCAAAATCAGAAAACTATTACTGTTGGGGGATTCCATCATCAGAAGCATTAACCTTGGAACACAAGGCGAGGAGACCAAAATAGTGAAATGTCTTCCAGGATCCTCAGCTACCAGGAGTTCCAGGCAAATACTGACTATAATTAAGGAAGAAACTAAGGATTTTAACACTGATGTTGTTATCCATCTGGGAACAAATGACCTGGCCAACAACTCCACACTTGCAGCACAGAAAGCTTTTCGGGAGCTTGGTGAGGGCGTGAAACCTTTTGTAAAGACTTTAGCTTTTTCTGAAATACTGCCTGCATATGGAAAGGGAAAGCAAAGAGCGAAAAACACAGAGGACTTTAATAGATGGCTCAGAGCCTGGTGTCATCAAGAAGGCTTCAGGTACATAGGAGGATGGGGAAATACATGGAAGGACAAGAAACTATATTACACTAATGGGCTACATATTACTACAGGAGGAAAAAGAAACCTTGCAGAGAAATTTAGACAATATTTTTCTAGGCATTTAAACTAGAAGGTGGGGGTGGGGGTGTATGTACGAAGGACAATTATAGAGACCAGCCCCGGCAAAAGAAAAGATGTGATAGTAGTAAAGACTGCAACATAAGCAATATCAGCAACTCATTTCTTAGTATTGCAACGGAAAGTGACACGAAACAAAAATCCATACGAAAAAGGAGATTATCGCTGAAAAATAGCTGGAAAGCGATGACCACAAATGCTCGCAGTCTAAGCAACAAAGTTCATGATCTGCAAGCCCTGATGTTAGAGGCAGATCTAGATAATGTCGCTATCACAGAGACATAGTTCAGTGAATCACATGGATGGGATGCAAACATACCGGGATATAATCTTTTTAGGAAGGACAGAGATGGTCAAAAAGGTGGAGGAGTAGCTCTCTATGTAAAGATCAATATCCAAGCGACCGAAATGCAAGGGACCTGGGGAGAGGAAGAAGCGATATGGATCGCTCTGAAAAGAGAAGATGGAACTTCTATCTACGTGGGTGTAGTCTACAGACCTCCGACTCAATCGCAGCAAATTGATAAGGATCTGATTGTGGATATCCAAAAGTTTGGAAGGAAAGAGGAGGTTCTACTGTTGGGAGATTTCAACCTGCTGGATGCGGACTGGAATGTTACGTCTGCGGAATCGGAAAGAAGTAGGGAGATTGTGGATACTTTTCAAGAAGCTCTGCTCAGATAAATGGTGACAGAACCCACAAGGGAAAAAGCAATATTGGATCTGGTCCTCACAAATGGAGAAAGTATCTCTAATGTTCGAGTGGGTGCTCACTTGGGAAGTAGCGATCATCAAACAGTTTGGTTTGATATAACGGTTAAAGTGGAGAGCGGCCGCATGATACTTAAAGTCCTAGATTTCAAACATACGGACTTTAATGCAATGGGAGAGTACCTAAAGAAAGAGCTGTTAGGATGGGAGGACATAAGAGAAGTGGAAAGACAGTGGTCTAAGCTGAAAGGAGCGATAAAAATGGCTACGGACCTTTATGTGAAGAAAATCAAGTTTTATCAAGTTTATTATGTAATTTGATTAATCGCCTATTCTACATTCTAGGCGATATACAATCAATAATGAATAAATAAAAACTTGGGGTAGTTATTACATAGACAAATAAAATTACATAATTACAAAAACTTACAATCATGAAACATTAGGAAAACGATATTGTGACCAAGCAGATGTAAGCCCGACCCAAGCTTTATCTGAAATAAAAAACCCCAGGGTTAAACTAGAAACCCGGCAGAGAAAGTCCAGGATCTGGGAAGATGAAGCTGAGGAAAATAATAGGAATCACCACCAGGGGAGCTCTAGAGGTCCCTGGTCGTCAGCTGACACTGCTAGGTCAGGACACTCCCCAAGAGTAGAAAAGCCAACAGTGGCTTTCAAACAAGGCAACAGGTTAGGGAGGAAGTTTGTGCCTTGCCTCCCTAGGGTGCTTCCCAAGCCAAACAGGGTCAATGGTCCTGTCCCTATGGAATGGAGTGAAGTTGAGCCAGCAGAGGACTTGTCCAGGCTCAGGGAAGAGCCTATGGATTTTGAAGAAACCTGTGCTGCTGTGGAAGTTGATTACCCTGAAAGAATGCAGGTGGACTTAGCTTGTTGCCACAAACTGTGAGTGGAATTTACAGTGAAATGTTTGGGTAGTGTTTTGTTTTTTTTGCCATATAACACACGAGTGGAGAATTACTGTGGAAAGCTTGGAGAGGCGGGGAGAGGTTTGCTTCCAGCTGGGAGGGAATTTTGTAAAGCTGTTTTTGGCTTTCAATTGCAAACCTAGAGCTATCTCCTTCTTCCTGGCATTTGTCTCAATTCTGCCAGAGGCTTGTTTTTTCTTTGTTTGAAGCACTGTTGTTTTGCAAAGCAGTGCACTGGACTGTGTGTTGTGCTGCTACCCAAATGACTTGAAAGTTTTGGACTGACAAAGAGAAGCTGAGTTTTCAGCCTGAGTTTGTGTTGAACTTTATTTTTCCGTGTTTTGAACATGTTTTGGGACTGTTAGTTTGGCTATTGCCATTGATATCACGGCTGATGAACTACTTACCTGTATATTGATCCAGAGTAAAGCTGAAAGATATTTTCAACCATTGGATTAAGTATTTTTTTTGTTGTTTTGTATTTGAACTCCAATCCAGCCTGCAGGGTGACTCCGGTCCGGGTCACATGCAAAAAGTACTGTGTTTGTAGTCACCTGTATCTTGGCCTTGCCTGTGTTAGGCTAAAGTGGTGACCACATAATTGGTGGCAGTGGTGGGATTATTTGTGCCTCCTGCAGGACATTTCTGGAACTGAGTTTTTGGGAAAAAAAAAAAAAAAAAGAAAAACGTTTTTTTTTTGGCTTGTGCTGGGAGGAGCATGGTTGTTATCTGTTTCTTCTATGAATGATTAATGGGAGAATTGCACAATCTTGCTGACCCAGTGGAGGAGTATATTTTTTTTTTGTGTTTGAGGGTGTGTGAGAGGGCACCTTCTTTGACTGAAGTTCCGGTTTCCTATTCGGAGGAGGAGTTCCTGACCGGCGAGCGGAAATAAAGACAAGGTCTCCAGCACATCCGGCGAAGGAGTCTAACCAGGAGACAGTTCGAGGCTGGGAGCGACGGCGGAAGGTCGGAGTTCCGGAGAGCGGTTCCAGGGGACCGGAGTGTCAGACGGGCAAGCCGTGCGGTGAGCGACTGGGGGCCAAGGAGGCCCAAAAACCCGAGGCGCAGACTCACCAGTGCTAGTGGTAAGAGTACCTAGGCTGGGGGGGTCTGAGAAAAGGGAAGGACAAGTTTACCAAGCGGCCACACTTGGAGTTCCTTTTTCTTTTTGTTTCTTCCAGGTCTTGCTATGGAGCAAGCCCAGCTGTTGGCGGAGTTGTCCGAGGAGTATCGGCTGCAGCGGGAGGACTTGGAGGCTATCCTGGAAGCACGGGACGCATGCCGGCAAGCTAACCAGGACGACATGAAGCAACGGCAAGGGGCACTCATGCAAGCTATACAACAACAGAATGAGTTGTTTAAGCATTTCCTGGAGCAGAGGGCTATGTACCCAGAAGGACCGCCACCTCCAAGGGTATCGGTTACAGATCCGGTAGGACTATTTGATTTTTTACCTAACACCCTAGGATCAATAGTAACCAAGGACACTACTGAGGAGGAAAGGGCGATACCTGTTGGGGGTTTTCCCAGTCTAGGGTTGGGACGATTGTGGCCCTGTTTGGCGGAAGACGAAGAGATAGAAACTGGCCGTGAGACTCATGTTCCCATAAGTGAAAATAAGGGTTCAACCCGGACACAAATATATAAGCCCCACTCAGCCAGGGATAAGAGAGGTTACAAAGCAGGCGGTAAGAAACATACCCGGAGGTTTTGTAAAATGATAAATTTATCTAGTCAGAGTCATAGAGGGACACAATACGAATCATCTGGGTCCATTACCCAGGGAGAAGAACTTCTGGCTGGATGTACTGTTAGGGTCTCCGTGGGGGGACATGAGACAATAGCACTGATTGATACAGGAGCCGATCAATCTATGATGGCTATTCAGTTTTGGAGGGAAGTGTTCCCTGGAGAGAAGGAAGCTTCCCATACTAGGAGAGTAGTTATAAAATGTATACACGGGGATGAGGTATCGTATTCTCTTAGATCCACTACAGTATTGTATCAGGATAGGGTATATCCAATTTCAGTTGCCTTAGTTCCTGGGGCCCCATATAATCTTATTTTGGGTCAGGACTGGCCGGGATTAAAGGAAATCATAGGAGCTAAACGAAATTTAGTCAATACTCGGTCGCAGAAACAGGCAATGGAAGGTATTGAAGAGGAGCTTGGGGAAATATTTCCTTTTCAGGAAGGGGTAGTGGAGAAGCCATCCCCGAGGCTTAGGAGAGCCACAAGGGCTCAAAACCGCAGACAAAAGAAAATAAGAACAGAGGCCTTGAGGCAGACGGGTCAGGCACAGGAATTTCCTACCCTGCCCCGGGAGATAGTAGCTACGTTCCCCACGTTTCCAGAGGAACAGCGTACGGACGCAACCTTACAAGATCTCTGGAAACAGGCTGCGGGGTTCCAAAGGGGTGAAGCCGGTCTCAGAATTAATCGTGACCTCTTATATAGGGAGGTGATACACCCGGAGAAATCCCGTGGTATCCAGGAGCAATTAGTGGTCCCGAAGGGTTTCCGGAGGATTATTCTGCGGATGGCACATGAGTCCCCTCTAGCTGGTCACAAGGGTATACAAGCCACCCAGGAACAGGTTTTGGGTAGGTTTTATTGGCCCGGGTTGAGACAGGATATAGAAGAATTTTGCAAATCCTGTCCCACGTGTCAACGGTTAACGTTGAAGAAACCAGCACGGGTACCCCTTATACCTATACCCGTGGTAAGTGAACCTATAAAGAGATGGGCTATGGACATTGTAGGTCCGTTGGAGAAAACTCCACGGGGGTATAGTTTTATTTTTGTAATAATGGACGTGGCTACAAGGTTTCCCTGGGCAGTGGCGTTACGAAACACCGCCTCCAAGATATTAATGAAAGAGTTAATGAACTTATTTTGCCTGATGGGGTTTCCCAGAGAGATATTATCGGATCGAGGAAGTAACTTCCTCTCCAAGGAGATGGAGGAATTCCTGGGTGATTTGGGAATTAGGCATATAAGAACATCTGCTTATCACCCTCAGGCCAATGGTTTAGTGGAAAACTTCAACAAATCCCTAAAACTTATGTTAAAAAAAGGGTTGAAAGGGGAAATGAGAGACTGGGATTTGTTCCTGCCGTATGTGTTGTTCGCGGCGAGGGAGAAAGTACAAGATTCTTTGGGAGTGAGTCCCTTTGAAATGATGTTTGGACGGACGCCCAGAGGACCACTTGATGTGGTGAAGGAGGGCTGGGACCCTCCGAATGAGGCAGAAGTGAACATTCTGTCCCACCTAGCTCAGTTGAGACAGAGGTTAGCCCAATTGGCTGCATTAAGCAAGGACAACTTAGAGTGGGCTCAAGACAAACAAAAGAGATATTATGATAAAGGAGCCAAGGGGCGACAGTTGCAAGTGGGTGATCGGGTGTTGGTATTGGTACCTTCCGACCCGCACAAGTTCTTGGCCCAGTGGAAAGGGCCAGCCACCGTAGTGGAAAAATTGGGACCTGTTAATTACAAGGTAAAGGATGAGAAAAACCACCTTCAGACCTACCATATTAATCTATTAAAGTCTTGGAAGGATAGGGAAACCGTGGCCTTGATTGCGCAGCGTTGTCAGGAGGATGACTTAGGCCCTCAAGTGGCGGATCTAAATCGGGAAGAAAAGGTAAATATAGGGACGGACCTTACATCGACCCAGGCCCAGCAGATACAGACCCTGGCGGGGAAGTTTTCGGATGTTTTTTCATCGATACCGGGTCATACGAGGGGAATTTCTCATGATATCATAACACCCCCAGGGAAGGTAGTAAGGGTTCGTCCTTACAGGTTGTCAGAGGAGAAGAAAAATCTGATCAATGGGCTAATTCAGGAAATGTTGACCCTGGGTGTTATTGAACCCTCCCAGAGTCCCTGGAGTAGCCCGATTGTGATCGTGCCTAAGGGAGACGGGTCTCCCCGATTTTGTATTGATTTTCGGCAAGTTAACGAAATTTCTGAGTTTGATGCTTTTCCTATGCCACGTGTTGATGAGCTTTTAGACCGCCTGGGCCAAGCCCAATATTTATCCACCATTGATCTGACCAAGGGGTATTGGCAGATCCCGTTAACAGATTCGGCCAAGCCCAAGACAGCCTTTAGCACTCCCAATGGGCTCTATCAATTTACACGGATGCCCTTCGGTCTGCACGGGGCTGCCGCGACTTGTCAAAGGGCAGTTAACGAGGCCTTAAGGGGGCATTATTCATATGCTGAGGCTTACCTTGATGATATTGTCATCTACTCTTCTACATGGGAGCAACACCTGAGACATGTCACGGCAGTACTGATCTCACTCAGGGAGGCTGGCTTTACCATAAACCCAAAGAAATGTTTTTTGGGGCAGAAGGAAGTCAAATACTTGGGATACACCATAGGACGGGGTCAGATTAAACCTCTGGTGGATAAGGTCCAATGTATCCAGGACTATCCTCGCCCGACTTCCAAGAAACAGTTGCGAGGTTTATTAGGTCTTCTAGGGTATTATAGAAGATTTATCCCAGATTTCGCTACTAGGGCTACCCCATTAACTAATATGTTAAGGAAGAATGGGCCAGACAGGCTGTTATGGGAGTCTAGTGGTATGGAAGCCTTCTTGGACTTGAAAGGAAGTCTTTGTCATCAGCCAGTCTTGATGGCTATTGATTTTGACAAACCTTTTACTCTACAGACTGACGCTTCGGGGTGGGGTTTGGGGGCCGTCCTCAGTCAGGAGAAGCAGGGACTAGAACACCCAGTTCTATACCTGAGCAGGAAACTGCACCCCAATGAGCGCAACTATGCTGTAGTTGAATTAGAATGCCTGGCCGCCAAGTGGGCGATGCAGACCTTAATACATTACCTAGGGGAAAGACCATTTACCTTAGTTACTGATCACGCAGCATTGAAATGGTTAGGAACAATGAGGAATAACAATGCTCGCCTCACACGCTGGTATCTAGCTCTGCAAACTTTTAGGTTCACTGTCGTTCACCGGCCAGGCAGTTTAAACACCAATGTCGATGTACTTTCCCGCATACCTGAAAACACCGGGAATCACCATGCTTATAGGGATAAGCAGGATTTAAGGGTGGGGGTATGTGACCAAGCAGATGTAAGCCCGACCCAAGCTTTATCTGAAATAAAAAACCCCAGGGTTAAACTAGAAACCCGGCAGAGAAAGTCCAGGATCTGGGAAGATGAAGCTGAGGAAAATAATAGGAATCACCACCAGGGGAGCTCTAGAGGTCCCTGGTCGTCAGCTGACACTGCTAGGTCAGGACACTCCCCAAGAGTAGAAAAGCCAACAGTGGCTTTCAAACAAGGCAACAGGTTAGGGAGGAAGTTTGTGCCTTGCCTCCCTAGGGTGCTTCCCAAGCCAAACAGGGTCAATGGTCCTGTCCCTATGGAATGGAGTGAAGTTGAGCCATCAGAGGACTTGTCCAGGCTCAGGGAAGAGCCTATGGATTTTGAAGAAACCTGTGCTGCTGTGGAAGTTGATTACCCTGAAAGAATGCAGGTGGACTTAGCTTGTTGCCACAAACTGTGAGTGGAATTTACAGTGAAATGTTTGGGTAGTGTTTTGTTTTTTTTGCCATATAACACACGAGTGGAGAATTACTGTGGAAAGCTTGGAGAGGCGGGGAGAGGTTTGCTTCCAGCTGGGAGGGAATTTTGTAAAGCTGTTTTTGGCTTTCAATTGCAAACCTAGAGCTATCTCCTTCTTCCTGGCATTTGTCTCAATTCTGCCAGAGGCTTGTTTTTTCTTTGTTTGAAGCACTGTTGTTTTGCAAAGCAGTGCACTGGACTGTGTGTTGTGCTGCTACCCAAATGACTTGAAAGTTTTGGACTGACAAAGAGAAGCTGAGTTTTCAGCCTGAGTTTGTGTTGAACTTTATTTTTCCGTGTTTTGAACATGTTTTGGGACTGTTAGTTTGGCTATTGCCATTGATATCACGGCTGATGAACTACTTACCTGTATATTGATCCAGAGTAAAGCTGAAAGATATTTTCAACCATTGGATTAAGTATTTTTTTTGTTGTTTTGTATTTGAACTCCAATCCAGCCTGCAGGGTGACTCCGGTCCGGGTCACATGCAAAAAGTACTGTGTTTGTAGTCACCTGTATCTTGGCCTTGCCTGTGTTAGGCTAAAGTGGTGACCACAATATTTAAAGGGTTACATTATGTATCAAATTTTATATTTCAGGATTACAACAATAGGGAGGGAATAAAAGCATAAATAAGAAAATAAAAGATTAAGAAAGATTATAAAGTTGTTTATTAACTAAAAACATCATTGAATATTAACTAAAAGCATCATTGAATAAGAAACTTTTAAGCTTAGTCTTAAAATTAACTAAGTTCTTTTCTTCTCTTATATAAATAGGAAGATTATTCCAAGATTGTGGTGCGGTCACTGAAAAAATAGTAAGCCGTCTAGTGTTTATAACTTTCAATGATGGAATAGCCAATAGATGTTGGTCCTGAGATCTAAGTGTTCTTGTAGTTATATAGGGAATTAGAACTCTAAAAATAAAAGCTGGGGTTTGGGACATTATTGATTTGAACGTAAGCAAACAAATTTTATATAGAATACGATGTGCCACGGGAAGCCAGTGGGATTCTTTAAGTAAAGGAGTGACGTGGTCGAATTTCTTAGCTTTATAAATTATTTTTATGGAAGCGTTCTGTATGATTTGAAGGCGTCTAATTTCTTTTTGGGATATGCCCATGAACAAAGCATTGCAATAATCTAATTTGGAAATGATTAGGGAATGTATTAGGATATTTAAAGATTTTTCGCATAAGAATTTTGCAACAGATCGAATTTGGCGTAATCTAAAAAAGGTAGATTTGACCACATTGCTTATATGATCGTGGTATGATAATTTAGTGTCGAATGTTATACCTAGGATCTTAATATTTTGGTGAATCAGCAGAGGAGTATGATTAATAGAAATCGGGATAATTGGTTTGCTACAGTCTTTCCAAGGAAAAAGCATAACCTTGGTTTTAAGAATATTTAAAGATAGCTTATTAACATCTAACCAATGGTGAATTTGATCCAATTTCTCGTTTATTATTGTTATATCTTGTGAGCTGTCAGGGTCAATTGGGTGTAATAACTGAATATCGTCAGCGTAGGCGTATACAGAAAATCCGATAGATTGACATAAGGTCAGAAGAGGAGCAAGAAAAATGTTAAATAATATTGGAGAGAGTATTGATCAATAAAAACAAGAGAAAAAGGAAGCCGATATGGTTCTCCAATCTAGTGGCTGAGAAAATAAAGGCGAAAGAGTTGGCGTTCATGAAATATAAAAACCCCAAGAAGAGGAGAGCAGAAAGGACTACAGGGTGAAACTGAAAGAAGCCAAGAGAGAGATACGTCTGGCGAAAGCACAGGCGGAAGAACAAATGGCTAAAAATGTAAAAAAAGGGAGACAAAACTTTTTTCAGATATATTAGTGAAAGGAGAAAGATGAAAAATGGAATTGCTAGGCTAAAAGATGCTGGGAACCAATATGTGGAGAGTGATGAGGAGAAAGCAAATGTGCTAAACAAATACTTCTGTTCTGTGTTCACAGAAGAAAATCCTGGAGAAGGACCGAGATTGTCTGGCAAAGTTACACGAGAAAATGGAGTAGATTCTGCGCCGTTCACAGAGGAGGGTGTTTATGAGCAACTTGAAAAACTGAAGGTGGACAAAGCGATGGGACCAGACAGGATCCATCCCAGGATACTAAGGGAGCTCAAAGAGGTTCTGGTGAGTCCTATTAAAGACTTGTTCAACAAATCTCTGGAGACGGGAGTGATTCCTGGGGATTGGAGGAGAGCGGATGTGGTCCCTATTCATAAAAGTGGTCACAGGGATGAAGCCTCACTTCAGTTGTTGGAAAAATAATGGAAGTGTTCCTGAAAGAAAGGATAGTGTACTTCCTTGAATCTAATGGGTTACAGAATCTGAGGCAACATGGCTTTACAAAAGGTAAATCGTGCCAAACGAACCTGATTGAATTTTTTGATTGGGTGTCCAGAGAGCTGGATCGAGGACATATGCTAGATGCAATTTACTTGGATTTCAGCAAAGCCTTTGATACAGTTCCTCATAGGAGGCTGTTGAACAAACTTGAAGGGCTGAAGTTAGGACCCAAAGTGGTGAACTGGGTCAGAAACTGACTGTCGGACAGACGCCAGAGGGTGGTGGTTAATGGAAGTCGCTCGAAGGAAGGAAAGGTGAGTAGTGGAGTCCCTCAGGGTTCGGTGCTGGGGCCAATCCTGTTCAATATGTTTGTGAGTGACATTGCTGAAGGGTTAGAAGGAAAAGTGTGCCTTTTTGCAGATGATACCAAGATTTGTAACAGAGTAGACACCGAAGAGGGCGTGGAAAATATGAAAAAGGATCTGCAGAAGTTAGAGGAATGGTCTAATGCCTGGCAACTAAAATTCAATGAAAAGAAATGCAGAGTAATGCTTTTGGGGATTAATAATAGGAAGGAACCGTATATGCTGGGAGGAGAGAAGCTGATATGCACGGACGGGGAGAGGGACCTTGGGCTGATAGTGTCCGAAGATCTAAAGGCAAAAAAACAGTGTGACAAAGCAGTGGTTGCTGCCAGAAGGATGCTGGGCTGTATAAAGAGAAGCGTAGTCAGTAGAAGGAAGAAGGTGTTGATGCCCCTGTACAGGTCATTGGTAAGGCCCCACTTGGAGTATTGTGTTCAGTTTTGGAGACCGTATCCGGTGAAGGACGTAAGAAGACTTGAGGCGGTCCAGAGGAGGGCGACGAAAATGATAGGAGGCTTGCGCCAGAAGACGTATGAGGAGAGACTGGAAGCCCTGAATATGTATACCCTAGAGAAAAGGAGAGACAGGGGAGATATGATTCAGACGTTCAAATACTTGAAGGGTATTAACGTAGAACAAAATCTTTTCCAGAGAAAGGAAAATGGTAAAACCAGAGGACATAATTTGAGGTTGAGGGGTGGTAAATTCAGGGGCAATGTTAGGAAATTCTACTTTATGGAGAGGGTAGTGGATGCCTGGAATGTGCTCCCGAGAGAGGTGGTGGAGAGTAAAATTGTGACTGAGTTCAAAGAAGCGTGGGATGAACACAGAGGATTTAGAATCAGAAAATAATATTAAATATTGAACTAAGGCCAGTACTGGGCAGACTTGCACGGTCTGTGTCTGTATATGGCCGTTTGGTGGAGGATGGGCTGGGGAGGGCTTCAATGGCTGGGAGGGTGTAGATGGGCTGGAGTAAGTCTTAACAGAGATTTTGGCAGTTGGAAACCAAGCACAGTACAGGGTAAAGCTTTGGATTCTTGCCCAGAAATAGCTAAGAAGAAAAAATAAAAAAATTTAAATTGAATCAGGTTGGGCAGACTGGATGGACCATTCGGGTCTTTATCTGCCGTCATCTACTATGTTACTATGTTATGTTAGCCTGTAATAAGAGTCGTGAGCAAATGTTACCCAACAGGGCATTCAAGCATGAAATATCCTCGGACCTTGCACCCACAGTGAAAGTTCAAAAGTGCTAAAGTGACCAAACAATACAGTACTCGAGTTCATAAAAATCTTTTTTTCCCCTGTTCTCTTTTTTATCTATTAATAATGTAGGTCTTATTTTTTAAATGGAGACAAAATCACTCCCAGTGTACAATAAATGTGTTTTCAAAATGCATGCGATGAGATAAAAGTCCAATTCAGAACTAAATTCTTGAGAACGCTCCCCTGACATCCACTAATACAGACTTGTAATCAAAAATTCATTGAAGAAAGTAACACAATAATGTACTTATCAATGTCAAGGCAGTTAGAAATGCTCATAAAACTTGCTCAACAGAGCTCCGTTTCAGGGAATATTTTTCTATTCTTCTATTTTTTCTATTTATTGATTTTTTGAGTTATGTATATATTAATGAATTATTGGATGGACAATCACTTTTATTAAATGTCATGTGATTACGACATCCCAGTGGCTTTAAATTAAATTATACAAGAAGTTTTCTTCCATTTTTGTGTAAAATTTTTCTGCCACAAAAGTTTTTTTTTTTTAAATTGATGTAGGCCAGCATTCTTCACACTGGCCCAAGAGTGCCCCTAAGCCATACTGATTTTTAGGCTGTCAATAATGAATATGTATTAGGTAGATTTACATGCACTGCCTTCAGTGCATGCAAATCTATCACATACACATTCATTATGGAGAGCCTGAAAACCAGAATGGCTTGGTGGTATGAGCTATGCTGTTATGGGCAATCTATTTGGAGTTTTTGTTTGTTTTTTTCTCCTGATGTGTTAGAAGTAATGCAAGCTTAATAAGGGCCAAACACTATTATACATTATCTTGTCAACATTCATACAAAGGAGCCCCTACCACAGCTTAAAATGGCATACCATGGGGCATGCTGAGGTCCCACAGTATTTTTGACATGTGCACACGCTATGGTTTATGGCAGTGTCTCGCAAACTTTCCAGCCAGCGGCACACTAAATCCAATGCCCCTGCCAGAAGGCACCTGGATGTGCGCAGACGTCAACGTGATGATGGCGCATGCGCGGAGGCCCATCTGGCCATGACCCACTTCAGTGGAGGGATCCGGGAGGTGCAGGGAGAGGAGGAGAGACACTGGTCAGGAGAAGAGTCATCTGCACCGGCTGACTTCCTACAGGAGGCACACAGTTTGTGATACACTGGTTTATGGTTATGGTTCATTAGGAACTTGATATACCGAATAGTCTAACAAATAGGTCAATGTGGTTTACAATAAAAAAAATAAAGTTAAAAGAAAAGGAACTCAATAAAATCAAAGCAGAAAAGATCAACACTCATACTAAGGTAGAAGATTAAAGTAAATATGTGTATTTCTTGGACCCACCCACAAAGGAGTGTACATGCCAATAGAACTGGTACAGATGATTATTCACTAAAAAGACCTGACACTACCAGTGTTTGGCTCTTGGCCTACATAAGGGGTCTATAATATACAAAAATATTTGCATACATAAATCCAAATGGGGTATGGGGGAAGGTCATTTGGGTGGGTTCAAAGTCGGCCTGTTTTGGGTTAGGAAGGACCTGATGGTTTGCGTCAAGTGAGCGAAGAGCTCGAGCAGGGATATATGAGATAATCACAGAGGACAGGAACTGAAGTTGACTGGTGTGAAGGGTCTTGTGAGTAAGACTACCTGCGTTCTGAAAAATACATTTTTTTTTTCACTTAGGGAGTGTGGCTGGGGGGGGGGGGGGCATAGAATAGGAGTGTCTGTGGTGATCAGTTAGCATAGCCAGATTGCCATGTGCTGAGTAGCACAGGATTAGCGTGTGAACACTTATCATCTTCCAAATAGGTGACAGTAAGGGGTAGCGCACCAATCTTTTTTAATGGCCAGAATTAGCATGTGACCATTAATAGAAATTAAAAGGAAAATTGACCATCTTACTGCAGCAGTCCAAATGGCCTTAGCGTGCAGGAAAGACCCACATAAGGGTTCACTAAGGCCACTTTTTATTGCAGCTTGGTAAAAAGACCCCCAAAGTGACAATGTGACAGAAGAACTGAGCTGTGTTGCAAAATGCATGTAACACGGCTCATTAATTTTAAAATCGGGTTAACCCAACACAATTTATGTTTCATTTACTGATCTAAATGTTACCTGGTCGAACCTAAACCTATTCGATTAAAATGAATCCTCGTAGTTCGAATTTAGAAAAAAAAAAAAAATATGTAAGAAATAAACTCATCAGGTGCGTTACACAAGTGTTAAAGCCCAGAAATCCCACTGAAAATAGCTTCACTGTACTTTCCCAGTCCCTCTTGCGCAAAGACTTTTCTTGCTCTTGCAATTTTCCTCTCTTGTGTGTCGAGTCATAGCCTTTTCTATTCTTTAATGCTTAGATGCTGTGTGGGTCATTTTCCATTCTCATACTGATGGGCTGAGTGTTGTGTGAACTTCTGGTACAATTTGAGTACGCTCTGTAGTAATTAGGAGCCGAAGGGTGTTGCAAGCCACACTGCTGTTTTAAATGAAGTGGAAAATGTCCTGACGAAATAATTCTTCTGAACACGGCCCTGTCTTCTCCTACCCACAAAAGTGTTTCTAGGAAACATGCTGTACTAGAGCAGTCTGGCATGTAGGTCTGCAGAGCAGGAAATATTTAAAAGGCATGTGATTTCTTTTGGCAATTTATTACAAGCAGAGATAGACTATCAGTTGAGACCCGTGATCCAGTTCTTTTTATCTACCCAAGGGAATGTCTGGCAATGATTACTTTGGCAGTACAGTACTAACAAACTGACAGCTAAGATATCTGAACATGTGTCATACTGTCAGTGGCTTGCACCATCCTTGCTTACATGACTAATGAACAAAGGGCTCCTTATACAAAGCCGCAGTAGAGGTTTCTACCTTGGGCCGATGAGGTAAATCCTGCGACGCTCATAGGAGTTCTACCACAGTTTTGTAAAGAACAGCGACAGAAAAATATGTCAAGATGAACAGAGATTTTACTTAAGGACACTGCTTTTGAAGTAGAGTGTGTCTTGCGTTAAGGGCTCCTTTTAGTAAACCATGGTAGAGCTTTTTAACCGTGGGCCAGACGTACCATGGTTGGGCTGGTGAGGTAAAAGAACCTCTACCATGGTTTAGTAAAAGCCAACATAAAAATCTTAACATGAATCAGTTTATAAACCAGGATGATCACTTGGGATTATCCTGTAGGTAATTACTGTAGAGAGCAAAATATGCTTTACTGTAGCACTGTAACTCTTCTTGTCAGCAATCTAATTTTAAATGTTTCAAAAAAGACCTATTTCATGAATTTTGTTACTAATAATTCACGGAATCCTCCCTCCTCTTATCCCACTGTCTTTCAACTCCTCCAGTCCCGACTCCTCCAGAACTGCCCAAAGGCATAAACTAGCCTTCCCCTCTCCACGCGGCATCCACTATGCAGGCAAACTGGGAAAATCCCTTCTCTTCAAAATCACAGGTCTTTGGAACGACCTCACCACCCCGTTGCGGAACCTGAGCTCCCTTCAGTTATTCCGCAAACAACTGAAAACCTGGCTTTTCAGCAAATTGTAACTCTATCCTTCCCCCCTTTCTCTCCCCCCTTCTATACATAAGTTCATGTAATCCTTTTTCTTCTTCTCTACCCACTATTTTAAGTTCTTGTAAACCGTGTCGAGCTCCATACTCGTGGAGATGATGCGGTATATAAACTTAAGGTTTAGATTAGATTAGATTAAATATTGTAACACTAGTTTTTTAATTTGTATCACCATACTTACTTATATAAACCGCCGTGGACTTCATGGAGGTATTGGTGGTATACAAATAAAAACTGTGTTATCTTCTATAACATGTTCACCTGCTTCTGGAAGTTTCTTTCCCATGCTGCCCTGTTTCATCATGACATGATGCCTTAACTGAAGAGCCTTCATTGGTCGCATAGGGTGTGGCATATTTGTTTTAATATTGTTACTTTGATTTTTAAAGCTTTTTGAAGGACTGGATAGGCTCGATTTGAAACTCTGTTAGGTTTGTTAACCCTGTTAAGTGTTGGGATCTGCCAGGATTGGACTTTCAGAATACCCAAAGTGAACTATGTTCATCTATCAAAGAATCAGGATCACTCCCTTTTGGTGGCTAGTCTCAGGGAGGAATCAAAATAACATTTCTGATCCTTGAAGTCATCTCACAGGGGTCTAGCTTACACTTATTATTTCACAGCAGGAATACCAACAGTAAAAGAACTGTTTATTACCCTGTAAAAGAGGGGGAAGGGGAGTTATGGGGGGGATATAAAAATTGCTAATCACAGAGGGATCCTTTTACTAAGCTGCATTAGGGCTTTAACGTGTGGCATAGCACGCACTACATTGTCGCGTGCGCTAGACCTTAATGCCAGCATTGAGCTGGCGTTAGTTTTTTCCACGTAGCGCGTGGTAATTTCCGGCGTGCGCTAAAAACATTAGCTCACCTTAGTAAAAGGAGCCCATAAATACTGTAAAGTAAGGTTACGGTGTCAGGAATGTAACATCTAAAGCAGGAAAAGCTTCATGTTCTTATATCCTTCTAAGCAAAACAGATATTCTAAAGTTATTGAATAGGCAGTGGCGTACCAAGGGGGGGGGGCAGTCCGCCCCGGGTGCAGCCTTAGGGGAGTGCACAGCTGGACAGGTCCGGAAAATTCCTGGGCTGCGACGGCACTCAGAGGCATCGGCGCCCCCACTGCCCAGAGACAGCATTCAAGTTTGGCCTCCTCCCGGCATCAGCAGAATTTCAGATCGGCAACAGGTGCTCAGTCAAAAGCTTCTCCTGACTCAGCTTCCTGTTTCCGCCCAGGCAGTTCAGTCAGGGGAAGCTTTTGGCTGAGCACCTGTTGCCAATCTGAAATTCTGCTGATGCCAGGAGAAGGAGGCCCCACTTGAGTGCTGTCGCAGGGCAGGGGGGGCGCCGATGCCGCTGAGTGCCATCACGGAGAGGGGGGGGGGCGCTGATGCCGCTGAGTGCCGTCGCAGCCCAGGAATTTTCCGGACCTGTCCGGCTGTGTACCCCCCCTAAGGCTGCCCTCGGGTGGACTGCCCCCCCTCTGCCCCCCCTTGGTATGCCACTGTGAATAGGGTCTGATATTCTTCTATAAACTGAGTAAGGCAGAAGACGCATGGAAGATACATCCCTACCAAATGTTCCCCAAAGAATTTCACACTCAACTCTTCAGCACTGTGGCTGTCTATTAAAGTGGAAAGTAAGGGCAGATCTTGGACTCCTAAAGAAGGTGTCACTATATCTCATCTGACACCTCTTCGTCCTATGTCATTCTCTCTCTCTCCTCTATATTGCTCCTATCCTGCCTGTATCACAAGTGTACCCTGCGCATGCTATCTTTTCATTTTGGATGAAGAAGCCTATGGGCTCAGATCACTTGCCAATGGGAAGATGGAGTGGGACCTCCACAAGTGTTAATTTTCAGGCTGAAGCCTCAAATGCTTACAGCACCCTTTAGTCAGAACCAATCACAGCAATGATCTTGACTTTTATACTATAGGCCGCTCAGAATTCTCCTTTAGTCAGAACCAATCACAGCAATGATCTTGACTTTTATACTATAGGCCGCTCAGAATTCTCCTTTAGTCAGAACCAATCACAGCAATGATCTTGACTTTTATACTATAGGCCGCTCAGAATTCTCCTTTAGTCAGAACCAATCACAGCAATGATCTTGACTTTTATACTATAGGCCGCTCAGAATTCTACTTTAGTCAGAACCAATCACAGCAATGATCTTGACTTTTATACTATAGGCCGCTCAGAATTCTACTTTAGTCAGAACCAATCACAGCAATGATCTTGACTTTTATACTATAGGCCGCTCAGAATTCTCCTTTAGTCAGAACCAATCACAGCAATGATCTTGACTTTTATACTATAGGCCGCTCAGAATTCTCCTTTAGTCAGAACCAATCACAGCAATGATCTTGACTTTTATACTATAGGCCGCTCAGAATTCTCCTTTAGTCAGAACCAATCACAGCAATGATCTTGACTTTCATACTATAGGCCGCTCAGAATTCTACTTTAGTCAGAACCAATCACAGCAATGATCTTGACTTTTATACTATAGGCTGCTCAGAATTCTCCTTTAGTCAGAACCAATCACAGCAATGATCTTGACTTTTATACTATAGGCCGCTCAGAATTCTTGATAAAGAGAGGGCACCCCCCTCCCCTCAAAAAAACAATGTTTGAGTTATTGACCAATAACCAATCTTCCTTTTCTTGCTAAGTTAATAGAAGCAGTTGCTTCTCACTGTTGCTTCTGGGTGCTTTTATGAGTTTTTCATTCATCTCAGTCTGGTTTCCATAATTGTTACAGCACAGAAATCTTGATTGCATCTTCACTATTTTCAGCTGTATCTCTTATTGGATAAAGGAGAAGTGGCCTTGCAGTTAGAGCAGCTGCCTCAGCATCCTGAGGTTGTGAGATTAATTCTCATTGCAGCTCCTTGTGACTCTGGGCAAGTCACTTAACACGTCTTTGCTCCAGGTTCAAAATAAGTACCTGTCTAAAATATGTAAACTGTTTTGATTGTAACACCACAGAAAAATCAGCATATCATGTCACATCTTCTTTACCCTTTATGCACATTGATCTAACTACTGCTTTTTTTTTTTCTTTATATTCTTATACAAATCAAAGATCATAGCTTTGAAAAAGGAAATACAATTAACTCAAGAAGGAATAATAACCATATAAAGAAAGAAAAATATGTACACTTCCCCCTCCCTATTCGCGGTTTCGATGTTCACGGTTTTGATTAACCACGGTTTTTTCCCCAGCCCCCCCCCCCCCAAGAAAAAACGGCCCCGGGACTTGGAGGGAGGTGATCAGAGGCAGAAGAAGGAGGCAATCAAAGGTGGTGGGGGGCAATCAGAGATGGAGGGAGGTGATCAGAGGCAGAGGGAGGCAATCGGAGGTGGCGTGGGGGCAATCGGAGGTGGCGGGAGCGATCAGAGCATGGACCTTACCTGGTGGTCTAGCGGTGACGTGGGGCAGTAGCGATCTTCCTACACTCCTGCCCAATGCGGAGACGTGCTGTGAGTTCCCATGGTCTCATGAGCATGAATTTGCTGAATTTTGAGTAGAAGACATAAACTCCCTGTTTTACTAAGGTGCGCTATGCGTTTTAGCGCACGCTAACCACTAACGCGTCCACGCGTTAGCATTTAATAAGTGGTTAGCGTGCGCTAAAATGCTTAGCGCACCTTTGTAAAAAGAACCCAAAGTGTGTGCATACCTTCTGTAGGCTCTCAATTGCTCCCCATATTGACTCCATATCAATTGCCGCTGGTCTTATCAGAGGGGTAGGGAGAGGAATGGAAAATAATGCAGTGGAAACACATTCTGAAGATTCATTTTTCCTCGCCCCTATTACCTTTTGCGATTCAAGTCCTCCAAACAATAGCGCTGGCTGATGTTGACTCGGCGAAGTTTGAACTTCCTCCGGGGTCAGGAGTGAGATCAGTATGCCCAAAGGAGAAAGCAACTCTGGCGCTTCCTGTAGCGCTGTTGGCATCCCTGACATTCTCCCGGGACGTGGAGGAACTCCAGGACCCAAAGGCCTCAGCAAGACTTCACCGTCCAAGTCCGAGGTCTGACCCCCCTCAGTCAGCAGAAGCGCCTGGTCCAAATGAAACAGCAAAAGATATTATGGCTGTTTGGCGTGACAGTGAAGTGGCAGAGGAGGCAGGAAGATCACTCCTCTGTTTTCCCCTGCGTTTCGGCATCACAGAAGAAATTAGCTTCTCCAAACTGGTGAGAATAATAAATCAATGCTGATGGTGCAGGAGCCTCTTCTAGTGTGACCTTCTAGTGTGACGCCATCTTGATTTCTCCTCGATCTAACTACTGCTTTTGATCTTGTGGATCACAGTTTTATTGTAGGTTTGGCATCACTTGTCTAGATCCTCAGTTGTTCTCTGAATTTCTAAGCAGAAAGTTCTTTCAGGATGAAGTGGGGTAATGTGTCACTCACCTCATGAAGGATGCAACATGGTGTTCCTCAGAGCTCTCTGCTTTCTTCATTTCTTTTGAATTTCAACACTCATGTTTATCCCAACATTATCCATCCTACAATCTTGTGAAGACCATTTTCAAAATCTATTTACCTAGGTAAATGGCTATTTGAAACTTACCCACCATTTCTGGGGGGCAAGGGTGGGGAGTACGTGCTGATGGTTGTCTGTCAGAATCTATTGTTTTGCTCTGACTGCAGCTGCTTTTGCCTAGGGTTACCATATGGCTCCAGAAAAAGGAGGATGGATTGAGACATCCAGGTTTTACTTTCATCACTTTCAATGGAAGTAAGCCCCGGATGTCTCTACCCGTCCTCCTTTTTCTGGAGCCATATGGTAACCCTACTTTTGCCACCCCTAAAAAAACTGCTGTCCTAAATTTCCACCTAGTATACATAATGCTTAAGCCAGCCCTTGGTAATAGATATTATTTAATGAGACCTTTAAACTCTAGAGAAGAGGCAATGAAAAAAAAAAAAAAAAGAAAAGCACACGGCTTTATCTTCGCAAAATGTCTTGGTTGCCTTTATAGGCAGACACAGATGTTGCTTATTTCACATAATACTGTAATAATATATTCAGTATTTCTTTTTCCTCCCTTTTGTCTTTCATTTTGCCTGCACAAGTACCTATGCGAGCTCCACAGCACTTTGGAAATATGTGTAATAAAGTTGATTAGGCAGCTTTTAATACTAATTACACTTTCATTTTCACAGTGAGCCTTTAAAATACCTGTCAGCATTGCCAGATACTTACTCATCTACCTTTAACTATCAGCTTTTGTGCATTCAGAAGTCCTTTGCCACTCTGCTATAGGTATTGCATGTGATCCTGAGCATGAATAAGATGCTTTGAGTTTCAGAACTACATTTGGCTCCTCAGAAACAGAAGGCAGGGCAAACCATTTTTCCTGCTAGTGGCACTTTTCCAACCTTCAGTTAAGTGGACTGAAATTTGCTTCACACTGTGACTTATGCTGAACTATTTTTAAAGTAAGACACCAAGGTCTCACTTGGTGCAACACATTAAAAAATATATATCTTTCTTGACTGCTAACAGTAACTTGTATTTGGGAACGCTGGGAACATACTGTGAATTCTGGTTGTTCAAAAGTAGAGAATGACAACATGGAAAAAAATCTGTCCCCGTCACTAGACCACCGTCCCCTTCTACCACCCCGTCCCTGCCATCCCCTTCACTGCCCCGTCCCCATCCCCACAGTATCCATACAAGCCTCAGTACTGCAATATTTAGCTTATTCCTTCCTTATAAATCAAAGTTCTGGCTGCTGAACTGGAGAAAGAGATGTTCAGCTGGCAGGGCTTTGTTTATACATTTTTATCAACACATCAACACAACTAACATACTACTTATCCTAAAGCAAAAAAGAAGAAGAAAATAAATAAATAGAATTTTTTTTCTACTTTTGTTGTCTGGTTTCTGCTTTCCTCATCTTCTCATTCAATTCCTTCCATCCACTGTCTGTCTTCTCTCTGCACCTTCCATTTGCTCTGTTACTGTGCCTCTCCCTTCACCTCCCTACCCCCCAATTGGATTGGCACCCATCTTCTTCCCTCCGCTCCCCCATAGTCTGGTATCTTTGTCTTCTTCCCTTCCAGCATCTTCTCTCCACTCTCTCTTCCCCATTCCCTTCAGCGTCTTCTCCTCAGTCTGTCATCCCCATTTCTCTTCAGCGTCTTCTCCTCACTCTCTGTTCCCCATTTCCCTTCAGCGTCTTCTCCTGACTCTATCTTCCCCATTTCCCAGCATCTTCTCCCTACTCTCTCTTCCCCATTTCCCAGCGTCTTCTCCTCATTTTCTCTTCTCCCCACTCTCTCTTCGCCATTTCCCAGCGTCTTCTCCCCACTCTCTCTTCAACATTTCCCAGCGTCTTCTCCCCACTTCCTCCACCCCACCTTCTCCAGATCCCTTCAGCGACTGTTTTTCTCCACCCCACCTTTCTTTCTTTTCTCCCTCCCTGCTCCTTACCTTCACGGCAGGCAATTTCTAAATATGTTTCCTACCAGAAGCCGGAGTGCTGAAATTGCGTGTGGCTGATGCAACTTCCGGTTGTGTCAGAGATGACCTTTATGGCAGCAACATGTGATTTCAATGCTCCGGCTGCTGGTAGGAAGCACATTTAGAGAAATTCCCTGCCGAGAAGGTAAGGCAGGGAGGGAGATGCTCAGGTGGCGGTGATCAGGATGGAGGGAGGGAGGGAGATGCTTGGGCGGCAGCGGCAATCGGGTGGCGGCTATCACTATGGAGGGAGGGAGCGCGATCGGTGACCGCATGTGTTTCCTCCCTTCACTGCGGAAACAAGGCCATTCACTGCTCCACGGGGGTGGTGATTGGCCTTCTCCCCATACCCGCGGCGACCACTTCTTTTCTCTCCCCCGTTTCAGCGGGGGTAACAACCACCATGTCATTCTCTACTCAGAAGTTTATGTTAAGTTAGGCAGGTCTTCTATTCCGCCTTTACCTATTCAGTTCAAGGTCAAATTACATTACAAGGGGTTGGGTCAGTTACCCAGGAAGTTATAGTTTATAGTTTATTATTTATATTCCGCCTTTAAAAAAGGCAGATTGCAACCATACATACATAATTAAAACTGACCAAAACAAAAACCCAAACTAAAAAGACATAGCAAAATCATCAAGAAAATACCAGCACATCCAAAAAAGCATTAACCACTAATGGGAAAGTGTGTGGTGCAGTGGTTAGAGCTACAGCCTCAACACACTGAGGTTGTGGGTTAAAATCCCACACTGCTCCCTATGAGTCACCTAATCCCCCACTACCCCAGTTATATTAGGTAGAGTATGAATCCACTGAGACAGATAGGGAAAAATGCTTGAGTACATGAATATAAACCACTTAGGCCATAAGTGGTATATACATACAAAAAAAAAAATCATTTTACAAAACAGATTACGTTTTAACAATTTTTTAAAATTACATAGGTCTTTTTGTTGCCTGATGTATACTGGAAGCTCATTCCATTCTGCAGGTCCTGCACATGAGAAAGAACTAGTTCTCATAGTTTCCAAATGTAATTACTTGTAAGTAGGAATGACCAAATCACAATGGGCAAGAGAACGCAATGGTCATGAAGGTGCATAGGGCACCACACAATCCTGTAAATATTTTAGTGATAACTGATGTACACTTAAGAGTAACAACTTGTACTTCACTCTGTATTCCATAGTCAGCCAATTTAATGTAATAAAGTATGAGGTAACATGTTCATACCTATCAATCCCAAACAAGGCACGAATAATGGTATTTTGAATAATTTGTAATGCATGCATGTTAGAAGATGTCGTTCCCCAAAACACAATATTACAATAATCCAGACCAGTTAACACAACAGATTGAAGAATTTGTTTGAACAGATTAACTTATGCTGTTCCTTACACTTATTTGCATGTGGCTTGCCATGATATGCACAAATCATGAAGAACTATAATGAGCCCTCTGCTGAAATGTCCGTACTTTATAATGAAATACAAACAACATAAGAACATAAGAATTACCTTACTGGGACAGACCAAAGGTCCATCAAGCTCAGTATCCTTTTCCAACAGTGACCAACCCAGGTCCCAAATACCTGGCAGAAATCCAAAGAGTGCCAACATTCCAGAGCTGAGATTGTGATGTCTTAATGCCTCATTCCACCAATGCAAAAGAGCCAACCTTAGTGATATCACAATGGCTTGATTGTCCTATTCTTAGCTCACCTAAGAACATAAGAATTGCCGAACTGGGCAGACCGAAGGTCCATCAAGACAATCTTCACAGACCTGACTTAAGCCTATAACTGCCAGGTTATGGCAGACTGTAACCACACTTGGTTGCCGGAGACTCATTGCTTATATGCCACCTAATGTTCTATCGTCTACCATTGCTGTCTTAGTCTAATGTCTCCAGTACGACTGTGAATGTACCTCTGTAACCCTTTCTGGGCTCCTAAGAAAAACTGGCTATAAAACTAAATAAATAAAATAACTATTTTCTGGATACACCCCTGTCCCACCCCTCCCTAGGCCATGCCCCTTTTGAGTGGCACACTTTGAAATTTAGGTGCTCATGTTATAGAATAGGGTTAGAGTAGATACATACATAACTCATAATTAGCGCCAATTAAGTATCAATTAAGAATCAATTAACTTCAATAAATGGTTGTTGGCGCCTAGTTGACTAATTTGTTTCTACACAATCTGGGATCCACATCTAAAATTTGGGTGCCTAACTTTGGGCAACCTTTATAAAATCTGGGAAACACTGGAGATGATAATCAGATCGCAGGAGACAGTTGGCTATCTCCACAGTCAGCAGTGAAACTGGGAATTCAATGCCAGCGCTGTATCTAGTGACTGGTATTGAATTTCTGGGTAGGGTTACCATATGAATGTAGAAAAAGGAGCATAATAAGACTCGGCACAATCGTCACGGTATCTTTAGTGTGAGGTTTGCAAAATCAATCAATATCAGCTCCCCACAATAGATGAGATTCTTATCAAGATCAGTAATTCTAAACTTCTATCAAATTTCCCTCCCCCTCTCCGTTTAGCTATATATAAAAGATAAGTTATTTAACTAACTATATGAAGAAATTTAAAAATATTTGTTTGTTTGTTTATTTGTTTATTTCTCACCCACCCTTATATAGGGTGAGTTACACATTAACATACAAAATAAAAGATTTACATTTATCGTACAAAGCACTACAGAGACACACTATAACAAATTACATACTTACATATCAAATCAAATTACATATAACATACATGTTGCATCAACGACGGATATCTTTTAAGGCCAAAACTGGCCAAACCCACACATACATCAAAATATAAAATTCCATAAGTCATATAAGATGCCTCAACAACAGACATCAATAAACCAAAATATTTATAATATTTAAAATATTTAAACATTTATAAATATTTAAAATATTTATAAAATGTACAAAAATATATATATATAATAATGCAATGGTGGTTGGAGTGAGACCAATGAAGAGGCTAGCTACATTCAGGTCTGTACCTTAGTTGATTGATGCAGGTACAAATGTAGCCACTGAGGTCTATCTCTATCCATGAAAAAATATATTAATAAAAACATATAAATATATTATACGAGAATGTTATGATCAACTATCAAATGAATGGTGTTGAAGAGAATTTGACAGAAGTTTGGAATTAATGATCTTGTGTAGAAAAAGGAGGACAGATTGAGATATCCGGGTTTTACTTCCACTGAAAGCAATGGAAATAAGGAGGACAGATAGAGGCATCTGAGTTTAACTTTGATTGAAAGCAATGGACTTAGAGCCCAGATATCTCAATTCATTCTCTTTTTTTCTGGATCCATATGGTAACCCTATTTCTGGGGATATTTTGGCTGGCTGAGATGTAACTGGTTACACCAATATTCATTGGCTGGCCGGTTAAGTCCTAGCAGCCAAAGATAGACCTGCTTTTTAGGTGGGTCTATCTGTCTGTTGAACTTAGCCAGCCAGCCACTGAATAATGGTGGTGACCAGCTATATTGCACAACATAGCTGGTCATTGGGCTAGCTGCTGAACAAGATAATCAGCAGAAGATAACTGGCCATTTCCCACTGAATAATTGGGATAGCTGGCTATGTGCTATTTGGCCGGCCAGGAGCCATTCCTGGGCAGCCAAATGTCACTGAATATCAGGCGGACTGTCTACAGGTATGCTAGCATCTCTTCAGTACATATTTATTTCTCACCAGTGATTCTTAAACCTGTCTTGGGCTCCACCAGCCAGTCAGGTTTTCAGGATATCCTTAATGAATATGCATAAATGAAACTTGCATATAAATAGGGTTCCCACTATATATATTTTGGACGCAGATGTTTTGGATATCCGACTATTACTTAAACTCAGTAAACATACTCGGCACACCCACTCAGTCCACCAACTGGACAAAAAACTAAGTGGAGAAAACCAGACCTCAATATATTAGACTCCTTGATTCACAACAGTAAATTGGAGTTCATATCATCATAGGTCTGTGAAAAGCTCCACTTAACATATATAGTAAGTTTCATTCAATCAATTCAATTCAGTGTGCCTGTGCAAGCCATTGCAAAAAAAAAAAAAAAATCAGGTCCCAGTATTAAAACACTATTCTATAACTAAAGTACTTAGCTTCATAGTTTCACACAATGTTCCTGGAACCGCTGTTCTAAATCCAAATCCCGACAGGGTACTCCTGTTTCACCTAGGGGCTACATCAGGGGAATAATTATAAATGAATTGGCTCTGAAATGGCACACCGCTCAAATCTTCCTTTCAAAAATGGCCCATTTTTGAAAGGAAGATTTCAGTGGGCCAGTTTTGAAAGGAAGATTTGAGCGAGCGGTGTGCCATTTCAGAGCCAATTTGTATATAATTATTCCCCTGATGTAGCTTCTAGGTGAAACAGGAGTACCCTGTCGGGATTTGGATTTAGAACAGCGGTACAGGAACATCGTGTGAAACTATCAAGCTAAGTACTGTACTTTATTTATAAAATAGCCTTTTAATACTGGGACCTGATTTATTTTTTTTATGCAATGGCTTGCACAGACACACTGAAATGTTCTACTTAGGAATTTTGAAAGCCAAGCTGTATGAAGTTTAAAGTGGTGGGCTTTAAATGCAACAGACACATTTTGAAGTGAAAGATCAACTTGAACTGATTGAATGAAATTTACTATACTGTACATGTTAACTTGAGTTTTTCACAGATCTATGATGATATGAACTCCAACTGACTCTTGAGAGTCGAGGAGTCTAATATATTGAGGTCTGTTTTTCTCCACTTACCCTCCCTTTTAGAAAAGCATAGCGGGGTTTTTAGGGCCAGCCATGGCGGTAACAGCTCCTATGTTTATAGGAATTCTATGAGCGTCGGAGCTCTTACCACCACAGCTGGCGCTAAAAACCATGCTATACTTTTATGAAAGGGGGGGGGTTAGATTTAAATTCAGTTTGTGGATTGAGTGGGTGTGCTGAGTGCATGGTAGGCCAACAATACTTCAATAGCAGTACCTTTATTGAATTTAAGTAATAGTTGAATATAAATAGAGCTACCATATGGCTCTAGGAAAAGGTGGATGGATTGAGACATCCAAGTTTTACTTCCATTCAAAGCAATGGAAATAAGGAGGACAGATTGAGATATCTGGGTTTTACTTCCATTGAAAACAATGGCAGTAAAACCCGGATGTCTTAATCCGTTCTCCTTTTTCTGGAGCTATATGGACAAAATATTTTTTTAATTGTTGTTATCCACCTAGAATCTATTATGAAAATAATGTGGAATATAAATAAATAAATAAGAATACAATACGATAACCCTACATATAAAGGAAGTTACAGGCATGCAGATCTTTCTCATGCATATTCATTGTGGATATCCTGAAAACGTAGCTGTCTGGTGCTCACCTCAAGACAGGATTGAGAAGCACTTCTGTACATCATTTTGATAGTTTAGTAGTGTGGAAGGTTAATTTGAACTGAGGTAGATGGTTATGATCAGGGGAGGAGAGAGTTGCTTTTTATGTACACTGCTTTGATAATTTTAATTAACCTGCAAGCATTATTTTATTATGATAATGGTACATGCATTTTAAACTCAAATCAAGCATATATAATGCATCAAGGTATGTAATGGATTCTCCCTGAGCTCTTGGAACATCAGCCAGATTGGTTATATCTTGAATGGAAAATCATGTCCCCAATGCGACTATCTCATATGTTAAATATTAAAATACCTAGTTATGCTAAAGACAATGTGATTTTGTTGGACACATGGAAAACAATTAAATTTATTGATAAATTAACAGATGTCCCCATAATGAAATCTACTTTGCAATCCTTATGATTAAACTCCAAGATTCAAATAGGCGGTGCTGGGATCGCTTGGAAGAACTACATGCAGTCAGGTATTCAGACATTAGATGATGTTATATCTAATGGAAATCTGTTTGAATTTTCGCAACTGCAACAATCATAAAAATATTTATTTATCTTTTCTTTCCTTCTGTTCATTTACCTTTACACATCCATGGAGGGAGGGGGGCTGGAGGGAGGGAAATAAATATTGATGGTGAATTTTGGGTAACTTTATTTTCTTCATTACATATTATATATTATGTTATGTTACTATTAAATATGCCGTTCAGTCCCCCCCACCCCCGAAGGACCGCTCACCCACATGGCCTCCCTGCACCATCTATGAAGCAGCCCGTAGAGGGATTGCGATGTCAGCGATCTCTGAGCTGCTTTGACGCTGCTTCCTGCGCCATGGTCCCGCCCCCTCCTCCTCCTCCGCCCCCCCTTAGTACGGGGTGGGGCGGGCAGGCAGGCAGGCCTTCAAGGGGGGGGTGACAGACGGACAGGCAGGCCTTCAAAGGGGGGACAGGCCTTCAAGGGGGGTGACAGGCAGGCAGGCTTTCAAGGGAGGGACAGGCCTTCAAGGGGGGGGGACAGGCAGGCCTTTAAGGGGGAGGACAGGCCTTCAAGGGGGGGGATAGGCCTTCAAGGGGATCAGGCAGGCAGGCAGGCCTTCAAGGGGGGGACAGGCAGGCAGGCAGGCCTTCAGGGGGGGTGCAGCCTTTGAGGGGGTGCAGGCCTTCGGGGGGGAGTGCAGGCCTTCAGGAGTGGGATGCAGACCTTTAAGGGGGGGACAGGCCTTCAGGGAGGGGGGCCCTGGTGTAGAAATACACGGAGAGAATGGGGGGGTTCAAAGAGACGCGCATATGCCGGACTTTGGGTGGGAAGAAATAATGGGTCTGAAAATAGAGAAGAGGGAGAGAGATGATGGTTTTTAGAGAAGGAAGGAACAGAAAGGGAGAGAAGTTGGACACAAGGCATGGTGTGGAGGGGGGATAGAGATACTGGATAGGAGGGTAGTTGGGAAAAGAAAGGGAGAGATTGTGGACCCTGGGGTGATGGGGAAGGAGGGAGAGATGCTGGATGAAAGGGTAGTTAAGAAAAGATGGATCTGAGGAGGGAGACGAAAAAAGGATAGATGCCAGACCTCCTGGGGAGGGAAGGGAAATGGGGAGGACAGAGATGGCAGATGGATGGTTAGCATGCAGAAAGAAGGAAGAAGAAGACCCTGGCAAGCAAGTTATCAGAAGACAACCAGAGCCTTGGACCAACAAGATTTGAAAAATAACCAGACAACAAAAGGTAGAAAAACTAATTTTATTTTCTGTTTTGTGATTACAATATGTCAGATTTGAAATGTGTATTCTGCCAGAGCTGGTGTTAGACCGCAAACATGAGCTAGGATTTAACAGAGAGGAAAAGTCCTTTCTGTTTCTTTATTTTATTTATATCACAGCGCCAGTGTGGTTAGGAGAAGCCAAAGGGGGGTGAAAAAGCTATAAAATAAACCCACCAGGATGTTTGAAAAAAAACCAAAACCAAACACCCAATTGAGCAGGAAAGTTGAATCGAAAAACCAATTCAATAGGCTGAATCAAATCGAAAATTTTTTTTTTTTTCTTGAATCGGGCAGCACTAGTTTGCGCTACTCTCTTAGACTTTAGGCCTGGGATTGAAGAGAGATGGCATCCTCAGTACTTTATAATGCAAGTGAAACGAGGATTTGGTCAGACTTTTGAAGGGTCTGCAGAAGAAAAATATTGTATAGGCCGGGTACATGAGACAGCAGGAAACGGGAATTTTTCTTCCTTCTATTTTTGTGAATGGCAAGGCTGAGGATGTCAGAGAGTTCAGTTAAAATATGTGCTTTATAAGAAAATATAATAATGTGTTTTATAAAGTTTATAAGCATTACTGGCCTACCCGGTGAGGTGTTCCTAATGGTGGTGGTGGTGGTGGTGGAGGCAGCGTGTCAATGTGTTGAGAGGAAAAGGTGGTCTGGGAAATTCTGCTGAGCAAACTCCAAGCCCATTTCCATCCCCCAGTTAGTCCACTCCACTCAACTGGTTCACACACTGAGTGGGTCTTTGGGTGTTGTGCCTGGGTATTTGTTTTGGGATCTCTTCCAGTGGTTTGTCAATATCTCCTTGTGGTCCAAGGAAGGAAACTTTGTTAACCTTAGCATTGACCTTCAGAATATGTTTGTAACAGTGCTGCTTGTGTGGCATTAGGCTATGTAGTGATCGAAAGAAAAAACCAGACCTTTGCACATTTTTGCACTATATGGTGGGTGTAAGAGGAGATACACATTTCCTGCACAGCTAAGTCCTTGTGAAGTTACCTTGTTCTTTCTGTATTTGACATCTAGCAAGGTCTCTGTTTGGAAAGAAAGATCTAAGCTTAAAAATGAAGTGGCCAGAAATTATGGTAAAAGCAGATAGCATTGCTGATTTTAAGAAAGGTTTGGACAAATTCCTGGAGGAAAAGTCCATAGTCTGTTATAAAGACATGGGGGAAGTGTCTGCTTGCCCTGGATCGGTGGCATGGAATGTTGCTACTCTTTGGGTTTTGACCAGGTACTAGTGACCTGGATTGGTTACCATGAGAATGGTCTACTGGGCATGATGGACCATTGGTCTGACCCAGTTAGGCTATTCTTATATTATGTTCTCATTTGTAAGGGCCTTTGTTTTCACTTCTTATTTTAATGTATTTTTTTTCTGGGAACTTATCAGTGTTTTTTAGAATGGGAACAAAAATGGAAGAGAATTAATGTGTTTGGAATGGGGGGGAGGTTACTAATTTCTTCAGCTAAATAATTAAATCCACTTCAACCAGACATAGGAGAACTCACGCACCATTCACACACCCTCCAACCAAAATCGTCAAAAGAAAAAAAACTGTTTGACAACTTCCTAACGCTCGACCCCCAACTCTACAACCTATTGACCTCGACCACAAACTACAAAACCTTCAAAAAAGAAATAAAAACCCTTCTATTCAAAAAACACATAAAACCGAACTAACACAATCAGAACTGTCCCAAGCATCATCTGCAACTACTCCATATGTACTTCTGATGTCATGACAATTCAGACATAATTTATGTTATGTTATGTTTGGATTAATGGTTACATATATGAGGTTCAATAAAAGAAAATTTTCAGTGCCTGTTTCTATTATGACCATTTATCTTTCATGGTTATTACAAAAAATATTTTTTTACATGGGGGGGTGTCAAAAAATGATGGGCCCCGGGTGCCACATGCCCTAGGTACGCCACTGCTGTACAGTTAATAGTGCAATATATGTATTTACTATAGTTTTCTTTTATTAGTATGGCACTGTTTGAGATTAAAAACTAATAAAGATTTACTTTTGTGAAATTTCAATAAAACTATTTGAACTTAAAAAAAAAACAACAACTCAAATCAAAGTAAGAACCGGTAATTTTGCGCTAATTGTTCCAACTAATCTTCTAATAGAAAATATCTGATTTGCCTGCTCAAGAGAAAAGTTATAGAATATGTTCCCAACCACAATATCTAATCGATTCTCTATGGGAAGGACCAAATCCACAGTGATGTCCTAACCTTAAACCTTCAGACCCCGATTCTATAAATGGCACCTAACTTGTAGGCACCATTGAGCACAATTGTCAATCATTGGCTAGGCGCAGTTTATAGAATTGCGCCTAGCGGCACTTAAGCAGTCTTAAACACCAGTAGGCATTGAAACCTTGGGCGTACTCTCATTTATGACTGGGCTTTCTTGGCTTAAATCACACCTGTTAGACACCTGATGGCTCATAATTCAAAACACACCCAAAACCCGCCCCTAACTACATAGAAACATAGAAACATAGAAATAGACGGCAGATAAGGGCCACAGCCCATCAAGTCTGCCCACCCTACTGTCCCTCCCCTCCCTTTGCCCTGTGAATAGATCCCATGTGTCGATCCCATTTGGCTTTAAAATCAGGCACGCTACTAGCCTCAATCACCTGCAGTGGAAGACTATTCCAGCGATCAACCACCCTTTCCGTGAAAAATAATTTTCTGGTGTCACCTCGTAGTTTTCCGCCTCTGATTTTCCATGGATGCCCTCTTGTTGTCGCGGGACCCGTGAAAAAGAAGATATCTTCCTCAGTCTCGATGCGGCCCGTGAGATACTTGAACGTCTCGATCATGTCCCCCCTCTCCCTGCGCTCCTCGAGCGAGTACAGACGCAATTTGTCCAGCCGTTCCTCGTACGGTAGATCCTTAAGTCCCGAGACCATCCGGGTGGCCATTCTCTGAACCGACTCCAGTCTCAGTACATCCTTGCGATAATGCGGCCTCCAGAACTGCACACAGTACTCCAGGTGGGGTCTCACCATGGACCTGTACAATGGCATGATGACTTCCGGTTTACGGCTGACGAAACCCCTGCATATGCAACCCATGATTTGTCTAGCCTTGGATGAAGCCTGATCCACTTGATTGGCAGCCTTCATGTCCTCACCGACGATCACCCCCAAGTCTCGTTCTGCTACCATTCTTGCTAGGATCTCGCCATTAAGGGTATAGATCTTGCATGGATTTTGGCTGCCCAGGTGCATAACTTTGCATTTTTTGGCATTGAAGCTGAGTTGCCAGGTCCTAGACCAGCGCTCAAGTAGGAGTAGGTCGTGTATCATGTTGTCGGGTGTCGAATCTTCGTTCGTAGTGCATTTGCCCACAACATTACTTAGTTTGGCGTCATCGGCGAATAAAGTTATTTTCCCTCGAAGCCCTTCTGTCAAGTCCCTTATAAAGATGTTGAATAGGATCGGGCCCAAGACCGAGCCCTGCGGCACTCCACTGATCACCTCCATCATTTCGGAGGGGGTGCCATTCACCACCACCCTTTGAAGCCTACCTCCAAGCCAGTTCCCAACCCATTTCGTCAATGTGTCTCCTAATCCTATAGAACTCATCTTGCCCAGCAACCTGCGGTGAGGTACACTATCGAATGCTTTGCTAAAGTCTAGGTACACTATGTCCAGGGACTCCCCAATATCCAGCTTCCCCGTCACCCAGTCAAAGAAGCTGATCAGGTTGGATTGGCATGATCTTCCCTTAGTAAATCCATGTTGACGGGGATCCCGTAGATTCTCCTCATCCAGGATCTTATCCAGCTGGTGTTTAATTAGAGTTTCCATTAGTTTACTCACTATCGATGTTAGACTCACTGGTCTGTAGTTTGCTGTCTCCGTCTTAGAGCCTTTTTTGTGGAGTGGAATGACGTTGGCCGTCCTCCAGTCTAACGGGACATTGCCTGTACTAAGGGAGAGGTTGAAGAGCGCTGACAGTGGCTCTGCCAAGACATCGCTCAACTCCCTAAGCACCCTGGGGTGTAGGTTGTCAGGCCCCATTGCCTTGTTAACCTTGAGCTTTTGGTAGGTGCTTTGAAGTAGTCAACTACTTCGAAGTGGTAGGCACCTACCAGGTTAGGTGCCTACTAGATAATTAATTTTTGTCATAGATTACAATTTTAATTGTATTTAAGTACTTTTATAGTGTAATATGATTGTATTATATGTTGCACTTATGGCTTCAAAATGAATAAAGATATTTAAAATTGTTTTGGAATTACTTTTTCATGGCGCATTTCAATTACATAGCCCCCCCCCCCCCCTTTTTTTTTTCTTGGTATCTTGGGGTTTTGACCTGTTCCTGGAGTTATTTGGGGCACTGAATCAGAAAATTGCATTGGATAGACCGCATCAGTTCTAGTTTCTTAGATATGGTTATGGGATAGTAGATATGCCTTTGGTATAGCAGAGCCAAACATGAACATTGGGTAAAAAAAAAGATTGGCCTCTGAGGGAATATATGGTGGTTTGAGGACAAAATGTAATCATTGAACCTTTGGTAGCACGAGATAGAATCATACCGCAACCACTACATATAAAGCTAGGCCTGATTAAATAATTTGTAAAGGCTTTGAATAAAGCCGGTTCATGCATTGACTACATAGCACATATGTTGCCTGGACTTACCATGGAAAAACTGAAGGCAGAAATTTTTGATGGTCCACAGATCAGACAACTTATAAATAACCCACATTTCATAGCATCAATGAATGAAATTGAATCATGTGCCTGGTCTTCATTTGTTCTTGTTGTGAAAAAATTTCTTGGCAACAAAAAGGCAGACATCTACACACAATTAGTAGAGGATATGCTCTTTCAGTTCAACAGGCTTAGCTGTAACATGAGTGTTAAAGTCCATTATCTGCAAAGTCACTTAGATCGCTTTCCAATGGAGGCCAGATACCAAGGAAGATGGGATGCACACATAATGGCAGACTATTGTTAGAATACAGAAGGAAAATTAATCTACAAGTAGAAAGATTAATATACTAATACAAAGCACATCTTGAAACTCAGTTTTCTTCCTCAGACCACAATAAAGAAGAGGAGGTTCCAATGAAAAAGGGATTTTACAAACCATGCGCGTTATATTCGTGAGCGCGTTGTACACTTTTTTTTTTTACATAGTTCCCCCCCCGATGTCCGATTCACCCCGCAGGACCGCTCGCACCCCCACCCCGAAGGACTGCTCGCGCTCGCACCCGCACCCGCACCCCGAAGGACCGCTCGCACCCCCACAGCCTCCCCACCCCCCCCCCCCATCACGGAGAAGCTGCCTACCATTGTCCTGCTGCTTCCTCTGCCGGCGGTCCCGCCCCTTCTCTGAGCCCTGCGTCTACGCTGCTTCCTCTTCCAGCGGTCCCGCCCTTTCTCTGACATCATGGGTGCGCGGTATATGAGTGAAAATACGATAGATTGGTAATCTCTCTGTTTATTTCTGGAGCACATGCATGAGAGTTGTCAAATATTTATCCATGCATTCTGCACATGAAATAATCATTTCTGAAGGATTATTTTTAAAATAGCCAAAGGATATAAGAATATAAGCATTGTCATAATGGGACAGACCAAAGGTCCGTCAAGTCCAGTATCCTGTTTCCAAGAGTGACCAATCCAGGTCCCAAGTACCTAGTTAGATCCCAAGTAGTAAAACAGATTCTATGCTGCTTATCCTAGGAATGAGCAGTGGATTCCCCCAAGCCATCTCAATAATGGCCTATGGACTTCTCTTTTAGGAAATTAGCCAAGACTTTTAAAAACCCTTCTAAGCTAACTGATTTCACCACATTCGCTGGCAACGTATTCCAGAGTTTAATTACATGTTGTGTGAAGAAATGTTTTCTCCAGTTTTGGGTTTTTTTTAAATTGCTTTTAACATAATACACAAGAATTATCTTGCTCCGGCAATACAGAAGGAAAATTAATCTACAAGTAGAAAGATTAATATACTAATACAAAGCACATCTTGAAACTCAGTTTTCTTCCTCAGACCACAATAAAGAAGAGGAGGTTCCAATGAAAAAGGGAGGCGCACCTATGGACTCCTTTTACTAAGATGCACTAGCATTTTTAGCACATGCAGGAAATTACCACACGCTACAACGCGCGCTACACTTCTAGAACTAATGCCAGCTCAATGCTGGCGTAATGGTCTAGTGCGCGTGCGCTATTCCACGCGTTAAAGCCCTAGTGCACCTTAGTAAAAGGAGCCCTATGTTTACATAACAATATTAAGTGAAAATCCCACTATCTTAATAGCTGATTAATACTAATCAACTACCGTCCCCAATTTCTTCAAATCCAAGAAAGCTCTTAATTGCTCTGGTAGATAGTATACATATTTTACACCAAGATATTTATTCAGGAATTTACAAGGGTAAGCCAAAAGAAATAATGCACCCAATGTCACTGTTTCAATCCTCATTGCTAGAAACAATTTCCTTGTTCCTGCGTTTGATGAGTGACATTAGGAAACATCCAAATCCTTTTACCATAGAATAATTCTTGGGACTGATGAAAATACATTCTAAATATGGCATTAACGTCTTGTTCAAAGGCAAGTGATACCAACAAAGTAGCTCTTTCTGTTGATTCTAACACACTGGTTTCAAGCAATTCTGAAACATTGAGATTTTCTCTGCGGTTTGCATTTCTTAACCCGACCTCTGGATTAATTCCATTTTCGTTTTTCTTTGGCAGGTAATATATTTTATTTACAGGTGGAATAGATTCTAAAGGAAATTCCAAAACTTCAATCAAATATATTTTAAATAAATCCAGAGAAGTCAAGAGCAGAGTTTTAGGAAAATTAAGTAAACAAATATTCATTTTTTTATTAAAGTTTTCAATCTGCTCTATTTTCCTATTTAGCAAGATTTTATCTTTTACCAGTCCAGTTTTCAGAGTTTGGAGATATTCTATACTATCCTTCACTTGTTTCATTTCCACTGAACATTCTTCTTGTGTGCCTTCAATCAGAGCTTCTACAGTACTTACAAGCCGAGAGACATCACTTGAAGATTTGTTGACTGTAGTGTATAGCGTCTAGAGAGTTTGCCAGATACTCTCCAGAGTCACCACCTTTGGTCTCAACAGCTGGGGTAGCATTTCTGCCATAACTCCCAGAACACTCTGCTCATTTGAATTTCCCGCACAACTGCCCCTCGAATTGGGGTTTCTCCCATGAGAGTATCTTCGCCGGGATCCCCCTGCAGAACCGCAACAGGAGCATGGCAAGGCGGTGGAAAAGCTAATGGAGGTGACAAAGATATTTCAAAATCCAATTTTTCGGCTTCTCCTCCTGCCGAAGAAACAGCAGACTGCACTCCAATACCTGCGTGGGACCCAGGGAATACAGTGAACTTCTGAATGGAGAAGACATCCTAGACATGGAGGGATCTGCTCGGTCGCTTCCCTTACATTTTGAGTGAGGCATATCGGGCAACTAAAAGTAAAAGTTGCAACTTCTCTGCATTCAGTCAGATTCGCTGTTACCCAGCCATCACCATCTTGGAACCACGTAACACATTCTTCTCCAGTTTATTTGGGTGGAACTGGGCAGGCCTGGGGGGCGGGTCTAGGGGATCCATATTTTCCAAACAGAAAATCTGGTAACCCTACTCTATGCCTGTTCCTAGTTATTGAAAATGTGATAGTGAAACAGCACCCCCTCCCACACTGGGGGTGGAGGGCTTCCTCTCAGCATAGAGGGAACAGTGAACTCATACCTGCACAAGTCCCACTCACTGGGACATACCTGGATTTTCAGCAGCGGCTACCCAGATAGTGCCACTGAAAATCCAATCAGACTGCCTCATACTATCCTGGTCAGTCCTGAAGTGGTCCTGAGCTGTTCCAGAAGTAACACAGTAATGTTCAGTTCTCTAACTGGGTAATTGTCCAGATAAGTTTAGGGCAGCAAAATGGCTGTCCTAACTTTATCTGCATAACTATCTGGGTACGGGTTTGAATATTACCAATATCTGGATACGTGCCAGTAGCTATATTATACCTAAATATTCAGTGGCAGTATGTGGGTATGGCCTGGCACTAAATAGCCAGGTATAAAAAGCCCTCGGCGACTGAGGTTGTTTTTTTTTAAAGCTTCTGACCTTCATATGCTGAATATTGACCAATTGCAACAATTCTCAAAGAAAAAAAAATCTACTTTTATCTTCCCTTTATGAACTGCCTAGAATGGTGGTCTTCATTAATTTTTAAGCTAGGGCTGCTTTGAACTGAAATGAGCTGAAGGAGAGCGGTTTAAAATCTTCCCATGACAGACCATGGTGAAGCTGACCAGTGTATGCCAATGGCATCCATCTCTACCAGCCCACCTTCAAACTTCATTAAGGGGTATCCTCAAGATTGTGAGCATTTCCAAGTGCATTCTCTTTTGTCTATTGAGAAATGCTTTGTCCTTCAACCATGTAACTCTTCTCCCTCCCATCCACATTTCCCTTTCTAGCCTGAACATGAGTAGAGGCAGAGTAGCAGGAAAAAAAACCGAAATACAACAGAGGCCGCATCAGAGCTCTGCAGGGACAATCAGTTGCCCCCAGATTTTGCATTGAAGAACACTGGCCTACAGAGAAAACACTTCTGGTAATTTTCCTCGGCTTTTCCTGTGGATACTGTATCCCTTTCAAATAACACACAAGATTTTTATTTTATTTTTAGAAATTTTAATTGTGCAGCATAGGAAGCCTCTGCATAAAATAGAATTCAAGAATGTTTTTTTTTTTTTTCTATCAAAATATATATGGTACATTCTTTGACTTCTTCCTGGAGGTAAACTGAAAAATCCCTTTCAGATAGCACATATTAAACAACACTTCAGCTCTATATCTTGTTCCCCTGGAGGGCTACATCTTTCAAGCATGAAATTGTATTTCTATGGATAAAAAAAATCCGGTCATGGCAAACACTTTGGGCAGCAAAATGATTTGCCAAAGCTTTGCTTTGCTGCTATAAATTGCATTGGTCATTTGCAGACATTCTTCCATTCACAAATCCACAGAACTTTTGCACTGAACAAAATTGTGCTAAATTGCCTTCCCTTACTCTCTTTAATTACAGTAAATAAACATTAGGCTTGCCTATTTATCACAAAACTTCCCTTGAAGCTTTAGGTATTGAAATTATACAGCATGTACTGATAATAGTGTCATTCTAACACACTGTTCTCCTGTTGAAAGTACTAGCCCAGTGCATCGCAACCTTTTTTGGAAGGCACATCTAACCAGTTGGATTTTCAATAACCTCTCACAATTCACAATTAGCATATGTGGAAAAATCAACTGGCTGAGTGTGCCTCCGGTGAAAGGTTTGAGAAGTACTGGTCTAGTCCAGGGATAGGCAACTCCGGTCCTCGATGGCCGGAATCCAGTTGGGTTTTCAGGATTTCCCCAATGAATATGCTTTGAAATAGATCTCATGCATATTCATTGGGGAAATCCTGAAAACCCGGCTGGATTCCGGCACTCAAGGACCGGAGTTGCCCACCCCTGGTCTAGTCTGTGGTTTTCTGGAAGCCTAACAGTGTTTCTTCAAGGTGCAGAGTTAGTCTCTGAAAAGCACTCAAGCTAAATTGTACTGCATTTGTGATAAGCAGTTTGCAGACCTGCAGCCATATTCCATCTCTTCAATTATTATTTATTTACCCCCTCCCCTCCTTTTACAAAACCGCAATAGTGGTTTTTAGCGCAGGCCAGTGTGCTGAATGCCCTGTGCTGCTCCTGACACTCAAGAGTTCCTGTGAGCGTTGGGAGCAGTGCAGAGCATTCAGCACACCAGCCTGCGCTAAAAAAAACGCTATCACGGTTTTGAAAAAGAGGAGTTACTGAGGAACATTTGTAAACCGCTCACCAAACCTTTTAGCGAGGTATCGAGGAGCACAATGCAATACGAATTTGAGTACAAAGACTATAAGTAATTCATAGACACACTTTATACATGCTCCTACATAGAGTTGCTAGATTTTATTATAGTAAAATCCAGACCCCCTAGACATACCCCCAGTCCCACCCATCCCCGCCCCATTATGCCCCAGTCCCGCCCTAGCGTCCCCTCACCCCGTTACCTGCTCTAAATTACCTTCTTACAGCAGCCGAGCATTGTAGTTGCATATGGCTGCCGTAAAGATCGTCTCTGACACAACTTCCGGTTGCGTCAGAGATGACCTTTATGGCAGCCACAGACAGCTTCAATACTCCAGCTGCTGTAAGAAGGTAATTTAGACTCGCGGCCACAGGGCAGGGAGGTTTGTCGGACTCGACCTGTTGTCAGTCGGTCGGTCGGTCGGGGGCGAGGAAGCGCCACGAAGGTAAAGGGACCTGGCCGGCTGTGCACCCCCCAAGGCTGCACCCGGGGCGGACCGCCCCTCCCCCTCTTGGTACGCCACTGTCTTTGTTACATAAGTGGTGGTGGTGTTTTTACTTCCAAATCGAACATATGATAGCATTTTACAAAAACGATGTGATGAGTTAGGGATCCAAATATCGCTTCCTGATTTTAGTCAAGCTATTCATCGGTAGCCTAAATTTATTACGGGCTATGTTTGGAGGGAATGTACATATAGAATGTTACATAGGGCATATTTCTCACAAGTGCAAGCTTTTCATGTGGGCTTAGTTAATTCTCCCAATTGTATTAAATGTGATAAAGCTCTTAATGCGCTACCTCATGCATTGTGGCAATGTCCTCATATTAAGTCATTCTGGTCTGCCATCCTATTAAATTTGGGTTCATTATGGGATTGTTCATTAGTGGAAACCCCAAGGGGGATGTTATTTGGTAAAGCTGCTGCTTGTGAGGTATATGGACAAGGGAGATACAAGTTATTTCAAAAGGCATGTATGATTGGTCATAAATGTATTTTGCAATATTGGTTACAGAAAGATCCTCCTAGTTTTTGGCATTGGAGGAACCAACTCCATCATTTACTTTTATTTGAGGTTTGGGAGGTTCGTAGATTTCCTAGATGAACTCGTCTCTTTTTGAAAATTTGGGACCCCTATATTCAAAATCTTTCATCTAGAGCAGTGTTTTTCAACCGCTGTTGCCTGGTGTGCCGTACGGTCAGGGCCGCCATCAGGGCAGTACCACCAGCCTGCATTCAGGGGCCCGGAGCTGACAGGGGGCCTGGGCTCCCCCAGGGTCCTAGGCCACAGTCTAGGGAGAGGGGCGGTCCGCCCCACATGGACAGGAGAGAGCTGGACGGGGGACCCGCGGAGTTCAATACATCTCGAGCCGCGAGGCTCGTCTTCTGTTCCTGCCTGCCCTGCAGCTAACATATAGCCGATCGCAAGCGTTCCCCGATGTCAGCGCTGACGTCGGAGGGAGGGCTTATCGGAGAATACTTCCGTTCGGCTATTTGTGCGCGGCAGGGCAGGCAGGAAGCAGAAGACAAGCCTCGCGGCTTGAGCTTCGTTTTGCTGAGAAAGTTGCAAAGATGGGCTGGGAGGCAAACACGGAACACAAAAGGGGGGAGGGAGTGCGTTTTGGACACAAGGCATGAACTTGGGAGAGAGGAAGGGAGGGAAAGAGATGCTGAGGTGGGGGAGGGAATGGGTTTTTGGACACAGAAGGCATGGACTTGGGAGAGAGGAAGGGAGGGAAAGAGATGCTGAGGTGGGGGAGGGAATGCGTTTTTGGACACAGAAGGCATGGACTTTGGAGAGAGGAAGGGAGGGAAAGAGATGGTTGTGTACACGGGGAATAGAAGAAAGGAGAATTTTTGGTCATAGGGAGGGAGTGAGGTACAGATAGTGGCATACCAGGGTGGGGGGGGCGGTCTGCCCCATCCCGGGTTTACATCCCAAGGGGGTGCACAGCTGGCCACCCTCCAGTGTTGTCCCTAGGCCGGCAAACTGCGGCTCTTTAGCCACTTGAGTGCCACCGCCGCCATCGGGAACAGGCCGGCGCCAAGTTCTCCCTGCTTTTCCCTGTGGGGCCGGCCAACTCTCGCCACTCGCGTCAATTCTGAGAGGACGTTCTGGGCCAGCCAATCGCTGCCTGGCTGGCCTAGAACGTCCTCTCCGACGTTAGAATTGACGACGGGTGGCGAGAGTTGGTCGGCCCCGCGGGGAAGAGAAGCAGGGAGAACTTGGCGCCGGCCTGTTCCCGATGGCGGCGGTGGCACTCAAGTGAATTACTTTATATATAGTCAATATAGGCACAGAGTTAAATTTTTTTAACATTTTCTAATGGTGGTGTGCCTCGTGATTTTTTTCATGAAACAAGTGTGCCTTTGCCCAAAAAAGGTTGAAAAACACTGCAATAGAGCTCCCTGCAGGAACATTTTCACAGCACTAAAGTACAGAACTTTTGAGACAACTCAACAATGCATACGCATGTTGGATTAGACCAGTGTTTTTCAACCGCTGTTCCGCGGCACACTAGTGTGCCGTGAGATGTTGCCTGGTGTGCCGCAGGGCCACCATCAGGGCAGTACTACCAGTCCTGCATTCAGGGGCCCGGAGCTGACAGGGGGCAAGGCAGGGGCGCCAGTAGCTCGCCAAGGCAAAGTGAGTCGATCACCCAGGACTCACTTTGTCTTGGCGATCTAATCTATCGAGCCGATAAGTCTTCTTCTCCCCGACGTCAATTCTGCAGTCGGAGAGGAAGTTCGGGCCAGCTAATCGCTGCCTGGCTGGGCGGAACTTCCTCTCCGATTGCAGAATTGACGTCAGGGAGAGCATGCGTCGGTGTCGGCTTTGGGGCCTGTTATCCATTGGTGGGTCCTGTTCCCCGATGGCAGCGGCAGTGGCAGTGGCTTGGGGAACGGCAGGGAGAAAGAAAGAAAGGGGGCAGGCAGGGAAACAGAAGGAAAGAAGAGAAACAGAAAAAAAGAAAGAAAGGTCAGGGAGAGAGGAAGAAAAAGTTGGGGGAGGGAATGAGGTATGGAGGAGAGAAAGCATACAGGCTGATAGAAGGGAAGAAAGATTGGATGCACAGTCAGAAGAAGAAAGTGCAACCAGAAATCACCAGACAAGGTAGGAAAAATGATTTTATTTTAAATTTAGCAAAGTGGAGGCAGTATTACCACAGTTTTCAAAGGAATTTGCCCAAATAACTTAATAGTTAACTGGGTAAATTCCCAGAGATGAAAACTTCCCTTCACTTACTATGCACAGTTCTGAATTTATATCTACTGTCTATATTTTACAATATGGTCACCTTTTACTAAACCGCAATAGTGGTTTTTAGCGCAGGGAGTCTATGAGTGTCAAGAGCAGCGCTGGGCATTCAGCGCAGCTCCCTGCGCTAAAAACTGCTATTGTGATTTAATAAAAAGGATGGAGGGTATATTTGTCTATTTTTGTATGCTATAAAAACCAAATACAGAGAGAGACTGAGAGCTGTTGACGAAGAGCTACGTGTGTGTCTTTCTTCGATTCCAGCCAGAATATCAGCTTTGTGTTCAGACAAACAGGCCCAGGTTTCGCACTGAATAAAGTATTTTATAATTTTTCACTATTCTGTTTACTTAATATTTCATAATAAAGTAATTATAAAATACTTTCTTTGTGTTTATTTGATTCCTATTCAAGAGAATTACTTTATATATAGTCAATATAGGCACAGAGTTAAATTTTTTAACATTTTCTAATGGTGGTGTGCCTCGTGATTTTTTTCATGAAACAAGTGTGCCTTTGCCCAAAAAAGGTTGAAAAACACTGATCTAGAGCACAAAGTATGATTATTAATGTTTTACATTGAAGCTTTGGAAACATTCATTGCAACCCAATACCTGGTAATTTGTGTCATCTTCCATTCCAGGGGAGAGGGGGGAGGGAACAGTGGGGTGTAGGGGTAGGATGGAATAGGTCATAGGAAATATATTTTGGAGGAATGATAGAAATATATATGGAAATATCATAATTTATCATAATTTGCTTAATTCCTTCAATACAATGTTATAAATTGAAAATAAAAAGAATGGGGGGAGGGGAAAGGGAGAAGGGAATAGGGGGGCGTAGGGGGGTTGAAATAGGTCATATGGAAATATATTTTGGAAGAATGATAGAAATATGTATGGAAATATCATAATTGTGAATCTAATTGTAATGAATATCTCTTTGTATTATATTATTGTACATTTACTTGTTTCCTTCAATAAAATGTTATAAATTAGAAAACATATTGTGCATTATTAATCCAAATCAAACATTTACAAGGAACTCACAGTACAAATCTGGTGCTTAATGATAGTGCCTCCTGTCTTAGAGCCAGAAATTATTTCCTTCTATCCTGAATCCATTTACACACTATAGGCAGAAGGGCTATTGGTGTGATGAACAAGTTGGGTCCAGTAGATTTTAGGTGGGGCTGTTGCTAAATATCGATTTACGCTAGTATTTTTTAATGACAGTTGCATGTGCAATGGCTGATACAGAATTCACATTTAGAATCCTGCATCCCAGGGCCTAACTATATGAGACCTCTATAGAATTATTTTCTGTAAGCTTAACATATTTCAGTAAAAGGGCCATGTAATATCTGATCAGGACAAGCACCCCACCATATAGAGGGGCAGCGGCGGCAAAATGGCCGAGGCCATTGCCTAGAGGGGGGAGAGAAATAGGGCCAGGAAAGGGGGACCAATCAGGGTCAGGGACATAAGTAAAGGGGGGGGCGGGGTGAGTGAGGGGAGGCGACCCGAACTGTAGCGGAAGCCGTAGTTCGGCCCTCGCCATGGGAGCGTCGCGGCGTTTGCTCCCTGCCGACAGGTAGGCCCGCCGGCATGTGTGCTCACATTTTAGCTCACCTTGTAGGGGTGCGTGTTCTCACCGGTCTCCGTTGGTGGGCAGTGCCCGGTGGGTCGGGGCGCGGCACACCAGGGGACGGAGTGAAGGCAGGTAGAGAAGCAGGGCGTGCCAGTAGGGAGGTGCTGCATGGTCATGCTGCCCGGTCAAACCCAGTTCACGGCGGATATAGGCATCACTTAACAGGTCGGAGCGCATTTTCATTTCCTCCAGGCAGGCCTTATCAGAGCAGGGGCATCGTGCTGAGCCCGGCAACCCTAACATATTTGAGTAAAAGGGTCATGTAATATCTGATCTCACCCCAGCACATCTCCAACCTGGCCTCCTTTTTCACAAGAGCACACAGAGAGCAAACACAAATGCAGACTTTCAGGGGTAAGAGACTTTTAAACAGATTTAACCAGCTAAGGGTGAAATTATCCACAAGGGCTACTGTTGGCGTGCTATTTTAATGTTAACCTCAGTTATTAGTAACTGGGCATCATTGCATAAAATTGGATCTGTGCTAACATAGTACAAGTTAGTGATTTTTAAAAACACATCTTAATGGTAGCCCATGTTGCTAACTACACCTTTAAATGTCATAGTTAGCTGGATAAAATTGTGCATATGGACCTGTTTTTCAAGTAGATTATGGGGGCACAAGAAGATAAAGAGGGGCATTTTCAATAAGACGTCTAAGTTTGGACTTTTTGGGAAAGATGTCCAAAAATCCAGTAGAGAAATTCTGTCTAGACCCACTCTCCTGGATGATGGAGATGACCCCCCCATTGGAAACCTCATGGGCTGAATGGGAGCAGACACAGAAACGACTGATTAGAGCGAAGCTTCATAGCAGCACCTTGGTACAATATTTTTAAAAAGCAATGATCCCGCGAGGATTAAGAGTATTAAAGGAACCCTAGGTGATGCAGATGAATAAATCTTTCATGAACAAATGGACAGCTATACTAAATCGATGCTCCAGGGACTTAATGATTCTACTGGTAGAGACCACAGTAGAAATCGAACAGGTCAAAATTATATATATACATATACATATAAAGAACTCGATTATTAAATAGGAAAGACCTGACCCATACTGGCCACAGACATGTCTAAATGGTGCCCTGGATGTTTTGTTAAATGTTTGATTATTCCTGCAAAATGTCCAAGCCTTAAGCCTTCCCAAAACACACCTTCAACATGCCCCTTTAGAATTTAGATAAACAGGGAATGACCGGCCTAGAAAGACATCTGAAATATGGGTTTTGAAAGTAGTGTTTTGGATGTATATGTCATTTTTGGGACGTTTTTCTCTTTTGAAGTTCATCCCACAGTGATTTCCCAAAGTCATACAAAGGCAGTAGAAGTAAGCAATATTGGTTTTATGCCCCAGGACTTATTTTGACTCACAAGCTAGTCATCAATCCTTACTACTGTTGTACCATCCTGTATTTCATGTACTGTCTTGACAGCCTAAAATCCTGCAGCTTTGCTATTGATGGACAAGTAAATAATTCCCTCAATAATGACAATGCTGTTCCTTAGTTATGATTTTAAAAAAGAGGGAATTAATGCTCACTGTGTATGTTGTTGGGGTTTTTTTTTTCAGGGGGGGGGGAGTACGAGGTGACAGAGCTAGTATAGAATGAATGGTAGCCTCTTCTGCATGGAAAGGTTGACACCAGAAATTAATGTCCATAAAATATGCTATAGATCACAGACTCAAACTGCTATTATTCTAAGACTTTTTAAAAATCACCTGTCAAATATTATTTATGCTGTGGCATTGGTAGTGTTTGTGTATGTAGATGATTTATAGATGTGCGTTGACATAATATCAATAAGGCAATAAATGGAATTCTGCCATTAGTACATATCAGTGTAAAACTAGAAGGCACACACCGGACTTCAAGGTTAGGCAATGTTTTATTAAAGCAAAGTGCCCTTAGACCCATTGTTGGTATATAATAATACAGATGGAAAATAAAAGGTAGCTTTGGAATCCACAGTGCTTCTAAGACAGCAACATCAAACTAATGAAAATGAACCCTCAATTTCTTTCCCAGAGAGAAATGTTCAATACTAGAGTACTAGATAAGATGCCTGTCAAAAAAAGTAGGATTTGATAATTAAAATATTTTTTGGATTACTATTTGAGTGGCTATACAGGGTAATTATATATTGTAGGCGATTCACTCCCCTTTGCAAGCACAATACCTTCTACTTGTGGGAAGGAACAAGTTTTTTTCTTCATAAACGCACACGTACTACATAGTTTTCACATAGACAAAATGGGAAAACTTTATAAATTATTCTCCGCTTGTAAAGTACATTTTGCATGCAGAGAGTGGCTTTTGTACAATGGTGGGTGTCTACATGCATAATCTGCTTAAAAGCACACAGTTACCCCTTCTTTTACTGCAGTAGCATTCTTAGCGCGCGCTGCCCCCCCCCCACGCTACACGCCAAAAACTAATGCCAGCTCCATGGTGGCATTAACGTCTAGCATGCGCAGCAATTCAGCACACGCTAAAAACACTAGTGCAGTTTAGTAAAAGGAGCCCATAGTTTCAGATATAGGTCAGAGGTTAGGGAAATGTAGGTCAGGGTCAGGGGGCAGTGGAACGTTGGGGGTTTTTTGTTTGAGAAGTCAAACTCCGCCAGCTTCAGACCCCAGCTCCTATTCCTATTCAAATTCTGGTGTCACATCAGAAATAGCAATGCAAATTCTTTCTGCTGCTAAACACTAGGGATCAGCAGTCACTTCAAATGACTACACTTCTCCCTCCGTATTCACTGTGATAGGGGATTAGCAGACCCGCGAATACAGAAAAACCGCAAATAACTTTTTCATATGTTATTCGCTGTTTTCTATTAAAAACCATCGAGAATATGGTGAAACCACGAATAACATGGTGGGAGACCTGGCCAGTTCCCGAAGGAGAGGCAAAACGCGGCGAAGAATGTGCTGGGAATCAGCAATTTTTCTCCATAAATGCTTGGAATCAGCGATTTCTCTATGCAAGCTGATGTAATTTGGGGAGAGGAGCCAGCAAAGTTAAAAACCGCGAATAATCGAAACTGCGATTGCTGAAACCACAAATACGGAGGGAGAAGTGTATCATTTACTAAGGTCAGCATGTGGCCCCGTGAAGTATTTGTGCGCCCCAGTTGAGGGTGATGCAGTGTTTACCGTCTTGCCGGCTCCCTCCTCTGTCTTGCTGTAGCATTTACGCGTTTGCGCAACCCAGAAAAAAAATTTTCGGCCAATGCGGCCCAGAGAAGCCAAAAGGTTGGACACCCCTGATTTATACATCAACTTTTGGCAAGTGTAAGTGCTTGAGCTTAAGTTTAGATGCAATCTGCTGACTAAGCTAGAAATTCAATCCAATCTTTGGTTTTATATTCAGATTCATCCCTCCAATAGGGCTCGACTCGGTTAAAATCAGTTAAAAGGTCACACTCCACGCAGAGCGCCCTATACAAAATGCTACTTAATGTGGATTAGAATGACACCTAACTTTGTATGCTGTTTACTGATTCTGGCCCTATGCACACTATAGACCCTATTCTACAAATGGTACCCATAAAATCAGCGCCGACTAGAACAGGTCTTGAAGGTGGAGGGATCATGCTTCCCACCTGCTTCCAATGGAAAAAGGTACCAGGGGGGCATCTATCTTGCCAATTTACTCTCACGTGGGGGAGGGATTTGCCATGGCAGGAAGGAGAGGGCATTCCTCCTGCTGTTTTTGCTGAAGCAGGGAGAGGGTGGGTCGGTTCCCAGTGCTGGTTCATCGGGGAAGGCCGTCATCGGCAGTGGAGGGGAGGTTTTTTTTCTTTTTTTAATGGGGCAGACATTTCACACAACATCTTTGCCCATTTAAAAAAAAAAAAAAAAAAAAACGAATAAAAAAGATTTCCTTCCCCAAACAGCTGAGTGGCAGGAGGCTGCTTTCGGGGCTTCCCCTGCCTCTCAGCTGTCTGGCCTTTCCCTACCATCTCTGCGCGTGTGTGAGAGTTGCTCTCACACCCATCAATCGGAGGGAAGAGATTGGGATTATGACGAACCTCTGCATGAATCATTTGCATGCGAACATTTTAGTGCATCAATAGTTCTCTTTGAATCAGCTAAGAAATCGGATCGTAGCAGACCCACACGGTCTTACCGATCCTCTTAGTGCATCTAGGCCCTAGTTGGCTCAGAAACTAGACATACAAATCTGACTTTTTTAACGCCAAGAAATTTCTTTGAATATATGCTCGACTCTAAATTCTCACATTATCTTAATTGCATTATGTGGGCAGTGTATGACTTGTAAATGCTCTTTTTTGCTGTGTATCTTTTCACATATGTAAATTGTCTGGGACAAGAAAATTGCAAGAGCTGAGCTAGCAAATCACTGGCACCGGGCCACAATTTCAGTCCAGAAAACAGAATTTGATTGCTACATTCATTGTAGATCAGTGTCCCCAACACTATTCCCTCTAAGATGAGCGGGAGTCCTCCACGTACAGCCCTATCAATTGGGACTGCTGCCTTTACATGATCACATTTCAATAGTGAAGGACAGGCAGCTCTGAAGGACTCCAGGTAGCCTGTCTATCTCTGATTGAAAACACAATGCTGAAGCACTCAGCTTAGAGGGAACAGTGGTCCCCAATCATAAACCTAGCAGAGCAAAAGAAATGGTACTTCTGCATGTTAGTTATTAAACCTAGAAGATAATTATTTTTTATCTCCTTCTAGCCAGAAAAGTCCCTCCCCCACCCCCAATATTCAGCCTGCAAAGTTTTGTGCCTTTTTAAATTCCAGCCCCTGTGAGTTTTCTATGTCCAGATACTGGCACTGAATATTTGGACATAAAAGCCCTGATTCAATAAAAGACATCTAAATTTAGGTGCCTAGATCAGTGCATGTGTCTAATTTAAATATTTAATTAGGCTTAATCGGCATCATTAATAGAAAATTGCAATTAAATAGTGATAAAAACAATTCTGTTGTAGGTACCTAATTTAGTAGGTACCTCCAACTTCTAGGTAGGTGCCTAGACCAAGGGGCCTACCAGAAAGTTGGCATAGATAGGATCGTAAGCACCATGAGCCTACTGCTTGAGGTCATAGCTACCATTGTCAAGCTGCAACCACTAGGGCCAGAAGCAAGTGGCTTTCCTCTTGCCTCATTTACCCAATGGACCACCAACAACGTTAACCTAGGCTCAAAGGGAAGGGGTACTAATAAGGGAAATGGGACTGGTCATCTACTGATGTAGCGGCGGGATGGGGGGCCTAGATAGGGAATCAGGATCAAGAGGTGTTTCCTATTGCTGTGAAGGGGGCCAGGAAGGAGAAGAGAACTTGGACTGCAATAAACCAGTACTTGGAATTTACGCAGGCAGGCAAAGTTAGAACAACTATTTATGTGGTTCTCCATGTCCAGTTTGATAGAAAAAGCCCTTAGTCTCTCCCAAAGTCAACTTTAGCTTCTGTATTGCAATGTTAATCTCCGCTGTCAACGCCTGCACCTTATCCCCAGGCAAACGAGATTCCATCCGCACTGAATCCAAATCAATCCCCCATTACACCAATGGAGTACAAGACCCCTCCGATTTCTCAGCCACTAAAGAGACACCCATATCTCATGGTACCTCAGAAAAAAAAAGTCACCAAATCTGCCCACTGCGAAGAGTGAGCTGACTCACCAAATAAAAAATCATCTAGATAATGCACAATAGTCACTCTTCCGGCTCGCTGTTCTATGACCCAATGCAAAATGGAAGAAAAAGCTTCAAAATAAGCAAATGACACTGAACATCTGTCAAAATAGAATTGATGTTCAAAATGAAAATCCAATAATGTAAAAAACTAGGGGTAACAGGCAAAACGGAGACTCAATATCCGCCTTTGCCATTGATGCCCCTTTACTCAAGCGACATAACATATATCAATGGCCTGATCAAAAGAAGCATAGTGAACAGAAGAAAAACTAGGGTCAATAAAAGAATTAACACTCATACCCAGTGGATAAGGCAAATTATGAATTAATCTATATTTGCCAGGGTCCTTCCACTTCCAGCAATTCTGTCCAACTGAATTTCCTTACCTAGTTTAACCTGCACCACATCAGCATCCAAGAAGGTGCACTGTGACACTTATGAGCAAGTAAAGGACCCTGGAAAGGTATATCAAAGCCCTCGGCAAAACCATACCAAAGTAACTCAGCATCCACACAATTAGGATAATACAGCAACCAAGATTGCACAGCAACCAAATTAACATGGGAAGGGACCTTGACCAAGTACTGTTGAGGCAACTAGCCAGGCAGACCAAAGAGCCTGCCCCATCCCTCCCGATGCAACACAGCTCACTATGGGATGGGCAGTGCTGCACTGGCTACACCAATGCCGAAATCGACAACTGGGGCAATCACAACAGCCTGCATTGAACTGGAAATAGGTAGGCCAAAACGACCTACCTCACTGGCCCCCTGCAATCCAGCAAAAATAGAAACCCCTGTCGAGAACACTCCATTTGCAGGTCTGATCCTTCCAACATATTGCCTCCTCCCCCCCCCCCAAAAAAAAAAAAAGCAAGGAAACCAAAGTGGAGGCTGCAGTTTGTATTTATTATGGTCAGCAGGTTTTGTCAAAGTTTTTTGAGTCCTCACAAGACAGTCTTAAAGACAGCAATTTTGCTAGTATCTATCCAAATGGAAGCTCTATAGATATTGGTTCTAAAGGCTTATTTTCCGTATAAAAAAAAATAAAAAAATGTTATTCTTGCGGTCAGGCATTAACCATGTTTTCTGATGTCTCTTGTTCTACGTAATTAAAGCAAAAAGGCTTTTCTACTGCTCAGGTCTAGGGCTTTGTGCCAAAATTATGTTTTTAGCTGTTGTTATTATTTGTTTGAAGTGACTGTTGGAACGAATGAAGCAGTGCGAATGCCATAAGTTAGGAAGCCCACTAATTAAGTGGTGGGCTAATAACTATGGCCGAGTCACTTTATGAGCTAAAGGAATTTATGGTTTGAATGGGAGGATTTAGGTTGTTGGGGGGGAGGCTGGTAAGTAAAGTTAGTAATGGGTAGTGTGACCATATGGCTCCAGAAAAAAGGGGACAGATTGAGACATCCGGGTTTTACTTCCATTGAAAGCAATGGAAGTAAGGAGAACAGATTGAGACATCTTGGTTGCTTTCAATGGAAGTAAAACCCGGATGTCTCAAACCGTCCCCTTTTTTCTGGAGCCATATGGTCACACTAGTAATGGGTTAAGTTAAGGGAAATTAGGTGGAAAGTGTAATGGGTTTAGGGATTGGTTGTGTGCATGCCCCTTCCCTTCCACTGTACCTCTTTATCTTTCCCGGTGCGATCAGCATCAACAACTTGCTGCCTGCATTAATGCTGGCTTTCCTTTTGACGTTACTTCCTAGGTATGGTACCCCAAAGAGACATCAGAGGGAGAGCCGACGATGGCGCAAGCAACAGGTTGGAGTTGCTGTTTGCACTGGTGAAGAGCCAGAGGTACATAGGGGGGGGGGGGGGGGAATGAAGGTGCACACATGGTGGGGGAGGAGTGGGAATGAGCGGAGAAGGATAGGTGCAGGCGCCCCCACTGACGGGGCCTGGAGCGGACCACCACCCACCTCCTTATTACACCACCGCTTGGGTGATCTACAGTATACTGAATCTGGGGATAGTGCACACTTTTCTTAAAGAGTGCATGTTATTGGCACACAAGTGGAGGGAATCCATAAATGGTGCCAAAACGTAGCCACCCAAAAATTCTATAAAGGGTATACACCTTATATATAATAATGTTTAATGCAAATCCCATGCCTAATTGTTGGCGCCTGACTTATGCCTGCTGAAGCCTGGTGTAAATGCCAGTGCCCAAGCTGGGTGTGGTTAGGCAGTATTCTGTAATTCTGTGCACAACTTTATGGAATGCCCCCATGCCACACATGACCACACCCCATTTTGAGATATGTACCATGGAAGTTAGGAACAATGCTCATCCAGATGCACACTCAAATTTTAATAAGTGCTAATAATCATCCCTCCTGACGCTTTTTTTTTTTTTTTTTTTAAGTTCAGGGGTGTGTGCTGTCATCAGGGGAGAGGGTCCTGGAACAATTTTTTTTTTTTTTTAATGGGCACAGATGTTGTGCATGCGTAACACATGCACATCTATGCCCTTTTAAAAAAATAAAATAAAAATTACTCTTCTTGCCTCAAACAGCTGAGTGGCAGGAGCAAGCAAGACTTTCATCTGTGTACGTGCTGAGCTCACTGCTCAGCATGGCTATTTACCGCCGCGATGCCGGACTTGTAAGCTTCATGCCTGCATCGCCAGAATTTAGGTAGGCTGTTTTCATCCCTGTGGGAGTCTCTCACGTGCACTATGGCTCTAAGTCAGGGGTGCCCAACACGTCGATCGCGATCAACCGGTAGTTCAGGAAGGCAACGTGAGTCGACCGCAGAGCCCATCCCGGGCTCCGTGATAGACTCGTGTTGCCGTCCAAATCTACCAGGCCTATCAGCCTTCCTCTCCCCGACGTCAAAGACGCCGACGTGGGCATTAGGCTGTTTTTGTCATTTCGGGTGGGGGGTGGCAGCGGCAGCAGCAGCAGCAGCAGCAGCCTGAAAAATAAATCATCCTGGCCGGGGTCGGTGTCATGCTCCGGAGCTTCTACAGCCTTCCTATCTCCCTCTCCCTTCTACCTGCTTCCGGCCACACCCCCTGCTCCGCGGCTCTCTTCGGCAATTCAGCAGCAGCAATCGACACAAGCTTCTGATGTCGGGGCCTACCCCTCTGCGAGTCCCGCTTGTTTCAACTTCCTTTTTCCACAAAGGCGGGACTCGTAGAGGGAAGGCCTCGATGTCGGCAGCTTGTCTTGATCACCGCTGCTGACGAGTTGCTGAAGAGAGCCGCGGAGCAGGGGGGTGTTGCCAGGTGCAGGTAGAAGGCAGAGGGCCAGATGCAGGACTCGTGGGTGAGGGAGGAGAAGAGAGAGAGAAAGAGAGAGGGGAGGGAAACAAAAGGAAATATTTCATACTGGGCTGGGCCGGAGTGGAGGGAGGGTGGAAAGATTCTGGCTACCAGGTGCAGTAACAAAGGAAAATGGGGGAAAGCTGAAAATGGAGATAGTGACACAAAGAAGAGAAAGGGTAAGCAGGACCTACTGAATAAGGATAGAGATAGAGAGGGGACATGAAGAGAAGGTGAAATAGAGACATAGAAGTAATGCTGAAAAAGTGGGGGGGGGAGATAAAGACATTGAAAGGGCAAATGGTGAACATGGGGTAAAGACAAGGACAGAGACAAATGAAGATTCTGAAAAAGTGGTGAGATAGGGATATAGGTGAGATGGACACAAAGAAGGGTGATGCTGGAAAATAGGTGGAATGGTAATTCTGACAAACACAGAAGGGAAATGCTGGATCAAGGAGAGATGGGGCTCAGGCTGGATGGAATGAGGAGAAATGCCTTGTTGGCCCGGAACTTCCTCTCCTACGTCAGAATTGACATCAGGGAGCGGAATGCTGGTCAGCGCGACGCTTCTGCAGGGAAAGCTTGGGACAGCGGTGGCTTGGGGGCTATTCCCCGATGGCGGTGGCAGCAAACTGAGTGGCTTGGGGGAGGGCACGGAGAAAGAAAGAAAAGGGGCAGACAGGGAGACAGAAAGAAGGGGGAACAGGGAGACAGAAAGAAAAAGTTGGGGGAGAGAATGAGGTCTGGAGGAGAGGAAACATACAGGAGGCTGAAAGAAAGGAAGAAAGATTGGATGCACATTCAGAAGAAGAAAGTGCAACCAGAGACTCATGAAATCACCAAACAGTAAAGGTAGGAAAAATGATTTTATTTTCAATTTAGTGATCAAAATGTGTCTGTTTTGAGAATTTATATCTGCTGTCTATATTTTGCACTATGGCTCCCTTTTACTAAACCGCAATATCGTTTTTTAGCGCAGGGAGCCTATGAGCATTGAGAGCAGCGCGAGGCATTCAGCGTAACTCCCTGTGCTAAAACCTACTATTGTGGTTTAGTAAAAAGGGAGGGGGTGTATTTGTCTATTTTTGTATTTTGTTACCGAGGTGACATTGCATAGAGTCACCTGCCGTGACCTCTTTGAAAAAACCCGGAATATGAATAATTAACATTTTCTCTGCCTTTCATTGTGCTTTGTGTTTTTTTTTAATTTTATTGTTGGTAGATCATTTTGACTTAGTCATTATAAAAGTAGCTCGCAAGCCCATAAAGTGTGGGCACCCCTGCTCTAAGTCTTCTTACTCTGGGGCACCAGACCTCCCTCATACAAAGGCCGGGAATGCAGAGTTGGTTCCATTCTCGGTAGGGGATGCCTTGGTAGGCTCACTGCTCAGCCACTGGGAACCCAGATTCGGTCCTGTTCTGGGTGGAGGACACTTGTGGGGTGGGGTGGGGAGGGGGGCTAGTTTGCGTCATCGTGCAGGCTCACCACTCTGCCTCTGCTGGCAAAAGCACAGTCTGTCCCAATCTAGGGGGAGAAAACCTAGCAGGGACCAGGCTGCACCACAATACTGGCTTCTAGAAAGCACAATGGACTGGGGGGAGGGGTCTAGCAGTGTGTGGCACCATTTGGACCCATGTAGACTTGCACGGCCATTCAGATGCTGACCTGAGGTCCCTTTCCATCCAGCATCTGCCCCTCCTCCTCTTTCCATCCAGCATCTGCCCCTCTGTCTGCTGCTTCTGCCCAGTATCTGATCTGTCTCCTCTCTTCCTCCTTTCTGCCCCCTCTGTCATCCCATCCATCATCCACCCTTCTTTCTCCCCCTTCCATCCAGCATCTGCCCATCTTTCCCCCCCTTTCAGCCCAGCATCTGCTTCATTTCTCTTTCTCCCCCTTCTATTCAGTGTCTGCTCCATCTTTCTCTTTCCTCCCTTCCATCCGTATCCTCCCCTTCTCCTCCTTTCCATTCAATGTCTTCCTCCCCTCTCCTTTTCTTTACATCCATCATCTGTCTTTTTCTCTCTCCCCAGGCATTCCAGCTTGTCTTATCTTTCCCCTTTCATCCAGTGTGTCTGATCCCTCCCCATTTCTATCTACAGTCTGTCTCCTCTCACCTCCTACATCTAGTATCTACCCCCTCCCACCTGACACCTCAGCCACCGCCAGACTGATGCAAAGCCTTCCCTCCGATGCAGCTCTGACTTCGGGGGAAGACTTCTGGGTCGGCTACATATGGCTTGCTGCAGGCTGCCTCCAACCCCTGCTGTTATCTGGACTCGAATGAAGTGGTGGAAGGGAATGCATTTTTGGACACAGAAGTCATGAACTGGGGAGAGAGGAAGGGAGGGAAAGAGATGCTGAGGTGGGGGAGGGAATAGAAAGAGAGAATTGGGTGTGGGTGTGTCAATGAGCGGGAAAGAGAGATGGTTGTGTACACACGGCAAATGGAAGAAAGAGGAGAATTTTTGGTCGTAGGGAGGAAGGTACAGAATGTGATCGGGAAGAAAAAGATGAGAGTGAGAAATGTGGCAAGGGAACAATGGGACAGATTGAAAGGGATGCAAGAGGGAGGAATATTGGACAGTGGTGAAGGGAATGGAGGGAGAGATGTGGCATAGTGTTGGAGAGGGGTGATAGAAGGAGAAATGTTGGGCATGGGGCTGGTGGGCAGGCACGAAAGATGAGAAAGAGATAAATGCTGGACCATGGTAGGGGGAACCAATGGACAGCAACAGAAGAATTTACAGAAGATGGGAAAGCGGAAAAAAGAAACTGGGACCAACTTTATGGAAAAATAAGTCTCCAGACAACAAAGGTAAAAAACGGAATTTATTGACTAAAATATGTTAGCTTTGGGAAATGTATATGGCAGATGTCTTTGTTTTGTGTTCAAAAGAAAAGGAAATGCATTTCGGGTTTTATTTCTACAGTGTTGAAGTACTTGTTGACCCTAGCTGTGACTGGTGGGGATCCCCAAGCACCGCCAGCAGAGGACCTCCTCTAGAGATGGCCAGAACTCCCCTCCACCAAGCGCAGCAGTCACTGGCAGCATCCATGAACCACTGAGGTGCCAGCATCTGTGACTCAGGGACGCTACTGCTGCCTGCCAAGCTTGGCAAAAGGGATCCCCGGCCAACTGCAAAGGAAGTCCTCAGCTGACAGTTTGTGGGTTCTCATCAGCTGAGTATTTATATTTTATATTTACATTAGAGGTTCTGGTAGAAACCCATTTACAAAGTATGTATTCTTCCCAATTAACATAAGAACATAACATAAGAAACACCTTCGCCGGATCAGACCGAGGTCCATCTAGTCCAGCGATCCGCACCCGCGGCGGCCCATTTAAGTACTCCTTTTTGGAGACCCAAAATTACCATATCCCTCAATATGATATGCAAGTAGGTGTGCATCCAACTTGCGCTTGAATCCCAGTACAGTAGTCTCCTCCACAACCTCCCCGGGGAGTGCATTCCAAGCACCCACCATGCGTTGCGCGAAACAGAACTTCCCGACATTTGTCCTGAACCTACTGCCACTCAGTTTCAGGCTATGACCTCTAGTCCGTGTCACATTTGAGAATGTTAATAATGTTGTATCTTGGTCCATTTTATCAAATCCTTTTAATATTCTAAAAGTCTCTATCATATCCCCCCTCAGTCTTCTCTTCTCGAGGGTAAACAGTCCCAGTTTCCTGAGTTGATCTTTGTAATCCAAATGCTCCATCCCTTTGACTAGTTTTGTGGCTCGCCTCTGCACTCTCCCCAGCAGAGTTATATCTTTCTTAAGGTATGGAGACCAGTGTTGAACACAGTATTCTAAATGTGGTCTGACCATTGTTCTGTAAAGTGGCATTATGACCTCTTCCGATCTACTCGTAATCCCCTTCTTAATTATGCCCAACATCCTGTTAGCTTTCTTTGCCGCCGCCGCACATTGTACCAATGGTTTAAGGGTACTGTCAATCAGTACCCCCAAATCCCTTTCTTGTGTGCATTTTGCTAACTTCACCCCCATCATCATATACTCATGTTCTTTATTTTTCTTTCCTAGGTGCATCACCTTGCATTTGTTTATGTTAAAGTTCATCTGCCATTTGTTCGCCCAAGTTTCCAGCTGGTTCAGATCCTTTTGAAGGTCCTCACAGTCCCTTTGAGTGCCAACCGCCCGACATAGTTTTGTATCATCAGCAAACTTAATTATATTGGATGATGTTTCCTCCTCCAGGTCGTTTATAAAAATATTGAACAATATAGGTCTAAGAACCGAGCCCTGGGGCACTCCGCTAGTCACTTTCTCCCAGTCCGAGTATTTCCCATTTATGCAAACCCTCTGCCTTCTGTTTTCTAGCCATTTTCCGATCCATCTGTGCACTTCTCCCCCTATTCCATGGCATAGTAGTTTCTTCATGAGCCTTGCATGTGGGACCTTGTCAAACGCTTTCTGAAAGTCCAGGTAAATTATATCCACTAGATCGCCACTATCCATTTGTTTGTTCACTTTGTCAAAGAATTGCAGTAAATTTGTCAAACATGACTTCCCTTTCCTGAAGCCATGCTGACTAGCCCTTAATAGATTATGATCCTCCAAGTGTTGTACAATGTTATCTTTAATTAGTGTTTCAATCATCTTCCCTGGAACCGATGTGAGGCTCACAGGTCGGTAGTTTCCTGGATCCCCTCTTGATCCTTTCTTGAAAATTGGGATGACGTTCGCTATCCTCCAGTCTTCTGGTATTTGCCCAGTTCTAATTGACATGTTAGCTATGGATTGCAATAGTTCACCAATTTCCTCCTTAAGTTCCTTTAATACCCTCGGGTGAATTCCATCTGGTCCTGGGGATTTGTCGCTTTTAAGTTTGTCAATCTGAACATAAATCATTTCCAACGTCACATTTACTATTGTGAGGCTTTCCTCTATCTCCCCGGTGAATATTCTCCCTGTGGCTGGCATTGTTGAAGTGTCTTCATTTGTGAAGACTGAGGCAAAGAATGAATTCAACCTATCGGCAACCTGTTTGTCCTCTTTTATTGACCCTTTCCTTTCTAGATTGTCGAGAGGGCCTACTGCCTCTCTTGCTGGTTTCTTTCCTTTTATATATCTAAAAAAGAGCTTGAAGTTTTTGGCTTCCTGCGCTATCTTCTCCTCGTAGACTTTCTTGGCATCTCTTACCACCTTATGGTACTTTTTTTGATTGATTTTGTGACTGTTCCAGGCTTCCGTCGTTTTTTCTCGTTTCCATTTTTTGAATGAGTTCCTCTTCTCCCTCACTACATCTTTTACCTCTTTGGATAACCAAGCTGGTTCTCCTTTGTTCTTTTTTCGCCTTCCTTTGGATATCTTCGGAATGTGTAAATTCTGTGCTTCTATGATGGTATTTTTCAGTAGAGACCATGCTTGTTCAACTGTTCGGAGGTCTGCTATGTCCTTCCTGAGTCGTTTTCTAACCATAGTTCTCATGCTGCCGTAATTGCCTTTTTTAAAGTTAAAGATCGTAGTTTCAGTCTTGATTGGTTTTCGCTTTCGGATGCCCAAGGTAAAATTGACCATATTATGATCACTTGTCCCTAGCGGGGCCGAAACTTCCACATCTGCTGCCCTTCCAGTAATGCCATTTATGACCAAGTCTAGGATTGCATTTCCTCTTGTCGGTTCTCCTACCATTTGTTCAAGGAAGCAATCTCCTAACATTTCAAGGAATTTTAATTCCTTGCCGCAGTTTGAAGTTGCCAATTTCCAGTTGATCCCTGGAAAGTTGAAGTCCCCCATGATAGTTATATTTCCCGATTTACTACTTCGAATAATTTCCTCCATCAATTCAATGTCTGTTTCCTCCGTCTGTCCCGGGGGTCGATAATAAAGTCCAATTTGTATGTCTGCTTCTTTATATCCAGGAATCTTTATCCAGAGTGATTCTAGTTTGCCATTTGCTTCTGTCTCTCCTACTCTAACAGACTCTATTTCTTCTTGAACATACAGGGCAATACCTCCCCCTTTTTGCCCAATCTTATCTCTTCTATAAAGTTTGTAGCCTTTCAATGCCGTATCCCATTCATTCTCTTCATTCCACCATGTTTCTGTTATTCCTATGATATCCAGTTGTTTTCTTCTTGCTATTTCTTCCAGCTCGCCCATTTTGTTTCCTAAGCTTCTGGCATTCGTGAACATACATCTAATTTCCGTTCGTGCTACATTACTGGGATTAATGGTCCTTCCATCCTTTTTTGTCTCCATTTGTTCCTTTTCGTCGGCTCTCGTAGTATCCTCACGTTCTTGCCCTATATCGGTGTGGTTACTTGAAGTTGCATTCTTAGTATTACCTGGTGTCCGGGCCATCGACCGGTTGTCGACTGTCGGCTGTCCCCTAATCTTTAGTTTAAAGCCTTCTCAATGAATTTCTTTAAGTTCTCAGCCAGGACCCTCGCTCCCTGCTTGGCGAGGTGTAGTCCGTCCTTTCTATAGAGCCTACTTTTACCCCAGAATGTTGACCAGTTCCGCACGAAGTCAAAACCCTCTTCTTCGCACCAACGCCTCATCCAGGCGTTCACAGCTCTCTTTGCTTATTTGTAAATGGGTCTCTACCAGAGCCTTTAATTCAGTAGCATAATTAAATAAAATAACTATTTAAGAAATTTATAGGGAAGGATGGTGACGCAGGGGATTCCTCGCGGGGACGGGTGGGGACGGAGGGATTCCTCACGGGGACGGGTGGGGACAGAGGGATTCCTCACGGGGACGGGTGGGGACGGGTGGGATTTTGGCGGGGACGGGTGGGATTTCTGTCCCCGCGCAACTCTCTAGTCTAAAGCTGCCAGAAGTGATTGCCAGCAAGAGACTGTATCCAACTGCGTGAAAGTATTTTGGAAGTAGTTTGGAATCTATGGACTATTGCATTGATGTAAAGAAGAGTCATTTTTGGACTATGCTGGGAAATACAAGTTTCTTTTCGTTTTGGAACTGTGAATGCAATTGTGGGTTTTTAAAGCTGAAGTTCCTATTGGAATAAAGAATTTTGTTTTGGAAGCAGAACTGGGTGTTTTTTACTTGATCCACCAACTCCAATTAGTACTGATATATCCGCTCGGTCAGCACCGTGTGCTCTGGGCTCTTTCGGCCACTCCCACTTGGGCGCGGCCCGGCCTGGTGATACACGGTGACAATATTAATAACATACTGGAATCATCGATTCCATTAACCTATGATGTAGTCATCTGTGGGACACTATTGCATACTAAACCCCAGTATAAATGCCAGCTTTTCGTTATTATGTGAGGCAGCATTTCTTTTTATCTTCCCATCAAACAACAAGGAAGATTGCTTAAAAGACAAAGAAAAAATTATAAATGACCATCCAGAAAGCAGTTTACCTCACCCTGCTAGTAAGGATAGCAAAGCCCTTCTTTCTGATTGCTGCCTCATCATGATTCCTCTTTCAGAGCCCTTCTAAAGAATTTCAAGGAATTTTAATAGTTCCAGTAAAGACTCTCAGACACAAAGCAGAATGTAGCAGC